>NC_091988.1:186793480-187393480 GCF_044704955.1 Pristiophorus japonicus | reverse complement strand
CTCAACCTATCTTCATAAGACAACCCCCTCATCTCAGGAATCCACCTAGTGAACCTTCTCTGAACTGCCTCCATGCAAGTATATCCCTCTCTGGTACTAAATAGCCAAATTTCTCCCAACTGCTTTCTAAGTGACCCACAAAGCCAACTCTGGATCTCTCACCAACTGGAGAAACCATGCCATGGCTACCCTCTACGAAGACACGGCCCTCGCTAGAGACAGACTTCACCATAGATCCCGCCGGGGAGGCTACGAACAACCTGGGCCCCGAGGCCTGAATCCGCTCACCATGATGCCTGAGCCGGTCTCTGTACTCAGGTAGTCTCTGCGGGTCCCTGTACAGGTGATTCATGGTCACGTCGTCCAGGCTGTAGTGCTGCAGTGGAGGAGGGGTTGGATGCAGTTGCCCGTTGGGTGGGTGAGGTAAGCCGATGGTTGGGCTGTGTCGCTGGGCCGGGCTAATCGTGCACACCCGCTTCGCTGGAGGGTCACGCTCAAAACCATTCTCCTTATTCCTGAGGAGCGGGGGAAATAACTTCATAGTGAATCAAAGCTTTCAGGGGAAGAATCCTTATTTCACAGACTTACCAACTGAATTCATGTAAATGATCCCAAGGCACTACTTCAAAGAAGAGCAAGGAATTTCTCCCCGGTTTCCTGGCCAATATTTATCTTCATTAAAGACAGATACTGGCCGGGACATCAGGGAGAGCTTCTTTGCTCGTCTTTTACAATAGTGCCATGGGATCTTTTATGGCCATCCAAGAGGTTTAACTTCTCATCTGAAAGACGGCACCTCCGACAGTGCTGTGGTCCCTCAGTACTGGGAGTGTCAGCCGAGATTTTGTGCTCAATTAACTGGAGTGGAACTTGAACCCACGACCTTCTGGCACAGAGGCGAGACTGCGAGCACTGAGCCGTAGCTGACAGCTAAATATGGTTATATTTCCATCGTTAGATGTCAGCTTTGGCTCAGTGGGTAGCACTCTCGCCTCTGAGTCAGAAGGTTGTGAGAGTTCAGAAGGTTGTGAGACTCCAGGGATTTCAGCGCATATTCTAGGCGGACACTCCCAGTGCCAGTGCTGAGGGAGCGCAGCACTGTCGGAGGTGCCGTCTTTCGGATGTGGCATTAAGCCGAGGCCCCGTTTGCCCTCAGGTTATACATCCCGTGACACTCTTGAAGTAGAGCAGGGACGTTCTCTCCGGTGTCCTGGCCAATAAGACCCTCAGATCCAATTTGCGGGAATCCAGATACTAGATTCAAGGAGAATTAGAGGGGACAGTACTACAGCGACGATAGGCTTGCAGCTCGAGGTCTTTAAATATTTCTGTAAGTATGATACGATATTTCACCCTCTTACTCAAAATATATGTCTGTACTGCTCCAGGATTTATTGTTATGATAAAGACAGTCTGTCCAATTTTGGTCGAGCTTGTATTTTTGCTGGCATTTCTGTCCATACGCTAGTCATCTCATTGGAATGTCAATCTCTCCCTCATCCCCTTCCAACCTTCCCCCATCCCTTGTTGGCACTTGGCTAAATCTGCTTGGATCAGATCCAAGCACACTTAATTCTCTCACCACTTGAAGCAGAGTGGCAGGAAGTATAAAAATGTATCACGTAAGATCTTACTGTTGTGGCTCGGCTAAGTGGATTTTTGCAGACTTGGCAGGTCTGAAAAGCAGACGAGACAACAGTTCAATTTACATTTTTAAAAACATGTTGTGGGGCCCATCTACGAAGTGATTCTCTACTGTAGCCAATGGCTGCGAGAGGGGAACGCCCCGAGGTTGTGAAGGGGGCGATGTAAATGCAAGCGCTGTCCCTTTAAGGTGCCCGGCCACGCAGCTGCCTCGAGGTCCCGCGCAGTCGGTGAGCCGGCGCCACACTGCAGAAAAGCGCGGCTGCGTGGGCAGAGGTTTGAACGGCCCGCGCAGCCCGTTAAAGGGGCCGTGCGGGCCAAAACAAAATTAGGGAGCACATTGAATGCAAGCCCGTCTTTCCTTTTTAAGGCGACGCAACAATGGGGACGAGGAATCTCGCCGCTATCGCAGAACCTATCTTACGGCAGCCAAGATTCCCCAAACAGCTGTGCCACGCAGGCCGCTCGGCTACGTTCACTGCCCATCGAAAGCCTTGCACGTTATCTCTATAAACTAGATTATATATAATATCTCTATAAACTCTATCGCTGTAATCTTTTTCAGCTTCACAACCACCCCCCCCACCCCCGCCGAGATGTCTGCGCTCCTCCAATTCTGCCCTCTTGAGCATCCCGGATTATAATCTTTCAACCGTTGGTGGCCGTGCCTTCAGCTGCCCGGGCCCTAAGCTCTGGAACTCCCTTCCCTGAACCTCTCCACCTCTCTTTCCTCCTTTAAAATGCTCCTTAAAATCTGCCTCTTTGACCCACCGTTTGGTCATCTGCCGTAATTTCTCTTTATGTGGCTCGGTGTCAAGTTTGTCTGCTGCGAAGTGCTGGCGACGTTTTACTACGTTAAAGGCGCTATATAAATAAAAGTTGTTGTTGTTGTTGTTGCGCCCATTTCCCTGCAAGCGTCACCCTTACTTCCGGTCACATTCCAGCCGTCACACTTCACAACAGCCTCCGACTCACTGCGTGCAGCGCCGACGAGACGAGAGACTTGCGCGCGCCTAGTTTTCGAAGATGGGATTATTTACCTTTCCGGACTGCTCCTCTTCCCGTTCTCGTTGACCTCCAGCAGGTCCGTGGAGTTGACGGGGGATGTGGCGTTGGCGTTCAGCAGCAGGTGCTCGTGTTGTGCCAGGTACTGAGCTGGCGTCTGTTTCGCGGAGCGGGCACAGTGAAGAAGCTCCCGCTGCAGCAGGGGCAGGTTGGCCTGGCAAAACAAAAAGGACACGGGACCTCACCACCAGCTCCAAAATAGTCTGCATTCTTCCCAGTTTCATCAACTGCAGCAGCTTGCCTTGATATAGCGCCTTTAACGTGGTACAACGTCCCAAGGCGCTGCACAGGAGTGCTACCAAACACAATTTGACACCAACCCAACAAAGGAGATTATCAGAACAGGTGACCAAAAGCTTGGTCGTCGGTTTTAAGGAGGGTCTTAAAGGATGAGAGCAAGGCGGAGAGCCTAAGGGAGGGAATTCCAGAGTTCAGGGCCTCGGCCACCAAGGGTGGAGCGATGAATTTTGGGGATGCGCAAGAGTCCAAAAATGGAGGAGCGCAGAGATCCTGCAGGGTTGTGGGGATGGAGGAGGTGACAGAGATAGGGGGAAGGGGGTGAGGCCATGGAGGGATCTAAAAACCCACAGCAATGTGGTTGACTCTTAACTGCCCTTTGAAGCAGCCTAGCAAGCCACTCATTCGTATGCTACTATAGGTTCAAGATGAAGGCCCACTACTGCCTTCTCAAGGGCATCGGGGGCTGGGAAATAAATGCCGGCCATACCAGCGATGCACACATCCCAAGAATGAATTAAGAAAAATTAAAATCCTAACCCTCGTTTAAGAGCAAGTATAATCTGTTTCCAGGTCTCTGGGAATGCTGATCTGAACCATCCAGCAGGATTCCGTGCGAGCAGTCGGGGCTGACAACCACTGGAAAACTAATATATATCAGTTCTATATTAATAGAAAGAAAGACTTACATTTTTATAGCGCCTTTCACAACCACCGAACGTTCCAAAGGGCTTTACAGCCAATGAAGTCGTTTTTGGAGTGTAGTCACTGTTGTAATGTGGAAAACGCAGCAGCCAATTTGCGCACAGCAAGCTCCCACAAACAGCAGTGTGATAATGACCAGATAATCTGTTTTTGCTATGTTGATTGAGGGATAAATATTGTCCAGGACACCGGGGATAGCTCCCCTGCTCTTCTTCGAAATAGTGCCATGGGATCTTTTGCATCCACCCGAGTACTGCACTGGAATGTCAGCCTAGATTTTTGTGCTCATGTTTCTGGAGTGGGACTTTGACTCAGTGCAATCCACTGAGCAGCTGAGGCACAATTCAATATTAGTGTTAAATAACAAATATGCCTGAAGGAACAAGGAGTTGATTTTGTCTGTAAATTTGTCGTGCAAAGTTTTGGACCATAAGGTCATGATAGATGAGGAAGGCCATCCAACAACTCCCAATGTCAGTCTTTTCAGCATCCAATCGTGTTTTAAGTGATCCTAAAGTTTTGACTCCACTGCTGGATTTGGAAGCCCAATTCATGTACTGAGCACTCTTTATGTGAATAACTTCCTGCGACCACTCCTGGATGTATTTAGTTTTGGACTGAGTTTGAAACTAAATGTAATTTAGTTTTCTCGTGGCTCAGTGGGTAGCACTCACGCTGCTGAGTCAGAAGGTTGTGGGTTCAAGTGCCACTCCAGGGACTTGAACACAAAAATCTAGGCTGACACGCCAACGCAGTGCTGAGGGAGTGCCATCTTTCAGATCAGACGTTAAACCGAGGCCCCGTCTGCCACCTCAGGTGTGTGAAAAAGATTCCATGGCACTATTTTGAAGAAGGGCAGGGGAGTTATCCCCGGTGACCTGAGCAATATTTATCCCTCAAACCATCATCATCATCACATCACTAAAAAGCAGACTGTCTTGTCATTATCACATTGCTATTTGTGAGAGCTTGCTGTGCGCAAATTGGCTGCCGCGATTCGTACATTACAACAGTGACTACACTCTAAAAAAGTATTTCATTGGCTGTAAAGCATTTTTGGCACATCTTGAAGTCATGAACGGCATTACATAAATGCACGTCTTTCTTTTAGTGCCCCAAATTTACCTTATCCATAACATCACCTATCTTATATATCTTCATAAGATCACTTCTCAGATTGCCTCCTTTAAACTGGTTCACGATTGTGGTCCATACAGCTTCCAGAGGAACACCCCAGCAATGATATTCCCGATCAGCAGAGGTAAAATCCCTGGGGGAATGGGTCCTTTAATTTTTAAACTGCGACCCTTCCTTGCAAAGTGTCTGATTAGATGAAGCAGAAGTAGATGCTGCACTCGTAGCTCTTGCAGTGTGCCACATTATCCAAAAACACTGAACTCCAGTTACAAGTCAGCCAACACGATAGCGGCAGTGATATTTTTTTTGGATAACAGCCTGTGTCTTCAAGGGTAGCCAGATAAAATGAAATAGCTGGCTTGGAGTGTCTGAGATGATGGCAAAATCTGACACACTAATACACTCCCAGTAACAAACCAATTGAGTATGGTAATGTGCAATAAAAAATATCTTTGTTTCCTAGGCAACAGGACCCAGTTCCCATCGGTGACTCGTTAGGGAGATTCGGACGGGGTTACATAGAATGTACAGCAGAGAAACAGGCCATTCAGCCCAACTGGTCCACGCCGGTGTTTGTGGTCAAACTTTTGATCACCTGTCCTAATATCTCCTTATGTGGCTCGATGTCAAATTTTGTTTGATAACGCTCCTGTGAAGCACCTTGGGACATTTTACTATGTTAAAGGCGCTATATAAATACAAGTATTTGTTATGCTCCACATGAGCCGCCCTCTTCAGCTCACCCTATCAACATGTCCTTCTACTCCTTTCCTCCTCATGTGCTTACCTAGCTTCCCCTTAAATGCGTCGGTGCTATCTGCCTCAACTGGTAGCGAGTTCCACATTATAACCACTCTCTGGGTAAAGAGGTTTATTCAGAATTCCCGATTGGTTGATTCCGTTTCCTCAAGCGACTCCCATTACACGGTGCATTCCCAGGCAACCGCAAGTCGAGAACCCGCTGCCGCACCTGACTTTTTGCAGCATTCAGCGCCCCTGGTGCCTCAGTGAGTAAATGGTGTGGTACAGACCAGAAACATCACTCTCCACAACAGGTCCTACCTCCAGGCTGCACAGAGTTAATTAAGCTCAGTAGGGATGCTGGTACTGGTTTCAATGCTTCTGGACCAGACAAAAGGGGCGAAAGGGGGGCCCCCCTGGCTGGAGAGTCTAGAACCAGGGGTCACAGTCCCAGGATAAGGGGTCGGCCCTTTAGGACTGAAATGAGGAGAAATTTCTTCACTCAGAGAGTGGTGAATCTTTGGAATTCTCTGCCCCACAGGGCTGTGGATGTTCAGTCGTTGAGTATAAAGGCAGAGTTCGATAGATTTTTGGACTCTTGGGGAATCAAGGGATATGAAGATCAGGTGGGAAAATGCAATTGAGGTCGAAGGTCAGCCATGATCTTATTGAATGGTGGAGCAGGCTCGAGGAGCCGTTTAGCCTACTCCTGCTCCTAATTCTTATGTTCTTAAAAACAAACCAGGGTCTCTGCTGCAGATCACAATCCAGCAGCCCTTTGCACAAGTATGGAATCAAGTTTGACGACAGGATTGGACTTGGCTGTGATACTCTCTTGGTTGAATAGGCTGCTGATGCTCACTGTACAGAAGGGCTATTTGGCACTGGCTAAGGAATTATACCTCACCGCGAATCACCAACCTTCAGGACAGGAGAAGATTAAAAACAAACAAAAAATGAAAGGGTTGACACAGTGACACAGATATTTATTTAAATTCACCATTGAGAAAAAAATAAAAGGGGGAGAAATTGGCCAGCCGTGAGCATGTTTTTTTCGGCGATATTTCGCCTTTTCTGCCGGTAAAAGGTACTTACCTAAATAGGCAAAGTTAACGAATGGTGGTTTCGAAATATCGACAAAAAAAAGGATCAGCCACGTGCAACGCCAAAAAAAACCTCACCGCTTAAAACGGGCCGTTTGGCGAACCTGTGCTCAGGGTGGGGAAAAAAAGCGCCTGAAAAAAGCCTGCGCTTGAAGCCCCAGAAACAGTCCTACGAAAAAAGGCAAGTTGAAGTTTTTATTTTTTAATTCTTTTTCAGCAATTCACTAGTTAAGCGTATAATGAATGTTTTCTGATGTGTTATATTTTGATTTTTGCAATTTTTTGTGTGTTTTCTCCCCTTCCTCCTCTGGGGCTTCAGCGCAGGCTTTTTTCAGGTGCTATTTTTCCACCCCGAGCACGGGTTTGCCAAATGGCCAATTTTAAGCGGTGTGGTTTTTTTTGGCATTGCACATGGTCGATCCGCTTTTCGCCGATATTTCGAAACCGCTATTCGTTAACTTTGGCCAATTTAAGTAAGTACCTGTCACCAGCAGAAAAGGCGAAATATCGCTGAAAAAACATGCGCAAGGATGGCCAATTTCTGGTGGTTTTGGGTCTCGGGCTAATGTTGGCGAGGAGCGCGGTTTCCACCACGAATCCTCGTGCAATGTCAATTTTTCCCGCCGGGCGCATTTTTTTTGCCAATTTTACCTCCTTAAAAAATGGCAATGTTTTTAGTCGTATTTTTGCCATAAAATAATGGAAAAAACCCAAAAACTGAATTTCTCGCCCAAAAACTTTAAATGGATTCAGCAGAGAATCTCATTGTATCAGCAATTAACCTCGGGGTCAAATTTTGTCCAATAACAGTCCTCTGAAGCTACTTGGGACATTTTACTGTTAACGGCGCTATATAAATGCAAGTTGCTGTCGTTCTATATAATCAGCAAACATTATTGGGAGACTATCGATATTGCTGGCAGGACAATATCATCCCTTTCAGCTTTTTCTTAAAGTGCTGGAAGTAGATGATGCTGGGGGTGGGGAATAATGGACACTGTAAACCACCGACCATTACCTTCCTGGCAGTACAAAAACTCAAGTCTCCTGACTGCCTGCAATTGTAACTTGGCAATGCAGCATTTTACAAATCCTTCCCCCCCCCAAAAAAACTTTGACTAAATTAATCTCCTAGACACAGGGGAGCGAGAGAGAATCTCACAAACACACACACACGCAGGCACGCGCACACACACACACACACACACACACACACACACACACACACGCAGGCACGCACACACACAAACACACACACACGCAGGCACGCACACACACACACACACACACGCAGGCACGCACACACACAAACATACACACACGCAGGCACGCGCACACACACACACACACACACACGCAGGCACGCACACACACAAACACACACACACGCAGGCACGCACACACACACACACACACACACACGCAGGCACGCACACACACAAACATACACACACGCAGGCACGCACACACACACACATGCAGGCACGCACACACACACACACACGCAGGCACGCAGGCACGCACACACACAAACATACACACACGCAGGCACGCACACACGCAGGCACGCACACACACAAACATACACACACGCAGGCACGCACACACACACACGCACGCACACGCAAACTTAGCTCAAAATCCTATTTTAACAGCCAGACGCATAGTTAGATATTATGCTAATAACTGCACTCCAGCGAGTTTTGCTTTTCTCCTTGGTGAAATCAAAGACAATTAAAGCTGGGTAATGTCGATCAGAATGGGCTGCGAAGTCTTACTGGTGCTAATGTCAGCCGTGGACCCAGTAATTGAAATGGTTTCCATTATCTCTGCAGTGAGCAATTTGACATGCTGCAGATTGGAATGGGAGTCGGAGGGTTACATTAACGTAATGAAAGGCAGGCTCAAGTGCAGGCAGTTACAGCTGCTTCCCTCATTGAGGATTCAGCTCGAATATCCAAACACATATGGTCCCTGTCATTTACTCTTCCCTCGGAGGGCGGATGCTATAGTTTCGAGCAAAAAAAAAATTCTCCCCTTCGAATGATTGCCACTAAGTGATATGATGCCCATATGGCGTGCGATACTTTCATTAAAAAAAAGGGTTTGCAGCATGGTTTCACACTCATGCTTTGCAACAGACACACACACACCCACCCCACTCTTTCCCCCCTCGGGACATTCCACAATAAACACCACTCAGTCACGACGGCATTGAAGAGCGAGATAGCAGTAATAAAAAAAGTTACCCCTGCCCCCCTCCCCACTTTAATAAAAATGAAGACACTCAAAAATAAGATATTAATGAAGAAACAAAACTGCAAATGGAGAAACGATGCAGAACATGGTGGAAATAGCCTGACGCCTCTGACAAGAGATTAATATTTTCAACTAATGTTGGGTTTCTAATCAGAACCTTTGTTTGCTTGTCCAACACTATCTGATCTGTTATTTCTTAATGCATGTAGAAAACGGTGAAAATGCAGAACATAAGAAATAGGAGCTGGAGCAGACCATTCGGCTCCTCGAGCCTGCTCCGCCATTCAATAAGATCATGGCTGATCTTCTACCTCATCTCCTTTCCTGCCCGATCCCCGAAACCCTTGATTCTCCAAGAGTACAAAAATCTCCCGATCTCAGCCTTGAATATACTGAAAGACTCAGCCCTCTGGGGTACAAAATTCCAAACATTCGCAACTTTGAGTAAAGAAATTTCTCCTCATCTCAGTGTTGCTGAGAGAAACCTCCTTATCCGGAGACTGTGAACGCTGGTTTTAGACTCTCCAGCCAGGGGGATACAATCTCTCAGCGAAGAGAAACGATAAGGCCTGGTGATTTACACCAGTGTCATTCGGATGCAGTCAGTTCCAATCTCGCTTCTCGAAGCAGTAAGTTACTGCCGACCCAAGCCAGAATAGACCAGATTTTCAGCAACTTGGCACGACTCGAAATACTGACCAGCAAAGACCCTCCAAACAGGCGGCAGAATGCCAAACTCCGAGTGGATCAACCTCCCCACCCAGGCTCCATATCTGTGGTGCGTTGCTGAGAGAAACACACAGGCAGTACGAATGCAGTGCGCGAGCGTTTTAAACGGGCTGCGGAGAGTTCCATGCCTGCGGCAGCCAACGTGCAGTTGCCATCTCTGGTTGGGAGTATTCCTGGAAATTTTAACACAAGACCTCCCATCCCCAATCGCCCCGTCCGGACAAACTGTCTTGTTTCTCCACTCCAATATCTTTTATAACTAAAAAATTAAAATCTTCAAAGAAAATGGAAAAAAAACCCACTTCTTTTTAATTGCCCCTCTGATTTTTTTTCTCCCCGGGTCTTGCTCACAGCAGTGTCCTGGAAATTTCATTCCTGGAGACTGCAGGCCAGTCCTGGAGGGTTGGCAACCCGAAGCCCACGCTTCCAATTATTGTTTCCGACCCGGAGTAAAACTTAACTGAACGGCGTGATTTTCAAAGGAGGCGGTCTGTATAGCACAGGAAGAGTGAAAACCAAAACTGAAGTTGGGAGGGAGAAATAGCAGCAAATCTAGGTTTTCTTTGCTAATATTCTCTAGAATTTGGGAGAATGAGAAGTGATCGCATTGAAACATACAAAATTCTTACAGGGCTTGACAGAGTAGATGCAGGGAGGATGTTTCCTCTGGCTGGGGAGTCTAGAACCAGGGGGCACACTCAGGATAAGGGGTCAGCTATTTAGGACTGAGATGGAGAAATTTCTTCACTCAGAGGGTGGTGAATCTTTGGAGGGCTGTGGAGGCTCAATCGTTGTGTATTTAACAACAACAACAACTTGTATTTATATAGTGCCTTTAACGTAGTGAAACATCCTAAGGTGCTTCACGGGAGTATTATGAGATTAAAACATTTTACAGAGATCGATAGATTTTTGGATAGTAAGGGATTATGGGGATCGGGCAGGAAGATGGAGTTGAGGTCAAAGATCAGCCACGATCTTATTGAATGGCGGACCAGGCTCGAGGGGCCGAATAGCCTACTCCTGCTCCTATTTGTTATGTTCCTATTCTACCCTGCTTTTACTGCGAGGATTCAGTTTGATTTGGGTTTGCTCGGCTACTCACCGAAGTGGTCAGTTTTTCCTGCGCGATCCTGGATAGCGGCGTATTAAATCATGGGGGTGTCCAATCCTCTCCTCACACAACAGGGCCAGGTCCCGTCAAACGTAGTGCCCTAATATCACCCTGGCCGAGATCAGCGAACTCAGGCATGGTCTAAGGATTCAACTTGGTCCCTCCTGGGATGAGTGGTTCAGAATCACACTGGGCGGTCCATCTCCCCATTGGGCCATCAGGCAGCTCAAACTGTCGCATGGTACAGGGGCATTTAGGCAGGTCTCTGGCATTTAATAAAAAGCGCACCATTTTCTCCCATTAAGGGACAGAGTCAGGTATTCTCCAGAGCCCGAATCTCCAACACCTCCACTTACGCAGTCGTGAGAGCTACAGCCAATTATTCTTTTGCCAAGATGAACATATTAGACGTGTTAAAGACCTAAGGCTGTGAAGACCCTATTCCCCCAGCGGCTTCATTAAAAAGGAACTCTAGTTGCTGCAGTCAAAAGATCTCATCCAATTGCCACTCTACCACACACCTTGCATTAAGCCGCTGGTTAACATTACACCTTCCATTATAATGATTGTCCATTATAGTGAAATATGAACAAAAACACTTTGGAAAGGCAAGGTCATTAATGATCAATATATAAATCCTGGATCCAGCATACTTCAGGTGTCACACACTGTTGCAGCTACGAAACAATTTAGAAAAAAAGGAGAACGAAAGTCGCCAGTGACTAACATGGAGCATGAAATTTACCAACGTTAGAATTGTCGTCAGATCAACCCCAGCAGTGAACACGCAGCATGAGCTACCTGGACTTGCCTATTTAGAGCCATAGCCTTAAAGGGACAGGTCAGGTTACCAGTCAAACATTAAACCCATTGACCAGCCATGCAACACTGGATACACCAAAGCCCTTCCTTCTTCCTGTGCTTTCAAACTGAAGGACAGAGGCAACCTGGAAAGAGATATTTTGTGTGGAAACTTATTTCGAGTGATTGCATGAAGCAGTTGTGGGGATGGAGGCTGTCGACCACACACTCAATTCATGTCTTCGGAGATAGGATTCTGCACAAGGTGCCTGCTCCCACATTGCCTCTGATCAACAATTTGAATGCACAAAATATTGTGTAACAAGGAAGTATTGGGTAACAAGGGAGAACTGAGATACCAGTAAGTGCTAGGACTCCCTGTATAAATTTATGTGGTAATTCTATGTAGTGTCCTGGCCAATAATTATCCCTCAATCAACATAACAAAATCAGATTATCTGGTTATTATCACATTGCTGTTTCTGGGAGCTGGCTGCCACGATTCCCACATTACAACAGTGACTACACTCCAAAATTACTTCATTGGCTGTAAAGCACTTTGAGGCTTCCGGTGGTCATGAAAGGTGCTATATAAATGCAAGTCTTTCTTTCTTTAATTCAGTAGAGCTCACTGGCTCTTTAACAGGAAAGTCCTCTTTGCCAAGATATAATCAAAAATGGGAAATTACCTCAAGGCATCACAGCCAACCTTCTAGGATTACTTTGCAGTCTCTAAGAACTAAAGATTAAATTAATGGGAGAAAAATCACAGGGGAATTCAAAAAATTGTGTTTATTTTTTCATTTTATTTGAACACTTTATATAAAAATATTGGAGATGGGAACAAAGACTTTCTGGCGGACAGCCAACAATCACCCAATGAGGGTATCAAGAGTCTGCTGGCTTTCCAATAGGCCGTGGGAAGGCGGAGTGGGGCGCCGCAAGGATGGACGTGTCAGGTGACCAGTGGCAGGAACTTGGGGGCGGGGTAGTTGGAGGTCATGTGATGAAACCTCCCGGACCACATCCAGAATTGCTAACTCAGTACCACACATGCTAGCTACCTTTGCATGAGTCGTCCCTTAAAGGGGAGGAGTCACATTAGAAAATAATCTTTTTTCTGATCATGGCCAAAGGGTCAAATCCAGGATGGTCAGTTCAGATGGGTGATGGTCAGTTGGGTGATGCTCCTGGAATTCATCGTGGTGCTGGTATTAAGTGACAGATGACAACTGCCATGTTGGATTCCCCATTTCCTCCCCCTCCCTTCCCCCCCAAAACAGGCTCTCACAAGACAATAGATGATCTTTAAACAGGAGGAGACTGCATTACCTTTAGAAATGGAATTACAAAGGGCCGCAGTGGGAAGTTTGTTGCCTCTTGCAGCTTGGAGTGAAAATCTTCAATGGTCACAGTTGAGTTCTGGAAGTGTAAGTAAGAAAATAATAAAAGGTCAGATGGGTGTTTGTAAGTGAAACCATTTCCGGAGGTCAAGAGGGTCAGTGCAATGCTCCAACATCACTACTCTCTGGAAAGACAGTTTTAGTACCAGTGTCCATCAAGAACTGGTCCTAGGTGGCCTAGACTTGTGGGATTATGATTGGTCAAATAACAGGAGGCACCTGCCAAATCATCCCTTTGCCTGGCCTGTATGCAAATCAAAAAATATTCAAAACCAACTAAGTTACTCTTACAGGCTCCGTAGAATGGTTTTTAGGAACTATTTTTAATTAAGAATTAAAGGGGCGAACTTGCCCTGCGCACACAATTTGAATTAAGTGAAGATTTAGCACCCGGTGAGATGGGCTGCTAAATCTTGCTGAATTAGGCACTTAGAAAGAGAAAAAGTTGCGGGCTGTATCGGAGGTGGGAATGGCCTCCGTGGGGCGCTGCCGGGGCATTAGCGGGGCGCTGATGGCGTTACAAAGTCCCTCACCTTCTTTTAAAGGGGAGGGTGCGCTGCGAACTCTGCAGTCACCTTTGTGGTGCTCTCTGAGATACCAGGGAGAGGTTCAGTTGGGTCAGAGCGGGTGCCAAGCTGCATGTTGGCGGCCCGGCAGAACTAGTGGCCGCCATTGTTGGGCCGACTGCAAAGTCGACCGACAAAAAAAATGGCGGCCACGGCGCAAGGCCCTCCCCTTTAAGGACGGCCAGTGTGCCCTGCGAAGCTGTCATTGGCATCGCCCCATGCCAGCCCTGTGGGGCAATTTCCTCCGCGGGGCGCAAAGGAGTTGGAATGTACGGCGATGATGTCATCGCCGTATGCGCCCACGCCAGGGTGAAAACTACAGGTCAACCTGTGAAAATTCATCCGGTGAATCCCGGGGACAATTCCGGGGAGGGGGTGCTCTGGCCGCCGTGCCCCGTTAGCACCTCCTGAAGATGTTAATGGAGTTATAAAAGGGCAATTTTAGCCCCAAGGAGTTGGGGCGCTGTGCAACCTTCCCTTTAAGCTGCACGGCCGCAAGGCAGTCTGGAGATACCGCACATACTCGAAAATCTGACTTGAGCCGTGCACAAAAATAAATTACAGGAAACATTGGTGCCGTATCATTTCTCCACTACAAAGGGAGTCATATCCAGTGGCCGTAATACCCTAACCCAGGCTACTTCCTAACACCATGCACCGACCCCACTGAAATCTCTTGATTAGTGAGAAGACCAATTCACTCGCTTAAAAACGATTTCCTTGCATAAAAATAATGAGAAACACTTTGAATCTTGGCAGGCACATTATATTTGATTTGAATAATGACGAATTGGTCAACAAATCGTGAAAACCATTAGTCGCAGAAAAACCCTTGTTTGTGTTAACATCAGGGGTAGACGCTGGTTGACCGGTTTTCTGGCTGCATCTTTTCCCCAGACATTAGAGGATACCAGAGTCATTATTTCCAGATTAGTTAAAAGATTCATTCAACCAAGGATACTACATCTAAATCGGTTGGAACAACAATACTGCCGTGTCTAAATCAACTAGATTTAAACTAGTTGATCAAAAACCTGACACTTACTTCATAGAATCACAGAATAGCACAGCATAGAAGGAGACCATTCGGCCCATCGAGTCTGCGCTGGCTCTTTCCAAGAGCGATCCAGTTAGTCCCACTTCCCGCTCTTTGCCCATATCCCTGAATTTTTTTCTCCTTCAAGTATTTATCCAATTCCCTTTAGAAGGACACTATTGAATAAGAACATAAGGAATAGGAGCAGGAGTAGGCCATTTTGGCCCCTCGAGCCGGCTCTGCCATTCAATAAGATCATGGCTGATCTGATCTTGGCCTCAACACTTTCCTGCCTGTTCCCCATAACCCTTGAATCCCCTATAGTTCAAAAAATCTGTAGCTCTATCATGCAGTGCAGTCCAAATCCTAACCACTCGTTGCGTAAAAAAGGTTTTTCCTCATGTCGCCTCTGGTTCTTTTGCCAGTCACCTTAGAACTGTGCTCCCTGGTTATCGACTCTTCCACCATTGGAAAGAGCTTCTCTTTATTTACTCTAAATAGGTTCGATGAGAGGATAATCTATGTCAAGCCTTGCTTGACAATACATTAGAGTCTATTGATGACCAATGTGGCTATGATTGTCAGTGTGTCCAATGCATCTAGAAGCATCTATTGAAGCACATGCAGGTTAGCATTTCAATTCTGTTCCCAACATTAAACCAGATGTACGAGTTATACCTCCATTTTTCATTTTAGCTGGGCTTGCTATAAGGCAGCAGTAGCATAGTGGCTCTGTTATGGGACTAGTGCTCTAGAGGTCTGAACTAGTGATCTTGGAGATGCAAGTTCAAATCAGCAGGTAGGAAATTTAAATTCAGTTATAAATCTGGACTATAAAAAAGCTAGCATCAGTAATGGTGACCATGAAACTACTGGATTGTTGTAAAAACCCATCTGGTTCACCAATGGCCTTTAGGGAAGGAAATCTGCCGTCCTTACCTGGTTTGGCCTATACTTGACTCCAGACTCTTAACTGCCCTAGCAAGTTGTACCCAAATCACTATGGCAAAGTCACTGTGGGAGTATCTTCACCACATGGACTGCAACAGTTCAAGAAGGTGGCTTGCCATCACCTTCTCGAGGGCAATTACGAATGGGTAATAAATGCTGGCCTTGCCAGCGACGCCCACATCCCGTGAATGAGTAAAAAGAAAAGTCTCAAACACAGAATTTTATTCTGTTTGCATTGCTGTAATATGCATCCAGGTCCCATTTTGAGATGCAAATTGCATTTAGGTACGACACAATTTAACTGTTGTTGCTGGAAATGGAGCATTTGCCCCAATCTCTGTAGCCAGGGTCCGGGTCAAGCACTCCAGGCCTGGTACAACACAGCCTTGTTGCAGAGTAGAGCTCCCTCTTCTCTGCCTCAGGCCCCATCTCAGAATGGGACTCTACTGCCCCAATGTGACATTTTTTGATTTGTAACATCCATTATGTTAATGGTCTCTGAGCAGTTTTGTGTTAATTTATTCCAAAGTGGGGCAATGGTATTTGCAACTTGACTCATTTCTGATTGTAGCTTTACAGCCAGCACAGAGTAAAGATTTTGGTGTAGAAATTAGTGTGTGCTGCACCCGTCTTTCAGGCATAAAACAGGCACAAAGCATACCAATTTAGCATTGGGACGGCCTACGCCCAATCTGCGCAGGCACTGTTCCCACCGCTAATTTTGTAGGGTCCAATTTTTAGGTGGCCACAACAGGCATTCTGGGCGCCCACCCAAAACAGGCGCTAGACCTCTTGAATGTGTCAATGAGTGGGCCTAATTCCCGTTGAAAGACCCTTTAAATAAATTGGGCTACCAGGAGCAGAATAAATCTCTTTTTACTTTTAACGTGGAGCCAGGAGGAGGACACACACTCCTCCCAGTCACACAGCGGGGGACCACCTGCCAGCTGCGGTTCTCCACCCACCCTTGCCAAACACTCCCCACCGCCCCCACTCCGGTCCCCCACCCACGCTTGCCAAACACTCTCCCCCCCACTCCGCTGTCCTCCACCACTCCCGAGACTTACTTGAGGGCCACTGAAGGGCGGACTGCCTGCGGAGGCGCAACAGGCAATGGCAGCTCACTGAGAATGTCTCAGGCCGGCTTCAGGCTGCTCTGTTCGGGCGCGTGTTGCTTGCACAGCGCCGAGTCAGAGAAAGGACCCCGACTAAGCTTCAAGGTGAATGCTCGGGATCCTAGTCAAGAGCAAAGGAAGTTGTAAGGAGATATTGACAAGCCGGTGAAATGGGCAAAGCAGTGGCGGATGGGAATCAATGTCGGTAAGTGTGAGGTGGTCCCATTTTGGTTTTAAAAAAAGCAACTATCATATTGCAACGGGAGAAGGTTGGGTGAGGGATTTGAAAATTCAGGGTCACAAGACATTAATAGCAGCACCTCAACTGGAGAAGGCCATTAAAAAAAAGCTAATGGCATCCTGGGTTTTATGGCAAGAGGTATAGAATATAAAAGTCAAGATGTAATGGTGAATCAAAATAAAACCATATTAAGACCACAGTTGGAGTACTGTGTGCAGTTTGGGACTCCACGTTATTGGAAGCAATAGAGTGGGTACAGTGCAGATTCACAAGGAGGCTGCATGGTATGAGGAAATGCAAGTACAGAGAAAGACTCAACAAACTGGAGCTATTTTGGTTTGAACAGAGGAGATCAGGGGGTGATTTGATCGAGGCATTTAAAATTACGAAGAGATGGGACAGGGTAGATAGAAAGACTGTTTTCAGTGGTTTAAGAGCCTTGAAGAAGAGGACATTGATACAAGATTTAAGGGATTTAGGACAGGGATTTTAAAATTTTATTTATGCATTCATGGGATGTGGGCTTCGCTGACAAGGCCAGCATTTATTGCCCATCCCCAATTGCCCTCTAGGAAGTGGTGATGAGCCGCCACCTTGAACCGCTGATCTTTGTAGCGCTTTGGTACAACTGAGTGTCTCGCTGGGCTGTCTCAGAGGACAGTTAAGAGTCAACCACATTGCTGTGGGTCTGGGGTCTCATACAGGCCAGACCGGGTAAGGGTAGCAGGTTTCCTTCCTAAAGGACATTAGTGAACCAGATAAGAACATAAGAAATAGGAGCAGGAGTAGGCTACTTGGCCCCTCGAGCCTGCTCCGCCATTTAATACGATCATGGCTGATCCGATCATGGATTCCGCTCCACTTCCCTGCCCACTCCCCATAACCCCTTATTCCCTTATCGGTTAAGATGTAAGAGAATTCTTTTTACGCAGAGGGCTGTGAAGTTGTGGAATGCACTACTGGAATTAGTGATTGAAGCAGAGTGCATGTCAACACTTAAGAGTAGGTTAGATAGGTGGTTGAAGGAATGGGGGAGTAAAGGGATATTGGATTGGAACCGCTGCCTGTGTGGAGGGGAAACTTAACTGAATTGCTTGTTTCCATGTTGTAGTTTCGATATTTCCACTCTTTTCTTTTAAAATGGAACAATTGCAATAAGCATGGGAGCAAATTCAGATTTCAGTCATCAGATTCCACCTTACAAGTTACCATTTCGACCTCAGTTCACCACAGGTGCTTAATTTTTGAAGGACAAGGATATTAAAGAGTTACGGAACCAAGGCGGGTAAATGGAGTTAAGATACAGATCGGCCACAATCTCATTAAAGGGCAGAACAGGGCTCAAGAGGGGCTGAATGGCAAACTCCTACATCTCCACTGCTTCTCTCCCCCACCCCGCCTTCCCCTGGCCACAATGTACTCACCACCAGCGCTAGAACCAGGCTGCGCACTCGCTCCCCGATCTCCGGCGAGATGTCGTTGCCGAACTGCTGCAGGGTGGTGAGGAAGCGCTTGAGCTTGCTGAGCTGGCGGGCACCACAGGTGGCGGGCAGCTGTTGGCTGGCGAGCGAGGACGAGGGGCCGTTGCTGAACCGCTGCGGTGGGGACGGCACCCCAGTCAGGGCGGGCGGAGAGTGGTCGACACCGTTGGGCACTGCAACAAGGCGGAGAAGAAAACACATCGTGTTACAGAGCCTCGAGGAAGATAGTCATTTCTATTTTCCAGAAATGCGCGGTTATACCAATCGGCAACGGAGGGCCATCACATAAGAACATAAGAATGTAAGAATTAGGAGCAGGAGTAGGTCCATTCGGCCCCTCGAGCCTTCAATGAGATCATGGCTGATCTGATCTTCTACCTTAACTCCACTTTCCTGCACTATCCCCATATCCCTTAATATCCAAAAATCAATCGATCTCTGTCTTGAATGTACTCAAAGACTGAGCTTCCTCAACCCTCTGGGGTAGGGCAGTCCAAAGATTTACCACCCTCTCAGTGAAGTTTCTCCTCATCTCAGTCCTAAATGGCCGACCCCTTATTCTGAAAGTTTCCAGGAATCACTGCGAAACCAAAGCATGTAAGAAATGGCGGGGAGGGAACTGGAGGAAGAAAAACTGTTCATAAATCATACGTGGGTTCTCCTTAACTAGGAAATCATATAGCTGGGAGTGAGTTTGGAATCAGGTGGATTTTGTCATTAGGTTTTAAATGTTGCCCTTTGTATTGTAGAGACAATTCAACAGAGAAACTACACAAAGGCTGCAAGTTATGAAGATTTGCTCTTTCTGCTTCTCTGCACTCACCGTCCCACTGACTTGAACCTATTCTCTCTCGTCGGGTGTTTAAACAAAGTGCGCGGATTGCTGATGCAACAGAGGAAAGCATGCAATGATCCCAGAAAAGCCTTCAAGCACCGTTACCAATACATTGGACGTCACTAATGAAACCTACGTGATGTGGGGGTAAAGGAGGTCGGCCGAGGTCCTCCTGGATTCCCTGAGGGTGGCGGAGGCATGGTCGGTGGGGTGGACCTGGATTGTGCCTTCACATCCACTGGCGATCCTGGCATTGCGGGACGCTTCTTCTCTCCGTTGACTGTTTTAAAAACACAAGGACAAAGAGTTTTATCTCAGACCGTCGCTCCAGACTTCAACATTTTAAATGAAAAGACCACAGAGAACACACCACAGATCAGGTTAGTTCATCCCAGTTATGATATATTGTTTTCTGGATTTAATTTCCAGAAGGTGTTAACTCACGCTGGACTACAGTTGTGCAGTGCCAGGTGCACTCTGATGCTTCACCCAAGCAGCCATGATTCACGCCTGGGCCTGGAGTGTCCCAAAGCTACTTGACCTCAAGAAGCTTCAGTGCCGACCAGATCCTGGCCTTAGCCGGCCTCCACACTCATCCTGCTCCGCATTGTGGGATAGCAAGCAGCGAGCAACAGCCCTGGCTGGTGTTCCCCTTTCTGGGAGGTTGGGACCCATGGTTACACCCTTACTGCTTTCCCAACTGAAGAACATAAGAAATAGGAGCAGGAGTAGGCCATTCGGCCCCTCGAGCCTGCTTCGCCATTCAATAAGATCATGGCTGATCTGATCTTGGCCTCAACTCCACTTTCCTGCCTGTTCCCCATAACCCTCAACTCCCCTATAGTTCAAGAATCTGTCTAGCTCCGCCTTAAATTTATTCAATGATCCAGCTCTCTGGGGTAGAGAATTCCACAGATTCATGACCCTCAGAGAAGAAATTCCTCCTCATCTTCACCCCTTATTCTGAAACTATCCCCCCTAGTTCTAGATTCTCCCATGAGGGGAAATATCCTCTCTGCACCTACCCTGTCAAGCCCCCTCAGAATCTTTTATGGTTTCCATAAGATCACCTCTCATTCTTCCTCCAGTTCCCTCCCCTGCTCAACCTTTTCTCACAAGACAACCCCTTCATTTCAAGAATCAACCTCGTGAACCTTTTCTGAACTGCCTCCAATGCAAGTATATCCCTTCTTAAATACGGAGACCAAAACAATACGCAGTACTCTAGGTGTGGCCTCATCAACACCCTGAACAGTTGTAGCAAGACTTCCCTACTTTTATACTCTATCTCCCTTGCAATAAAGGCCAACATTCCATTTGGCTTCCTAATTATTTGCTAACTTTTTGTGTTTCATGTACAATTGGCTCACTCAGCACAGATCACAGATTGCACTTGGGGCTTTCCTGAACTACATGGCCCGGATAAACAAAGCACCTGGATTATGTGCTGAAGTCCCATTCCAGGAACGTTGAGCACAAGAATCTAGGCTGACATTCCAGTGCAGTTCTAAGGAAGTGCTACACTGTCAGAGGTGCCATCTTACAGGCAAGACGTGAAACCGAGGGGCCCCGTCTGCTCTCTCAGGTGGACCAATCGGGCCGAATGGCCTGCTTCAGTGCCGTAAAGAGTGTGTAATAATACTAATACAAAAGCAAAATTCTGCGGATGCTGGAAATCTGAAATAAAAACAGAAAGTGCTGGAAATACTCAGCAGGTCAGGCAGCATCTGTGGAGAGTGAAACAGAGTTAACGTTTCAGGTCGATGACCTTTCATGAGGAGGTTACAGAGATGGCGAGGGGGCGAGGCCATGGAGGGATTAGAAAACAAGGATGAGAATTTTAAAATCAAAGCATTGCCGGACCGGGAGCCAATGCAGGTCAGCGAGCACAGGGGTGATGGGTGAACGAGACTTTGTGTCAGTTGGGGACACGGGCAGCAGAGTATTGGGTCAGCTCAAGATTATGGAGGGTGGAAGATGGGAGGCCGGCCAGGAGAGTGTTGGAATAGTCACGTCTAGAGGGAGCAATGGCATGATTGAGAGTTTCAGCAGCATATGAGCCGAGGCAGGGGAATGGGGAAAGAAAGGACCACAGCAGGCACCTCCCAACACGATGGATGTAATGTCATTTTGGTTCGCTTTCTTTGATGGCTCAGTGTGCAAGTGCACTGGTCAGTGTGGACCAGTCACATGGATCAAGAAGGACCCAGATCAGATTCCCAGTCTGAGCTAACTCAGCTGATCCGAGCTGGAGTAGTACCAGAGGTATTTATAGTTGGTCTCGGCAACCATTGTTTAGAGAGGGTACCCGAACCCTATCCTGTCACCCCGACTGGAAGTGGAGAATGAGCAGGGCCAGAATTGAGCTTGGTTTTGATACCCCTGTGATTGAATTGTCTGCCAACACTCACCATCAAGGCTCAGGCACGAATCATGGGCTATGTGCTACTGAAGGGAGGTACCTGTGAAAGGGATAGACAAGATAGAGGCAGAGAGGTTGTTTCCACTGGTCAGGGAGACTAGAACTAGGGGGCACAGCCTCAAAATACGGGGGAGCCAATTTAAAACAGAGTTGAGAAGGAATTTCTTCTCCCAGAGGGTTGTGAATCTGTGGAATTCTCTGCCCAGGGAAGCAGTTGAGGCTAGCTCATTGAATGTATTCAAATCACAGATAGATAGATTTTTAACCAATAAGGGAATTAAGGGTTATGGGGAGCGGGCGGGTAAGTGGAGCTGAGTCCACGGCCAGATCAGCCATGATCTTGTTGAATGGCAGAGCAGGCTCGAGGGGCTAGATGGCCTACTCCTGTTCCTAATTCTTATGTTCTTATGTTCTTATTATCCCAGGAAGGAACTGGTGCT
The DNA here is from genome assembly GCF_044704955.1 of Pristiophorus japonicus. NCBI lineage: Eukaryota > Metazoa > Chordata > Chondrichthyes > Pristiophoridae > Pristiophorus > Pristiophorus japonicus. The sequence continues at coordinate 187,371,455 of NC_091988.1, read as the reverse complement.
GAAAGCAGATGACAAAGGAGAGATGAGCAGAAGGGAGGAAAGGGAAGAGGAGAGGGGAGAGGAGAAAGAGAATAGGAGAGCGAGGAGAATGGAGAGGAGGAGGAGGAGGAGACAGTGGAGGAAAAAATAGGAGAGAGGAGGAGGAGAGGAGAGGAGAGGAGAGGAGAGGAGAGGAGAGGAGAGGAGAGGAGAGGAGGAGAGGAGAGGAGAGGAGAGGAGAGGAGAGGGGGAGAAGAGAAGAGAAGGGGAGGAGGTAAAAGGCTGGGATTGTGTGTCTGCCTGGAGCGTGATGTGCCATGTGTTTTATGATCAAGCTGTTTGTAATCAAGCCATCCTGAGATTAAGAAATAATTAGTTCCAGACAAATTTGATCTAAAGAGGTTTTCAACAGATCACCACAAATATTTTTCTCGTCATAAACACTTCCTGTACTCGGAAATTGCCACACAGAATTGTGTAGCAAGTGTAGACTATCCCTCCCTTCCCGTAAACACGAGTTTTTCCCCCTCTTGAAGGCAAAGATTTATCCTGACATACGATTTAAGGGCCAACAGCAGCCCAATGATATCACATACAACTGGCCACTTGTCATGTGTGACTCCAGATGATGCGTGTGCTTACGATCCAACAGGAGTTAGGGTGAGATGAAGAAGCGAGGGAGGAGGCTCGTGTGGACCACAAACACCGGCATGGACTAGTTGGGATGAAAGGCCTATTTCTGTGCTGTACATTCTGTGTAGCTACGCTATCCCGGCACCTCAGTCCATCCTTCCTCTTCCAGCATCATTCAGGACCTCGAAGTAGTGTCAGCCATTGCTCAGTGGGTAGTAGTGATACCCGCCCTCCTATATGGCTCAGAGACGTGGACCGTATACAGTAGACACCTCAAAACTTTGGAGAAGTACCACCAGCGCTGCCTCCGCAAGATCTAGCAAATCCCCTGGGAGGATAGATGCACCAACATCAGTGTTCTCGCTCAGGCCAACATGCCCAGCATCGGAGCACTGACCACGCTCGACCAGCTCCATTGGGCGGGCCACATCGTCCACATGCCCGACACGAGACTCCCAAAGCAAGCGCTCTACTCTGAACTCCTACATGGCCCAGGTGGGGCAGAGGAAATGTTTCAAGGACATCCTCAAAGCCTCCTTGATAAAAATGCAACATCCCCATCGGCACCTGGGAATCCCTGGCCCAAGACCGCCCTTTGTGGAGGAAGAGCATCCGGGAGGGTATTGAGCACCTCGAGTCTCGTCGCCGAGAGCAAGCAGAAATCAAGTGCAGACGGCGGAAAGGGCGTGCGGCAAACCAGACTCCCCACCCACCCTTTCCTTCAACCACCGACTGCCCCACCTGTGACAGAGACTGTAATTCCCGTATTGGACTGTTCAGCCACCTGAGAACTCACTTTTTTTTTATAATAGAGTGGAAGCAAGTCTTCCTTGATTTCGAGGGACTGCCTATGATGATGATGGGTAGCACTCTAGCCTCTGAGGCAGAAGGTTGTGGGTTCAAGTCCCACTCCAGAAACTGACACTCCAGTGCAGTTCTGAGGGAGTGCTACACTGTCGGAGGTGACGGCTTTCAGATGAGACGTCAAACTGAGGCTCCGTCTGCTCTCAGGTGTACGTAAAAGATGCCATGGCACTCTTTCGAAGAAGAACAGGGGAGTTAGCCCGTTGTCCTGGCCAATATTTACCCCTCAACCAATATCACTAAAACAGATTGGGCCCAAGTTTCCACATGATTTGCGCCTGATTTTTAGAAGCAACTGGTGGAGAACGGACTATCTTAGAATTCACAATTCTCCACATTTTTTTTTCTACAGTTCTAGTCAGGTAGAACAGTTCTACTTTGGAACAGAATTTTTTCTTCAAAAGGGGGCGTGTCCGGCCACTGACGCCTGATTTGAAAGTTTCCACAGTGAAAATGTACTCCAAACTAACTTAGAATGGAGCAAGTGAAGATTTTTGTAGAACTGAAAAAACCTGTTCTACACATTAAAAAATCAGGCACAGGTTACAAATCAGGCGTCCAGAACGAGGTGGGGGGGGAGGGGGGGGGAAGGGAAGTCATTAAATTCTATAATCAATCCTTATTTATACTTCTACAAATAAATCCAACCTGAATAAACATTTATAAGCAAAGAAAAGATTAAATAAACCATCTTCCTACCTGTGTGAAAGTGCTTCAGCCAGGAAGAATGGTGCAGCAAGCCTCACAAAACGAGGGAGCCGACCGAACGCGGGCCAGGGGGCAGGGGGGGAGGGGGGGGAATGGAGCCGTTCCAGACGGCTGGCGGGAAAGAGAGAAGGCTGCAGGAAGCCTCAGAAATTGAGGAGCCATTTCCCGACGGCGGGCGGGGGAGAGGTCGTCGGGAAACGGCTGCCTCAACTTTGAGGCTTCCTGCAGCCTTCTCACTGCTACAAGAAGCCTCAGTGCTGATGGCAATGTACTTTTATTAAAAAATGTTCCAAAACTAAACAGCTACAAAGAACTACAAAAATGGCCGAGTGCCAATGTTTTTTTCACACTGAGCGTGCGCGAACGCTCCAACGCGCATGTGCAGCGTTGCCGGCAGGAAAAAAACTAATTTAAATAGTACCCGCCCCCTCCCACTTACAAAATCGGCGCGAGTGTAGGCTCCGCCCCCCTGAGCGCCGCGCCAAACAGACAAGGAGCTGCAGAACACTCCAGAATCGCTCGGTTTTTTTCAGGCGCCGTTTTAGGCGCGAAAAACGGGCGCCCAGCTCGGAGGGGCGCCCGTTTTTTATCATGTGGAAACTTGGGCCCATTATCTGGTCATTATTACATCGCTGTTTGTGGGAGCTTGCTGTGCACAACTTGGTGGCTGCGTCTCCTTCATTACAACAGCGACTACACTTCAAAATGTACTTCATTGGCTGTAAGCACTTTGGGACATCCTGAGGTCAAGAATGGCAACTCTTTTGTTTAACACAGGTCAAGGTACTGACACAAGTGAGCACTTTATTCCTCAATCTGAATTTTTATAACAATGATATTATTTGGTTCCTGTCTGGCCAACACGGGTTCAGAGCAGGTTAGAACAAGAGGTCAAACGGTTACAAAACAGGTAAATAAACTGTAAGCAAGTGGTTACACATGCCACATTTATTAAATTAAGTAGACTGGGGCTCCCCATGAAACAGAAAACAAATTCACGATTAGAGATTTCATGCTATTAAGTGGGAGGTACACTGCGCATTCCAGTTGTCTTGGTTAGTCCTTGCCACTGGACCAAGACCTAGCTCTGTCAAGCCCGTGTGGTGACTGGTGTGCAACGGCCACCCCACTAAAATAATCCACGCACAGACATCTTCCACCCTTCAATATGTAGTTCGGGACCTGGACGGTCAGGTCCCTCATTGAAACACCTGTGAACTCATCCCTTTCTGGTGTCATCCTCGACACGAGGGACTGCCTAATACTAATACTATACATTACAATCAACTCAATAGAGCTTTGGATAAAAGTCACAAAACACTTGTAAACAAGTTTAGGAAAAGGTGGGTGGGCAGAGTGTGCATGGGGGTTGGTAGAGTTTGTTCAGTACAGTGCGGAGTTAGTTCTTTGTGTCATTATCAAAGTCCTAATCATTTCCCTGCTGGAAGTCTATATACACACGCATGCACACTCTCACACACGACCATACCCACACACACTTTCCACTTCAGCTGCCTGGGCCCCAAGCTCTGGACCTCCCTCCCTAAACCTCTCCGCCTCTCTACCTCTCTCTACCTTCTTTCAAGACGCTCCTTAAAACCTACTTCTTTGACCAAGCTTTTGGTCACCTGCACTAATTTCTTCTTATCTGGCTCAGTGTCAAATTTATTTATTTGTCTTATAACACTGCTGTGAAACGCCTTGGGACGTTTTACTACTTTAAAGGCGCTATATAAATACAAGTTGTTATTGGATGTAGATCTTGAAAGTGGGCCGGGATCTAAAACTGGGACCCTTAGCCCACCTGGCACTGTTACGTGTTGGGTTTGTCAGCTGACTCATGGGAGGAGTTCCTAGCATGGAGTCTGAGCAGGGTTATAGAATCATAGAAACGTACGGCATAGAAAGAGGCCATTCGACCCGTCGGGCCTGTGTTGGCTCTTTGTACGAGCGGTCATGCTGCTAAATCCCCACTCCAGCCCACCGGTCCAGCTGGCCGAATGTCACGTAACAATGAGTTATCTAAATGAGGACCTGCACTTAAGAACGGCAGTGCCTCCATGTCCCCGGCCAGTGCTGGGTTCTTTGCTCACTACCAGGTGTCCAGGCACCTTCCACGCTCACCCACCATAATATCGAGGCCACATAGCGTCCCTTTCCCTGTCCATCAGTCTTCTATTACCTCCGTAAACTTGAGCTCATCCCAAAACTCGGCTGCCCGTGTCCTAACTCGCACCAATTCCCGTTCACCCATCCTGTGCTCGCTGACCTACATTGGCTCCCAGTCCGGCAACACCTTGATATTAAAATTCTCGTAACAGTTTTCAAATCCCCCCATGGCCTCACTCCTCCCCATCTCTGTAACCTATCTAGTTCTGTAACCCTCCGCGATTTCTGCACTCCTCCAATTCTGACCTTTTGCGCTTCGTTAATTTTAATCGCCCCACCATTGGCGGCCGTGCCTTCACCTGCGAAGGCCCCAAGTTCTGGAATTCCCTCCCTAAACATCTCCACCTTTCACTCCTCCTTTAAGACGCTCCTTAAAACCTACCTCTTTGTCCAAGCCTTGTCCTAATATCTCCTAATGTGGATGGCAAATGTTGTTTGATAACACTCCTGTGAAGCACCTTGGGACGTTTTACTATGTTAAAGCAACTTGCCAAGGCTTCTTTGACAGCACTTCCCAAACCCATGACCTCTACCACGTAGAAGGACGAGGGCAGCAAGCACATGGGAGCATGATCACCTCCACATTTCCCTCCCCCAAGTCACACACCATCCTGATTTGAAAGCATATCGCCGTTCATTCATCGTCAAAATCCTGGAACTCACTCCCTAACAGCACTGTGGGAGCACCTTCACCACACGGACTGCAGCGGTTCAAGAAGGTGGCTTACCATCATCTTCACAAGGGCAATTAGGGATTGGCAATAAATGCTGGCCTTACCAGCGACGCCCACAACCCATGAACGAATAAAAAAGTATATGCATTCCTAGTATATACGTCCGGTGGTCGTGAATGGTGCTGTATAAATCCAAACCTTTCTTTTCTTTTTTATATAAATGCAAATAGTTGTTATGCTTCACATGAACCTCCTCCCAACCCTCTTCGTCTCACCCTATCAGCATATCCTTCTATTCCTTTCTCCCTCATGTGCTAATCTAGCTTTCCCTTAGATGCGTCTGTGTTATTCGCCGTGTGGTACGACGGTTTGCGACGTTAATTGTGCTGTTTAAATGCAAGTTTTGTTGTTGTTACCTCATGCACCAACAAAACATGTTTTGAAACTGTAGACCACGAGTCAGGTGAGGTGTGAGAGCCGAGGAGGTTAATCTATTACAGAACTGTACTGCCTGTCTCTTCAAACTTTCACATTTGAAAATATTAGTATAATGAGCTTATCCATCTTTAATGCACGCCAGCTGCTGCCAACTGAAATGAGGACAATAATTTTTTTTTCCCTGAGCCACAGAACGAGAATATTGAAAATTTAGTTAATGCAGTTTAAATTTCTCTGGCGGGTTCCTCGGGGTCTCGGAGGCCATTCGTGTGATGGATGACAGCAATCTGCGAGGGACTCATTACTTATTCCGTTTGTGGGCATCGCATGTGAAAACGTGTGGAATTAGTTCAGGGACTCCCCCATCTCCTCCTGACTGACGGCAACTCAGCCTCAATCTTTTAGCACTTAGCTGCAGAAAGGCAGAATCAAAATCGTTTAAAAAAAAGTGTCCCGGCCTATATTTATCCCTCAATCAACATAACAAAAAAAAACTGATTATCTGGTCATCTCACATTGCTGTTTGTGGGAGCTTGCTGTGCGCATATTGGCTGCCGTGTTTCCCAGTGACTACACTCCAAAAAGTTCTCCATTGGCTGTAAAGTGCTTTGAGATGTCCAGTGGTCGTGAAAGTTGCTACATAAATGCAAGTCTTTCTTTGTTTCTTTCTCTTAATTTGAAGGCCAGTACACGGCCCTAAATAAAACCAAGGAGAATGGAGAGGGGGCTTTTTTCTTTTTTGCTGTTTGGGTGTGTGTGACAGTGCATGTGTGTAGTGCGCGTGACAGAGAGGGAGAGCGTGCGAGAGAGAGAGAGAGAGCGTGCGAGAGAGAGAGAGCGCGAGCGAGCGTGCGAGAGTGAGAGCCCTGGCGGTAAAAAACTGGACGCACAAATGGACCAAATCCTAACCATTAGTGACATCCCAAACTCGCCTGTATATAACTCTTGGTTGAGTCGCTAGTTGGCATGGTGATGGACTGTTTGCAAGGGGAAAGGGTACAGAAAGATGATAACTAACTCGGCCTCCATTCTGCCCCACACAAGGGCACCTCTGACCAACCAATCCACGACACCAGCATCAACAGGAAAGAATCTACGATTCGGACCATCCCACACCATTCAGGAATCTCTCTGAAGATCAGGACCAAATGCTAACAGTCAAATAAAACTTCACAAATTGGCTCTCGCTTGTGGCTGAGTAAATACACCGGGGAGACTGAACAATATGGACCAGACAGATCCTAACTTCAATCATTGGTCTGTGCTCAGCGCTTGATCTCAGCCGGGGAAGCAATTCCAATTGGTCTAAGTGCCCCATAGCTGAGAGTGGGTAGGGTGGGGCGGGGGGGGGGGGGGGGCGTGCAGGGCAGTGAGGAGGGAGGTGGGAGGGAGAAATCAGCCAGGGTTCCCGCTCCTAATAGGTAACTAATGACTCTTGCTGGAAGGTGTACACGTGTTGCAATTGGGTAAGGACAAAAGAATTGGCTTTAATGTGTTGTACTCACACACACGCACGCTCACTCACAGGTACGCACACATATACTCACTCTCACACACTCACGCACCCAATCATGAGCTCACACGCACTCACTCACGCACTCTCACGTGCGCACACACGCACTCACTCACGCGCTCTCGCACATGCATGCTCTTTTAAATACATTCTCACAATGTCGCGCGCTCACGCACACAGGCCCTCTTGCACACGCACAAAATGCAGCTACGAGAAGCACTGGCCTGAGAATTCAATGTCCAAAAACTAATCTTCGCTGGCTGTCTATAATCCCTTCCACACAATTGAATCTAAACCCCCAGAGGGAGTTTCAACTCCTGCACCACAGAGAGAAGCAGCAGGCATCTTAATCACCAGAGCCAGCTGTGACCACCACATTCCAACTGCTGGTTTTCTCAGAATCTCTTCACTATTTCATTACCGGCACGGAGTCCGGATCACTCAACCATCTAAGCCACATCAGTGCTGGGCACCTCATTCTGCCCTCTCATCTCGTGCCCCAGCGCCACCGAAAAAGATATATTTCGAGACGTTGTGACTGGGGCAAGTGAGCATTTATACCAATTCGAGATTAGATCGATCAAAGCCCACATGTGAAATTAAAAAAAGATATTTCCAGGAATGCTTCCCGCCCCAGTTTTCTGGTTAGCTGCCTGTGACTATTCCGTTAGTGTGCGGCGCTGTGCTGCGCGGGACACGCGCCAGGTTTGATTCCCGAACTGTATGGAGTTCCTGATCTGGACACGGAAGCACTTGGAACTGCCACGGTAGGCCTCGGCACCTCAGGTGGCCGAGGCTGATCCTGCTCCTGATCGCAGTCCCTCCGATTCCCACTGGGACGAGAGCGCACGAGGCTGTCAAGCTCGGAAGGCGATTTGGCTCGGCTGCGATGCCCCCCACAGTTGAATAGCCTGGGCTCACACACTTGGTCGAGATCCCAGGTGGCTGCTGGTGTCCATTGAACTGCCTTCAGGGATTGGGTGGAAGAAAATATGAGTGGTGGTGGTGGTTGGGGGTGGGGAACTCATCAGTGAGGTCTAATTATGGGCTTCTTCAACAATATCTATAGTATACAATGGTGGCCATTTCAAGCGGCTTCTCTCCCGGTGGGAAGCTTTAACCAGCCACGTGTGCGAGAGGGGAGATTTTTGCAGCCCTGATTCTACAATCCACACACACTACACTGTGGGTGTTCAGCCTCCTACACTTACACAGGATATACAGCACAGAAACAGGCTATTCGGCCCAACCAGACCATGTCAGCGTTTACACTCCGCTCGAGCCTGCTCCCATCTTTCCTCATCTAAATCTATCCCCATAACCCTACATCCCCTTCTCCCTCATACGCTTGTCCAGCCTCCCCTTAAATACATCTATTTGCTTCAACCACTCCCTGTGGTAGCGAGTTCCACATTCTCACCACTCTCCGAGTAAAGCAGTTCCTTCTGGATTCCCTATTGGATTTCTTGACTACTATCTTATAGTGATGGCCTCTAGTTTACCCCATAAGCGTTAAGCGATGAGGACAGGCTGCATAGACTAGGCTTGTATTCCCTGGAGTTTAGAAGATTAAGGGATGAGGTGCTAAGATGATCAAATAAGTTGATAGAGAGAAACCATTCCCTTTGGTGGGGGTGGGGCAGAGTCCCAAACAAGGGGGCACGACATTAGAATTAGTGCCAGGCCGCTCAGGGGTGATATCAGGAAGCACTTCTTCACACAAAAGGTTAATGGAAACCTAGAACTCTCTCCCCAAACAGGCTGTTGAGGCTGGAGGTCAATTGAAAATTTCAAAATGGAGATCGAAACATTTTTGTTAGGCAAGGTTACGAAACCAAGGCGGGTAGATGGAATTAAGATACAGATTAACCATGAACTAATTGAATGGCCCAGTCCTGTAAGAGTCTTGCACACAGTGAGAGTTGCACTTTTAAATGCATTTAAGTGCACGTTTCATGCATTAAAGGCGCTATGCAAATGCAAGTTGTTGTTGTCATCTGTAGAACAATCTGTGACGAATTTTCCGACTGGTTCAAATTTACCAGGAAATCAAAAAAAAAAAACACCACTTGCATCATTGCCGCTCAGACTTCGACCAGATCCTGTGACTCACAACCAGGTTTGCCACAGGACGTCCACACTTAATTAAATAGGTTCCTGTGGTGCTGCGCCAACTGTATGCTGGATAGTCCGCACACTTGGGAGCCTGTAGGGGCGAGAAATTGAACCTCGTGGTGCCCGTTTTGTGGGTGATAAATAGGGTCAAAAAGGTTCCATTTCGCGGGTTATGTCCTGCACCCCAAGACTGCCTGAAGTACGACTGGCTTCATATTACGTTGGGCAATATTCAGGCGTTCCTCGCGGCTCCCGAAAGCAGGCATTAGGACCCTGGAATATGTTAATGAGGGGCCGAGCGCCCGTTTACAACAACAACAACAACAACTTGTATTTATATAGCGTCTTTAAAGTAGTAAAACGTCCCAAGGCGCTTCACAGGAGCACAAAGAAATTGACACCGAGCCACACAAGAAGAAATTAGCGCAGGTGACCAAAAGCTTAGTCAAAGAGGTAGGTTTTAAGGAGCGTATTGAAGGAGGAAAGAGAGGTAGAGAGGCGGAGAGGTTTAGGGAGGGAGTCCCAGTGCTTAGGGCCCAGGCAACAGAAGGCACGGCCACCAATGGTTGAGCAGTTATAATCAGGGATGCTCAAGAGGGCAGAATTAGAGGAGCGCAGAGATCCCGGTGGGGCAGTGGGGGTAGGCTGGAGGAGATTACAGAGATAGGGAGGGGTGAGGCCATGGAGGGATTTGTAAACAAGGATTACAATTTTGAAATGGAGGCATTGCTTAACCGGGAACTAATGTAGGTCAGCGAGCACAGGGACGATAGACCTTTAAGGACCTTTACAGTGTTTTTCAGTTCCTAATGCGGCTTAACCAACATCAGACCTTAAAGGGACAGTTGGAGGCCGCCATCAGAAAGGTTTAGTATATTTTTTGAAGCTTAACTTTCTGCGGAGCCGGTGGGGGTGGGGTGGGGAGCAGGAGTTCTTCTGCCGGTTCCACAGCACTAGTGTCAGCCACTGCCGGCCCGTGCTCGGCCTCTTCTTGTTCTCCTCACCCACCCCACCCCCCCCACCCAGGACACGCCCCACTCCCTGGGGACCTGTCTGAGGCCCACTTTCGGCAAGGCAGCAACCCAAACTGACCTTCAATCCTGGGCTGCTGCCCAATTGGTGGCCGCGGCTTGCCGGAAATGTCCCCCAGTTCTGACGAAGGGCCACAGACCCGAAACCTTAACTCTGCTTCCTCGCCACAGATGCTGCCTGACCTGCTGAGAGTTCCAGCGTTAGCGGTTTTTATTTTTGCCGGAAATATCCCGGGTTTGGGATGAGCTGCGGGCCTCTGGCGCAGGCTCCGGGCACGTCGAATATTCCAGGCTCGAAGTCTGGCCTGAGCGTATTTCCAGCCTGCAATGTATTCCAAAACCGGCACTTTTCTAATATGACCGAGAGCACAGGTAAAACTGCAGACTGACAGAAACGTTTGCTGCCAATTGTTCAAGCAAGGGCTCAGGCGTCAAATCGTGGGGAGTTTTGAAGAGTCGAATTATCGAACGCTTTAAGCCAGGAGTGAGGACTGGAGATGGAGATAATGGAATTAAGCCATTAGGATGTGACCACTGTGGAAATATGGGAACTAATTCCAGGTTGAAGCCCACAGACACACACAGAGATAAGTTTTTTTTTTGCAAACGATTAACTAAACATACTCAATGAAAGCAGAACGATGAAGAAGAAGAAATAATAAGATGCATACATATCTGGGAGGTCGTTCCAGGTCGACTTGAATCCCTATGAATGCAAGGCAAAAATTACTCTGCTTGGCTGAGCGTTCCAGATGACAGTCAAGATGAAATACGGCCCATTAAACTATTCACACTTTAACTGGTTCCAAATTATGAAATGCTTCATTATTTATACAGCAGCTTCTGCAAGGAGTGGTTGGTGGGCAAATGATGACAGACAGGCACTGAATGAACACAGTTATGCTCGTATCAAGTTTATCTATGAAGTGACAAATGTTCTGCCTGAATTGGGAGATTGTGGAAAAGTCAGGACTACTTTCTGAGGGAAACGAGAGAAAAAAAGGGATGCTTTGAAGTTACACAGGATATACGGCACCTAAACAGACTATTTGGCCCAACGAGTCCGTACCGGCATTTATGCTCCTCTCGAGCCTCCTCCCTTCTTTCCTCATCTAACTCTATTCCCTTAAATGCATCGATACTATTTGCCTCAACCACTCCCTGTGGTAGCGAATTCCACATTCTCTCCACTCTCTGGGTAAAGAAGTTCTTTCTGGATTTTTCCCCATTTGATTTCTTGGTGACTATCTTATGTTGACGGCCTCTAGTTATGCTCTTTGCCACAAGTGGAAATATTATCTCCGTATCCACTCTATCAAAACCCTTCATAACCCTCCGATAGGTCACCTGTCAGCCTTCTCTTTTCAAAAGGAGAGAGACCCAGAAGTATATATAAAATGTAAAATACTATTATATCATCAGACGGGATGGCAGTACTGTGTAGCTGTACTTTTTAAAAAAATTCTCCCCAAGGAGTATTTTTATTGTTTGAAAAGCACTGGCTTACTCGCTGGGATATCATTTCACGAGCAGCAATTGTTGTCTAGGACTTGAGGCCAGCGGCCATTATTCACACAGCAGTCTCAGCAGTGAGTATCGCCAAGTCATGGCCGAGGTGTTGGCCTAATAGAGGTCTTCAAAATGGCGCTGGGGTCTGAATAGCATCGGACCCTGACTCTTTAATCTGGACGGGGCGCTCGCCAGCCAGCGGCGAGTGTGTCGCGCCTCCCGATTCCCCGGGAGGTAAAATGGCGGCCGGTGGGATTGTGGATCGAACAGGAAGGCAAGAACTCTGCCCCTATTTGAACCCTGTTCTGGTGGGGCACGGGCTATTGAGTTCAATGAGCTCTGGGTCACTAGTGCGGTGCAATAATCACCACGCTACCATAGTATGTACCACTTATAGAATTACACAACACAGGAGGCCACTCGGCCCATTGTGCCTGTGCTGGCTCTTTGAAAGAGCAATCCAATTAGTCCCACTCCCACCCCCTGCTCCTTGCCCACAACCCTGCACATCTCTCCTTTTAATAATTTAGCCAATTCTCTTTTGATAGTTACTATTAATTATACTTCCACCACCATTTCAGGCAATGTATTCCAGATCACTAGTTGCTGCGTAAAACAATTTCTCCTCATCTCATAACTTTTTTTTTTTGCCAATTAGCTTAAATCTGTGCCCTCTGGTTTTCGAGCCTCTGCCAGTGGAAACAGTTTCTCCCTATCTACTCGTCAAAACCCCTCATCATTTTGAACACCTCTCGTAAATCTCCCCTTAATCTTATTTACCCGAAAGTGAACAAATCCAGCTTCTCTTGTCTCTCCACATAACTGAAGTCCCTCAGCCCTGGTCTTTATAGCTCAGACACAGTGGGGTAAAGTTCCGCCTTTGGAATCGCTTGCCTGTTGTAAAACCCGTCTGGATTTTAATCCACGGAATGCATTTCCTACCACGGGAGTCCGAAGTACGCCTCCAGATTACCATCCAGGCATCACCCCTGTGCTCACTGAACTACATTGGCTTCCGGTTAAGCAACGCCTCGATTTCAAAATTCTCATCCTTGCTTATAAATCCCTTCATGGCCTCGCCCCTCCCTATCTCTGTAATCTCCTCCAACCCCACAACCCCACGAGATGTCTGCGCTCCCCTAATTCTGCCCTCCTGAGCATCCCTGATTATAATCGCTCCACCATCGGTGGCCGTGCCTTCAGGTGCCTGGGCCCCAAGCTCTGGAACTCCCTCCCTAAACCTCTCTTTCCTCTTTTAAGGCGCTCCTTAAAACCTCTCTCTTTGACCAAACTTTTGCTCACCTGTCCTAATAATTCCTTCTTTGACTCGCTGTTAATTTTTTTGCTTTGAAAATCACTCCCGTGAAGCGCCTTGAGCCGTTTTGCTACGTTAAAGGCACTATATAAATGCAAGTTACTGTTGAAGACAAAAGTTTACCCCAGTGGCTTTGCTCGGAGCCACTTGGGAAGTGAGCAAACTCTCTTGTCGTGAGTATGAAATAGTTTTCCCTAGCCTGTTTTCTTTTAAAGGAGGGCTGGCAGTGCAGTGCTACAAGACATGTTCTACTCCTCCCGTGCTGGTAGATCAGAGGAGCCTGAATCGAGTAGACAACATAAGCTAAAATAAAACGCTGAGAGAAAGGCGGAGCCAATCGCCGCCCCAACGGCTCGCTGAAGAGCGCTTTTATCTGGGAACAGCGTCCTGAATTTCAGCCGCCCTTTCCCCGGAGGCACATCACAAGCACCAGGTGGTTTGAATCCAGTCCATTTCCTGAAGAAGCAGGAGTGAGCCAGCCGACAGATGTGGCCCAGTGCAGGTGATTCACACAATAACCTGTCATCGCCATTTGCGCATTTACCCACCTACATTTCAAAACATTCCCTGCGTCGCAATCCTTTCTCTAACCAGAGAAATAAGGAACAAATTGGTTGTTATTCTTACCTTCCCTCCCATCGCACTGACTTCAGCTGTAGGCCTGTAAGCCTGGATCTATATTTTACTTTGGGAGGCTTGTGCCATTTTGCCCTCTCTCTCAACTCAAACACACACGCCTGGGGGGACCCCAAACGACTTTTCGCCCGGACGCAGCACTGCGATCAACTCCCGCGAAATTCCGTGGGAGTCTAGCGGTGGTGGTAACCGGTAGCAACCCGCTCCCCTGCACCAGCGACGTCATCACTACGCGCAGCGACCAGTTTGCGCCATGGAGAGAATATGTGGCAGCGCTCCCTGAAGGTGCCTTGGGCAATGCCCGTGACAGCTTCACGGGGGGGATGCGTACCGACAGGGGTGTAGGCCACTCGAGGGCGAAAATTAACGGGGAGGTGCGGCAGAAAAAAATAAATGCCCTGACTTGCAGGACTTCTTGTTTGTCGATGGCAGGGTCCATGTTGCGATCCTGCAGCCCGACTCTCTCGCTTGTGTGCTGGGCTGCTGCCACGGCACCCTGCTCCTCGTTTCCCGCCCGCGCAGAGTCGGCAACTTGGCCTTCCCCTTTAAATGAAGGGGAGGGCCCTGTCTACACGCTAACGCTTCGCGTCCCACCGCGTAGTGCTGTGAACTTCGTATGGCTTTGCGCCCGGCTCCCGTCCCTGGGAGGAAGTGCAGCGAGATATTTTGCGGTGCACTTCCTCTGGGGGGGGGGGGGGGGGGGGGGCGTGGTAACCCGAATATAGATCGCGGGACAGGACCTCCGTGCCTGGCGCAGGAAATCCCGCCTGTTACCGTCCCCAAACGGGCCGGTACCGAATTGCGCGGGCAAATTGTTTGCCTAAACATCTTCCGTATGTATCGGTGCAACTGGCTCAATCTTTTCAACGGCGGGTGAGTAAAAACAATTAATGCCTCATGATGAGCAACGGTGTGTGTGTGTTTCTTGTTTTACCCAGAGCTGGTGCACTTTGACCGTTCCCTGGCCATGCTACCCCGGGCAGACGGCAGGCTGGCACTCCCGGGCGCTGATTGGCAGGCACTCGATATAACGGGGGCTGGGCGGGCAGCTTCACCCGAGCAATGCGAACGGTACTTCCGATCGCAAGGAGCAATCATGTGCCCGTGGCCTTGGAGGAGATGCTGGTGTCATGCTGAACCTGCTTCATCACCTCGTGCCCCGCTGTTACTCAGGGGGATGTAAAAGATCCCAGGGCACTATTTCGAAGAAGAGCAGGGGAGTTATCCCCGGTGTCCTGGACAATACTTATCCCTCAACCAACATCACTGATAAAACAAACAGGTTATCTGGTCATTTATCACATTGCTGTTTGTGGGAGCCTGCTGTGGGAAAATGATCTGCCTACATTACAACAGTGACTACACCTCAAAAAGGAGTTAATTGGCTGTAAAGCGCTTTGGGACATCCTAACATCCTGAAAGGTGCTATATAAATGCAAGGCTTTCTCTTTTTTTTTTTAAAAACTGTGTTAGGAGTGAGATTGCAAGTACACAGGCAGCTTTCTCCTTCCCAAACTAAGGCCCGCATGAATCCTGCGCACCTGATCTAACAGGTGGCCAGTCCCTTTACAGAGGGCGACCAGCTCAACAGTGCTGGGACCACCCCATTCTCCGGACATTCGGCCAGTGAAGGAGGCAGCTGCGGCAATGTGAACGCGGCTGCCCAAACGGCCGGAATAGCTCAAAGACCCCGGTCGGTGTGACATCTCCTGACCGAGAGGCCGGGCAGGTGATTGTGGCCAAGTGACTCTGCCGACACTGTACTGCGTCTGGACACAAGGAGGAGCCCAAGACTGGCCGAGGGGGACTTTCCCACTGATTTCCCCTTGAGGAGAAGGCCCCACAGCTGCCACTCCAACCCTGCTGAAAAGCCATGGCTGGAACCGTGCACTCGTCGCACAGGGACATACGGACTGAGGCACTGATTTCAACTGCATCGAATCGTGAGAGTCCTTACTCAGCCGTGGCTCAGTGGGTGGCACTCTCGCCTCTGAGTCAGAAGCTTGTGGGTTCAAGTCCCACTCCAAAGACTAGAGCTCATAAACCAGGCCGGACTCTCCAGTGCAGTGCTGAGGGAGTGCTGCACTGTCGGAGGTGCTGTTTTTTGGGCGAGGTGTTAAACCGAGGCCCTGTCTGCTCTCTCAGGTGGGTGTGAAAGATTGCATGGCACTATTTCGAAGAAGAGCAGGGGGGTTCTCCCCGGTGTCCTGGGCAATATTTATCCCTCTCAAATCGACATCACTGGAAAAAAAAACAGATTATCTGGTCATTATCTCATTGCTGTTTGTGGGAGCGTGCTGTGCGCAAATTGGCTGCCGCGTTTCCTACATTACAACAGTGATCACACTTCAAAAGTATGGCTGTAAAGCACTTTGGGAACATCTGGTAGTTGTGAAAGACGCTATATAAATGCAAGTTCTTATTTTTACTGCTCTCTGTCTGCCAGCATAGCCACGAATGCTTTGTCCCCATGTTCATTTCTGAACTTAAGACCTTCGCGATAAAATGTAAAAATCAGTAGCACAAGAGGTCAGCCTGTGGTGCTGGAACCTTGCGTCTCTCAAAGCTGAAGGGGAGAGTTTTACCCTCTCTGCCCCCCACCACACTTTAATACAGCCTCCAGAATTGCTTCACGGGTTGAAAGGAGGACAACTTGTACACCACAGACAAGACACTGCAGGAATGGTTAAGCAACTGGTGCAGGTGCATCCAATGCCAGAAACAAGCATCTCCCCGCCCCCACCCCACACACGCACTCACACACAACACAGGCTGCAGCTCCCATCCTGGCACGCGGCCAGGACACGACAGCTGCGAAGAAGGTTGGCATAAGCATTCAATAAAATAACAACTTGCCAGGATTTTAAAAACTCCCTCTCATCTCGCGCTCGCTCTCGCTCACACACCGGCTGCCGGTTACCACAAGCTGGCAAGTGTCCAAGGCCGGGCATCTGCGACTTAACACTGGCACCGAAACCCACCCTGTGTCTCCGCCCCACTAATAAAATAGGCCTGATAAAAGCCTCTCATTAACTTAATAGATTGCCAACCCCAAACATCAGCGTGCAATACAAACACACCGATGGATTCCTCGCCTGCAAGTTACGAGCAAGGAGGTCAAAGGGGGAGATGCACAAGGGCTGACACTATTGCATAATGTCAAAACTACGCCCAATTCATTATATTGTTGAGGGAGTGCAATGGCTTGTTATTTTGGCAAATTCAGCAGCCATTCTACACGAGCAATGAAATTAATTATTGGTTAATCAGGTGTGGTATTTGTTTGAGGAAGGAATGTTGGACCAGGAGAACTGCCTTCACTTCTTTGGAAAGTGCCATTGGGTCTTTGTCGTCCATCAGGATCAGTGGAACAGGCAGACTGGGCCTTGATTTTAGGTTCCGCCATCCAGAACACTGGTGCCACACTCTGTCAAATGCTGCCTTGATGTTGTAATGTATGACTGATTCTTCTTATTGAAACATGCGAGATACTGAGGGGGCTTGACAAGGTAGATGCAGAGAGGATGTTTCCAGAACTAGCGGTAATCCAGAACTAGGAGGCATAGTTTAAGAATAAGGGGCCGCCCATTTAGAACTGAGATGAGGAGGAATTTCTTCTCTCAGAGGGTTGTAAATCTATGGAATTCTCTGCCCCAAAGAGCTGTGGAGGCTGGGTCATTGAATGTGTGTAAGGTGGACATAGACAGATTTTTGTAGAATAACGGAGTGAAGGATTATGGGGAGCGGGCAGGGAAGTGGAACTGAGTCCATGATCAGATCAGCCATGATATTAAATGGCAGAGCAGGCTCGAGGGGCCAAATGGCCGACTCCTGCTCCTATTTCTTATGTTCTTATGTTCTGTTCTAGGCCTGTGAACATGTTCACAGGTGCACACGTTACAATGGTCAAGTGGTACGCGTGCGAGCAATGCCAAGCAGTGGTGAGTTAGAGAGTTCGGTCTCCCCAAACCCCCCCGCCCAGTGTTCCTGTTGATGGCCGTGCAGCACACTGCAGGTCCCCGGCCAGCATTTGAAAAACCGCACATGCGCGGAAATTTGAACGGTGCCGCTCAGCCCTTTAACCGATTTCGGGGGAACACTGCCGCCACCCTCCAATCATTCCCACTTTACTGTGTTTCCGACAGCTCCTTGCCATGAAAGTGTGTGATTGGGGGGGGGGGGGGGGGAAATATTTCTCAAAGTAAATTGTTGAAATAAAATTGGCTCAAAAAGATCGATATTAAGCAATCAGATTTGGGGCAAAATAACCACGCGATCTGGGCGGGCGGGGGACAGGTTCGGAGAGGTACCCGCTTTGCCAGCTCTCCTGCCTCTTTTCCTGGGTGCATTTTAAATTCCGCTGGAAGTGGGGGACGGGGGGGGTGTGCTTCTTACACATGGGGTGATGCCAACCATCAAAACTACCCGCCCGTTTCGCCTCAGTCGCCATGACGCAGTGTCCACCTGTATGTCATCATCATAGGCAGTCCCTCGCAATCGAGGAAGACTTGCTTCCACTCCTGAAATGAGTTCTTTGGTGGCAGAACAGTCCAATACCGAGAGCCACAGACTCTGTCACAGGTGGGACAGGTAGTCGTTGAGGGAAGGGGTGGGTGGGACCGGTTTGCCGCTCGCTCTTTCCGCTGCCTGCGCTTGATTTCTGCATGCTCTCGGCGTTGAGACTCGAGGTGCTCAGCGCCCTCCCGGATACACTTCCTCCACTTAGGGCAGTCTTGGGTCAGGGACTCCCAGGTGTCAGTGGGAATGTCGCACTTTATCAGGGCGGTTTTGAGGATGTCCTTGTAGTGTTTCCTCTGCCCACCTTTGGCTCGTTTGCCGTGAAGGAGTTCCAAGTTGAGCGCTTGCTTTGGGAGTCTCGTGTCTGGCATGCGAACTATGTGGCCTGCCCAGCGGAGCTGATCGAGTGTGGTCAGTGCTTCAATGCTGGGGATGTTGGCCTGGACGAGGACGCTGATGTTGGTGCGTCTGTCCTCCCAGGGAATTTGTAGGACCTGTATGTAGGGGGTTACAGAATGATGGGCCCCAGCACACTCCTACACCACACGATCCTGGCACCTGTGTCTCAGCACCCCACAGCATTACTGTTCCATTCATTGTCGGGAAGTGTGTTTTTATTGCCCATCCCTACTGGCCCTTGAGAAGGTGGCGGTGTGCCCCCTTCTTGAACTGCTGCAGGCCCTGTGGTGAAGGTGCTCCTACAGCGCGGTTACGGGGGGGGGGGGGGGGGGGGGGGAGAGAGTTCCAGGATTTCGACCCACCGATCATGACGGAACGGCCGATATATCTCCCAAGTCGGGATGGTGTGTGTGGCTGAGAAGGAATGGTGTTCTCACACACCTGCTGCTCTGGGCGGAAGAGGCCAAGGGGTTTGGCTGGGATGGAATATCCAACAGTCACATTTGATAAAGTTGTTAATATGTGTACCATCTGTGGCTTAATAAATAGAGGCATCGCGTACAATAGAACCAGACCCCAAAAGTCAGCAGTGCCGGAGAGAAGAAGCGGGAGTTACGGGAGGGGAGGAGGACAAAAGCAAGACGGGGTGGTATTCTACAGCAGAAGATGCTATTTCTTCAAGGGGCTATGGGTGGTGCTCCCCTGAGCACGTTTTCATAATTGGGGCGGATTTAAGAAAATGTTAATCTTTTAATCTCGAACAGTCTTGCTTTGCCTTCCTCGCCTCCCCTAATCTTCGCCTATTCTCTCCGGTACTGCTGACTCTTGGGGTCTGATTCCACGGGCCCTGGTGACCCCCTGGTTCTTTTGTACTCTTTGCCTCTATTTATTAAGCCACAGATTATGCTTTATTATGTGAAATAAATGAATATTACATTCCTAGAGGAAATTTATACAGAAGTATTTTTGTCTCAGTTGCTCTTGCATAATGCCAACTATAGAGTAGTCCTCCTCGCTCTAGGGCAGATGTAACAGTCACCCATGCACCTATCCATGGTACATGTTGTTACATAGGATTATATAGGATAAACAGCACAGAAACAGGCCATTCGGCCCAACCAGTCCATGCCGGCGTTTATGCTCCACTCGAGCCTCCTCCTGTCTTTCCTCATCAAGCTCTATCAGCATAACCCTCTATTCCCTTCTCCCTCATATTAATCTAACCGCTCCTTAAATACATCAATACTATTCGCTTCAACCACTCCCTGTGGTAGCGAGTTCCACATTCTCACCACTCTCTGGGTAAAGCAGTTTCTTCTGAATTCCCCATTGGATTTCTTGGTGGCTATCTTAGATTGATGGCCTCTAGTTTTCCTCTTCCTCACAAGTGGAAACATTCTCTCTATATCTACTCTATCAAAACCTTTCACTTAGTTATTGGTCTCTTGTACCTGACTTGTAGCTTCAATATTATAGTAAATTGCCCAGTGGTGTTGCCCATAGCCAGCTGATGAGTATTTTTTTTAAACATACAAGATGGTGACAGAGTTGTTGAAGAGAGTTCAGAGGTTGACTCCATGGAGACCCCTAGGGGCCAGAGTCTGCAATTGCATGCGACAGTTCACATAGAAAAACTGAATGCGAAATGTTGACGGGGAAGTGTGACAAAAACTAACAGGAAGTCAGGTCTGTGGATAGTTTGTGCAAGACTTTTTAACAACACAGATTATTATTCACACTTCATTTACAGCTACTTATGACGGCAGTTAATCAAAATAGCAAAATAGCCGACACGATCACACTGCCTCAATCCATGTTATGGCTGCAGGGCAAATCACGCAGCAAAATGTTTAAAGCTTCACAGAAATATTTTGATTTTTAAAAAAACTATCAGCAGCTGGGAGCCCTGAATCGAGCACTAAAGAGGCAGGTTTGCTCAGAAATGGCATTAAGAGATGGCTGGGTGGGATATCGAATGGCCATACTGGTACAGTACTGGATGCTCTTTTGCACTTGTGGTTATAACTGGAGATAAACTGTAAGAAGCGTTATCCATGGCCTCGCCCCTCCCTATCTCTGTGACCTCCTCCAGCCCTACAACCCTCCGAGGTCTCTGCGCTCCTCCAATACTGGCCTCTTGTGCATCCCCGATTTTCATCGCTCCACCATCGGTGGCCGTGCCTCCAGCTGCCGAGGCCCCAGACTCTGGAATGCCCTCCCTAAACCTCTCCCTCCTCCTTTAAGATGCTCCTTAAAACCTACCACGCTTTTGGTCATCGGCCCCAATATCTCCTTACAACAGTGACTACCCTCCAAAAGTACTTCATTGGCGGTAAAGCGCTTTGAGGTATCCGGTGGTCGTGAAAGGCGCTATATAAAGGCAAGTCTTTCTTTTTTTTACGTGGCTCGGTATCAAATTTTATCTGATAATTGCTCGTGTGAACCGCCTTGGGATGTTTTACAACGTTAAAGGCGCTACATAAATTGCAAGTTACTGTTGGTACTGTACCACTGAGTTGGGAGTGCTTAATGCCAAAGTGGGAAAATTCCCCAGTGCTCAGCTTGAAGGCAGGCCATAAACCACATAAGGGGAGGGGAAAGGTTCGAAAGCATGTTGGAAACTCGAGGGTTAACACTTCGATTTAAAAAAAATATAAAATCCAGCCCAGGCGGCTCGCCAGAATGTTTGTGTTGTCAACACACTAGTCAGACGAGAGTCTCAGCAGACCTTCCAATTCTCGCTTGTCTCACGTGCACCATCTCATTCCCTTTCTTCACGCCGCTCGCACACTCTCTCTCTCTCTCTCTCCCCCAGGGTTTCTGTTGCATCCAAACTGGCGCGGAGCTGCAGCGACCTTTGTCTCGCAAACCCTTGCCATCCGACTAACTGTCGCACATGGCTGTCAAAACTGCCCCGGGTGGGCGGGCGGGCAGAGCCAGTGCCCGATCAGCCTGCCCAGCAGACTCGTCACAGTTCTTGTCTTCCAGCTAAATCCGAGCCAACAGCTTTGACTGTAAAAATGTTTGCCTTTAATACGAGGGGAAGGTGGTGGGTGGGGGGGGGGAGTAGGGGAGGGGGAGTAGGCAGGAGAGGGGGGGGGGGGGGGAAAGAGAGGTGGAAGACAACAGGAATCACTGCAGATGTCACTATTGGCGATATGCCCATGAAATTAGTGTTGCTAATTCTTTTATATTTCAATTACCCAAACTGCTAAGATTATTTCAAACGAGCGAGCTTCAGTCAATGAACAGTTCCTTCGCATTACGAGCTCTGTTTGTACAAAGAAGGCTTTCATTTTTCTTTTTTAAAAGGGAGAGAGATGGCAATAAAATAAAAGGGGGCGCAAAGCTGTTTCGTCAATTAGCTCTTAACTAAGTGCCTTGGCTTTAACGGAATACCCCCCACGCCGGGTAGTCGCAGGGCAAAGTTCCAGCAAGGCTGCCCCAATGATAGGCCTGCATCCCAGCCTCAGAAGAGCATCATAGAAATTTACAGCATGGAAGGAGGCCATTCAGCCCATCGTGTCCGTGTCAGCCAACAAAGAGCCATCCAGCCTAATCCCACTTTCCAGCTCTTGGTCCATAGCCCAGTAGGTTACCACACTTCAAGTGCATAGCTCAGTACTTTTTAAATGCAATGAGAGTTTTCTGCCTCTACCACCCTTTCAGGCAGTGGGTTCCAGACCCCCACCATCCTTTGGGGGAAAAAGGTTCCCCTCAAAACCTCCTACCAATTACTTTAAATCTAAGCCCCCTGGTCGTTGACTCTGCTAAGGGAAATAGGTCCTTCCTATCCCACTCTATCCAGGCTTCTCATCATTTTATACACCTCAAGGACTCAGATGTGGCATTTACCCCCTTCCCACGCCAGCTAACGCCAAGGTCTCTGTGCGAGACAGACAACCTGACAGTAAATAATGGGTAGTTTTATGCTGTCGACTCACATCCGCTGGTAATAAGATTCAAATCTGTCTAAGATTTGTTTCACTTAGGAACCGCTGAGCCAGCAGTGACAGCAGCCGTCCTATCCATCAGTCCGGGCTCGATCTAAGCTGAAAAGAACAATGCACCTACCAGCTGTGCTACGCCAACAGTCCATTCTTCAAGGCAGATCTCGCTTACGTGCCAGCGATTTCAAAACTGGAAATGAAGACTGGAGCGGCAAAGGTTTATTCTAAATCCAAGAGGCCGGAACATGTAGGGTTTACTTCAGTCGTGAGTTTGCTCAATACACGGAACGTACAGCACAGAAACAGGCCATTCGGCCCAACTGGTCCATACCAGTGTTTCTTCATCATCATCATAGGCAGTCCCTCGAAACCGAGGAAGACTTGCTTCCACTCTAAAAGTGAGTTCTCGGGTGACT
The DNA here is from genome assembly GCF_044704955.1 of Pristiophorus japonicus. Classification (NCBI taxonomy): domain Eukaryota; kingdom Metazoa; phylum Chordata; class Chondrichthyes; family Pristiophoridae; genus Pristiophorus; species Pristiophorus japonicus. The sequence continues at coordinate 187,348,588 of NC_091988.1, read as the reverse complement.
GAGCAGTCCAATACGGGAATTACAGTCGTTGTCACAGGTGGGGCATACAGTGGTTGAGGGAAAGGGTGGGTGGGACTGGTTTGTCGCACGCTCTTTCTGCTGCCTGCGCTTGGTTTCTGCGTGCTCTCGGCGACGAGACTCGAGGTGCTCTGTGCCCTCCCGGGTGCACTTCCTCCACTTAGGGCGGTCTTTGGCCAGGGACTCCCAGGTGTCAGTGGGGATGTTGTATTTTATCGAGGAGGCTTTCAGGGTGTCTTTGAAACGTTTCTTCTGCCCACCTGGGGCTCGCTTACAGTGTGGGAGTTCTGAGTAGAGCGCTTGCTTTGGGAGTCTTGTGTCGGGCATGCGAACAATGTGGCCCGCCCAACGGAGCTGGTCGAGTGTGGTCAGTGCTTCGATGTTGACTTGGTCGAGGACAGTTTATGCTCCACACGCGCCTCCTCCCAACACTCTTCATCTCAGCCTATTAGTATATTCTTATATATTAGTGTCTCCCCATATGTGTTTATCCAGCTTTCCCTTTATTCACCTCAACTACACCTTGTGGTAACGAGTGCCACGTTTTAACCACTCTCAGGGCAAAGGCGTTTCTTCTGAATATCTTAATGGATTTATTGATGACTATCTTATATTTATAATCACTATGTTCCAAATACCCCGCCAGAAGATCAACGTCCCTGCATTAAATACATTGACGTTAGCAGTTCTGCAGTAACACCGTATCCGGAGCACGTTAGCAAGTCGCAGACAAATATAAACTCATTTAGAGTCACTGGCCAAGATTCTCCTCATCACAATCGGGGCTATTCTTCACCAGGTATCAGTTTGCCTCAGTTGCCCGCACTGTTACCTCTGATTCAGAATGTCATGGACATGATCCCAAAATCGTGATCCCACAATCTAAGTTGGCGGTAAAAACGAAAGCTCTTGCATTTATATAGCGCCTTTCGCAATCTCAGGACCTCCCAAAGCCAATGAAGTACTTTAGAACTGGCCTCACTGTTGTAATGTGGGAAGCGCGGCGGCCAATTAGGGCACAGCATGCTCCCACAATCAGCAATCTGATAATGACTAAATAAATCGACTTTTAGTGATGTTGGTTGAGGAATAAATATTGGCCAGGACACCGGAGCAAATTCCCCTGCTCTTCTTGAAAATAGTGCCATGGGATCGTTTACATCCACCTGAGAGGGCAGGCGGGGTCTCATCCGAAAGATGGCACCTCAGACAGTGCAGCACTCCCTCAGTACTGCACTGCAATGCCAGCCTAGACAGTACTGAAGGAGAGGTGCTGTGTTTCGGAAGAGATGTAAAAGATCCCATGACATTATCTGTAGAGCTGGGAGTTCTCCCTGTTGTCATTGCCATTTCTTTGGCTATCCTACTAGATATTGAGCTCAAGTGAGATATGAAGAGATTTCTCCTCCTGTCGACAGATGCCCTAGGCCAAGTCTGGTCACTGCGCACTGGAGGGAAGATGTCAACCGTGAAGCATTCACTCCCCGACGCACCGTGGCTACAGTGTGCCATCTACAAGATGCACTTTGGCAGCACCTCCCAAACCCGCGAGCTCTACCACCTCGAAGGACAAGGGCAGCAGGCGCAAGGGAGCACCACCACCTCCAAGCCGCACACCATCCTGACTTGGAAATATATCACCGTTCCTTCATGGTCGCTGGGTCAAAATCCTGGAACTCCCTCCCTAACAGCACTGTGGGAGTACCTTCACCGCACGGACTGCAGCGGTTCAAGGCGGCGGCTAATCACCACCTACTCGAGGGCAATTAGGGATGGGCAATAAATGCCGGCCTTGCCAGCGACGCCCACATCCTGTGAACGAATAATTTAAAAAAAAATCTCAGACTGGTGATTCATTCCCAGGTATTTATGCTCTCAGACAACAAGCCAAATGTTCTAGGTTGAGCATTATCACTGCTGGGCTATGATGGACACGGGCTGCTCGATTCTCAGCCTCGCAGTCTTCCAGTTGCTAGATCGTAAACACAGCCCCTGTTATCTTTCGTTTTTGGTCCTGTTTTTGTTGCGCAGCAGACAATCCGACTCAGAAAATTCACTGCAATCACCCAAGACCGAGAATATAGTCAGCCGTGGCTCAGTGGGTCGCTCTCACGTCTCGGAGTCAAAAGGTTGTGGGTTCAAGTCCCACTCCAGGGACTAGGCGGACACTGCGATGCAGTACTGAGGAGTTGCTGCATTGTCGGAGGTGTCTCTTTCAGATGAGATGTTAAACTGAGGCCCTGTCTGCTCTCTCAGGTGGATATGAAATATCCCATGGCACTATTTCAAAGAAGAGCAGGGGAGATCTTCCCAGTGTCTTGTACAACAGTTATCCCTCAACCAACATCATTAAAGCAGATTATCTGGTCATGAGGACATAGATTTTAATTAATGAAAAGTAAACTAAAAAAAATATAGTAGTGGAGAACTTCTTTGCTCAAAGAGCAAGGGCAGGTAACCTTAAAATGAGAGCTACACTGTTCAGGAGTGATGTCAGGGAGCATTTCTTCACACAAAGGATAGTGGGGGTCTGGAACTCTCTCCTCCCAAAAGCTGTTGAGGCTGGGGGTCAATTGGAAAGTTTAAAACTGAGACTGAGATTTTTGTTAGGCAAGGGTATTGAGGCCCTGCTGAGCGCAAATTGATTATCATGTTTCCTACATTACAACAGTGACTGCACTTCAACAAAGTACTTCATTGGTTGTGAAGTGCTTTGGGTGTCCCGAGTTTGTGAAAGGTGCTTTCGAAGTGGAAATTTTCTTTTATTTTGGGTGGGTGTCTCATTTGCCAATCGGACCCGGCTTCGGTTTAGTAATTAACCCTATAATTAGCTCTCCTTTCAAAACTGCTGGGAGAAAACCCCCATTCAGTGCAGAGGATGCCATTTGGCTCCTCTCCCAATTCAGTCTCTGGTCCTGGGAAGAATGCCAGAGGATGCTAACATTGCAACTGCACACAGTGGATGCGGGATCCAGCGAGCGACGTCACCATGACTGCGAGCAATGGAACAGATACGTGAGAGAGGAGAGAGAGAGAGAGAGAGAGAGAGAGAAATAGATAGAAAAGATTAGATAGATACAGATCCCTGAGCGTTGTGCAGATCCACCCATCTTTGTTTCACCTCGTCTCTCAAAGAGATCGTCAGCTGATTCCAGCCAGAGGCTCGGGTTGTGGGGTGCTGTAAGTGGCCCGGGCACCCTAAGGCTTGGCAAAGGGAAGGGAGAAGATCATTCTGTTGGGACACGCATGCGTGGACAACAGGTGAGGATGGGATTAGACGCGAATGTGATGCCCCGATGATAGAGCAGTCTGCCTCCACTCACTGCCACACATGAAATTTGGCCACTTACGCACATTACCAGAGAGGTGCCTATGAAACCACAGAGACCGATCCTAGCCAACACTTGGTCCAAGCGATCCCCTGCACTGGTTTCCATCGCCTGAGGAGGTCGGAGTGAGTTTTCCAGAGTAATTTTCCCCCTTATTGGCCCCGATTTCTGCCCACTGGTACTTTCCCTCTCCCAGATTACATCAGGGGGAGGTTTTTTAAAAATTCGTTCTGGGATGTGGACATCGTTGACAAGGCCGGCATTTATTGCCCATCCCTAATTGCCCTCGAGAAGATGGTGGTGAGCCGCCGCCTTGAACCGCTGCAGTCCGTGTGGTGAAGGTGCTCCCACAGTGCTGTTAGGAAGGGAGTTCCAGGATTTTGACCCTGCGACCATAAAGGAACAGCCGATATATTTCCAAGTCAGGATGGTGTGTGACTTGGCGGGGAACTGGCAGTTTCGTGTGTCTGTATTATTCCTTCAAATGTAAGCTAGGAAAGTGAGTCCAGAGATCATCGGCTTAAATTAGTGAAAAGTTAAAAACAGATAGGGGGGAGAACCTCTTTACTCAAAGAGCAAGAAGTGTTCAGGGTGGTCTGCATCTATCCGAACGCATGTTAAACAAGAAAAGGCCAGCTCGTCCATTGGGCTCTTCATATCCCGGAATGGTGCAACTTAAGCACAGTGCCCTGCCTCAAACCCCCAATCTCACCCTGACCACCGGCAATCAGGCAATCTCCAGGGAGAGGCAAAAAAAAATGGAGGAGGAAAAATGTAGGCCAATTTAGAAAACACTCTGGGAAATTGCGCTCCCAAAGGCTATCAAGCAAGCTCCAGGAGACCACGGTAACGGAGTAACATAGTCCTCAATGACTACGACAACAACTTGCATTTATATAGCGCTTTTAATGTAGTAAAACATCTCAAGGCGCTTTACAGAAGTATTATCAAACAAAATTTGACACTGAGCCACATAAGGAGATATTAGAACAGGTGAAAGAGGTAGCTTTTCAGATAAAGAAAGAAAGACAGACAGAAAGACTTGCATTTATATAACACCTTTCACGACCATTGGATGTCTCAAAGTGCTTTACAACCAATGAAGTACTTTTGAAGTGTAGTCACTGTTGTAATGTGGGAAATGCGGCAGCCAATTTGCACACAGCAAGCTCCCACAAACAGCAGTGTGATAATGACCAGATAATCTGTTTTTGTTATGTTGATTGAGGGATTAATATTGGCCAGGACAACGGGGAGAACTCCCCTGCTCTTCTTCAAAATAGTGCCATGGGATCTTTTACGTTCACCTACGAGAGAGGGCAGACGGGGCCACGGTTTAACGTCTGATCCAAAAGACGACGGGCACAGAGACCGAGCCGAGGTAGCTGAAGGCACGGCCACCAATTGTGGAGCGATTAAAATCAGGGAAGTGCAAGAGGCCAGAATTGGAGGAGTGCCGAGATCTCGGGGTTTTTTTGGCAATGTTCCCCCTAAGGTGCGCAGCCACACGCCGATCACAAGGACCCACGTCAGCCGCTGGAAGAGAAAGGGCTCAAATTAGAGGGAACATCGGTTGTGGGGCCGGAGGAGATTACAGAGATAGGGAGGGGTGAGGCCAGGGAGGGATTTGAAAACAAGGATGAGAATTCTTTTTAAATCGAGGCATTGCTGGACCGGGAGCCAATGTAGGTCAGCAAGCACATGGGTGTTGGATGAGTGGGACTTGGAGAGAGTTAATATATGGGCAGCTGACCTACCTACTTTCTATTTGTAGATATGTCAGCCACTCTCAGGAACATTGCTTGTTCATAGGAATTGTTGGATCAAAAAAGACCATGGTCCATCTAGTTCGCCTTCTCCCATCCTGGTAGTCGCCTGATATAATGATTTGTTGACTAATCATGGGAATCAATCTCTACCAGTGAGTCTACAACAGCCTCAGACATGGGGCGAGGGAAACTCCCAGTGCTGGAGAGCTTTGGGAACCACAGATCCAAAGTCATGGGTTCCTCCTCAAGCACGCTTCACTTCCCACGAAATGACTCATATACTGCATCCCAAAATATCACTTCGAATGGTGGTGGAGACAAAAATCTTAGGGACATTCCAGCTGGATATTAAAATCGAATTAGAGCAGCGGAGATGCACCAGGCCATTTTTCATCCGCGAATGAGGGGCAGTGCCTTCAGGGCAGGAAGCAGACGCGGACGTGGAAATTGAGCAAATAGAATCATAGAATGGTTACAGCATGGAAGAGCACCTCAGCTAGTACCACTCCCCCGCCCTTTCCCCGCAGCCCGGCAATTTTGTTTCCAATTTCCTTTTGAAAGACAAGATTGAATCTGCCTCCGCCACCCTCTCAGACACTTACTTCCCGACCATAACCTCTCGCTGCGTAAAAAAAGTTTTTTCTTACATCGCCTTTGGTTCTTTTGTCAATCACCTTAAATCTGTGTCCTCTGGTTCGCGACTCTTCTACTAATGGGAACTGTTTCCCTCTGTCTACTCTTTTCAGATTTTGAACACGTCTGTCAAATCTCCTCTCAATCTTCTCCGCTCAGGAGGAGAACAATCCCAGCTCTCGCCGTCATCGGCCGCCACAGCTTCAGGGGGCGATACCCAACTTAGGGTCCGGGGCGCTGTGCCCGGCGATGACATCACCATCTCCGGGCACAGGAGATTGGGGCACAATGCCGGAGCATCAGCGCTAAACTGCCGCCGAATTTAGCAAAGTCGTTAGCGGCGCCATGTCCTGTCGTAAAGCCGTGTGTGCCCCGATAGCGCCCCTCGGGGGGCACTTACAGGAGGTGCACATGACCCCAACCTTTCCCCCCCCCCCCCCCGATACCTCTATCCATGAAGCCCAGGATCCCGTAAGCTTTGTTAACTGCTTTCTCAACCTGCCCTGCCACCTTCTACGATTTGTGCAAATATACTCCCAGGGCTCTCTGTTCCTGCACCCCCTTTAGGATCGCACACAGAAGGCATTCTCGATGAAGTAATGTACCAGTATTATTTAGCACGGGTGTGTGGAGAGAGCGCAGCATTATTGTCCCCGATAACTTCACTCACATAAACAACCCAGTCTCTGGCCTTTTGTCATGAGGGCAATTTCCACTAGTCACTGCACGGAGAAAAACTGGAAGCAAATGCAAAAAGACAACATCCGGTCAGACCTTCTAACGAAAAACATGTTTATTTTGTGCTCTCCATGTGTCTCCTAGGCTACACACAGCAGCCAAAAGACATCATCCCCAAACGTGTTGCTATATTAGGAAATTAAGAGTTACGTTTAAAAAAAAAAAATGATTCTCGGGATATGGCCATTGACGTGTGGTGGCTGCCAATCTGCACACAGCCAGGTCCCGCAGAACAGCAACGACCACGGTCACTTTGTTTTAGTGATGTTGGTTGAGGGATAAATATTGGCAAGGACATCGGGGGGGGGGGAACTCTTCCAAACTGGATCTTTTACATCCATTGAGAGGACAGACGGGACGTCGGCTCAACGTCCCATCCAAAAGACGGCGCCTCTGACAGTGCACGCTCCCTTAACACTGGCGCTGGAGTGCCAGCCTGCATCACGTGCTCAAGTCTCTGGAGAGGGGCTTGAATCCACAAGTTGATCATCTGAATGCTTGGTGCGGTTATAACAAAACGCACTGTACATTAGTTTGGAGGAGGCCCTATTGCTAACCCAATGTAATGCCTCCTTTAAGTTTCGGAAACATAAATTTGATCTGGACTTGCCCAGCATTTGTACAATAATATTCCAAAGTACAATGTCCAGGTTTGTTACTTCTGCTTTGAGTGATGCCACATGTGTACATGGTTAATGCTCCCGGTCAAGCAACGCCTCGATTTCAAAATTCACATCCGTGTTTACAAATCCCACCAAGGCATCGCCCCCTCCCTATCTCTAATCTCCTTCCGCCTCACAACCCACTCCCCCTCAAGATGTTTGCACTCCTCAAATTCTGCCCTTTTGAGCATCCCTGATTATAATCGCTCAACCATCGGTGGCAGTGCCTTCAGTTGCCTGGGCCCTAAGACCTGGAACTCCCTCCCTAAACCTCGCCGCCTCTCTAACCTCCTTTAAGACACTCCTTAAAACCTACCTCTCTGACCAAGCTTTTGGTAATCTGCCTTAATTTCTTCCTTGTGGCTCAAGTGTCAATTTTCTTTTGTCTTATAACACTCCTGTGAAGCGCCTTGGGACATTTTAAAAAGAAAGACTTGGATTTATATAGTGCCGAACCACTGGATGTCACAAAGCGCTTTACAGCCAATGAATTACTTTTGGAGTGTAGTCACTGTTGTAATGTGGGAAACGCAGCAGCCAATTTTGCGCCCAGCAAGCTCCCACAAACAGCAATGTGATAATGGCCAGATAATGTGTTTTTTGTGATGTTGATTGAGGGATAAACATTGATAACTCCCCTGCTCTTCTTCAAAATAGTGCCGTGGGATCGTTTACGTCCACGAGAGAGCAGATGGAATCTCGGTTTAACGTCACATCTGAAAGACGGCACCTCAGACAGTGCAGCGCTCCCTCAGCACTGCACTGGGAATGTCAGCCTAGATTTTGTTTTAATGTTAAAGGCGCTATATAAATACAAGTTATTATTGTTGTTGTTGTTGTACAGCTCATTCTGCCCTTTTATTACCGTTTAGCCCAATTGCTTGCACCGTATAAAGTTTTGGGGCTAGTTTTTATTTCTTTGCTAGCTTCTTCCCTCATTGGGGTAATTTTTGCCTTCAGCGCCTGGGCACAGCACACAGAGGAACGCTGGTGACAACGCACACCTGCATCAGCGAGAGCACTCAAATTTCCTTGTGTTTCACCCATGCCCGCTGCCTTCCAGGCCTCACCCGTGCCGCGGTGTGAGCACAAACAGTCGCACTCTCGCCTTGCAGGCTATGCGACTGTGGAGGCATCGCAGCGAGGCCCGACTCGGTCGCCGCCCGCACACGCGTAAACCCATCAGCAGGGATGGCAATCGGTGATCAGGAAGGAAACCTGGCAGATATTTTTTTCTCCCCAGCCGAGGTAAGCTGAAGCCGGCGATAGAGCCCCTACCGCCACCCTCAGCCGCCTCGATACAGGCAGGAGGTGGAATCTCCGACCCTCGCGTTTCAATTACACACCACGGTTACCAGCTGAGCCACTGAGGACGTGCCTGGGAGAACACAGAGCCATAGAATACAGCACAGAAGGAGGCCATTCAGCCCATCACGCCAACTCTTTGAAAGAGCTATCCAACTAGTCTCACTCCCCTGCTCATTTCCCATAGCCCTGCTAATCTTTCCCTTTCAAGTGAGTTTCAGCTGTGGCTCAGTGGGTAGCACTCTCGCCTCTGAGTCAGAAGGTTGTGGGCTCAAATCCCACTCCAGGGATTAGAGCACAAAAATCTAGGCTGACACTCCAGTGCAGTACTGAGGGAGTGCTGCGTTGTGGGACAGAGCCGTCTTTCGGATGAAACATTAAACTGAGGCCCTGTCTGCTCTCTCAGGTGGATGTAAAAGATCCCATGGCACTATTCCAAAGAAGAACAAGGGAGTTATTCCTGGTGCCCTGACCAATATTTATCCCTCAATCAACATAACAAAAAACAGATTATCTGGTCATTATCACATTGCTGTTTGTGGGAGCATGCTGTGCGCAAATTGGCTGCCACATTATAACAGTGACTGCACTCCAAAAGTACTTCATTGGCTGTAAAGTGCTTTGAGACATCTGGTGGTCATGAAAGGCGCTATATAAATGTAAGTCTTTCTTTTTATTTATCCAATTCCCTTTTTGAATCTGCTTCCACCACCTTTTCAGTCCGTGCATCCCAGATCATTAACAACTCGCTGAATAAATAAATTTCTCCTCATCTCCCCGCTGGATTTTTTTGCCAATTATCTTGAATCGATGTGCCCTCCTGCCAGTGGAAACACTTTCTCCCCATCTACTCTATCAAAAACCCTCATAAATTTTAAAAATCTATTGAAAATAATTAAAATCTGGTCTTGAAATAATGCTGAGAGATACTAAAAGCAAATGTGTAATGTACTCGTCTGAAACACCGCTCCAATATTTTAGCAAAGTAGTTAACCCGTGTGAAGACAAAACGGCTTAAGATTTTGTCAGAAATAGCAAGATAGGACTTTCAGATGAATGCATTCGACACTTGTGTCGATTATCCTACAGTATCATTTCAAGGCCTATAAATAATAAAGACCAAGTATCCAAGGGTGGTCTCGTGGGCTAAATATTCAGAAACCAATTCAAGTGCCACTCTCGCCTGAAACGCCCTTCCCCAATGCATTACTGCTTTGCAACGAGTCTCCAGTGGCTGGTGTCCGATGCGGAACGTTGAACCAGATGCTCCCATGCTCAGGGATTTCATTCTGATCTCCTCATCTCCAGCCAGGGAAGGTGGGGGAGTAAAGCAGTCATTTGACAAGCCCACAAACAGCACCTCCCCGTGGCCCAGCCATCACTGGCCCGTACAACTGCTACCTCCCTCTATAGTCTCCCCCAGCCCCACATTCCAGCTTCCATTCTCTGCTCCTCTGACTCTGGGGGAGGCCCCCTTCCTCCCGCTTCCCTGGGAGACTCCCTTCCTCCCGCTCCTCATCTACTGGGAGACCCCCTACCTGGTGCAACGAGACCTGGGTGTCATGGTACATCAGTCATTGAAGTTTGGCATGCAGGTACAGCAGGCGGTTAAGAAAGCAAATGGCATGTAGTCCTTCATAGCGAGGGAATTTGAGTACAGGGGCAGGGAGGTGTTGCTATAGTTGTACAGGGCATTGGTGAGACCACACCTGGAGTATTGTGTACAGTTTTGGTCTCCTAACTTGAGGAAGGACATTCTTGCTATTGAGGGAGTGCAGCGAAGATTCACCAGACTGATTCCCGGGATGGCGGGACTGTCATATCAAGAAAGGCTGGATCAACTGGGCTTGTATTCACTGGAGTTCAGAAGAATGAGAGGGGATCTCATAGAAACATTTAAAATTCTGACGGGTTTAGACAGGTTAGATGCAGGAAGAATGTTCCCAATGTTGGGGAAGTCCAGAACCAGGGGTCACAGTCTAAGGATAAGGGGTAAGCCATTTAGGACCGAGATGAGGAAAAACTTCTTCACCCAGAGAGTGGTGAACCTGTGGAATTCTCTACCACAGGAAGTTGTTGAGGCCAATTCACTAAATATATTCAAAAAGGAGTTAGAAGTAGTCCTTGCTACTATGGGGATCAAAGGGTATGGCGAGAAAGCAGGAATGGGGTACTGAAGTTGCATGTTCAGCCATGAACTCATTGAATGGCGGTGCAGGCTCGAAGGGCTGAATGACCTACTCCTGCACCTATTTTCTATGTTTCTACCTCCCGCTCCCGATCTACTGGGAGACTCCCTTCCTCCCGCTCTCGATCTACTGGGAGACTCCCTTCCTCCCGCTCCCGATCTACTGGGAGACTCCCTTCCTCCTGCTCCTCATCTAGTGGGAGATTCCCTACCTCCCGATCTACTGGGAGACTCCCAACTTGCCGTTCCCGATCTACTGGGAGAGTCTTTACCTGCCGCTCCCTATCTACTGGGAGACTCCCTACCTGCCACTCCCAATCTACTGGGAGACTCCCTACCTGCCGCTCCCGATCTACTGAGAGACTCCCTACCTCCCAATCTAATCTACTGGGAGACTGCCTACCTCCCAATCTGATCTACTGGGAGACTCCCTACCTCCCAATCTGATCTACTGGGAGACTCCCTACCTCCCAATCTGATCATCTGGGAGACTCCCTACCTCTTACTTCGATCTACTGGGAGGCTCCCTACCTGCCGCTCCCGCTCTACTGGGAGACTCCCTACCTCCCACTCCGATTCTACTGGGAGACTCCCTACCTCCCACTCCACCACTGGTGGCAGGGGCTTCAGCCATTACAATCCTACATCTGTAGAGTTCACTTCGCAATTCTCTCTGCCTCGCTACATCTCTCCTCAACTTGAAAAACTACCTCCAAAAACCACCTCTTTCAGTCAACCCATATATGTGTGATACACACACACATTCAATATAATATACACACACACACACGTAAATATATAATATAATACCTACAGATATGCCCACACATAAATATTATACACACACTTACAATATATACACGTACCTAAATATATACACGCACATACAATATAATACACACACATAAATATCATACACACACATAAATATCATACATATACATTATACATACACACCAATGTTCCCTTTAAGATGCGTGGCCGCGTGGCGCTCCCGCGCCTACAACTCACCGGCTTTTAAATGGAAAAACCCATGCAGGTGCGAAATTTTGAATGGGCCGCGCAGCCGCCCAAAAAATTAAGAGGGAATATTGACACACACACAACCTGTATTTTTATAGTGCCTTTAACGTCACACGCCGTTTCACAGGAGTGTTATAAAACAACATTTGACACCGAGCCACATAAGGAGATATTAGGGTAGACGACCAAAAGCTTGTTTTCTTGCTTCAAGGAGCGTCTTGAAGGAGGAAAGAGAGGTAGCGAGACAGAGAGGTTTAGGGAGGGAATTCCGGACCTTAGATTCTTGGCAGCTGAAAGCACGGCCGCTAATGGTGGAGCAATTAAAATCGGGGATGTACAAGCGGCCAGAATTAGAGGAGCGCAGATATCTCGAAGAGGTTGTGGGGCTGGAGAAGATTACAGAGATAGGGTGGGGCGAGGCCATGGAGGGATTTGAAAACAAGGGTGAACATTTTAAAATCGAGGCGTTGCCGGACCAGGAGCCAATGTAGGTCAGCGAGCACAGGGGATGGGTGAACGGGACTTGGTGCGAATTTTGGATGACCTCAAGTTTACGCACACGCACACAGTTCCAGTGCTAGTAAGGACTGCCCAGTGCAGGGTCTATTCCCGCCCCTATTCAAAATTTAAGTATGAGAAAAATTGGTAGAGTAAAGTCAAAATTTTCTTTCCCCCAAATAACAAGCTCTCAGATATTGCGTCGTGTACGAGTTCAATGCTGCAGGATCTCGGCAAACATAAAAATACCTCTTTTATGAACCTCACTCCCACTCGCCCCAGTTTTATATTGCTCGCAGAATGCAGCATTTATAAGGGATGTGTGACAATTAAAAAAATAAAACATTTCTAAACACGGCCCTGCAGCCCAGCATCAGAGCGAGCGACAGATGGTAAACAGGACCACACTTTACATTGAAAATGCAAATAGCAGCTCAACGCCTAAACAAAAACAGGACATCCTCACTCACAATCTGTTGTGCGGCAATCACACTCGAAGCAGCAGCACACCTTCTGTCAATCGGCATGGCCTCATTTCACAGGCACTACCATAAAATTAATATATTATACAAATATTCCCATCTACACAGCCGGGTCTGGCCAAATATTCCTCGTTAAGTTCCCCCCCCCCATCCTGCCACCAACCTCTCCGATCCCCTGAAGGCACTCACAGTCTCAGTGGGGTACAATGCCACCAATGATGGTCACTCCCCAGTACCTCCTCCAAATGGCCATTCGTCCACGAGTGCTGCCAGGTGATTTAACGAATGGAATATAGCCTTGGGTCTACGCTGACCTGCACTCAACGTGAACACAAAATCCAGGCCGACACCCCTGGTCCCGGTGCTGAGGGAGTGCCACGCTGTCACAGGTGCCGTCTTTCGGATCAGGCGTTTAAAATCGACGCCCCGTCTGCCGTCCTGCTCCGCGCTGCGGGACAGCAATCAGAAGCGGCAGCCCTGGCTGACGTTCCCCTTTCTGGGAGGCCGAGGCCCATCCTCACTGCTTCCCCAAACCGAGATGAGCTCACTCAGCACAGATCACAGATTGGACTTGGGGCTGTCCTGAGCTACATGGCTCGGACAAACAAAGCACCTGGATTGAGAGCTGAAGTTCCATTCCAGGGACTTGAGCACAAAATCTAGGCCGACACTCCCAGTGCAGTGCTGAGGGAGTGCTGCACTGTCAGCGATGCCGGCTTTCGGAGGAGACGTTAAACCGAGGCCTCGGCTGCCCTTTCAGGTGGACGTGAACGATCCCACGAGTACTATTTTGAAGAGGAGCAGGGGAGTTATCCCCGGCCAATATTTATCCCTCAACCAAACATCACAATCAGATTGCCACATTTCCTATATTACAATAGTGACTACACTTGAATAGTACTTCATTGACTGTAAAGCACTTTGGGATGTCGCAAGGTAATGAAAGGCGCTATATAAATGCAAGCTCTTTCTTTCTTTACATTAGAGGCAATAAGCACGAGTAGGAACCCTGGGTGAATTTTCTCTCTCTAACCCAGCGTGAGACAGCCAAAAGTAGTGCTCCCACTGCTGTGTGCACTCCTCCTCGCTCAGGTCAACTAACCCAGCACAGACTAGTCATCTCACCGTCAACTTTCAAGGTCTTTGTGACTCGCAGCCAAAGCAGCAGATTCGAGCTGGCTGTTGACCAATGGATGGAGCCCTTTTCAAATCCCATCGAAGAGGAACTGCATTCAGTTTTGGGCACCGCATCACAGAAAGGATGTACTGGCCTTGGAGGGAGGGACAGCACAGAATCACCAGAATGATACCGGGCCATAAAGGGTTGAATTAGGAAGGCAGGTTCATAGAATCATAGAAAAATTACGACACAGAAGGAGGCCATTCGGCCCATTGTGTCCGTGCTGGTCAAAAGAGTTGCCCAGCCTAATCCTACCTTCCAGCACTAGGTCCGTAGCCCTGTCGGTCACCTCTTCAAGTGCTCATCCACATACTTTTTAAAATGCGGTGAGGGTTTCTGCCTGTACCACCCTTTCAGGCAGTGAGTTCCAGACTCCCACCACCCTCTGGGTGAAGAAAAGTTTCCTCATCTCCCCTCTAATCCTTCCACCAACTACTTGAAATCTATGCCCCCAGGTTGCTTGAGCGTAGCCTTTACTCCCTTGAATATAGAAGATTGAAGATTGAACTCTTTGAGGTGTTTAAGATGTAAATGGGAATTGATGGGGTAGATACAGAGAAACTATTTCCTCTGATGGGGAAATCCACTACAAGAGGGCACAGCCTTAAAATTAGAGCTAGGCCATTTGGCAGTGAAAACCAGAGGCACTTTTTCCAAACAAAGTGTAGTAGAACTCTGGAACTCTCTACTCCAAAAGGCTGCGGATGCTGGGTCAATTTCAATTTTCAAGACTGAGATCTATAGAGTTTTGGGGTTTCTGAGGATATGGAGCAAAGGTGGGTAAAAAGCACTGAGGTTCAGATTAGCAATGGTCTGGTTGAATGGCGGAACAGGAGCGAGGGACTGAATGGCCAGTTCTTATCTTCTTAAATGCAGCCTTTTCCTCAGCGGTCCTGCAGAGAGTGGTTAGAATGAGGAACTCGCTACCATAAGGAGTAGTTGAGGCGAATAGCACAGATGCCTTTAAAGGGAAGCTAGATTAACACAGGAGGGAGCACGAAATAAAAGGATTTGCAGATAGGGTGAAATGAAGAGGGTTGGGAGAGGGCTGCTGTTGAGCATAAACACCGTCATGGAACAGTTGGGCCGAATGGCCTCTTGCTGTGCCGTACATTCCAAGTCATTCCGTGTAATTGGGACACAACACAAGCAATGAATCTGGGAATCAAATAACCTGTTGGGTTGGTTTCCTTCCCTTTCTTCCTTCACTTAACGTTGTCCTTTGCCGGAGAAGACACTTTGACCCATGACGCTCTCCGGATTTGGACATCTCACCGCCCAAAGTCAAAGAGACACCAAGTTTAGGTCAGAATAAGCAGCAAGTGTCCCATGGCTAGACTGTGGGGGGGAGGGGGGGGGGGGCGGGGTTGGGTGGGGGTGGGGGTGGGAGAGAACTGTCGACACAGATCCGTTAGTATAAATTCATTTGAGCCCAAGAACAACAAGTATTGATTTGTTTTAAACAAAACAAAAAAAGAGAAAATATTAAAATATTAAGGAAAGTAAACAGAAAAGGGATAAAGTAAAATAGCAACATCTGGAAAAAGGAAATATGTTTTTATTAAAAATACACTTGTGATGCTGGCATCCAAGCCAGTGATTTTGTAATCACGGCAGCATGTTCTCTGCAACCAACTCCCGAAAAGAAATTTGAACCCTCCCCCAGCCCGGCTCCATTCCCCTGTACAACAGGCCGATAGGAAGCAAAACACAGCTGGGGGTGGTGGGGGGCGGGCATTGTCCGTTGT
Organism: Pristiophorus japonicus; assembly: GCF_044704955.1. Classification (NCBI taxonomy): domain Eukaryota; kingdom Metazoa; phylum Chordata; class Chondrichthyes; family Pristiophoridae; genus Pristiophorus; species Pristiophorus japonicus. Next base: position 187,333,015 of record NC_091988.1, on the reverse strand, counting down.
CGCATTCTTCCATCGATCACTCACAGGTGAGCCACAGTCCAACAGCTGTGCCCACCATCAGCAAACTGTAACCGACTCGAGAGCAGCCTTGTCCAAATGACAGTCTGGACACACTGTGGGCTTGAACTTTGAAAGAAAGACATGCATTTATATAGCAATCCTAGAGCCCTTCACAGAAAATGAATCCTTTCTGCTGGGTATTCACTGTTATTTAGGCAAGTCAGAGAATCATACAGCACGGAAGGAGGCCATTCGGCCCATCGTTTCTGTGCCGGCTCTTTTGAAAGAGCTGTCCAGTTAGTCTCACTCTCATGCTCCTTCCCCATAGCTCTGCAGATTTCCCCTTTGCAAATATATATCTAATTCTAATCTGAAAGTTACTATTAAATCTGCTTCTAACACCCTTTCAGGCAATGCATTCTCGATCACGACAACTCACTGTGTTAAAAAGAAAAGTTCCTCGTGTCGCCTCTGGTTCTTTTGCCAATCACTTTAAATCTGTGTTCGCTGGTTATTGACCCTCCTGCCACTGGAAACAGCTTCCCCTTATTTGCTCGATCAAAACCATTGATGATTTTGAACATTTCTGTTAAATTGCCCCTTAATCTTCGTTGCTCCAGGGAGAACAATCCCAACTTCTCCGATCTCTCTCCACATAACAAAAGCATCAGCCAATTTGTGCACAGCAAGGTCCCACAAAAAAGCAACGGCAATAAATGACCAGTTAAATGGGGTTTATTTTTGGTGATGTTGGTTGAAGGATAAATGTTGGCCAAGACTATGAAATCATCAAAACGGTGTACACCTCAACCACTAGCTATCTCATGGCCATGTAACGTTATAGCAGTAAACTGATACATGTGTTAACACATGCGTCATCTGCAGCAGCCTAAAACTCATGGACAGGAAAGATCTGGGTTCTTCGGCTGGCTTAGTAGCTAAATGCACCACTCGGTGTGCTACTGAGCCACACAGTTCTGGAAGATCCCAGATTTCGATTCCTGGTCTGCACTGATGTTAAGTGAGTCGGGTGGCTATGGGGGTCCTCCAGAGTTACTGGACTAGGAAAAGAAAGCAAGTCTTGCATTTCCATAGCGCCTTTCACAATGTCAGGATGTCCCACAGTGCTTTATTAACCAATAAAGTACTTTTGAAGTGTAGTCACTGTTGTAATGTAACCAATTTGCACACAGCAAGCTCCCACAAACAGCAATGTGATGATGACCAGATAATCTGTTTTAATGATGCTGATTGAGGGATAAATATTGGCCAGGACACCACGGATAACTCCCCTGCTCTTCTTCGAAATAGTGCCATGGGATCTTTTACATCCACCTGGTGACGCCTTATTTTAACACTTCAGCACTCCCTCAGTACTGCACTTGGAGTGTCAACCTAGATCTTTGTGCTCAAGTCTCTGGAGTGGGACTTGATCCCAGATACTTCTGACGAGAGACGCGAGAGCGCTACCCACTGAGACACAACTGACACTGGAAAAGTCAGCCAGGGACTCCCAATTCTGGCCATTATCCCTACTGTAATAGAAACACCTTCCGTGGCCCTGCATCCAGAGGTCCACGGAACAAGAAGCAGAGGAAGACCAAGGAAGCACTGGAAAGACAATGCTAGAGCGGAGTTCAGATGACTGAAGCAGCCAGGACTAGTCCAAAACCAACGACAGTGGAGTGAATTCATTTGGCCTCATCGTCACTGGATTTAATATTAGTATCCCTACTGGAATGTTGAGTATATTCAAGAAAGAGGTCGATAATTTTTTGGGCACTAAGGAAATAAAGGTTATGGTGTTAGTGCGGGAAGGTGATGTTGAGTTAGAAGATCAGCCATGATCTTGTTGAATGGTGGAGCGGGCTCGAAGGGCCAAATGTCCTACTCCTGCTCCTATTTCTTATGTTTTGTGCATGCAGACAAGGAACAGGCTCACTCGGGAAGTCAAATAGCCTGCCGACACTGGTAGGGGAAAGATACCCACTTAGGTCAGTCAGCGCCCGTGCAAATGTAAGCCAGCGATTCAGGAAAGGTAACTGGAGGAAAGTGTAAAGGAAGCAGTACCGGGGACAGTGGGGCCCACCTCCCCCTTTAGTGGCGAGTTGCATTCTCTGTCACTGACAGCGGATCAACCCATTCTCCTCACTCAATGGGCATCTGTCTTGTACATGGTCCCACCTGCTGAAGTTGTTTCCTCCCCAAATCCTCCAGCACCACCACTAACTTGCCGGAATAAGTCAACATCTGTTTTTATTATTACATGGGATTACAGGATTTGGGGGGAATTATATTCCATGGAAACCACACATCAGTGCCTATCCCGAAGAAGGTGGTGATACAATGGAGTGGCTTGCTTGGCCACATCAGACAGCAGTTCAGAGTCGCTGAGAGGCCGGACCGGTTCCCTTCCCTGGAGTGAGCCAGTTGGGTTTTTAACGACAATCCGGCAACTTCATGGTCACTTTTACAGATTTTTCAAACTGGATTCACAGCAGTTTGAGAATTTGAATACCTAAGCTGCCGTGGTGGGGTTTGAACCCTCACATTTATTTGTCCAGACTCGACTGGGTTACTGGTCTAGTAACATAATCACTACACTACCGCAACAAACTGGCACAGAAGGGCAGAAAGAGCTTCAGTTAACAATGTAAAATATGCGCACTGCCTTTTTTTTGACAATTGTAGAGTAAGGGAGATGTTTTGGCACATTGTTGAGTTTAATTCGTGAAAATTCGCAGGTGCCTTTTATTTATCTCGGTCCCTGTAAATCCCTCCCCAACCAGGGGGAGAGAAACGGAATGCCGTACATCAGTTTCAGTGCTGGAAGCATCAGAAAAAGAATCATATTTTGTTTTTAAATACACATGGATGTTCTACGAAGATTTTAATATTTACAACAACTTGCATTTAGATAGCCTCCGTTGCGATTTTATAAATCATCCCAAGGTGTGTCATAGGTAGGCATGAGGCAAACGGACATCAAGTCAGGAAGGAAGCGTTACCAAGTGCTTGGTCAAAGAGAGAAGCTTTATAAAGAAAGAAGGGGTGGAAGGAAAGAGAACAAAGGAGTGAGGGAGAAAAAGAAAAAAGACTTGCATTTATATAGCGCCTTTCATGACCACCGGACGTCTCAAAGTGCTTTACAGCCAATTAAGTTATTTTTGAAATGTAGTCACTGTTGTAATGTGGGAAACGCGGCAGCCAATTTGCGCACAGCAAGCTTCCACAAACAGCAATGTGATAATGACCAGATAATCAGTTTTTGTTATGTTGATTGAGGGATAAATATTGGCCCAGGACACCAGGGATAATTTCCCTACTCTTCTTCGAAATAGTACCATGGGATCTTTTACGTCCACTTGAGAGAGCAGACATTAGTTTAATGTCTCATCCAAAAGACAGCATCTCCAACAGTGCAACACTCCATCAGCACTGCACTGGAGTAGCAGCCTAGATTTTTGTGCTCAGGTCTCTAGAGTGGGACTTGTACCCACAATCAAAGGCGAGGGTGCTATCCACTGAGCCATGACTGACACAAGCTCCAGAGATGATGATGCAACAGCTCCCTGCCTGCCAGCTAGCATAAGAGGTGGGTCATTTCAACGGGCCTTTGGTAGAACATGAACAACCAACCACATCTCGTGATACTGGCCCTCAGGTTGCACCTGGGAGAAGCACTGGAATAGAAGTTTCGTCGCCCAGGGAAAGCATAGTGGGAGTAATTTTGACCTCGCCGGACAGTGTAAAACGGATTATAGCGCCTTAACTTCAATGGAAATCAAAATGGGGAGAGATGGTAAACGGGCTGGAGGTCACTATCACCCGTCTTACACAATCGCACAAAGTTAAGATCTACCCCCATAGCGAGGTACAAGTGGGTTTGCTTATGTCCACTTTGGAAATAAAAAGTGGCATCAGTAAAAGTGACCATGAAGCTATCAGATTGAGGGAAAAATCCAACTGGTTCATTAATGTTCTTTAGGGAAAGAAGCCTGCTGTCCTTATATAGCACCTTTCACGACCACCGGACATCTCAAAGCGCTTTACAGCCAATTAAGTATTTTTTTTAAAGTGTAGTCACTGTTGTAATGTGAGAAGCGCACAGCAAGCTCCCACACACAGCAATGTGCTAATGACCCAGATAATCGGTTTCTGTGATGTGGATTGAGGGATAGATATTGGTCAGGACACCAGGGATAACTCCCCTGCTCATCTTCGAAATAGTGCCATGGGATCTTTTACATCAACCTGAGTGAGCAGACGGGGCCTCGGTTTAACGTCTCATCCAAAAGATGGCACCTCCAACAGTGCAGCACTCCCTCAGCACTGCACTGGTGTGTCAAGCCTAGATTGCTGTGCTGTAAGTTTCTGAGATTCTATGATTCCAGTTATAGTTGGGTCTCTGCATAGCTGTGAGCTCCAGAAGCCAGCACGCACCCTGCTACATGGCAAGCGAGCCCCAGGTGGGCAGAGGAAACATTTCAAGGACACCCTCAAAGCCTCCTTGATAAAATGCAACATCCCCACCAGCACCTGGGAATCCCTGGCCCCAAGTGGAGGAAGAGCATCTGGGAAGGTGCCGAGTACCCCGAGTCTCGTCGCCGAGAGCATGCAGAAAACAAGCGCAGGCAGCGGAAGGAGCGTGCAGCAAACCAGGCAACCTTTCCTTCAACCACTATCTGTCCCACCTGTGACAGAGACTGTAATTCCTGTATTGGACTGTACAGTCACCTGACAACTCACTTTTAGAGTGGAAGCAAGTCTTCCTCGATTTCGAGGGACTGCCTATGATGATGACAAAGTGAAAGGGAAGGGGAGTGTGGTGCGGAGAGACCTCAGGCAGGAGCAGGAAAATTCATCGTAAAAAGCATCTTCAGTCCATCGCCTCAAATCGCTCCGGCCACTATCACCGCCAGTGACCGACCTGTAACCACCAGAGCGTTACGCAGCTCGAAACGTGCTCTCTCTCACACACCACCTAACTTTGGCAGGGCAGAATGTGTCATTTAAAGAGGCACTGCACACCGCTCCAGCGGACACTGCATGAAAATCTCAGACAGACACCAACCAGCGCAGGTCACTGACAACATTGCAAAGATTTCAAAAGAGAGCGAAATTAAAATACGTGAATCGCAATACATTCTGTGGGCTGAAATGCCGCTTTATAAACAGCCCTCGAGCACATTTACAATACCCCCCCTTTACCCCCACCACCGATCACTTATTGTCGACTGAAGCAAAAGATGGGCAGCTCAGTTGCAAGAGAAGAGATGCCAGCCAGTGTTTGGGTATGTGGTGGGAGGGGGCTTTGACCCACGCCTGGGGCAGCTCCCTCCCCCGGGCACTGCTCCACACATTCACCTCAATTACAGCTCCTTCAGGCAGGGAAATGCAACCCTCGCTGGGATTGAGCTAGCTTCTCTCCCCCTCACTCCCCCTCTGCATCCACCAAGTGATTAGAATAGAGATTGAATTAGCATCCACAATACAGCACTATACACACACATACACACACATACCCGAGCAACAATGCATAATCTGGAGTACTTTTACTGCCAACCCTTCCCTCCCACTCACGCACAGATTTTGGAGAACTCCTGCAGCCTGATTATTTACAAGTACAGCTAATTATTGTTAGATTCCTGCAATGGGTTTTTTTTCTCTCTCCCTTCCTGTATGTAAAGCATTTCCAGTTAGCCACAAGGCAGCGCCGATTCCCGCAGGAAGCCTGCAGACTTGAAGGCTTACCTCTTCGCACAGGCGGTTCCCCAAAGGCAGCGCCAAGCCGCCTTCAAATGTCAAGGTCTGTCCCCGAATTTCTAGCGGGCTAGCGAGAGATAGCCCCGATCCACATCTCCCGCTCTCATTCCTCAACACGGTGTCGCTAGCAGCGCCTCTCCTTCCTCCCTTACATATGCTGAGCATGTGTTCAAACTCTCACATCTGCCAGCCATTGGGAAGCAAACACCAGCCCTTTTAAAAAAAAAAAATTCCTCTTCTTTCTCTCTCCCTCCACCCCCTCCTCCTTCCCTTTAAATGTTGCAAGCATGGACCATGCCGCGCAAATGGAGCCCAGATGCTTTCTGCATGTAGCCCGAAATGAGCAGTTTCATATGCCCCAGTCTGCCTCGTCACAGATCCAGATCATCCCAAGCCCGGTTGATGTCACCAAACACATGCCCCCTTCCATAATGCCTCGGCCAATCAGCCCCGGAGTCTAGACGTTGATCCCTTTAACATATTAACCTCATTTGCCGAGGGACTCTTTCTCGCGGCTGTCTCTGAAACTAGCTCAGCCACAACAGAAAAGAAATGAATGAACGGCTCAAGCACTTCCCTTTCTCCCCTGATCATTTACTCTTAGTTTTGAAAAGTGCAATCTACCCCAGTCCAGCTGAGAGGGCTCTCGGTCTATGCAAATATTTGCAGGTCTTCGTTCTTCCTTTAAAAATGACAATCGGCCTTTCGGGGCAGCATGTTGGATTAGCAGGTAATGATGCGGAGATTTGATTTTGAGGTGTATGAAATTATATGGGGCCTAGATCATCATCATCATAGGCAGTCCCTCAAATCGAGGAAGACTTATTTCCACTCTTAGCATGAGTTCTTAGGTGGCTGTGCAGTCCAATACGAGAACCACAGTCTCTGTCACAGGTGGGATAGACAGTGGTTGACCGAAAGGGTGGGCGGGGAGTCTGATTTGCCGCACGCTCCTTCCGCTGCCTGCGTTTGATTTCTGCATGCTCTCAGTTACAAGACTCGAGGAGCTCAGCACCCTCCCGGATGCACTTCCTCCACTTAGGGCGGTCTATGGCCAGGGACTCCCACAGTGGGTGTCAGTGGAAATGTCGCACTTTATCAGGGAGGCTTTGAGGGTGTCCTTGTAACGTTTCCGCTGCCCAGCTTTGGCTCGTTTGCTGTGGATGAGTTCCGAGTAGAGCGCTTGCTTTGGGAGTCTCGTGTCTAGCATGTGAACTATGTGGCCTGCCCAGCGGAGCTGATCAAGTGTGGTCAGTGCTTCAATACTGGGGATGTTGGCCAGGACGAGGATGCTAATGTTGGTGCGTCTGTCCTCCCAGGGGATTTGTAGCATCTTGCGGAGACATCGTTGGTGGTATTTCTCCAACGACTTGAGATGTCTACTGTACATGGTCCATGTCTCTGAGCCATACAGGAGGGCGGGTATTACTACAGCCCTGTAGACCATGAGCTTGGTGACAGTTTTGAGGGCCTGGTCTTCAAACACTCTTTTCCTCAGATGGCCAAAAGCTGCACTGGCGCACTGAAGGCGGTGTTGGATCTCGTCGACAATGCCTACTCTTGTTGATAGGAGGCTCCCGAGATAAGGGAAGTGGTCCACGTTGTCCAGAGCCGCGCCGTGGATCTTGATGACTGGGGGGGGGCAGTGCTGTGCGGCGAGGACAGGCTGGTGGAGGACTTTGTCTTATTAATGTTTAGCGTAAGGCCCATGCTTTCATATGCCTCAGTAAATACGTCGACTATGTCCTGGAGTTCAGCCTCTGTGTGCATAGCGATAGAGAGAATAGAGAGGACCTATTTCCCTCAGTAGAGAGGTCAATAACCAGAGTGCATAGATTTAAAGTCATTGGTAGAAGGATTAGAGGGGAGTTGGGGAGAACCTTTTTTCACCCAGAGGGTAGTGGGGGTCTGGAACTCACTGCCTGAAAGGGTGGTAGAGACAGAAAATCTTGTCACATTTAAAAAATACTTGGATGTGCACCTGAAGTGCTGTAACCTACAGGGCTACGGACCAAAGAGCTAGAAAGTGGGATTAGGCTGGATAGCTCTTTGTCGGCCGGCGCAACCAATTTTGCGCACAGCAAGCTCCCACAAACAGCAATGTGATAATGACCAGGTAATGTTTTTAGTGATGTTGATTGAGGGATAAATGTTGGCCGGGACACTGGGGATAATTCCCGTGCTCTCCTTCAAAATAGTGCCATGGGATCTTTTATGTCCACCTGAGGGAGCAGATGGGGCCTCGGTTTAACGTCTCATCCAAAAGACGGCACCTCTGACAGTGCAGCACTCCCTCAGCACTGCACTGGGAGTGTCAGCCTAGATTTATGTGCTCAAGTCCCTGGAGCGGGACTTGATCCCACAACCTCCTGACCCAAAGTGAAGATGCTACCAAGTTTCATTCTTGTTTTTCCCCACCTGAGGAAATAATTTCTCCGTATCTGACTTATCGAATCCTTTTAACATTTTAAACACCTCGATCTGATCGCCCATCAATCTTATACTCATGGGAATACGAGCCAAGCTCATGCATGACCAACAGTCGCCTGCACAGGACACGAGAGGTGGGGGGGAGGGGGTTGTCGGTATTGGCGAAACCGTGTCCCGGCATCGGGCAGCGGTGGCTGTGCGGGTGGAGGGGAGAGTGGCACATCGGCGGGAGAGGGGACCAATAATTGGAGGGCCACTGTGCAGCCACCACACAGCCAGGTGACAGGACGTGAAGCTGTGCCCGCGGAATATCACACTGCTGGATAGTTTCACTGCGCGTAGCTGCTTCGTTTTTAGACGGGATGAGCGGCCCCTCGGGGGGAGCTGAGAGAGCTGGCAACACAAGTGGCAGTGATGCCCGGCAAAAAGACTGCACCTTCAGGAGAGAAAGGGGCAACATTGGGGAGTGGGAGGAGAGCTGATCCCTGAATAGACAGATCCACTTGTACTTCGGTATTCCATGAGGTCACATTCTCCGGTGATGTTGTCTTTTGCTCGCACAAATCTGCATTTTAATTTAATGCCCCCTAGATTTAATAGAGGAGTTCAAAATGATGAGGGATTTTGATAAGAGTAGATAGGGGAAAAACCATTTTCATTGGCTGGAGGGTCAATAGCCAGAGGACACAGATTTTAGACACAGGTACGGTAGCATAGTGGTTATGTCATTGGACTAATAATCCAGAGGCCTGGACTAATGATCTGGGGACATGAGTTCAAATCCCACCACGGCAGCTGAGGAATTTAAATTCAGTTAATTAAATAAATTTGGAATAAAAAGCTGGTATCAGTAATGGTGACCATAAAGTTGTCATAAAAACCCATCTGCTTCACTAATGTCCTTCAGGGAAGGGAATCTGCCATCCTTACCTGGTCTGGCCTATATGTGACTCCAGACCCACAGCAATACCCTCTGAAATGGCTGAGCAAGCCATTCAGTCTTGAGGCCAGTAATGCCCACATCCCATGAATGAATTTAAAAAAAAGATAATTTGCAAAAGAACCAGGAAGGAGAATATTTTCTTTTATTTGTGATCTGCATTGCACTGCCTGACAGGATGGTAGAAGCAGATTGAATAATATCTTTCAAAATTGGTTCTAAACTTGAAATGGAAACACTTGCTGTTGGGAAAGAGCTGGAGGAGTGGGACTGATTGGAAAGTTCTTTTAAAGAGCCGGCACAGGCTTGACGGAGCGAACAGCCTCCTTCTGTGCTGTAAGATTCTGTGACGCCCCACCTGTTAGGCGCCTACAACAAGAACATTGCCAGAGGTAACCCCTTTAACATACACTCAATACGTTTGCTGCCTTGGGGTTTTTCACTCCCGTTTCGGACTGAATATATTGTGGCAGCTCTTGCCTTGGGCTGTCCAGTCGACCTCTCAGCCCGCGGGTACGGGCTAGCAGTGCCCTTGCAGCATCGGGAAAGGTGCCGACCGGACTGGCAATGATGCTTGTGTCCGCTGTGGCTCAGTGGGTAGCATCCTCGCCTCAAAGTCTTGTGGGTTGAAGACCCACTCCAGAAATCAGTGCAGTGCTGCACTGTCGGAGGTGCCTTCTTTCAGATGAGACGTTAAACCGAGGCCCCGACATAAAAGATCCCATGGCACTTTTTTGAAGAAGAGCAAGAGAATTATCCCTGGTGTCTTGGGCAATATTTATCCCTCAATCAACATCAATAAAAAACAGTTTATCTGGTCATTATCACATTGCTGTTTGTGCAAGCTTGCTGTGCGCAAATTGGCTGCCGCGTTTTCCAAATTACAATAGTGACTACACTCCAAAAGTGGCTGTAAAAGCACTTTGAGACATTCAGTGATTGTGAAAGGCGCTATATGAATGCAAGTCTTTCTTACGGCATCGGGAAAGATGCCCACCAGACTGGCAATGATGTGCAATCGGGGCTTCACACCAACTGTATACGCTTGTTGTATGATGTACACTGCAACTATAAACTAGACAGATGCCGCACAATGATTATTTTCAACAGAAACGATTCCGTAACATTAAAAAATGCACTCTCACTTCAGTACAAAAGTTGTGGGTTCAAGCCCCTCTCCAGAACGTAAGCACATAAATCTAGGCTGACACTCCCAGTACTGCACTGTTGGAGGTGCCGTCTTTCAGATGAGACGTTAAACCGAAGCCCCGTCTGCTCTCTCATCTGGACCTGCACTACCTGAAGCAGAACTGAGGAGTTCTTCCCGGTGTCCTGACCAACATTTATCGCTCAATCAACAATTAAAACAGATTATCTGGTCATTATCACTTTGCTGTTTATGGGAGCTTGCTGTGCACAAATTGGCTGCTGCGTTTCCTACAATACAACATTGACTACACTCCAAAAAGTACTTCATTGGCTGTGAAGCACACTGGGACTTCTTGAGGTTGTGAAAGGTGCTATATAAATGCCAGACTTTTGTTTTAATGGAGGTGTTAATCCATGAATGGGCTAAACTTCAGTTAAAACACCATCCAAAGGAATTTTAGGTTAAGCAATATGGTAACTGCAGCGATTTACATTTCTATAGCGCTCCTTATAGCAGAGATGATGGAGAGGAGATTTGATAGAAGTGTTTAAAATCATGAGGGGTCTAGACAGAGTAGATAGAGAGAAACTGTTCCCATCGGCGGAAGGGTCGAGAACCAGAGGACACAGGTGAGGGTTCTGAAATGCACTGCCTGCACTATCTTTCAAAAGGGAAATGGATAAATATCGGAAGGAAAAAAAATTACAGGACTACGGGGAAAGGGCAGGGATGTGGGACTAGCCGCGAGTCGGCACGGGCTCGATGGGCCTAATGGCCTTCTTCCTTGCTGTAACCATTCTATGATTCTCACATATTGAGAGACAGCAGCTTCCAGGGTGGAAGAAAACATTGTGAACTATGAGTGGGGGTGGGAGGAGGTGGAGGGAGTAAAGGGCACTGGGTGAAAAGAAGGATTTGAGGGTGCCTTTGGTATTCTTCATATTCGCACAGCATCATTTAAAGACCAGCGCTTTTAAAATGCAAACTCACATTAAACGGAGCGGGTCTACGGCACATTTTGCCCAGAGCTCGTCACGCTTTTTCAAAGCCCAATCACTTCAACATGGACTGTATATCATTTCATTTCAAAATATTTCTGTTGCTTTCACTTGGCCCTGAATCGCCAAGTCAATGACTCAGTGGCTGTGCTACGAAGATCGTTCTCTGTCATTTTACAGGCTCCTGATCCAAGTGCAACATTTAGGGTCAGTCCATTTACATCTGTATCTGGGTTGAGCCGGGTCAGTAAATTTAGGGTTGCTCATATTTGTTATCTCTTAAAATAAACAGGAGTACAAAGAGTTCTCTGTTGCTTATCTCTTTCCAAAGGAATTCATAAAAAATATGAATTGATTATATATTAAAATGATTCAATATATAAGGAGCCTCCTTGTCACAAACGTTCTTCACACTCGAGAATATGATGCGACAATTACATGCAACCCTGTACTGACCTGAATGATATTTTAGAATGCAAAGCACAGAAACAGATCATTCGGCCGAACTGGTCTATGCTAGCTAGCTCTTATGCTCCACACAAGCCTCTGCCCAACCTGATGCCAGCTGTGGCTCAGTGGGTAGCATTCCCACTTCTGAGTCAGAAGGTTGTGGGTTCAAGTCCTACTCCAGGGACTTGAACACAAAAATCTAGGCTGTCCCTCCGAGGGAGTGCTGTACTGTTGGAGGTGCCGTCTTTCGGATGAGACATTAAACCGAGGCCCTGCCTGCTCTCTCAGGTGAATGTAAAAGATCCCATGTCACTATTTTGAAGAACAGGAGAATTATCCTGTTTTGTCCTGGCCAATATTTATCCCTCAATCAACATAACAAAAAAACAGATTATCTGGTCATCATCACATTGCTGTTTGTGGGAGCTTGCTGTGTGCAAATTGGCCGCTGTGTTTCCCACATTACAACAGTGACTGCACTCTGCAGAGCATGCAGAAATCAAGTGGAAAGAGCGTGCGGCAAACCAGTCCCACCCACCCCTTCCCTCAATGACTATCTGTTCCACCTGTGACAGGGACTGTGGTTCTCGTATTGGACTGTTCAGCCACCTAAGAACTCATTTTTAGAGTGGAAGCAAGTCTTCCTCGATTCCGAGGGGTTTGCCTATGATGAAGACACTCCAAAAGTACTTCATTGGCTGTAAAGCACTTTGATACATCTGGTGGTTGTGAAAGGCACTATATAGATGCAAGTCTTTCTTTTTCTCTTTCTCGTCATCTAACCCTATCAGCATATCCATCTATTCCTTTCTCACTCATGTGTTTATCTAGCTTCCGCTTAAATCCATCTGTGCTATTCGCCTTAATTTCTCCCTATGGTGGCGAGTTCCACATTCTAACCACTCGCTGGGTAAAAACATTTCTCTTGAATTCCCTATTTTATTTATTAGTGACCATCATGTATTTATGGCCCATAGTTCTGGTCTCACCCACAAGTGGAAACATCTTCGTTACGTCTACCCCATCGAACCCAGTCATAATTAGCTCACCTTTCAGCCTTATCTTACCTAGAGAGATGAACCTCGGCCTGTTCAATCTGTCCTGATGGGTATACCTCACTTCTTCATTCTTATTCACTCTGAATACAGTTATGCACAGTTGGTACCTGCAGTGAATGGAACCCAGCAGTCCCAAACCCAGAGGGTGACCGTGGGTTACCTGGAGTGTGATAAAAATGAGTGAACTTCAGTTCTCCTTAGATTTGATTTTAAATTCACTTTGTAGTCAAGGAACCCATTTATTTAGTTAACTAAATTCCTAATTTTAGATGCTCCCTAATGCCATGATTTTTCAATTTCGCAGGATCCATAAACAATGTGAATAGTATCAGAGTACAGGTGAGCATGATGTATGATTTCAGTATTGAACAGCAGGCTATGGCAGAGGTTGTGGTGTATCAGAGGCTTCTTACAGAGAGGGTTCTGCTGTGTGGTTTCTCCATTAACTGACAATGTGTGTTTCCATCGAAGTGGTGATGTACCATTATGAGCGCTATGTCCAGAGACTGTGGTCTATCAGATTTGGCTGGACAACAAAGCTGGTGATATATTAGAGATGGTGAAACGTGAGAGACGGTGGAATGCGAGAGACGGAGGACCGCGAGAGACGGAGGAACGCAAGAGACGGTGGAACGCGAGAGACAGAGGAACGCGAGGCGGTAGAACGCGAAAGACGGAGCAATGCGAGACGGTGCAACACGACAGATGGTGAAACGTGAGAGACGGAGGAACGCGAGACTGGGAGAATCGCGAGAGACGGAGGAATGCGAGAGACAGAGGAACACGGCAGACGGGGAAACGCGACAGACGGGGAAACGCGAGACTGGGAGGGACGTGCGAGGCGGAGGGGAGGGACGCGAGAGGCGGAGGGACGCCAGAGGCGGAGGGACACGAGAGATGTTGGTACCGGAGAGTTCCAAACATAATGTCTCATCGATCAGAGCAGTGGAGTAACATCATTGGCTGTGAAGCGCTTTGGTCATGAAAGGTGCTATATAAATGCAAATTTTTCTTTTTCCTTTCTAGCTGCCCGGCCTTGCAGCACTCTGCAGCTCCTGCGCAGCCTGTGAGCCGGATTTTAAATAGGGAAAACCATGCACGTGTGGTATTTTGAATGGGCCGTGCACCCAAGAGAACATCGAACAGGACTATCCAACCCAGAGGTCATGAGTTCAAATCCCAACAGGGAAAGTTGTAAAACTGAATTCAATCAATCTGGTAATTTAACTGGTTTGTTTATGGCCTTTCAGGTCAGGTGACCTTTCACCCCTACCTGGTTTGGCCTACATGTGACTCGAAATAAAAGCTCAAATCAAAGACTTCAGGCATGTTACACTGCATGGTTGCCTCCTGATAGCCTTGGGCCAAACTCTGGATGGGCAATAAATACTCTCTCGCTCGTCTTGCCCACGTCCCCAGGAACAAAAAAATCTGAAGCAGTGCTCCAACCAGCATCTGGTGGCAAGTCACAAAAAAGGTGGGTAGCAGCAGCAGGAATGCTGAGCGCAGACTACTTGCTGTCGGCTATGCCTCACAGCTCCTCAAATGGGGAATTCACTCCAAATATAACTGCACAAATTAATCAGGGTCATCGTTAAATGATAAAAATCACTCTTTCCCCCAATTGCTTTCTTGCAGCCTTCACTTTGTTTTGCCAGGTTTTTAATTCCCCAGCCTCCAGTAATGTAGAAAATGTGGGATTTAGTTGATCTCTTTCCCATCCCTTTCAGATTTAAATTCTATTAAGATCTCCCTCCTTCTGATAAAGTCATTTAAAAGAGATTTATTTATACACAAATCTTCCCCCCACCCTACCCCATTCCTTCACTCTTGGCCACCAGCCCTCCGATTAAACCATCACTCTGAGAACAAATGGCTGGCAGGCAGGAAGAGAGGAAGGCACAGAGCGAGCTTCGGCATTCCAATAACTTAGCCCTTGGCTCCGCAAAGTCTGGCTTCCCAGCACTGCTGGGAGCTATTAGTATTTCCACCAGTGTTGACCCTCCCTCCCTCCCCCCACCCCCACCCCCCCCCCACACCACGTCCCCTCCTCCCAGCCATGTAGAAATCTGTCCCAGCTCCTAGACGCCAATTACCATTCTTTCTACGCTCTCCGAGCATCCTTCAGACTGTGCTGATCACACCTCCCCTACAAAGATGGGACCACCGGGCACATTGCAAGCACCGTCTTCACAGGTCGCCCCCCACTCGCTGTATTGCAAACCTTTTTTTACATTATGTTTCCCCACATTGCGACAGTGACTACACTCCAAAAGTATTTCATTGGCTGTAAAGCGTTTGAGACGTCCAGTGGTCGTGAAAGGCGCTATATAAATGCTGTCCTCCGACCTCCCGCTATTCTCTGACCTCTGGGGGCCTGATATTGGTGGCCCTGCCGCCTGCTGCCGCCAACTTTTGCCTCCGGTTTCCTCTCTCTCTCCCAGTTTCCACTTGGGCTGGAGTGGGCGGGAGGGGAGCACTGCCGGAAACTGTCCGCTGATGTCCTCTGGCGGCCAAGTAGCGCTAGTGTCCTCCCGCCCGCCGAGATGCCAGATTGGTGCGGGCGGGAGTAGCCGCCAGCAGGGGGAAGGACCGCTGCGTGGAGGCTGTTCTTATTCCGACGGTAGGTATGAAGAACGGTAATAAAAAGGTTAGTGAACATGTTTAAAATGTTATTTTCACAGCGACTTACCTGGATGGGACCCCTGAAGGTGTGCCGCTGCTTTTGTGGTAATGCTTTTTATTTTCAGCTCTTCCACCCTCCCTGGACCCGACTCCATCCTCGGCAGAACTTGGGCGGCAAGAGCCTTTGCCGCCGAAATTGAGAGCTCCCACCCGCTGCTGCCCAGATTGATGGCGTAAGCCGTTATTTTGCCACCGGTCAGTAACACCACCTCCTTTAGAGGGACCTTCCTGGCAAAGTACTGCCCAGTCTCTCGGCGGCCATCGGCGGTACGTTGGATGGCACTTGGGTGGGCCTTGGCGTTTATCAATTTCGGGCCCTTGGACTCTTGCTGTCCTCCGACCTCCCGCTGTCCTCCGACCTCTGGACTCTTGCTGTCCTCCGACCTCCCGCTGTAGCTTCATGGTAGCACCCTCGCTCCAAGTACTTGCATCTGCTAGACTACGTCATCGTCTGAGCGAGGGACTGCAAAGACGTGCGCATCACCTGCGTGGAGACAGGAGCTGATGACTGCTGGATGGACCACCGCCTAATTCACTCTGTCATCACCATCGAGATTGCCCCAAAAACAGCGACGGTAACAGAAACAATGCCGCAGGAAAATCAACGCCAGAGCACTCAAAGATCTCACTAAGAAAGCCCTAATCAGCCAGCGCCTCACTACCAACCTGACAACTCCCAGTGACCCAGAGACACAACGTGTCCACAGTGCCTGGTCTGCCCTCAAGGCTTCCATAATCAGCACCTGCGAAGAGACGCTCGGTCACTTGACCAGGAAGCGCCAAGACTGGTTCAACGAGAACGACCAGAAGATCCAGGAACTAATCTGCTGCAAGCACAAGGCATTCTTGGAAGCAGCAACACAACTCGAGGGCAAGAAAGCAGCTCTACAGGCGTCTGAAAGCCGAGGTCCAACAGAAAACCCGCGACCTAAAGAACAGATGGTGTCTGGAGAAAGCTCAAGAAATCCAGCAGCTAGCCGACAACCACGACATGCGAAGATTCTTCAGCGCAGTCAAGACGACCTACGGCCCAAGACTTCACCCCACTCCTGACCAAGAACGGAGAGGTGCTTATCAAGGACAGAGAGGCAGTCAGTGCCCGCTGGAAGGAGCATTTCGAGGATCTCCTCAACCGAAACTCTTGTCTTCGACATGAGTGTCCTCAACTCCATCCAGCAGCATGCCACCCGCCACCATTTCAGCACAACCCCAGCCCGGCAGGAGGTTGAAAAGGTCATCCGACAATTGAAGAAGTCATCAGGAGCAGATGGAATCCCGCCGAAGCACTAAAACATGGCGGAGAAGCACTACTGGCACGGATCCATGACTTAATTTCTCTTATCTGGAAGGAGGAGATCATGCCAGGAGATCTCAGAGATGTTGTAATCGTGACCATCTTCAAGAAAAGTGACAAGTCCGACTGCGGTAACTACAGAGGAATCTCCCTGCTGTCAACCACCGGGAAAGTCATCGCAAGAATCCTCTTGAATCGCTTTCTCCCTGTGCCTGAAGAGCTCCTCTCAGAGTCGCAATGCAGATTCCGCCCACTAAGGGGCACAATGGACATGATCTGCCTTCAAAAGTTTATCACCATTCTCCGCCTGCTCCACGATGACATGCAAGTCGTGATCCTGACCAGCGGATCCACCACAGACCCAATCCATGTTCAGACCGGGGTTAAGCAGGGCTGTGTCATCTCACCAACGCTCTTCTCTATCTTCCTTGCTGCAATGCTCCATCTCACCCTCAGCAAGCTCCCCACTGGAGTGGAGCTAAACTACAGAAAAAATGGGAATCTTTTCAACCTCGCTTTCAAGTTGGGGCTTCTGAGGGCTGTATCCACGGTGCGGTCTTGGACAACGTGGACCTCTTTCCATACCTCGGCAAGGGCAGACATCGATGCAGAGCATTCTGGAGAGGTAGGGTGAACAGCCAGTTGTCTTGGAACATGTAGGTACCAACAATATAGGTAAGAAATGGGAAGAGGTCCTACAAGCTGAATTTACGGATCTAGGAGTTAAATTAAAAAGTAGGACCTCAAAGATAGTAATCTCTGGATTGCTACCAGTGCCACGTGCTAATCAGAGTAGAGGGAGCAGGATAGTTAGAATAAATACGTGACTTGAGAAGTGGTGCAAGAGGAGGGGATTCAAATTCCTGGGACATTGGAACCAGTTCTGGGGGAAGTGGGACCTGTACAAAAGGGATGGTTTGCACTTGGGCAGGACTAGAACTGATGTCCTGGGGGTAACATTTGCTAATGCAGTTCGGGAGTGTTTAAACTAATATGGCAGGGGGATGGGAACCTATGCAGCGAGACAGGGCGAAGTAATATGGAGTCAGAAACAGATGGTAGCAAGGTAAAAAGCAATAGTGGAAGGCCAAGTAAACAAAGGCAAGAAACAAAAAGGGCCACACTACATCATAATTCTAAAAGGACAAAGGGTGTTAAAAAAACAAGCCTGAAGGCTTTGTGTCTGAATGCAAGGAGTATCCGTAATAAAGTGGATGAATTAACTGTGCAAATAGATGTTAACAGATATGATGTGAGTGGGATTACGGAGGATGATCAGGGCTGGGAACTCAACATCCAAGGGTATTCAACATTCAGGAAGGATAGAATAAAAGGAAAAAGGAGGTGGGGTAGCATTGCTGGATAAATAGGAGATTGATACAATAGTTAGGAAGGACATTAGCTTGGATGATGTGGAATCTATATGGGTAGAGCTGCAGAACACCAAAGGACAAAAAACGTTAGTGGGAGTTGTGTACAGACCTCCAAACAATAATAGTGATGTTGGGGAGGGCATCAAACAGGAAATTAGGGGTGCATTCAATAAAGGTGCAGCAGTTATCATGGGTGACTTTAATATCCATATAGATTGGGCTAACCACACTGGAAGCAACATGGTGGAGGAGGATTTTCTGGAGTGTATAAGGGATGGTTTTCTAATGAATATGTCGAGGAACCAACTAGGGGGAGGCCATCTTAGACTGGGTGTTGTGTAATGAGTGAGGATTAATTAACAATCTCGTTGTGCGAGACCCCTTGGAGAAGAGTGACCATAATATGTGGAATTCTACATTAGGATGGAGAATGAAACAGTTAATTCAGAGACCATAGTCCAGAACTTAAAGAGGGGTAACTTTGAAGGTATGAGGCGTGAATTGGCTAGGATAGATTGGCGAATGATACTTAAGGGGTTGACAGTGGATGGGCAATGGCAGACATTTAGAGACTGTATGGATGAACTACAACAATTGTACATCCCTGTCTGGCGTAAAAATAAAAAAGGGAAGGTGGCTCAACCGTGGCTATCAAGGGAAATCAGGGATAGTATTAAAGCCAAGAAAGTGGCATACAAACTGGCCAGAAATAACAGCGAACCCGGGGACTGGGAGAAATTTAGAACTCAGCAGAGGCGGACAAAGGGTTTGATTAGGGCAGGGGAAATAGAGTACGAGAGGAAGCTTTCTGGGAACATTAAGACGGACTGCAAAAGCTTCTCTAGATATGTAAAGAGAAAAAGGTTAGTAAAGACAAACATAGGTCCCCTGCAGTCAGAATCAGGGGAAGTCATAACGGGGAACAAAGAAATGGCAGACCAATTGAACAAGTACTTTGGTTCGGTATTCACTAAGGAGGACACAAACAACCTTCCGGATATAAAAGGGGTCAGAGGATCTAGTAAGAAGGAGGAACTGAGGGAAATCCTTATTAGTTGGGAAATTGTGTTGGGGAAATTGATGGGATTGAAGGCCGATAAATCCCCAGGGCCTGATGGACTGCATCCCAGAGTACTTAAGGAGGTGGCCTTGGAAATAGCGGATGCATTGACAGTCATTTTCCAACATTCCATAGACTCTGGATCAGTTCCTATCGAGTGGAGGGTAGCCAATGTAACCCCACTTTTTAAAAAAGGAGGAAGAGAGAAAATAGGAAATTATAGACCGGTCAGCCTGACATCGGTAGTGGGTAAAATGATGGAATCAATTATTAAGGATGTCATAGCAGCGCATTTGGAAAGAGGTGACATGATAGGTCCAAGTCAGCATGGATTTGTGAAAGGGAAATCATGCTTGACAAATCTTCTGGAATTTTTTGAGGATGTTTCCAGTAGAGTGGACAAGGGAGAACCAGTTGATGTGGTGTATTTGAACTTTCAGAAGGCTTTCGACAAGGTCCCACACAAGAGATTAATGTGCAAAGTTAAAGCACATGGGATTGGGGGTAGTGTGCTGATGTGGATTGAGAACTGGTTGGCAGACAGGAAGCAAAGAGTAGGAGTAAATGGGTACATTTCAGAATGGCAGGCAGTGACTAGTGGGGTACCGCAAGGTTCAGTGCTGGGGCCCCAGCTGTTTACATTGTACATTAATGATTTAGACGAGGGGATCAAATGCAGTATCTCCAAATTTGCGGATGACACTAAGTTGGGTGGCAGTGTGAGCTGCGAGGAGGATGCTATGAGGCTGCAGAGTGACTTGGATAGGTTAGGTGAGTGGGCAAATGCATGGCAGATGAATTATAATGTGGATAAATGTGAGGTTATCCACTTTGGTGGTAAAAACAGAGAGACAGACTATTATCTGAATGGTGACAGATTGGGAAAAGGGGAGGTGCAACGAGACCTGGGTGTCATGGTACATCAGTTATTGAAGGTTGGTATGCAGGTACAGCAGGCGGTTAAGAAGGCAAATGGCATGTTGGCCTTCATAGCGAGGGGATTTGAGTACAGGGGCAGGGAGGTGTTACTACAGTTGTACAGGGGCTTGGTGAGGCCACACCTGGAGTATTGTGTACAGTTTTGGTCTCCTAACTTGAGGAAGGACATTCTTGCTATTGAGAGATTGCAGCGAAGGTTCACCAGACTGATTCCCGGGATGGCGGGACTGACATATCAAGAAAGACTGGATCAACTGGGCTTGTATTCACTGGAGTTCAGAAGAATGAGAGGGGATCTCATAGAAACATTTGAAATTCTGACGGGTTTAGACAGGTTAGATACAGGAAAAATGTTCCCAATGTTGGGGAAGTCCAGAACCAGGGGTCATAGTCTAAGGATAAGGGGTAAGCCATTTAGGACCGAGATGAGGAGAAACTTCTTCACCCAGAGAGTGGTGAACCTGTGGAATTCTCTGCCACAGAAAGTTGTTGTGGCCAATTCACTAAATATATTCAAAAAGGAGTTAGATGTAGTCCTTACTACTTGGGGGATCAAGGGGTATGGCGAGAAAGCAGGAATGGGGTACTGAAGTTGCATGTTCAACCATGAACTCATTGAATGGCGGTGCAGGCTCGAAGGGCCGAATGGCCTATTCCTGCACCTACTTTCTATGTTTCTATGTTTCTATGATGAGGTCCAACATCACCTTCAGTGTGCCAGCGCAGCCTTCGGTCGACTGAGGAAGAGAGTGTTTGAACACCAGGACCTCAAATCTGGCACCAAGCTCATGGTCTACAGAGCAGTGGTGATACCTGCCCTCTTATATGGCTCAGAGGCGTGGACTATGTACAGCAGACACCTCAAAACACTGGAGAAGTACCAGCAACGCTGCCTCCGCAAGATCCTGCAAATGTACTGGCAGGACACATGCACCAACGTCAGCGTCCTCGCTCAGGCCAACATCCCCAGCATTGAAGCACTGACCTCACTCAATCAGCTCCGTTGGGCGGGCCATATCGTCCGCATGCCTGACACGAGACTCCCAAAACAAGCGCTCTACTCCAAGCTCTGACACGGCAAGAGAGCCCCGGGTGGGCAGAGGAAATGTTTCAAGGACACCCTTAAAGCCTCCTTGAAGAAATGTAATATCCCCCACCGGCATCTGGGAATCCCTGGCCCAAGACCGCCCAAGTGGAGGAAGAGAATCCGGGAGGACGCTGAGCACCTTGAGTCTCTTCATCGAGAACAAGCTGAAGCCAAGCGTCGACAGTAGAAGGAGCACACGCCAACCTAAGCACCCCACTCACCCGTTCCTTCAACCACTGTCTGCCCCACCTGTGACAGAGACTGTAGGTCCCGCATCAGACTCTTCAGTCACCTGCGAACTCATTATTAGTGTGGAAGCGAGTCATCGCTGAATCCTAGGGACTGCCAATGGTGATGATATATAAATGCAAGTCTTTCTTTCTTCTTAAAAAGACTTGCATTTATATAGCGCCTTTCAAGACCTCGGGACGTCGCAAAGCACTTCACAACTAGTGAACTACAGTACAACAGCAACTACGCTCCGTTAATGTAGGAAACGCGGCAACCAATTTGTACACAGCAAGATCCCACAAACAATAATGTGGTACATGACCAATTCAAGTGTTTATTTTCCCCAAGTGATGTTGATGGAGGGATAAATATTGGCCAGGACACCGGGGAGAACTCCCCTGCTCCTCTTTGAAAAAGAGTGCCATGGGATCTTTTACATCCTCCCGAGTGGGCAGACGGGGCCTGGGTCTAACACAAAAGCAAAATACTGCGGATGCTGGAAGTCGAAAATAAAAAAACGGTTTACCGTCTCGTCCAAAAGATAGCATCTCCGACAGTGCAGCACGCCCTCAGTGCTGCACTGGAAGTGTCAGCTGAAATCTCTGGAGTGGGGCTTGAATTTACGCTCCTCTGACTCAGAGCGAGAGTGCTGCCACCGGGCCAATGCTGACACCCAAATATGGAAATAGTTCAGAGGCCAGCCATGGCGGCAATAGTGCCAGCAGCAGCAGGGTACCACAGCAGGACCTGGGTTTATCCGCAATGATGGCGGCAAACATTGGATGAGGGAACTCCGATTTTGTTTGCGCCTTTACACTCACTGCTGGCTGCTGGTTATTGCAGGCACTCTATATCAAATACTTACAAAAAAAAGCCAACTTCCTTTCACCCAATTTTCAGTGTAGCCAGTCCAACTGCCCTTCTTGTGAAAGTACCATGCTAGCCACTGGCCAGCAATTCAAGCAGGGGAGTCAAGCCTGGTCACTAACATTTTGGTGGAGGACAAGAACGATTTTGGTGGATGTAAGAAAGACTTGGATTTCTATAGCGCCTTTCACAACCTCAGGACACCTCAGAGCGCTTTACAGCCAATGAAGTACTTTTGGAGAGTAGTCACTGTTGTAATGTGGGAAACGCAGAAGTCAATGTGCACACAGCAAGCTCCCACAAACAGCAACGACATCATGACCAGATAATCTGTTTATTAGTTACTGTTGAGGGATGAATATTTTCCAGGACAACAAGCATAGCTCCCCTACTCTTCTTCGAAATAGTGCTGTGGGATCTTTTACGTCCACCTGAGAGGGCAGGAGGTTTAACGCCTGATCCAAAGGACAGCAACTCTGACAGTGCAGCACTCCCTTAGCATTTTGTGAGTGTCAGCTTAAATCTGTGCTCAAGTCCCTGGAGTGGGACTGGAACCTACAACCTTCAGACTCGGGGGCAAGTGTGCGACCTGCTGAGCCACAGCTGACACGCAAGCTTGATACGAACTGCGAGCTGCAGGATTGAGCCTTTCAACTTTTGCCTGAATCATTTTGGATTTTTTGAAATTTTTCATTTGGCACAGTCCTTAGGTGAAAAGTGATACGTCTACATAATAGGAGATAACAGGGAACATATAACTAGCATTGAATTACAGTGTTTCTCTGGCGATGGCTTCGGCAGAGCTGCAAATCAGGAGAATGAAATTCAAACACTTCACGAATTACAGCCTTACACTCACAGCCGACTATTTGTTATTGTACGTAAGGTATACTTAAATACTCAATTTCTTTTTTAAAGAGCCATCACCCTATTTCTGTGTGGCCTGTCCGGGAGCCTGACTTCAGAGCTACAATAATGGACAGCTGTGTTTAAGCTGAGGTATGTTCTTAGGATGCATTACCTGTACCACAGTTATAACTTACGTTCCAACAGTGACTGCACTTCAAAAGTACTTAATTGGGTGTAAAGCGCTTTGGGACATCCAGGGGTCATGAAAGGCGCTATATAAATGCAAGTTCTTTCTTTCTTGATGTTCAGCTTCCGCGTGCACTTGAGGGTTCAAGTCCCACTCCAGAGACCTGAGCACATAATCTCAATGAAGTACTGAGGGAGTGCTGCACTGTCGGAGATGCCGTCTTTCGGATGTGATGTTAAACCGAGGCCCCGTCTGTTCTCTCAGGTGGACATAAAAGATCCCATGGCACTATTTCAAGGAAGAGCGGGGGGAGTTCTCCTCAGTGTCCAATATTTATCTCTCAACCAATTTCACTAAAACATATTATACCACCATTGCCCCTCCCTATCTCTGTAACCTCCACCAGCCCGACAACCCTCCGAGATATCTCCGCTCTCCCAATTCTAGACTCTTGCGCATCCCCAATTTTCATCGCTCCACCATTGGCTGCCTCGGCCCTAAACTCTGGAACCTCCTCCTTAAATCTCACCAATCCTCTTCTTCCTTTAAGACGCTCCTTAAATCTTTGACCAAGCTTTTGGTCACCTGTCCTAATATCTCCTTATGTGGCAAGCTGTCAAATTCTGTCCGATAACGCTCCTGTGAAGCACCTTGGGAAGTTTCCATCTACGTTAAAAGGTACTATATAAATGCAAGTTGTTGGTCATTAACACATTGGTATTTGTGGGATCTTGCAAGTTGACGACCGTGTTTTCTCCATGACAACAGTACTTTAAAAGTACTTCATTGGCTGTAAAGCCCTTTGGGAAATCCTGAGGTGGCGAAAGGCGCTTTGTTTTTTATGTTACACTGGAGTGAACACAATATCAATTCACTGGGGGGTCAACTGCCAAAAGTATGTCAAGTTGGAACCTGACACCCCACACTACACCTAGTTTTATAGAGGCGCAGTTTTAGTTCGGAATGCGGTTTACACAAGCTGCCCTGGCACTTGCAGTAAATCAATGCAATATCTCTGGTGGCGGACCAAGATTTTTCCTGGGTCGTCTACGTGCCTGTTATTGGGAATAAGGGAGCTAATATTGTTGTAGTGCCATGTTGGCAGCAGGCTCGGAATGGGAACCAAGCAAATGTCTGGGAAGTAAGTGCAGAAAAGCATTGGGAGCAAGAGCTCGGCCCGTTTGGAGTTCAGACTGACCCCTGAAACACAGCGTTACCATGGTAGCAGACACCTGACATTCAAGTCAGGAGGACTTTAGAAGGCACTGTCCTCTATTCCACTTTCCCGCCTGATCCCCATATCCCTTGACTCCCCTAAAGTCCACAAGTGTATCTATCTCAGCCTTGAATATACTCAACGACTCAGCATCCACAGCCCACTGGGGCAGAGAATTCCAAAGATTCACAACCTTCTGAGTGAAGAAATTTATCCTCATCTCAGAATGGCCTGAGACTATGCCCCCTAGTTCTAGATTCTCCAGCCAGGGGAAACAGCCTCTCAGCATCTACCCTGTCAATCCCCCTCAGAATCTTCGATCTCTCAATGAGATCACCTCTCATTCTTCTAAACTCCAGAGAGTATCGACCCAATCTACTCAAAACAAAAAAAATACATTATTTTCTTTTTCACGGGTAGCCTGTTCAAATCTTTACCTCAACAGCGCAAACATCTGTCTGGGTTGCCGATGATTTCAAAGGTGCGCCTTTTGGAAGCTCAAGCAGATTGCCCCGATAGCGCCAGCGAGCTTCACACCTGCTTTCACAGATGTCACAGCTGCACAGTCGGGCATTCGCATCTGGCCCATCCCGCCTGTTTAAAAAAAAAATCTTCTCTCTTATTGCGGTGGAATAATATGAAACCCGAACAAAGACTGGCTTTGACGAGGCCGGTTCAAACATCCAGTGCATGTTGCGATCTGCCTTTCACATCAACAGACGACAGGAGAAGAGAACAAGCATCAGCTCTTCACGTTCAGCCTTTCCTTCCCACCCCCCTCCTCCCCGAGGGATTCTTCACTCCTACACTGAAAACGTGCGTAGTTTTGTTTAAAAGATTACAGAACATAAGAAATAGGAGCAGGAGTTGGCCATTCGGCCCCTCGAGCCTGCTCCGCCATTCAATAAGATCATGGCTGATCTGATCTTGGCCGCAACTGCACGTCCCCGCCCGCTCCCCATAACCCTTGACTCCCTTATAGTTCAAGAATCTGTTTATCTCCGCCTTAAATATATTCAATGACCCAGCCTCACAGCTCTCTAGAGTAGAGAATTCCAAAGATTCACGACCCTCGGAGAGAAGAAATTCCTCCTCATAGAATCGTAAAAATTTACAGCACAGAAGGAGGCCATCGTCTCATCTCCGTTATAAATGGGCGACCCCTTATTCTGAAACTGTGCCACCTAGTTCCAGATTCCCCCACGAGGGGCAACATCCTCTCTGCATCTACCTTGTTGAGCCCCCTCAGAATCTTAAATGTTTCAATAAGACATTGTTCTAAACTCCAATGAGTATAGGCCCAACCTGCTCAACCTTTCCTCATAAGATAACCCCTTCATCTCAGGGATCAACCTAGTGAACCTTCTCTGAAATGCCTCCAATGCAAGAACTGTATTCAAGGAGCGGGTCATGCATTGGGTTACAACATTAGCCTTTTGCCTCTGGAGTCTGGGTTTGAACCGGGTTCAAAATCCTGGAGCTCTGTCCCTAACAGCACTGTGGGAGTACCTTCACCACACAGACTGCAGCAGTTCAAGGCGGCGGCTCACCACCACTTTCTCAAGGGCAAATAGGGATGGGCAATAAATGCTGGACTTGCCCACATCCAGTGAGTGAATTAAGAAAAACTTTGATTGCTATCTGGTGCACTATGCCCAAAGATGGATGTTGAGTGAAAGCAAAGATCGGGGTTGGCTATGATGCTTTCCACAGTCAAACAGCCTTCCAAATCTCACTGTAGATTCACAAATGAAGAAAAAAGGACCACTTTGGAGTGCCACGGGCAGATTGACAGAGCCTGCGACACTGTATGTCAGCACGAATCCGAATCACTGCCTTTAGAAGAAGACTGCGGGAAATTACACAGAAAAGAAAGAATTGCATTTATATAGCGTCTTTCACAAACTCAGGATGTCTCAAAGTGTTTTAAAATCAATGAAGTACTCTTGAAGTCTAGTCACTGTTGTAATATAGGAAAACGCGGCAGCCAATCTATGCACAGCAAGCTCCCACAAACTGCAATGTGATCCCCTGAACGAATAAAAAAAATTGAAATTCAAGCTGAGGGAATATGACCTCTCTATCGCTCTTTCAATCTCTCCCTCTCTCTCCAGGCTTTGAGACAATGACCCCCATGTGCGACTCTGGTGTCAGCCATGGCTCAGTGGGTCGCCCCCTCGCCTCTGAGACAGAAGGTCGTGGGTTGAAGTCCCACTCCAGGGACTTGAGCACATTACCCAGGCTGACACTCCAAGTGCAGTACTGAGAGAGCGCTGCACTGACGGAGGTGCCATCTTTCAGATGAGACGTTAAACCGAGGCCCCATCTGCCCTCTCGGGTGGACGTAAAAAATCCCACGGCACTATTACAAAGAAGAGCAGGGCACTCTTCCCAGTGTTCTTGCGAATATTTATCTCTCGACCAACATCACTAAAAAACAGATTATCCGGTCATTGTCACATTGCTGTTTGTGCAGAAGTTTGGCTGCCACGTTTCTTACATTGCAACACTTCAAAAAATTACTTCAACACAAAAGCAAAATACTGCGGATGCTGGAATCTGGAATAAAAACAGAAAATGCTGGAAATCTCAGCAGGTCAGGCAGTATTTGTGGAGAGGAAGCAGAGTTAATGTTTCAGGTCAGTGACGAAGGGTCATCGACCCGAAACGTTAACTCTGCTTCCTCTCCACAGATGCTGCCTGACCTGCTCAGGTTTCCAGCATTTTCAGTTTTTAGTCAAGAAATTACTTCATTGGCTGTAAAGAACTTTGGGATGTCCCTAGGAGCTACTTAAATGCAAGTCTTTCTTTCTCTACTCCTCTTCCACCGCACTCCATATGGACTTGTTGGAGGCCATTGGGTGGGAAAGAGGAGGTGGGCTTCAGCGGCAGCAGCCATTGTGGGCGAATGGGTCAGAAACCCGTCTGTTGCCCAGGAGGGAACGACCCAGTGCTAAAGTGGTGTTTATCTCCGGTAAAGAGAAACTTCCACAGCTGTATTGCACTGGAGCGCAGTTTGCCGTTGTTTTCAGTGTTCAGCCCGTTCTGTGTGTGGGACCGTGTTCAACACCTTCAGCAGAGCAGGCAGCAGATCACCAAGATCAATGGCCCAATCCCCATTGATCCGCCAGCAGTGCAGACTCAGGTTCATAGAATCATGGGGCACAAGAGGAGGCCAATCGGCCCGCCGTGCCAGTGCTGGCTCTTTGAAAGAGCTGTCCAATTTGTCCCACTCCCCTTACTCTTTCCCCATATCCCTGCAAATCTTTCCTTTACGTATCTATCCAACTTTTTAGGAAGTCAATATTGGGCCTGCTGCCACTGCCCTTTCAGGCAGTGCATTCTAGAACATGTTGCGTAAAAAAATACTTGACAAGGAACAATTTACAGGGCTACGGGGAAAGAGCAGAGGAGTGGGACTAATTGGAACGCTCTTTTAAAGAGCTGGCACAGGCACAATGGGCCGAATGGCCTCCTTCTGTGTTGTACGATTCGCTGCATCTTCTGGTTACTGAACCTCCTGCCAGTGGGAACAGTTTCTCCCTATCTACTCCAATACAACCCCTCATATCCCGGGATTGAGTGGGGATTCACTATCAGGGCCCCGGATTAATGTTCATACTTTCCATCTCTACTATTTATTTTTATTCTGCAGTAATGTAAACCATCTCATATTTCGCTTTATTGAAAGGCTTGGCTTGTCAGGTGCTGCCCCCGCACCCCCCTCCCCCCCTCTCCCCCCAGTAACTGACTTGGTAAAAAGGCAGTTGTGAAAGTTCCCAGATTCGATTCTCCGGTTTGAGCTGAGGAAAGGGATCTACCACATTTCTAGTGAGTGAATAAAGCCATATGTTTGCTGTCAGCTGCAATTCCAGTCAAATACAAGCCAAATAAGTCTGGAATGGTCTCAGCCCTGCTGCAAATAGGCAAACTCCCCCCCCCCCTCCACTGTAACTGGGCCCATCAAATTGGGGGCAGAACAGGGCAAAGGCACCCATTTCACTGGGTTATGTCCCACACACGATCGGCTTCCAAAGTACGCCCAATGCCATAAGAAATAGGAGCAGGAGTCGGCCAATCGGCTCCTTGAGCCTGCTCCGCTATTCAATGAGATCATGGCTGATCTTCTACCTCAACTACCTCAACTCCACTTGCCTGCACCATCCCTTGATTCTATATCCCTTGATTCCCTTAATATCCAAAAATCAATCACTGTCTTGAATATACTCAACGGCTGAACCTCCACAGCCCTCTGGGGTAGAGAATTTCAAAGATTCATCATTCTGAGTGAAGAAGTTTCTCCTCATCTCAGTCCTAAATGGCCGACCCCTATTCTGAGACTGTGACCCCTGGTTCTAGACTCCCCAGCCAGAGGAAACATCCTCTCTGCTTCTATCCTGTCAAGCCCTTTAAGACTTTTGTAGGTTTCAATGAGATCACCTCTCATTCTTCTAAACTCTCGAGAATATAAGCCCAGTCTACTCAATCTCTCCTCATAGGACATTTCCCCCCATCCCAGGAATCAGTCTGGTGAACCTATGTTGCACTCCCTCTGTAGCAAGTATATCCTTCCTTAGGTAAGGTGACCAAAACTGTACTCAATACTCCAGGTGTGATCTGACCAGGCCCCTATATAATTGCAGTAAGATGTCTTTACTCTTATATTGGCTCAGATGATATATAGGCGTCCCTGGTGAGAGGTCTAACGTCCGAGCCACGATCCCGATCTAAAATTCAGCAGTGCGGAGCGGCGTATGCTCTGGGCATCAAAGCTCCGTTTCCTCTGTTCTTCTGCAGCCTAACCCGCGACGAAAAAAATATTTAAGTGTCTGAATTTTAGCATGCCTTAAAAAGGTGGAGTTAGGAAAAGCAGGAACATGGCAACAGTTCTAGGCCATTCAGCCCCTCCAGCCATTCCGCCATTCCGTGAGATCATGGTCGATCTGCGATCTAACTCCATATACCCGCCTTTGCCCCATATCCCTCAATACCTTTGGTTAATACCTTTGGTTAACAAAACTATCAATCTCCAATTGAAAATTAACAATTGACCTAACATCAATTGCTGTTTGCGGAAGAGAGTTCCAAACTTCTACCACTCTTTGTGTGTTGAAGTGTTTCCTAATTTCACTCCTGGAAGGTTTGGCTCTAATTTTTAGACTGTGTCCTCTCATCCTAGAATCCCAAATCAGTGGATATAGTTTTTCTTTATCTATCCTATCTGTTCCCCTTAATATCTTGAAAACTTCGACCAAATTACGGTCTAAATTCTAGGGAATACAACCCTCGTTTGTGTAATCTCTCCTTGTAACTTAAACCTTGAAGCCCAGGTATCATTCTGATAAACCTACGCTGCACTCCCTCCACGGCCAATGTATCCAGCAAGAGGTTCTCTCCCTGGCACCGCAGCACTACTACAGGCCACTGCTGTCCCCTGCTCGAAACTTTCCTGTCTTTCCACCCCCTTCCTCCACAATCCCTTCCCAGGACCCACCCGAGGGCCACTGTCTGCGCCGCAGCCACCCCAAATTGGCGTCCTCGAAACCGGTGAGCCGAATTGGGACACACGATTGGCCGTCCATAGCTTGCCAGAATTACGTCGACTTATGCAGCTGCAGTGCCCCCAACACCCCTTCCCTGGCTTCAGGGAGAATAAATCAGGCTTGGGATTGCCTCTATCCTGCTTGCTGCAAGTGCACTCATTTGCAGGGGCATCGGGGGGGGGGGGGCAGAATCGTGGCGGGCCGCGCCGCCTCCTGCAGTCGAATAGCCCGCCAATGTGCATGCGCCGCGAGGGTTCACATGTGAAGGACGAGCAGTCGGGCAAGGTACCAGAGGTCTAGACCAGTGGCTGTGGAACCGTATAATAACAACCAAAGGACAAGGGTGGGTGGGGCGAGTCTTTGGTGGGGGGGGGGGAGGAGACATTTTAATAATCAGCAGACAAAAAAAAACTGGGAAGCAAAGAGGAAGACAAAATGCTAACATTACTCACGGTTATGGTGGAAAAGCCTTTTCAGTGAGTGCAACAGAACATCTTGACAATGTGAAGAGGAAGCTGCTATCATATCAGAGATGCTCTTCAGAGTGTTTGAGGGTGTTTGTCGGCAGGCGCAGCCTTCAGTCAGCTACTCCTGTGCAGCTGCGAGATAAACTAGATTAGGGAGCAGCGCGGGAACACAACAAAAAACTGCTGCCTCCTCCCGCACCTGACAGCATCCTATCCTGGGAGCCACATCATGAGCAGCTTTCTCACGTCCATCAAAGGGAGAACGCTGCGAGAAATGTTCGCCAACTGTACCCATGCTGGGGCGCCAAAACCACAAAGAGGGTTTTTTTATATCTCTCTCAAAAAAGACGTGATTAAAGAGGGTCGATCGACATCCTCTTTAACGAGTGGGCTGACGCGGGGGG
This sequence comes from Pristiophorus japonicus, assembly GCF_044704955.1. Taxonomy (NCBI): domain Eukaryota; kingdom Metazoa; phylum Chordata; class Chondrichthyes; family Pristiophoridae; genus Pristiophorus; species Pristiophorus japonicus. Next base: position 187,302,021 of record NC_091988.1, on the reverse strand, counting down.
GGCTTTAAACTCTGTCTAACAGAGGGGGGGGGGGGGGGAAAGCACTGTGAAAGAAATAATCCGAGATAAACCTGACACCGGCAGCTGTGCCGAGGTGCCAGAGACAAATGTGGTAGAACTGCAGGAAGAGAGCATTTCCAAATGTTTTTCTGAGGGGTGAATGGAAGGGGAACCTGAGGTGAGCACAGATGATGCAATCAGCTCGGATATCAGGCAGTCAGAATCAGGGGAAGTCATAACGGGGAACAAAGAAATGGCAGACCAATTGAACAAGTACTTTGGTTCGGTATTCACGAAGGAGGACACAAACAACCTTCCGGATATAAAAGGGGTCAGAGGGTCTAGTAGGGAGGAGGAACTGAGGGAAATCTTTATTAGTCGGGAAATTGTGTTGGGGAAATTGATGGGATTGAAGGCCGATAAATCCCCAGGGCCTGATGGACTGCATCCCAGAGTACTTAAGGAGGTGGCCTTGGAAATAGTGGATGCGTTGACAGTCATTTTCCAACATTCCATAGACTCTGGATCAGTTCCTATCGAGTGGAGGGTAGCCAATGTAACCCCACTTTTTAAAAAAGGAGGGAGAGAGAAAACAGGGAATTATAGACCGGTCAGCCTGACATCGGTAATGGGTAAAATGATGGAATCAATTATTAAGGATGTCATAGCAGTGCATTTGGAAAGAGGTGACATGATAGGTCCAAGTCAGCATGGATTTGTGAAAGGGAAATCATGCTTGACAAATCTTCTGGAATTTTTTTAGGATGTTTGCAGTAGAGTGGACAAGGGAGAACTAGTTGATGTGGTATATTTGGACTTTCAGAAGGCTTTCGACAAGGTCCCACACAAGAGATTGATGTGCAAAGTTAGAGCACATGGGATTGGGGGTAGTGTGCTGACATGGATTGAGAACTGGTTGTCAGACAGGAAGCAAAGAGTAGGAGTAAATGGGTACTTTTCAGAATGGCAGGCAGTGACTAGTGGGGTACCGCAAGGTTCTGTGCTGGGGCCCCAGCTGTTTACACTGTACATTAATGATTTAGATGAGGGGATTAAATGTAGTATCTCCAAATTTGCGGATGACACTAAGTTGGGTGGCAGTGTGAGCTGCGAGGAGGATGCTGTGAGGCTGCAGAGCGACTTGGATAGGTTAGGTGAGTGGGCAAATGCATGGCAGATGAAGTATAATGTGGATAAATGTGAGGTTATCCACTTTGGTGGTAAAAACAGAGAGACAGACTATTATCTGAATGGTGACAGATTAGGAAAAGGGGAGGTGCAAAGAGACCTGGGTGTCGTGGTACATCAGTCATTGAAGGTTGGCATGCAGATGCAGCAGGCGGTTAAGAAAGCAAATGGCATGTTGGCCTTCATAGCAAGGGGATTTGAGTACAGGGGCAGGAAGGTGTTGCTACAGTTGTACAGGGCATTGGTGAGGCCACACCTGGAGTATTGTGTACAGTTTTGGTCTCCTAACCTGAGGAAGGACATTCTTGCTATTGAGGGAGTGCAGCGAAGGTTCACCAGACTGATTCCCGGGATGGTGGGACTGACCTATCAAGAAAGACTGGATCAACTGGGCTTGTATTCACTGGAGTTCAGAAGAATGAGAGGGGACCTCATAGAAACATTTAAAATTCTGACGGGGTTAGACAGGTTAGATGCAGGAAGAATGTTCCCAATGTTGGGGAAGTCCAGAACCAGAGGTCACAGTCTAAGGATAAGGGGTAAGCCATTTAGGACCGAGATGCGGAGGAACTTCTTCACCCAGAGAGTGGTGAACCTGTGGAATTCTCTACCACAGAAAGTTGTTGAGGCCAATTCACTAAATATATTCAAAAAGGAGTTAGATGAGGTCCTTACTACTAGGGGATCAAGGGGTATGGCGAGAAAGCAGGAATGGGGTACTGAAGTTGAATGTTCAGCCATGAACTCATTGAATGGCGGTGCAGGCTAGAAGGGCCGAATGGCCTACTCCTGTACCTATTTTCTATGTTTCTATGTTTCCATAAGATTACGTCTGTACAATTGTTCATAGAGCGATGCAGCACAGGAGGCCATTCAACCCATCGTGCCTGTGGGGGCTCTTAGGGATCGCTATCCAATTATTCACTCTCCCCCCCGCTCACCCCTGCTCTTTCCCCAAAGCCCTCCACATTTTTCCACGTTTCATGTATACATCCAACTCCCTTTTGAATTTTACTGTTGAATCTGCTTCCACCAGCTTTCAAACAGCACATTCCAGATCATAAAAACTAATAAAAATGTTCCCTCATGTTGCCAATTATCTTAAATCTGTGCCCTCTGGCTCTCATCCCTTCTGCCAGTGGAAATGTTTCTCCTTATTTACTCCATCAAAACCATTCACAATTTTGAACACCTCTAGCAAATTCCCTCTCAACCTTCTCTGCTCCAAGGAGAACAATGCCAGCTTCTCCAGTCTCTCCACTGAAGTCCCTCATCCCTGGAATCATTCTAGCAAATCTCTTCTGCACCCCCACCAAGGCCTTGATATGTTACTGATGATGGTACAGGTGCACTGACACATTAAAGAACCAACTTGCATTTATATAGCGCCTTTCTCGACCTCAGGACATTCTAAAGCGCTTTACAGCCAATGAAGTACTTTCGGAGTGTAGTCACTGTTGTAATGTAGGAAACGCAGCAGCCAATTTGCTCACAGCAAACTCCCACAAACAGCAATATGATAATATCTGGATAATCTGGGTTTTTTTGTGATGTTGATTGAGGGATGAAATTGACCAGGACACGAGGGATAAATCCCCTGCTTTTCTTCCAAATATTGCCATGGGATATTTTACATCCACTTGGTTTAATGTCTCATCCGAAAGTCGGCACCTCCAACAGTGTAGTGCTCCGTCAGCACTGCACTGGAGTGTCAGCATGGAATACGTGCTCAAGTCTCTGGAGTGGGACTCAACCCCACAACTTTCTGATCGAGAGGCAGGAGCATCTTATTTTTTTTACATTTACATTTTTTCTTAGGACATGAGAGATGCTGGCAAACTGCATCGACTGCCCATCCCGAAGTGGGCCACCTTCTTGAACTGCTGCAACCCTTGGAGCGCTGCCGCACCCATAATGGTATTTCAATTGAGTGGCTCACTAGGCTGCTTTGGGGTGCGTGGATTCAACCATGCGATGTTGGAGTGGAGCACCGTATAGGCCAATACCGTTTTGGGGCAGGCTAGAAATGATCAGATTTATTGAATGCAATTTCACATACTTACCATGGTGAGATTTGAACTCAACAACTTGCATTTATATAGTGCCTTTAAAATTGGTAATAGCGTCCCACAACGCTTCACAGATATAAATTATTTGGATGTGCACTTGAAGTGCCGTAACCTACAGATCAAGAGTTGGAAAGTGGGATTAGGCTGGATAGCTCTTTGTCAGCCGGCATGGACACAATGGGCCGAATGGCCTCCTTCAGTGCCTTCAATCTCTATGATTCTATGAATTGGACAAGGTCCCGCGCAGGCCACTCACCGGCTTCTCCATTGTGAATATCGCGCATGCGCGGAAATTTAAAGGGACCGCGCACTAAAAGGGACAGGCCGCTCAGAACAAAGCGCAGCTTACGGGGAACACTTTACAGAGGCCATTCTGACATCATTATCCTGGGGCTGACACCTAATTTATATCAATTCCCTCTATTCAGCATCTGGGATTGGAAGCTTATTTTGCATGGGGAGGGGGAAACGACATCAACGCCATAAATCCCAGCGACACAGTGTGAGGAAACTTCAGGCAATTTACCCCCTTTTCAGTGCCAGCTGTGGTTCAGTGGGTAGCACTCTTGCCTCTGAGTCAGAAGGTTGTGGGTTCAAGTCCCACTCCAGGAACTTGAGCACAAAAGTCCAGGCTGACACTCCAGTGCAATACTGAGGGAGTGCTGCACTGTTGGAGGTGCCGTCTTTCAGATGAGACATTAAACCGAGGCTCCGTCTGCTCTCTCAGGTAGACGTAAAAGATCCCATAGCATTATTTCGAAGAAGAGCAGGGGCGTTATTCCTGGGGCCAATATTTATCAATCAATGCAACAAAAAAAAGATTATTTGGTCATTATCACATTGCTGTTTGTGGCAGCTTGCTGTGCACAATTTGTCTGCCGCGTATCCCACATTACAACAGTGACTACACTCCAAAAGTACTTCATTGGCTGTAAAGCGCTTTGAGATGTCCGGTGATCGTGAAAGGCGTTATATAAATCCAAACCTTCCTTTCTTTTATTCCCCCTCACAATTGCTTTTTTTCTCCCCAACACCTCGGTTATGGTGTCAACAGGAGGCTATGTGCAGTTTTTCTAAGTGAATGAACCTGGGTTAATCCACAGGAGCACAGGACCGAGGCACCTGGGTTTTCACTTCTGCTATGTTGCGGCGGGTGATGCGGGCTCTTCGGGCCGAGGCAGATGGGAACTCGATTTAATCTCTTATGCAGAGAACAGGTGGGATGTGCTGCAACTCAATTCCCTAAGCTGCGCCAGACCTCCCAGCCTTCTGGTGCAGAGAAGACGGTACAACTGCATAACAAAAGCCAGCTGACAGCTCACACGACGTTGGGCTTGAGAGAGAGCTCAGTCATCAGCTGGCCCGTGCTGCTCACATTCATTTTTAAAGGCAGGCAAAGCAGGAAAAGAAAGACTTGCATTTATATAGCACCTTTCACGACCTCAAGATGTCCCGTAATTACAGCCAATACAGTACTTCTTGAAGTGTAGTTACTGCTGTAATTTCACGAGATATCTGTGCTCCTCTAATTCTGCCCTCTTAAGCATCCCTGATTATAACTGCTCAACTATTGGCAGCCATGCCATCAGCTGCCTCGGTCCTAAGCTCTGGAATTCTTTCCCTAAACCTCTCTATTTCTCATTCCTCCTTTAAGACGCTCCTTAAAACCTACCTCTTTGACCAAGCTTTTGGTCACCTGTCCTAATTTCTCCTTATGTGACTCCGTGTCAATTCTTTTGTCTTATAACACTCCTGTGAAGTGCCTTGGGATGTTTTATTAGATTAAAGGCGCAATATAAATACAAGTTGTTGTTGTTCTAATGCAGGAAATGCAGCAACCGAAGTCCCACCTCGCCTTGGATTCCGCCCCAAAAAGGGGCGATTCCGAATTTGACCGGCAGCAGTCTTTGAGGCTTTATACTCTGTGGCCCAGGCATTGTAGCCAATGGAACTGATCAGCAGGCACTGCGTAGAACGGGCGGCTGACCCTTTACTATCAGTTTTACGCCATCGCCCAAGACGAATTTCTAGGCCTATATCTCCCAAGTAGACATGTTTAATGCTTACACACGTGAACACAATGGCATAGGAATGTCTATTCGACCACGAGGTGCATCATTGCTGAACCTCTCCCCTTCCCCCCGCTGATTCGGCCCTCACCATTCGTCCACACATGTAGGAAGCACTGGATGGTGATCAGGAATGGGAATGCTCACTGGTTCGTCCACTGCCTAGCCAAGGAGCACACTGAGGGATAGCGCGTGCTCCTACCATCGCCTAGCAGATCAACTGATTCGACACAGGTTACACTGCACTAAATTGCCAAGGCTCTTCGGCAGCACCTCCCAAACCCGCGACCTCCATCACCTAGAAGGGCAGCAGGCGCATGGGAGCACCACAATCTCCAAGATTCCCTCCAAGTCACACGCACCATCCTGACTTGGAAATATATCGGCTGTTCCTTCATCGTCACCGAGTCAAAATCCTGGAACTCCCTCCCTAACAACACTGTGGGAGCACCTTCACCACACGGACTGCAGCGGTTCAAGAAGGCAGCTCACCACCACCTCCTTGGGGGCAATTAGGGATGGGCAATAAATGCCGGTCTTGCCAGCGATGCCACATCCCAAGAATGAATCGAACCTTCCTGACCTCTACGGCTGGCTGTCGAACCGAGCTACTGAGGGAGCCCATCGCTTCGGTACTTTCAACTGACCCCAGCTATCAAAACAACAAAGAAAGCTGAAGCTTTTACACGGCATCAAACGCTCTCTACTCCTTCACTTGAAGGGCTCTCCGTTGAAAGGTAAAGAAGTGTGTTGACGGATAGCTGGAGCTGGCTAATGGGTCAAAGCGAAAGGGTAGCGGTTTTGAGTCATATACAGTTCTGCTGTCGGTGAGAAAGATAAAATCACGGCGCAAGTGACAGTTTCTATCACTGAGCCTGTACCGTAACAATAGATATTGGGGCCGAAATTCAGAGTCGCAGAGTGACCCGTTGCTGCCCGTTTGCGGCGGCCATGCGGCGGAATCCCGTGGCCGCCGCCTTGTGGTCAACTGACCGCTCCGACCCAAATTCAGGTCGGGGATTTTTTGGCCTGGACCCGATTCTGTCCCGATGCTGATGACCGCCGCAAGTCCTGACCCAAATTCATCCCCTCAACCTGCCTTCCTGTCGATCTCCCGCCCCCAACCAAGACCGACTTCCGTTGGGACTTTGAAAAATGTCAAGGTCCTGAAAATCGATCATACGGCCGTATCATGGATCCCTGAGGTACACACCGGGAAAAACTCATAGCCAGCTTTCTTGCACAAGTGAATTTCGGCCCCATTGTGTAAAGGGAAGGTTGTTTGTGGAGAGTTCGTCCAGAACAAGTTCCCTTTTGGTCAGCAAAAGTACCAGAGGCGACATGAAGAAAAGCAAATTTACGTAAAGAGTTGTTACGATCAGGAATGCGCTGCCTGAAAGGGTGGTGGAAGCAGATTCAACAATAACTTTCAAAAGAGAATTGGATATATATTTCAAAAAGGGAAAATGTGCAGGACTATGGGCATAGAGCAGGGGGAGTGGGCACTAATTGGAACGCTCTTTCAAAGAGCCGGCACAGGCACGATGGGCTGAATGGCCTCCTTCTCTGTATCATTCTGTGATTCTCGTTTTACTCTTAAAGGACGATTATCACCGGGGAGGAAGCCATCCAGTACACCTTTCCAGGGTGTAGAAAGAGCAACAGTGTGACTGTGCCGTTACCTCACTGATCGCATTCCCCATTCCTGCAAATTTAGCAATCAGCTTCAAACTAAGAATTAAAAGAGGCTTGGCAGATATTCACCCTGTGTGTGTGTGTGTGTGTATGTGTGTGTGTGTGTGTGTGTGTGATGTAAACATCTGCTGCTCACAGAACCCGTCCCAGCCCCCCAATTCCAATGGACCGACGATCTCTTTACAGAGCCGGAGAGCAGTGTCATTCTGCCCCCCCCCCCACCCTCTCGTTCGAGGCTGGTCATACTGAAATATGACAGCCCCCACTACTGGTGTGGAGCAACTGTCCCACAGAGTACGGGGCGGGGAATCGCGGGCCGCATTGCCCAATATTCTAACCATTTAAATTTCCGCAGGTTAACTAGATCATAAGGGCCTCGCTCCCAAGCCTGACACACTCTTCAACTGACATCCACCTGTTGGTACTTCCCACTTGATGCCGCTGAAGCACAACAACAACTGCTTGCATTTATACAGCGCCTTTAGCGTAGTAAAATGTCCCAGGGCGCTTCACAGGAGCGTAATCAGACCAAAAAGGAATTGACACCGAGCCAAAACAGGAGACATTAGGACACGTGACCAAGCACTTGGTCAAAGAAGTGGGTTTTGAGGAGTGTCTAAAAAAGGAGAAGAGAGAGGCGGAGAGGTTTAGGGAGGGAATTCCAGAGCTTAAGAGCTAGGCAGCTGAAGGCGCGGCCACCAATGGTGGGGACAAAGGGAGAGGGGGGGTTGCGCAAGAAATTCGGGGATGCACGAGGGACCTCTGAAGTAACGATGGGGAGCAGAGTAAGTGCATACCTCTATATTGTTGGGTTCTGGCATCACAGCTGAGGAGGACTATGCCTTCAGCCTGTGCCCACACAAGTACAATCGCCCATGTTCCAGTGGGAATCACCACACAGTGATCGTGAGAAGTAACCCTGGCAGATTTATATCCCGCCCCTTTTGGCAACAATAAAGACTTGCATTTATATAGCGCCTTTAATGTAGTAAAACTTCCCGAGGCTCTTCACAGGAGCGATTATCGAACAAGATTTGACACCAAGCCACATAAGGAAATATTAGGGCAGATGGCCAAAAGCTTGGTCAAAGAGGTAGCTGTTAAGGAGCGTCTTAAAGGAGGAGAGTGGCGGAGAGGTTTAGGGAGGGAATTCCAGAGCGTGGGCTGGGATGTAGATGGCACTATGAGCACACAGGGAATGCAAAAGAAAAATTAAATCAGCGAAGCTTCCTGTGCTGTGAACACCAGTCGCAGCTTCTGTGTCGAGAGGAACAGCGAGATCCAGATGTAAAACTATTTCCCACTATTTTTTCAATATCCCGGGCAAGTCTGCACAGGCCAGTATAATCTCAGCCATGTCCCGGGCCTCTGCAGACTGAGTCAGAGTGGTTCAGCATCGATCTCGCCAATGTCAAAAAATAACATGGCAGCAGGCAGCAATCTGATCAGAAGTGCAATCCCAAACCATCTCTCTCACGGCACGAGTCCCACCTCAACCTGTCAGCTGTGGCTCAGTAGGTCGCACACTCGCCTCTGAGTCTGATTTGGGTTCAGGTCCCACTCCAGAAACTTGAGCACATAAAGCTAGTGCAGCGCTGAGGGAGTGCTGCACTGCCGGAGGTGCCATCTTTCGGATGAGACGTTAAAACGAGGTCCTGTCTGCCCTCTCAGGTGGACATAAAAGAACCCATGACACTATTGCAAAGAAAAGCAAGGGAGGTGTCCTGGCAAATATTTATCCCTCAATCAAAAAAACAGATTATCTGGTCATTATGACATTATTCTTTATGGGAGCTTGCTGTGCTTACTGCCATGTTTCTCACATTACAACAGTGACTACACTCCAAAATTACTTCATTGGCTGTAAAGTCCGGTGGTCTGAAAGACACTTTAGAAATGCAAGTCTTTCTTTCTTTCCAACCTCAATTCTCGTGTCAGCCGTGCCTCAATAGCCTATGGCACTATTTGGCTATTATTTAATCCCTCAAAAAAAAATCACTAAAACAGATTATCTGGTCATTATCACCATTGTTGTTTGTGGGAGCTTGCTGTGCACAAGTTGGCTACCGCGTTTCCCACATTACAACAGTGACTACACTTCAAAAGCACTTCATTAGCTGTAAAGTGCTTTGGGACGTCCGGTGGTCGTGAAAGGTGCTGTATAAATACAAGTATTTTTTCTTTAGCTTGGCAGCTCGCTGCTGACGTCAGGACAGCTATGGATGGGGGGACGAAGTAACTGCAGTATAAATCTTCCCGTTGCCTCTAGACTTGATTATTCCAACGCACTCCTGACTGGTCTCCCACATTATACCCTATGTAAACTAGAGATGATCCAAAACTCGGCTGCCCGTGTCCTAACTCGCACCAAGTCCCTCTCACTCATCACCCCTGTGCTCGCTGACCTACATTGGCTCCCGGTTAAGCAACGCCTCGATTTCAAAATGATCGTCCTTGTTTGCAAATCCCTCCATAGCCTCGCCCCTCCCTATCTCTGTAATCTCCTCCAGCCCCACAATCCCCCAAGATGTCTGCGCTCCTCAAATTCTGCCCTCTTGAGCATCCCTAATTATAATCGCTCAACCATTGGTGGCTGTGCCTTCTGTTGCCCCAAAACTCTGGATATCCCTCCCTGAACCCCTCCACCTCTCTTTCCTCCTCCAAGACGCTCCCTAAACATCACTTAAAACAGATGATCTGGTCATTATCACCGGTGCTGTTTGTGGGAACTTGCTGTGCGCAAATTTGTCCGCCGTGCTTCCTACATTGCCACAGTGACTACCCTTCAAATGGCTCTGAAGCACTTTGGGAGGTCCCGAGGTCGTGAAAGGAGCTATACAAACCAAGTCGTTTTTCTTTCCATTTAGCTAGGCAGCTCGCTTCTGTCTTCAGGACTGCTACGGAGAGTGGGGCGAAGTAACTGCGGTATAAATCTTCCCGTAGTTAAAAAATATTAGGGGAAAATAACCTGTGTTGGTTGCAGGCCGACATTACGCCTGCAGTTGGAGGGCGGTTGCAACAGTTTCCCTCTGACTGCCGCTCGCTGTGTGTAGGGCCAGTCCACAAGGCAGCTTTCTTTGGGCCACCCACCAGTCAGGGATATTGGAGTACAGTAGAATCCTGTTAAACACTGACAGCAACAGGAATTTCTGCTGGGGGCCAAGCAAGGGCACACTCATTCACAAGTGTGGTCAGCATGGGGCCCATTACTGTAGTATCAAGTGCCTGGGGGGAGTGGGGGGGGGGGTGGTGAGCTCTCCCCCTCAGCGCCACTCGTTAAGATAGACAGCACGTTACTGTTATAGAGCTGACTACAGAAAGATTATGCAGCAATACAGTTTAGTAAAAAAAAAGGAGAGGCTACGCCATCAGTGTACCTCACAGAGATAAATCAAGAGTATTTTTTAAATGGTGAGGAATTAGGAATTGCAGAGCAAATAGATTTGGGAGTACAAGCACATAAATCATTTAAAGCTAGATACAAAAAGCAATCAAAAAGGCTAATGGAATGTTGGCCTTTATCTCAAGGGGGCTGGGATACAAAGGGGAGGAAGTTACGCTTCACTTGGACAGAGACTTGGTCAGACCCCCATCTGGAGTAACTGCGTTCAGTTCTGGGTGCCCCACCTCAGGGTATTGGTCTTGGTGGGGGTGCAACGCAGATTCACCAGAATGGTACCGGGGCTAAAATGTTTAAATTATGAGGATTGGTTGCAAGAACTTGCCTTGTATTCCCTTGAGTATTGTAGATTGAAGGGTAATCTGATCCAGGTGTTTAAAATGTTAAAAGCATTCGATAGGGTAGATACTTCAGGTAGACTTGCCCTGGTGGGGAAATCAAGAACGAGTGGGGGGAATTATCTTAAAATTAGAGCTAGGCCGTTCAGCAGTGAAATCAGGAAGCACTCTTTCATACAAACGGTATTAGACATCTGGAACTCTCTGCCCCAAAAGGCTGTGGATGCTGGGGTTCAATTAATTGATAGATCTTTGTTAGGCAAGGGGATTAAGTGATATGAAGCAAAGGTGAAGAGTCGAGGTACAGATCAACAATGATCTGATTGAATGACAGAGCATGCTCGAGGGGTTGATCGACCTATTTCTGTTCCTATGTTGTTATCAATGTGTGTGTGTACAACAGAATCTACTCCATGATTGACTGTGTATGTAACAGGCACTGTGCCAGTACTAGCTGTGTGCTGATCAGATACCACGTCGGGGTATCTAGCTGGAGATGGCCGAAACTACTGTCTTTGCCTCCCGGCATCATAAGCGGTCCCTCGAAGCGAGGGTGACTTGCTTCCATGCCAAAAAGGGATGAGTTCACAGGTGTTTCAATGTTCCAGATCCCAAACTACATGTTGAAGGGTGGAAGATGCCTGTGCGTGGACTTTTTTAACGTGTGGTGGCCGTTGCACACCAGCCACCACACGGGCTTGACAGAGGTAGATCTTGGTCCAGTGGCAAGGGTTACCCAAGACGACTGGAGACCAGCTCTGCTGCACAGACCTAGCGCGCACACATATCGCAGTGTGGGCTGGCCCGTGCTGCCCCTGGGCCCTCGCCTCTTCTGAGCCCCAAACTCACACCTCTCCTGGGCCCCGATCACTTCCATCTACAAACTCTTGCCACTCCTTCGCCCCTCCTGCTGTGCCTGCCCGCACTGCAGTCAGCGACCTGGCTTCGCAGCCGTCGCCCTCCTGCAGCAGCACGCGCTGCTCTCTGCAGTGGTATGCCGCCACACGCTGCTCCCTCCAATGGCCCCGGCCAGCTGATGGTCTTGCAGGCCGGTTCCGCACCGATTTCTGGGCCGGGCCGCTGCACGCCCAACTCCTGGCATCAACTCTGTACTGGTCACCGATTCCATCTCCCTCCCTGGTCACTGTGTCGAACTGAACTCGACTGTTTTCAACCTCAAGGGTCCCGACGTTCAACCCGGGCCTGGGTTTTCGGACCCCACACTCTCTCTGTCAAAAGACTTCCACCTCCCTAATCTTGCCCGTCACCGTCACCACTTCAGCCCATCTGCCGCTGAAACCCTCATCCATGCCTTAGTCGGGTGTCAGCCCCGGCTCAGTGGATAGCACTCTCGCCTCGACGTCAGAAAGACGTGGGTTCAAGCCCCTCTCCAGAGACCTGAGCACATAATCCAGACTGACACTCCAGTGCAGTACTGAGGGAGTGCTGCACAGTCAGAAGTGCTGTCTTTCGATAGGACATTAAACCGAGGCCCCGTCTTCCCTGTCAGGTGGAGATTAAAAATGCCAAGCTGTTATTTGAAGAACAAGGTTGGTCTCCCAATGTCGGCCAACATTCGTCTCTCAACTAACACCACCAAAGCATTTATTTCATTTCCTATTGGTGAGACCTTGCAGTTTGCAAATTGGCTGCCATGTTTGTCCACATTACAACACTTGACTGCATTTCAAAAGTACTTCAATGGCCGTGCAGAGTCCAAGGTACGACCTATATGCAAGCTCTTTCCGTCGTTTGCTCCAGTGCTCTCCTGGTCAGGGTGCCATCCTTCACCCTCTAAAGTTCGACTCATCCAAAACTCCACTGCATCAGGTTCAACTCCCTCTATTGCCTCATCCCACCCTACCTCCACAACCTCTTGCTATCCTATAGCCCTACCCCCTCGCTCCACTCCTCTGACTTGGGCCTTTTGTGCACCCCCATCTTTTCACCTTACCGTAGGCAGTTGTACTTTCAGCCGCCGAGGTCCGCCACTCTGGAATTGCCTCGTTAAACCTCTCCCCCTCCCTCTAAAGATCTTCCTTATAACACTCATATTTATCAGGCCTTTGTTCACTCTTCCTAAGCTGGCTTAGCATTTGTTATCCCTCTGTGAAGTGCCTTGTGATTTTTCCAATGTTAAATGCACCATAAAAATGCAAGTTGTATATAAAACAAATAGCACACAATTATTGCCTGTCAACCGCACCATTATTTACTGTGCGTCAAACAGGTTCGGCAAAATTAAAGATTGTATATGTTTCATATACCACATCATTGCTCTGTCTATATAACATACTTCACCATTATTGTCTGTGTGTATTACAAATACTGCGTCACTACTGACCATATATATATATATATATAAAACAGATACCACACTGACTGTTTATATAACAGCTATCACAGTTATTAACTATATAAAAGATCCCATGACACTATTTCGAAGAAGAGCAGGGGAGTTATTCCTGGTGTCCTGGCCAATATTTATCCCTCAATCAACATCACTACAAAATAGATAATCTGGCCATTATCACATTGCTGTTTGTGAGAGCTTGCTGTGCGCAAATTGGCTGCTGTGTTTCCCACATTACAACAGTGACTACATTCCAAAAAGTACTTCATTGGCTGTAAAGCGCTTTGGGACGTCCGGTTGTCGTGAAAGGCGCTATATAAATGCAAGTCTTGCTTTCACACTGCTTCACTACTGACCATATATATATATAGAACAGACAGCACAGGTACTGACCGCATATAGAACAGATATCACACTGTTGTTAACGATGTATTTATGAGATATGCCATTAATGAGTTGGATCGAAAGAAGTTAGAAAGTGAGAGGCAAGCAAAGGACAGTCACAGAAGAAAAAACACAAGTTCAAGCTCAATGTGTAGCGAGTAAAACAATGAAATGGTGTGGAATAAACAGGGATATTTTGTCGCGGTTTTTTTACGTACAAGCAAAACAATTCCATAAGAGAATTTTGCATGAGTTATTTTATGTTTTTTTTAAAGCAAATTGAAAAAACTGCAAACGTTTGTACTTTTCCACTGCTTTGTTTTACACTATACATATATTTTTTAAAAACAGGGATTATAAACCCCGAGTCGACGGAAAGACGCAATGAGCTAAATGCGCCGAGCATCTGTCACAGCGCCCAAGGACACGGGAACACAATGCTCACGCTTAACATCAACACACAGCTCGGATCAAACCCCCCCCCCCCCCACGCCTGCTCCAAGCCACAGTCGCAAAGCAACACGTCCCAGGTTGTCCATTTCTTTCATTCTTGATCAATTACCTTCAAGACAACTTTTTTTGAAGTGGGGGCCTCCAACCTCTCGCTTTGGAGAACTTTGTGTGTTTTTTTAAACAAAGTTACACAATCTCTCTTCCCATTCGATCCGAACAAAGACAGTCAGCACCCCCCCCCCCCCTCCCTGAACCAGCAACAAAGTGAAACAGCAGGAATACAGACTTTACTCACTCTGATAGGCACCAGAAATCCCCACCATTTCCAGTGACTTCTCTCTCTGCGTTTGGAAAAGTTTTAGCTTGGCCGGGAGCTGCGGCAAGGAATAAAAGTTCCACTTTGGCTTGCAGTGACTGTATGAAGTTGGGTTTTGTGTGTGTGTGTGTGACTGTAAGCTCTCCACTCAAAGATCTCCTCGTGCCTGATTGATTCTCCAGTCCCTGAATTGGAAACTAGCAAGATCGAGACTTCAAAGAGACAGGCTCAGCCAATGTCTGCTGCAAGGGGGCTGGTATTTCAACCGACACAGAGATCCCACTTCACACACCAGTTGGATAAACTAGCGAGTAAGCAGTCGGAACAGACTTCTGATTGTGTTTTCTAACTCTCTCCCCACCCCCTTCATTTTCCCTCTCTGTATACCCTCAGGCAGTTTCCCAGTGTACCCGGGAACTTGCTTCTTATTTAAATTAGTTTTCCGATCTCTTTGGTAATTCTTTTCTAAAATAACCCACAAGTCACCAACCGAAAAAGCCAAACAAAAGTGCGCCCCCCCCCCCCACCCCACTCTCTTTTAAAGTGACAGGACTAATATAGAACTTCACCACAAAACCAATGGAAACTTATAAAACGTCATAATAATGTTATTACTGTTATCCACTATGCACTCAGGACCCTGCGGTGCCCATCGGTTGTGGAATCAAGTCTGTTTCTAATAACCCTGACATTTATTCTGTTTCTCATACTAAAATGTCTCAACGTGCTTAACACTTTGAAAGGCCAGAGACTCTTGTCATGTAGACTACCATGGCATCCCATAAACAGCTATACAGCACCTTTCAGGATCTCAGGACATCCCAACGCGCTTTACAGCCAATGAAGTACTTTTTGGAGTGGAGTCACTGTTGTAATGTAGGAAATGCAGCAGCCAGTTTACACACAGCAAGCTCTCACAAACAGCAATGTGATATTGACTATATAATCTGATTTTATGATGTTGATTGAGAGATAAATGTTGGCCAAGACACCGGTTAACTCCCCTGCTCTTCTTCAAAGTAGTGTCATGGGGTTTTTTACGTCCACTTGAGAGAGCAGACGGGGCCTCGGTTTAACGCCTCATCCGAAAGACGGCACCTCTGTCACAGTGCAGCACTCCCTCAGCACTGCACTGGGAGTGTCAGCCTATATTTTTGTGCTCAAGTCTTTGGAGTGGGACCTGAACCCACAACCTTCTGATTCAGAGGGGAGGGTGTGACCCACTGTCTATGTCCCTTTGTAACTTTCTTCTCCCATCAACACAATTTACTGTGACTCCCAACTTAGTGTCATCTGCAAACTTGGATGTACCTTCATATGTGTGGTAAAAAGCTGAGGCCCCAGTACAGGTCCCTGGGAAACACTGCTTGTCACATGCTGCCAATCAGAGAGCATTCCCTTTATACCTACTCTCTGTCTCCTGCCTCGCAGATCATTACCAACCCATGTCACAAGGTGACCTCCAGGCCTGTGCACTTTCATTTGCACTAATAACACCAGGGGGAATTCCCAGCTCTCTTCAAATAGTGCCAGGGGATCTTTAACATCCAACTGCATCACCAGAACAGATGGACAGAACCTCAGTTTAATGTCCCATCCGAAGGCAGGCGCCTCTGACCATGCAGCAGTCGCTCAGTAGTGTCTAGATGATGGACGGGAATTTCCTCAGAGCTGCTCGTAATCCATTGCCGCTATTTTCCCGGGTGTGCGGCGTAAATGGGTTTTCCGCCATACTTTGGAAATAAAGTTATGCCTGTCGAGCCAGAGCCACTCCAAGGAAACTCCCGGCCTACGACTTGATGTGAATGGAGAACAAAAAGTCCTTCCTTCCTGTGCACCTTCACTCGCAGGTACTTCATAGGAGAATCATACGCACCCATTCGGCCCATCCAGCCCGTGCCGTACCTAGGGTTTAAAAGTTTCCGGGGAAATCATCATCATCATCATTAAAATAACCCGACACTGACATCCCTCACTGCCATCTCTGGAATTGCACCAGCTCAGGGCTTCTCAACAATTTGCATTTATATGGCGTCTTTGACGTAGTAAAACATCCCACGGTGCTTTACTGGAAAGTTATCAAACAAAATTTGACACCGAGCCACGCAAGGAGATAATAGGACAGATGGCCAAAAGCTTGGTCAAAGAGGTAGATTTTAAGGAGCATCTTAAAGGAGGAGAGAGGGGTAGAGAGGCAGAGGGAATGCCAGAGCTTAGGGCCCAGGCAGCTGAAGGCACAGCCACCAATGGTGCAGCAATGAAAATCATGGATGCATAAGAGGCCAGAATTGGAAGAGCGCAGAAATTCGGGGGGTTGTAGGGCTGGAGGAGATTACAGAGATAGGGAGGAGCGAGGCTGGCTGAGTTATGGGCTTGTTCTGGGGGCGGGGAACACAAGCCCAGGGAGGAGGTACAAAAGGATACATTTATATAGCGCCTTCAGGACACCCCAAAGCACTTTACAGACAATGAAGTACTTTTGAAGTGCAGTCAGATAGGCACTCAGCTGTTTTATTCTCACTTTCACTTAAAACTGCGTGCAGAAATATTGGATTAAGAATGATATTTTCACTGCAGGTTTAATTTTATGATTGAGGTTATGTGACTAATTCTTGGGCCTTAATACTGACAACTCAGAGTGTGGATTTGGAGTTCACCATGTAAAGCATTTTGAGATCTTTTGACGGCTTTTTATAAATTGCAAATATTTCACTATCTCATTTTAAATGGATCATCTTTTTCCTCAATCTCATTATTTTCTCTCTGTCCAACGTTCAATGTTTAAATGTATTAATAAGTATTTTCTCTATTTAGTTTACAGATGATTAAATCTCGATTTCAACATTAACTCCTCTTCCCCACACAACAAAAAGTTGATTTATATATTTTCTCTTTTTCCATTCTTTTTTTAAACTAGCTCAGTCTCTTTTTGCTCGCATAAATTTTTTTGGCCAGCCATCTGGGACTGGAATAAATGCCATCTGTCATCCAACAAATCCTTGTCCCATCTGGGCACAGCCCCATGTTACAGAGGAGTGTGGATGTAACACAACTCGCCCTGGAAAACAGGTCCCTGTACCTGTTGTGGTTAAGGTTCATGATACTATGATGCTTGTGGGGTCAGCCCTGCACTCTTGCCTCTGGGTCAGAGGGTTGTGGGTTCGAGCTCCACTCCAGAGACTTGAGCACATAATCTAAGCTGACACTCCCAGCGCAATACTGAGGGAGCGCTGCACTGTTGGAGGTGCCGTCTTTAGGATGAGACATTAAACCGAGGTCCCGTCTGCTCTCTCAGGTGGATGTAAAAGATCCCATAGCACTATTTCCAAGAAGAGCAGGTGAGTACTCCCCAGTGTCCTGGACCAATGTTTATCCCTTAACCAAAATCACTAAAGCAGATTATCTGGTCATTATCACCTTGCTGTTTTGAAACAAAAAGAAAACTTGCATTTATATAGCACCTTTCACAACATCCCAAAGCGCTTTACAGCCAATGAAGGGTAGTCACTGTTGTAATGTAGGAAACACAGCAGCCAATTTGCACACAGCAAGCTCCCACGAACAACGATGTCATAATGATTGTTAGGTTAGGGACTCACATCCAGTAGCTCACTCACCCAAATGGCTAATTTTCATGAGTGGGCCCTGGCTAACTTTTGTCAAATGAACCCATCGTGCCAAACCTAATCCTGCCATCCCTATTAATAATGAGAAGCTTTGGTCATCATCTTTCAAAGATGATAAAATTGGAACAAAATACATATTTTCCTTTTTCATTAAAAAAGCAATTTGCCTCATGGAGAGGAGTTGCATTTATGTGCCAGCCCTGGCTCAGTTGGAAGCACCCTCCCACTCCAGAGACTTGAGCACATAAAATCTAGGCTGACACTCCAGTGCAGTGCTGAGGGAGTGCTGCACTGTTGGAGGTGCCGTCTTTTGGATGAGACATTAAACCGCGGTCCCAACTGCTCTCTCAGGTGGATGCAGAGTTTTTTTTATTTGGAGGCAAATTGTCCATGGCACTATTTCAAAGAAGAGCAGGGGCGTTATCTCCAGTGTCCTGGCAAATATTTATCCCTCAATCAATATAACAAAAACAGAATGCCTGGTCATTATCACATTGCTGTTTGTGGGAGCTTGCTGTGTGCAAATTGGCTGCCGCGTTTCCTACACTACAACAGTGACTACACTTAAAAAGTACTTCACTAACTGTGAAGCGCTTTGGGACATCTGGTGGTCATGAAAGGCACTATATAAATCTATTTTCTTCCTGTACTCGTGTGCGATTGTGCATTTTGATAAATTCAACAAAAAGCCTTGTGAGAACCTTTTATTGAACATCCTTCTAAAAGAACCCCGAAGCTCGAATGGCCTGCGAAAACTGTTGTAGCACTAGTGAGACAGAGCTCTTTTTGACAGCAGGCATTAAGAAGTCATGAGGTCCGTATTGATCTTATGACTAAAGGGACTGCCCCTCCTCCACTCCCAGCCTTACTCCCACCCCCACTCTCAACTGGCATGCCACCTGCTGTCTCCCCCAAAACACTCGTGCAGGCTGCCCGGTACACAGATGTTCACTAACAATAATAAATTAACACCCACTTACAAGGGCTATTACCTAAAGGCAGGACAAAAGTAAACCTATTAACAAAGTTTACCTATTGACGCCTGGCCTATGAATCCATCATGAGGCCGAGGGTTGGTCTTAGGGCTGAATTAAACCTCGGGCAATTAGGAGTAATGGGAAAGAGCTTGAGTACTTGAACTCATTGAGGAATCTGAATTTGTTCTGTGTTTTCCATCTCTCCCATTCCCTCCCCTTCTATTTTGGCCTGCCTTAACTATTCTCCCGTCTTCTGTTTCTTGAATTTCTCCTTTCTATTACTTGACTGGGGTGAGGTGATCACATGAGGAGATCTGTTACACTGTCCAACAATAATTCCACTGATACATCCTCATTGTATCCACCAACCCTGCACCCACCCCCAACCCCTCCCCCGGACCTACTCTCTCCCTTTTGCTCATTCTATTAAAATGCTCCCAAACTCCCAAAGCAAGCGCTCTACTTGGAACTCCTACACGGCAGGTGGGCAGAGGAAACGTTTCAAGGACACTATCAAAGCCTCCTAGATAAAGTGCAACAATCCCCACCGGTACCTGGGAGTCCCTGGCCAGAGACCTCCCTAAGTGGAAGAAGTGCATCCGGGAGGATTTATATCAGCATTGTGTACGTGTATGAGAGAGATACAGACTCCATTTTAATAAAGGTTAAAATATTTAAATATGATATTTTGCTAACTGGTCCCACTTTACCAACAACAACAGCAATAAACCTGTATTTATGTAGCACTTTTGAGGTAGTAAAACATCTTGATGACTGGGGGGGGCAGAGCTGTGTGGCGAGATCAGGTTGGTGGAGGACCCTTGTCTTGCGGATGTTTAGTGTAAGGCCCATGCTTTCGTATGCCTCCTCCTTCGAAATGGAGGAAGAGCATCCGGGAGGGCGCTGAGCACCTCGGGTCTCGTCGCCGAGAGCATGCAGAAAACAAGCGCAGGCAGCGGAAGGCGGGTGCGGCAAACCAGACTCCCCGCCCACCCTTTCCTCCAACGATTGTCTACGACAGAGACTGTAATTCCCGAATTGGACTGTACAGTCACCTGAGAACTCACTTTTAGAATGGAAGCAAGTCTTCCTCGATTTCGAGGGACTGCCTATGATGATGATGAGTAAAACATCCCAAGGCAGTTCACAGGAGCGTTATAAAACAAAACCGAGCCACATAAAGAAACAAAAGGAGCTTGGTCAAACAGGTAGGTTTTAAGGAGCATCTTAAAGGAGGAAAGAGAGGTAGAGGGGCGGAGAGGTTTAGGGAGGGAGTTCCAGAGCTCAGGGCCTCGGCAGCTGAAGGCACGGCCGTCTGTGACAGAGACTGTAATTCCCGTTTTGGACTGCTCAGTCACCTGAGAATTCACTTTTAGAGTGGAAGCAAGTCTGGATGCAGGCAGGGAAGTGGACCTGAGTCCATGATCGGATCAGCCATGATCGTATTAAGTGGCGGAGCAGGCTCGAGGGGCCGTATGGCTTTCTCCTGCTCCTATTTCTTATGTTCTTGTGTTCCTCGATTTCGAGGGACTGCCTTTGATGATGATAGTAGTATGCTTGTTTATCTCTCACTTTTGAGGTTTGAAGAAATGCTGATTCTGGTCTCTCCCCAGATACTAAGCGACCTACATTGTGCTTCCAGCTGTTTTTGGTTCAATAATGACATTTTTTTTTTAAAGAAGGTATTTCCTGAATATTGACCGCAATTGACTCCATCATCACTTGCCACAATACATCAGTAATAGGGCACTCACTAGGGCCACTCCAGGCTATTAGCATATTTTCAATACAAACTTTAGCCATTCATAAGATAGCTCCATCAGCACGACATCAACAACAACAATATTTTGCATTTATATGGCATCTTTAATGTAGTAGCGCGGTCCATCAGAGAGTAAGGATTTATATCAGCATTGTGTACGTGTATGAGAGAGATACAGACTCCATTTTAATAAAGGTTAAAATATTTAAATATGATATTTTGCTAACTGGTCCCACTTTACCAACAACAACAGCAATAAACCTGTATTTATGTAGCACTTTTGAGGTAGTAAAACATCTTGATGACTGGGGGGGGCAGAGCTGTGTGGCGAGATCAGGTTGGTGGAGGACCCTTGTCTTGCGGATGTTTAGTGTAAGGCCCATGCTTTCGTACGCCTCCTCCTTCGAAATGGAGGAAGAGCATCCGGGAGGGCGCTGAGCACCTCGGGTCTCGTCGCCGAGAGCATGCAGAAAACAAGCGCAGGCAGCGGAAGGCGCGTGCGGCAAACCAGACTCCCCGCCCACCCTTTCCTCCAACGATTGTCTACGACAGAGACTGTAATTCCCGAATTGGACTGTACAGTCACCTGAGAACTCACTTTTGGAATGGAAGCAAGTCTTCCTCGATTTCGAGGGACTGCCTATGATGATGATGAGTAAAACATCCCAAGGCAGTTCACAGGAGCGTTATAAAACAAAACCGAGCCACATAAAGAAACAAAAGGAGCTTGGTCAAACAGGTAGGTTTTAAGGAGCATCTTAAAGGAGGAAAGAGAGGTAGAGGGGCGGAGAGGTTTAGGGAGGGAGTTCCAGAGCTCAGGGCCTCGGCAGCTGAAGGCACAGCCGTCGATGGTTGGGCAATTAAAATCTGGGACACTCAAGAGACCAGAATTGGAGGAGTGAAGATATCTTGGAGGTTGTGTGGGGCGAGAGGCGATTACAGAGATAGGGAGATAGGTACTGAATTAGCAAAGACCGGGGTTGGTTTTGACAAAAAGGCAGCGACCTGAAACGTTAACTCTGCCTCTCCACAGATGCTGCCTGACCTGCTGAGTAAGTCCAGCATTTTTTGTTTTTATTCCACTTTACTTTTGAGGCAGATGCATGGGAACACCACCACCTCCAAGTTACCTTCCAAGTCACACACCATCCTGACTTGAAAATATATCGTCATTCCTTCATCATCGCTGGGTCAAAATCCTGGCACTCCCTCCCTAACAGCACTGTGGGAGTACCTTCACCACACGGACTGCAGCAGTTCAAGAAGGCGGCTCACCACCACCTTCTCAAGGGCAATTAGAGATGGGCAATAAATGCTGGCCTTGCCAACGATGCCCACATCCCGTGAAAGAATTTCGAAAAACTTTAATTGCTATCTGGTGTTCTATGCCCGAAGATGGATTTTGAAATGGAGATTTTACCTCCACTTGAAAGGGCAGACGGGGCCTCGGTTTAACGTCTCATCGAAAGATGGCACCTCCCACAGTGCAGCACTCCCTCAGCACTGCACTGGAGGATTTAACGCTCAGGTCTCTGGAGTGAGAAATTCAGGGAAGTGCAAGAGGCCAGAATTAGAGGAACGCAGAAATCTTGGGGGGTTGTGGGACTGGAGGAGGTTACAGAGATAAGGAGGGGGCGAGGCCAAGGAGAGCTTTGAAAACAAGGATGAGTATTTTAAAGACAGCTTCCCATATCGGCCACTAGTCACGTTGGAATGTTGCTGGAGCATTGCCAGACTATTCAACCACAGCCAAGCCCATCAGGTCATCACTCAATGTTCACACAGTCGCACAGAGATAATGGTCAGGGCCAGGAGCCCTGGCCTGTTTTACCCTCCCTACCCAGATGTTTGGACACCCATTGCAGTGGCCGCCTACCACTACCCCAGCTGAGACCAGCTAACTCAGACTTGACTGGTCTGCATGGCTCAATCAATGTCTAGGAGAACACCCCGGAGAGATGAATAAACATTACCTTCAAATAGCCTATTCATTTAAACAGGCTTCCCAGCATTGAGACACTAACAAGAGTTCAGCAGTGTTAAGCCCATCAATGGGGAGATAATCCCCAAATAAAGAGCTTGGCTAGTGGGAACTGGGTGGTGCAGTGTGTTAACTGGTCCTTTACCTCATCGAGCCGAGATTGATTTTTCCACAGTCCGTTGGCTGTAAGGGCCCCAGTGTTAAATAAGTTGGTGGTCCTGAGCGAGTTAACGGGCTCAGCGGGCATGGGCACTAATCGCCAACGCCGAGAGACACGAGGATGGTCGGTGTGGAAAATGGGGAAAAAAAACGCTACGTTCGTGCAGTAGCTACCCGTTGCTGAGGGTACGGCTGGAACAGGGTGCTTTAGTCTACATTGAGCCTGGCCTAGGAGAAGGTGATGCTCACCCGTCTGAAATGGAAAGTGTTCCATTTCTCAGAACTTAAAGCCCTCACTTTGATGAGCGCAGCTCAAGGAGTGACGTGGCTTCCACTGCTCTGCATCCTGCTCACCGCCGAGAGCAGAAAACAAGCGCAGGCAGCAGAAAGAGCGTGCGGCAAACCAGTCCCACCCACCCTTTCCCTCAACCACTGTCTGTCCCACCTGTGACAGGGACTGTGGTTCTCGTATTGGACTGTTCAGCCACCTAAGGACTCATTTTTAAGAGTGGAAGCAAATCTTCCTCGATTCCGAGGGACTGCCTTTGATGATAACATAAGAATATAAGAAATAGGAGCAGGAGTAGGCCATAAAGCCCCTCGAGCCTGCTCCGCCATTAAATAAGATCATGGCTGATCAGATCATGGACTCAGCTCCACTTCCCCGCCTGCTCCCCATAACCCCTTATTCCCTTATCGTTTAACAAACTGTCTATTTCTGTCTTAAATTTATTCAATGTCCCAGCTTCCACAGCTCTCTGAGGCAACGAATTACACAGATTTACAACCCTCTGAGAGAAGAAATTTCTCGTCATCTCAGTTTTAAATGGGCGGCCCCTTATTCTAAGATCATGCTCTCTAGTTCTAGTCTCCCCCATCAGTGGAAACATCCTCTCTGCATCCTTCAGGGTGATGATGCACCCTGCTGTGTTGTGACTCTAAATGATGAAAGGGTTTGATAGGGTAGGTGTAGAGAAGACGCTTCCAGTTGTGGGGAGACGAGAACTAGGGGACATCAATATAAGATAGTCACTAATAAATCCAATAGGGAATTCAGGAGAACCTTCTTTACCCAGGGAGTGGTGAGAATATGGAACTCGCTGCCACAGGGAGCAGTTGAGGCGAATAGTATAGATGCATTTAAGGGGAAGCTAGATAATCAGGAGGGAGAAAGGAAGAGAAGGTTATGCTGACAGGGTGAGATGACTCATGTGGAGCACGGAGCAGTTGGGTCGAATGATCTGTTTCCGTGCTGTACATTATGTAATTCTGCGGTTGAAGAGCCAATTAACACTCACAGTCCAGGCTAACGCATGAAGAATGGTCAATTGAGTGAGGTACCAGCAATGTACCCTGGACCAGGCCCAGATGGTCATTCTCATTAAAAAAAGAGGCATACAAAGTGATGGAAGTTAAGCTACAGTTATATAGAGCTCTGGTTAGGCCGCATCCGGTGTATTGCATTGGGCACTGTAAAAAAGAAAAAGACTTGCATTTATATAGCGCCTTTCACGACCACCAGGGCGTCTCAAAGTGCTTTACAGCCAATGAAGTACTTTCTGGAGTGTAGTCACTGTTGGAATGTGGGAAACGAGGCAGCCGATTTGCGCACAAGCTCCCACAAACAGCAATGAGATAATGAGCGGATAATCTGTTTTTTAGTGATGTTGATTGAGGGATAAATATTGGCCATGATACCGAGGATAACTCTCCTGCTCTTCTTCAAAATAGTGCCATGGGATCTTTTACGCCCACCTGAGGAGGCAGATGGGGTTTAACGCCTCATCCAAAAGACGGCACCTCTGACAGTGCAGCACTCTCTCAGCACTGCACTGGGAGTGTCAGCCTGGATTTATGTGCTCAAGTTTCTGGAGTGGGACTTGAAGCCACTGAGCCACGGCTGACACTATACCTGAGGAAGGATATAATAGCCTGGGAGGGAGTGTGGAGCAGATGCACCAGAATGATACCGGGGTTCAATGGGTTAAATTGTGAGGACAGGTTGCATAGACTCGGCTTGTGTTCCCTAGAGTATAGAAGATCTACTTGAGGTGTTTAAGATGATTGAAGGATTTGATAGATTAGATAGAAACTATCTCCTTTGGTGGGAGGGTCCAGAACAAGGGGACATAACCTTAAATTTAGAGCCAGGCCATTCAAGGGTGATGTCAGGAAGCACTTCTTCACGCAAAGGGTGGTGGCAATCTGGAACTCTCTCCCCCAAAAAGCTGTTGAGGCTGGGGGACAATTGGAAAGTTCAAAACTTGGTTGATAGATTTTTGTTAGGCAAAGGTATTAAGGATTAATAAAACCAAGATGTGTAGATAGAGTTAAGATACAGGGAACGGTAGCAGAGTGGTTATGTTACAGGACTAGTAATTCAGAGGCCTGGACTAATGATCCGGAGATATGAGTTCAAATCCCAC
Organism: Pristiophorus japonicus; assembly: GCF_044704955.1. NCBI lineage: Eukaryota > Metazoa > Chordata > Chondrichthyes > Pristiophoridae > Pristiophorus > Pristiophorus japonicus. The sequence goes on along the minus strand of NC_091988.1, from coordinate 187,276,825 downwards.
CACGGCAGCTGGGGAATTTAAATTCAGTTAATTAAATAAATCTGGAATAAAAAGCTAGTATCAGTAATGGTGACCACATAACTACTGGATTATGGTAAAAAACCATCTGGTTCACTAATGTCCTTTAGGGAAGGAAATCTGCCGTCCTTACCTGGTCTGGCCCATATGTGACTCCAGATCCACAGCACTTAAATGGCCTAGCAAGCCAGTCAACCAAAACCACTATGACAAAGTCACTGTGGGAGTACCTTCACCACACGGACTGCAACGATTCAAGAAGGAGGCTTCACCACCACCTTCTCAAGGGCAATTAGAGATGGGCAATAAATGCTGGAGTTGCTGAATTAAAATGAATGAATGTGCTATGTTCATAATAAAGTAATGTAACTGAGTACTATAGACGTGAGTAAGTGTGACCTTAGCTCCTTTATTCTAACTCCAGAGTGTTGGTACAGCATGGGAGGCCTGCTTATATACAATGCTTCCAAGGGATGCTGGGATCCCTTGGGACTCCAACAGGTATGTCCTCTGGTGGTGGTATGATACTGGTTGCATAGGGTTGCATACAATACAGAATGAATTTTCAAAAACAGTTCAACCATGGTCTAATTGAACGGTAGAGCAGGATCAATGGGCAGAATGGCCTACTTCTGTTTTTAGGTCCCTAGAAAAACAATTGTTAAGGAAAGAAAACACAATATTACTTTACAATTCTCTAATATTACACAGACCCAAGTTTGACTCTTGGTCCGTGCTGAGTTTGCTTGACCTGGGCTAGGGAGGGGGAATCCCCGCTCCTGATTGTTATCAACAATTCCCGGATCTGGAAAAAAATTACAACAAAATACACAAAACTTTTGGATTTCAAGGGTTACTGACTGCAAATATACAAATGAAAGGCTCCACACACACCATAACCGTTGCTAATGATTGGCGGAATAGCTGGCAAAAACAGATTGCACTCTGGAAGGTGGCTGGTATTTGCCTGTGACATCTTTTGAGATAATGGCACCAGGTATTATCTCATCCACCGGTGCAATAATATCATGTGCTTAATACTGCTGTTTACTGAGCTCCTTCCCTACGCCAGGTGTGCTTAATAGAGTAAATATGATAATTAAAAAATGAAACAAAACACCCATTCCAGATGGACTGCCATATGTCAGCTTTTGTGTCCTATTATTAGTCCTGATACAGCAGGTTCATCTGCCGGCACCTCGTCAGATCTTCCCCAATACCCTCCCCCCACCACACCAGTTATCTCCCGTCCTCTTCTCCTCAAGGCCCAGGTGTGCAGGAGTAGGGTTCCAAGGGTGCTCATCACCCTCCAAGATTTCGTTCAAGGTTCACTATTCTATCATGGGCGAGCAATGCAGCTGAGCTTGAAGCTTGATCCTGTCTTTACCTGATATCCACACACACACAGACAGACAGACACAGACACGCTCATACACACACACACACACACACACACACACAAACACGCTCATACACACACACACACACACATAGACACGCTCATACACACACACATACACACACATAGACACGCTCATACACACACACACACACACACAGACACGCTCATACACACACACACACACACATAGACACGCTCATACACACACACATACACACACATAGACACGCTCATACACACACACACACACACACAAACACGCTCATACACACACACACACACACACACACACATAGACACGCTCATACACACACACATACACACACATAGACACGCTCGTACACACACACACACACAAACACGCTCATACACACACACACACACACATAGACACGCTCATACACACACACATAGACACGCTCATACACACACACATACACACACATAGACACGCTCATATACACACACACACACACACACACATAGACACGCTCATACACACACACATACACACACATAGACACGCTCATACACACACACATACACACACATAGACACGCTCATACACACACACACACACATAGACACGCTCATACACACACACACACACACAGACACGCTCATACACACACACACACACACACACAGACACGCTCATACACATACACACACACACACACAGACACGCTCATACACACACACACACACACACAGACATGCTCATACACACACAGACACACACACACAGACACGCTCATACACACACACACACAGACACGCTCATACACACACACACACACAGACACGCTCATACACACACAGACACACACACACACAGACACGCTCACAAACACACACACACACTCACACACACACACACGCTCACACATACACTCGCGCACGGTCACACACACACAGGCACGCTCACGCACACATACGCACGCTCACACACACACAGACACACGCACACACACAAACACACACACAGATACACTCACACACACACACACAGACACGCTCACACACACACACACACACGCACGCTCACACACACACATAGACACGTTCACACACACACAGACATGCTCACACACACAGACACGCTCACACACACACACACGCACGCACACACACATACACGCTGACACACAGACACACACACACTCATGAACACGCACCCACAAACACACGCACTCACGCACAAACACACTCACGCACACACATACACAGACACACACGCACTCACGCACACACACACAGACACAGATACACCATCATCATCATAGGCGGTCCCTCAGTATCTAGGCTGACTTGCTTCCACGCCAAAAAGGGATGAGTTCACAGGTGTTTCAATGAAGGACCTGATATTCCAGGTCCCGAACTATATATTAAAGGGTGGAAGATGCCTGTGCGTGGATTTCTTTTAACGTGGGGTGGCCGTTGCACACCAGCCACCACACGGGCTTGACAGAGTTAGGTTTTGGTCCAGTGGCAAGGGTTAACTAAGACAACTGGAGACCTGCTCTGTTGTACGGACCTAGTGCACATACATATCGCAGTGTGGGCTGGCCCGTGCTGCCCCTGGGCCCTCGCCCCTTCTGGGCCCCCTCACAGACACACATGCACTCATGCACACACACATGCACATACACCCATAAACAAACGCGCACACACACTCTCCGGCAGAGCTCGCTTGATATTTATCGCACTTTAGCCTGGGAGCCAAATATCATCATCATAGGCAGTCCCTCGGGATCGAGGAAGACTTGCTTCCACTCTTAACATGAGTTCTTAGGTGGCTGTACAGTCCAACACGAGAACCACAGTCTGTCACAAGGTCGGACAGATAGTCATTGAGGGAAAGGGTGGGCAGGGAGCCTGGTTTGCCGTACGCTTCTTCCGCTGCCTGCTCTTGATTTCTGCATGCTCTTGGCGACGATACTCAAGGAGCTTAGTGCCCTCCCGAATGCACTTCTTCCACTTAGGGCGGTCTGTGGCCAAGGACTCCCAGGTGTCGGTGGGGATGTCGCACTTTATCAGGGAGGCTTTGAGGGTGTCCTTGTAACGTTTCCTCTGCCCACCTTTGGCTCATTTGCCGTGGACGAGTTCCGAGTAGAGCGCTTGCTTTTGGAGTCTCGTGTCTAGCATGCAAACTATGTGGCCTGCCCAGCGGAGCTGATCAAGTGTGGTCAGTGCTTCAATGCTGGGGATGTTGGCCTGGACGAGGACGCTAATGTTTGTGCGTCTGTCCTCCCAGGGGATTTGCAGGATCTTGCGGAAACATCGCTGGGGTTATCAATCACTGTCCTCGTTGAGATTTGCTAATTCAAATGAAAGACTTGCATTTATATAGCGCCTTTGGTGACCTCAGGACATCCCAAAGTCGCTTTACAGGCAATGAAGTACTTTTGAAGTGTAGTCACTGTTGTAATTTTTGCAGCATGACAGCAACAGGAAAAATGCAGGGAACAGCACCAGCCCTTATACATGGCCTTCTTTGACTTTACAAAGGCCTTTGACACTGTCAACCGCAAGGGTCTATGGAGCGTCCTCCTCCGCTTCCGATGCCCCCAAAAGTTCGTCACCTTCCTCCGCCTGCTCCATGACGACATGCAGGCCATGATCCTTATCAACGGATCCATTACAGACCCAATCCACATCCGGACCGGGGGCAAACAGAGCTGCGTCATCGCCCCAACCCTCTTCTCAATCTTCCTCGCTGCCATGCTCCATCTCACAGTCAACAAGCTCCCTGCTGGAGTGGAACTAAACTACAGAACCAGTGGGAACCTGTTCAACCTTCGCCGTCTCCAGGCCAGGTCCAAGACCACCCCAACTTCTGTTGTCGAGCTACAGTACGCGGACGACATCTGCGTCTGCGCACATACAAAGGCTAAACTCGAGGACATAGTCAACGTATTTACTGAGGTGTACAAAAGCATGTGCCTTTTGCTAAACATCCGTAAGAAAAGGTCCTCCACCAGCCTGTCCTCAACGCACAGCACTGCCCCCCCAGTCATCAAGATCCACGGCACAGCCCTGGACAACGTGGACCATTTCCCATACCTCGGGAGCCTCTTATCAACAAGAGCAGACATTGACGACGAGATTCAACACTGCCTCCAGTGCGCCAGTGCAGCCTTCGGCCGCCTCAGGAAAAGACCAGGCTGTAGTAATACCCAACCTTCTGTATGGCTCAGAGACATGGACTATTTACAGTAGACATCTCAAGTCACTGGAGAAATACCACCAATGATGTCTCCGCAAGATCCTACAAATCCCCTGGGAGGACAGATGTACCAACATTAGCGTCCTCGACCAGGCCAACATCCCCAGCATTGAAGCACTGACCACACTTGATCAGCTCCGCTGGGCAGGCCACATTGTTCGCATGCCAGACACGAGACTCTCAAAGCAAGCGCTCTACTCGGAACTCTTCCACGGCAAACGAGCCAAAAGGTGGGCAGAGGAAACATTACAAGGACACCCTCAAAGCCTTGCTGATAAAGTGCAACATCCCCACTGACACCTGGGAGTCCCTGGCCAAAGACCGCCTTAAGTGGAGGAAGTGCATCCGGGAGGGTGCTGAGCACCTTGAGTCTCATTACCGAGTCCAATGCAGAAATTACAGTCTCTGTCACAGGTGGGACAGACAGTGGTTGAAGGAAAGGGTGGGTGGGGAGTCTGGTGTGCTGCTCGCTCCTTCCACTGTCTGCGCATGATTTCCGCATGCTCTCGGCGACGAGACTCGAGGTGCCCAGCGCCCTTTCGGACGCTCTTCATCCACTTTGGGCGGTCTTGGGCCAGGGACTCCCAGGTGCTGGTGGGGATGTTGCACTTTATCAAAGAGGCTTTGAGAGTGTCCTTGAAACGTTTTCTCTGTCCACCTGGGGCTCGCTTGCCGTGTCAGAGCTCTCTGAGTAGAGCGCTTGCTTAGGGAATCTCGTGGCGGGCATGCGGACGATGTGGCCCGCCCAACATGAGCTGGTCGAGCGTGGCCAGTGCTTCGATGCTGGGGATGTTGGCCTAGTCGAGAACACTGACGTTGGTGCGTTTGTCCTCCCAGTGGATTTACAGGATCTTGCGGAGACAGTGCTGGTGGTACTTCTAGGCAGCTGGTGGGCAGTTAGCTCAGCTGTGTGTCAGCAATTGGTTTTCCTTCGGCCGTGCGGATGATCTGTCAAGGCATACGTTGACAGATCGCAAGTTCAGGATTTTGCACAGCAACATGTAGAAATCCCCAAGTTTACGGTCCATTGCAAAGGCAGTATGATGGCGTACTCCAACAGTACCCACCGCTTATATTACAATTAATTCTAAATATATTGGTTAGCCAAGTCAGAACACAAGGAAGTCTGCCTGCTCCACTGTGGCTTACTGCTGCACCTTGTTAATCTCTGATTAAGTGCGTGGACAAGTACTGAAACAGCTACATTTCAGCCGCAGAAGAGACTTTAGGCCGATAATGTCGGCCATGGCACAGTGGGTAGCACTCTCACCTCTGAGTCAGCAGGTTGTGGATTCAATTCCCACTCCAGAGGCTTCAGCACAAGACCAAGGCTAACATTCCAGTGCAGTGCTGAGGGAGTGCTACACTGTCGGAGGTGCCAACTTTCAGATAATAATAATTTTTATTTATATAGCGCCTTTAACGTAGTAAAACGCCCCGCGGCACTTCACAGCAGTGTTACAAGACAAACCGATAAATTTGACACCGAGCCACAAAAAAAGAAATTAGGGCAGGTGACCAAAAGCTTGGTTAAAGAGGTAGGTTTTAAGGAGCGTCTTAAAGGAGGAAAGAGAGGTAGCGAGGCGGAGAGGTTTGGGGAGGGAGTTCCAGAGCTTAGGACCTAATTAGCGAAGGCACGGCCACCGATGGTTGAGCAGTTATAATGAGTGATGTTCAAGAGGGCAGAATTTGAGGAGCACAAACATCTTGTGGGGTTGTGAGGCGTGAAACCAAGGCCTCGTCTTCCACTCTCGGGTGGACGTAAAAGATCCTATGGCACTATTTCAAAGAAGAGCAGAGAAGTTGTGGCCAATATTTATCCCTCAACCAACATCACTAAAATAAACAGATTAGCTTGTCATTATCTCATTGTTGATGGCAGGAGCTTGCTGTGTGTAATTTCGCTGCCGAGCTTACTACATTAAAACAGTGACTACATTTAAAAAGTACTTAAAGTGCTTTTGGATGTCCTGAGGTTGTGAAAGGTGCTATATAAATACAAGTTATTTTGTTAATTGCTATCTTACAACCAACAGCTTGCACTTATATTGCCTGTAACATAGCAAAACAGCCCAAAGTGCTTCACACAGCGAGAGGGATGGGGGAAGACATCACGCAGGAGCTAAGAGTTAGCAGGAGATGTGATCTGGAGAAATAGGTTTGAGGAAGCTTTTGTCGGAAGGGATTTGGAAAGAAAAAGAAAGACTTGCATTTATATAGCACCTTTCACGACCAACGGACATCCCAAAGCGCTTTACAGCCAATGAAGTACTTTTGGAGTGTAGTCACTGTTGTAATGTGGGAAATGTGGCACAGCAAGCTCCCACAAACAGCAATGTGATAATGACCAGATAATCTGTTTTTGTTATGTTGATCGAGGGATAAATATTGGCCAGGATACACCAGGGATAACTTCCCTGCTCTTCTTCGAAATAATGCCACAGGATCTTTTACATCCACCCGAGAGGGCAGGCAGGCTCTCGGTTTAACTCTCATCCAAAATACAGCACCCCTGACAGTGCAGCAATCCCTCAGTGAATTTATATGGTCCAGTCTCTGGAGCAGGACTTGAACCCACAACCTTCTGATTCAGAGGCAAGTGTGCTTCCCACTGAGCCACAGCTGACACAAAAGAGAATTTCAAGAGTGCAGGGTTTGATGGCTGCAGGCTGTCACCAGCAACGAGGCAGAAGAATGGGAGGATACAGCAGTCGGAGGAATGCAGTGTGTGAACTGGGACTATGGGCCAGAGGAGGCTGCACAGAGGATGAGAAGGAAGTCCCTTCCCCACATGCATTTCCTCTGAGGATTATCTGTAGGTGTCTCCGTTTCAGTGACAACTCGCGCCAGCATCATGCTGGCTCCGGTTAAGTGTAAGGAAATTGATCGGAGAAAAGGGTGACTTGAGGTTCATTAGATGAAACTATTGGAGCAGGCGAAAGAGCCCCAGGCCAATATGTGCCGACATCTTGGAACGTGAACCCCTGCAGTTTTCCATATTGCACTTTCAATGGGGAATGTTTAATTGACCATGGCACCAAAATGACTCTTCACTTAAAAAGCCTAAGGCAGAAACATTAAGGGGTGCTTAAAACTAATTAAATGTCACATTCTGTAGATTAAGATAATCCATGTATGAACTTTGTCATTACTCCCTCCCCCTCACCAAAGATATTAGTTACAAAACATCACTTAAAGAAAAGAAAGACTTGGATTTATATAGTGCCTTTCACGACCACCGGACGTCTCAAAGCGCTTTACAACCAATGAAGTACTTTTTGGACTGCAGTCACTGTTGTAATGTGGGAAACACGGCAGCCAATTTGCGCACAGCAAGCTCCCACAAACAGCAATGTGATAATGACCAGATAATCTGTTTTTATTATGTCGATTGAGGGATAAATTTCCCTTGATAAAATGCAACATCCACATCAACACCTGGGAGTCGCTGGCCAAAGACTGCCCTAAGCGGAGGAAGTGCATCCGGGAGGGCGCTGAGCATCTTGAGTCTCATCGCTGAGAGCATACAGAAATCAAGCGCAGGCAGCGGAAAGAGCGGCAAACTAAACCCACCCATCCCTTCCCTCAACGACTGTCTGTCCTACCTGTGACAGGGACTGTGGTTCTCGTATTGGACTGTTCAGCCACCTAAGGACTCATCTTTAGAATGGAAGCAAGTCTTCCTCGATTCCGAGGGACTGCCTGTGACGATGAGGGATAAATATTGGCCAGGACACCCGGGGATAACTCCCCTGCTCTTCTTTGAAATAGTGCCATGGGATCTTTTACATCCACCTGTGGGGGCAGACGGCGCCTCGGTTTAACGTTTCATCTGAAAGGGACACTGCTGTCCTTTTCAAACAACTCATAAATCACCAAGTTTGTAAACAGAGGAACACACAAAGATGCAATTGGCGATAGGGTGATGTAATCGCGTCATCACGCGTGTTTGCACCCACATGCTTCAAACTCGCAAGTTAACGATTATAAAGGTGACATAGATGCAGTGCTGAATCTGGTGTCGGCCGTGGCTCAGTGGGTAGCAGTCTTGCCTCTGAAGCAGAAGGTCGAGGGTTTGTGTCCTCACTCCATAGACTTGAGCGCATAATCCAGGTCGACTCTCCCAGTGCTGCATTGTAGCAGGCGTCATCTTTCAGATCAGACATTCAATCGAAGCATCATCTGTCCTCTCAGGTGGATGTAAAAGGTCCCACGGCACAATTTTGAGGAAGAGCAGGGGAGTTCCCAAAATCGTGTTTACAGCCGATGAAGAACTTTTTGAAGTTTAGTCATTGTTTAATGTAGGAAAAGGGGCAGCCGATTTGCGCACAGCAAGCTCCCACAAACAGCAATGTGATAACGACCAGATAATCTGTTTTCAGTAATGCTGATGGAGTGATAAATATTGGCCAAGACACCGGGGTATCTCCCCTGCTTTTCTTCAAAATAGTGCCATGGGATTTTTTACGTCCACCTCAGGGGGTGGATGGGGCCTCGGTTTAACGTCTCATCCAAAAGACGGCACCTCCGATAGTGCAGCGCTCCCCTCAGCACTCCACTGGAGTGTCAGCCTAGATTTATGTGCTCAAGTCTCTGGAGTGAAACTTGAAGCCACAGCCTTGTGACCCAGAGGCGAGAGTGCTACCCACTGAGCCACAGCTGATCATATGTACCCAATATATATGTGTGTGTGTGTGTGTGTGTGTGTGTGTGTGTGTGTGTGTGATACACACACTTCCAGCAGGGATTGCTGTACAGTGGCAGCACCCCTGACTGATTCCCCTCACGCTCCACTCCCTCCATTACCCGGGGGTACTGAGGCTAAACCCCACCCCTAACTCAGCACTGACCGGGGATCCACCCCATAAGCTTTTTTGCTCAGTTTGGCTTAACTTCGATAAAGCTGCTGAGTCATCAGGAGAGTGGCTGGGAATTTTCTTTGTCCGAGATTGCAGATAACGATCAGCTCTCCCCTATATTAAAACTGGTTTCCCCCTCATTTTTTCTTCTCAAGTTTTCTCCCCTTCCCCTCCTTTGCTGAAGGTGCTGTCATTAGAAGCAGCCTCCTTCCAGTACAGTGTGTGTGTGTGTTACCATTCATGTACAAACCTAGATAGCGAGTACTGACCAGCTATTGCACTGCGGGGGGCATCACAGTTGAGCCAATGTTGCCCTCCCCTGATGTGAAACTTCCCAGAAGGAGACACTGAATGGCAATCTGGGAGTAATCTGATTATCCTCTCACCGGTCTGGGGCGGGGGTGCGGGGAGAGGGGGCAGGGGGACTGAGGTTAATTGCCAACTGAGATGAGCTATCCCATTATATCTGAGAGACCAACAACAACAACAACTTGCGTTCATATAACACAGTGACAATTGTGGCTCAGTTGGGAGCAGTTCAAGTCCCACTCCAGAGACCTGAGCTTAAAATCTAGGCTGGTACTCCAGAGCAGTGGTGAGGGAGCGCTGCACTGTCGGAGGTGCCGTCTTTCAGTTGAGCCGTTAAACCAACGCCTCATGTGCTCTCTCAGATGCACGTAAATGATTCTATTATTTTGAAGAAGAGCAGGGGAGTTATCCCAAAATCCTTGCCAATATTTATCCCTCAATCAACATCACTAAAAACAAATGATCTGGTCATTATCATATTGCTGTTTGTGGGAGTTTACTGTGCGCAAATTAGCTGCCACGTTTCTCACATTACAACAGTGTCTGCACCCCAAAAGTACTTAATTGGCTGTAAAGCGCTTTGAGACATCCGCTAGTCGTATAAGGTGCGATATAAATGCAAGTCTTTCCTTTCATTATCTCACTGCTGTTTGTGGGACCTTGCTGTGCACAAATTGGCTGCTGCATTTCCCACATCACAACAGTGACTACACTTCGAAAGTACTTTTTTGGCTGTAAAGGGCTTGGCGACATCCCTTGGTCGTGCAAGGCGATATATAAATGCAACATCTTTCTATCTTTAACGTAGTAATATGTCCCAAGGCGCTTCGCAGGAGCGTCGTCGTCAGATAGACATCGTCATTCTGCAATCTTCCTGATCCGTGCGGCTCAGTTACGTGCCGGGGCTGGTAGTGTATTTGAGCTAGAAGAGCGAGAGTGTAGCTTCACACTGTCTCTTTAAGGGATAATGTCAAAGTCACCACCTGAGGACTCGGCGGCTGGATGTGGAAACACTTGACCAGATGGATTGAGTTGTCTGCTTGACCATGAGTCCTCCACCCACCCCTTCCCCGCCAGTCATTCATCACTTCTGAAGCAGATTCCCTTTGATTAGCTGCTGATGAACACACACACACACACACACACACACACGGCAGAGACAAGCCAAAGGGCAGCTGGGGGTCTTCCCCCGCAGACAGAGGGCCCGTCTTCCATCTGACCACGGGACAGGTGGGGACAGAGGAATGGAAAGAAAAAAATAATAATAATAATGCAACATGTTGCCTGGCTGGGAACAGGTGCCGCACACAAAAGGGAAAAATCTCGCGGAGATCCAGACTAGTAAAACCTGATGTTTCAGTTCCACAGAGAATTAGCAGACTGCTGGGATCTTTTCATTGTGCAGCCGCTCTGGCCGGACATGTGTGCAGAAGGTAATAAGATCGACAGAAGGAAGTCAAACAAAAATATCTGTAACCATCTCGGGCTCCGTTTGAATCGCAGCCTTGACAGGCAAGGTGAAAGGTCATGCGCCTGCTGCCAGAATGAAACTGATATCCAAATTCTGCGACAAAGGAAATGTTTTAATTTTTAAAAAAATATATTTTTATACAGTGGTATGTCATTGAATTTTAAAAGGGAGATTGTTTTCCTCCGGTATAATATTGTGAAGATTCTTACTGGGTTTTCTAACACAAAATTTCATAGAATCATGGAATAGTATAGCACAGAAGGAGGCCATTCGGCCCATCAAGTCTACGCCAGCTCTTTCGAAGAGCGTTCCAGTTAGTCGCACTCCCTGGCTCTGTCCCCATATCCCTGCATTTTTTTTCTCCTTCAAGAATTTATCCAATTCCCTTTTGAAGGCTTCGATTGAATCTGTATCCACCACCCTATCAGGCAGTGCAGTCCAAATCCTAACCACTCGTTGCATAAACAATTTACAGCACAGAAACAGGCTATCCAGCCCAGCCGGTCTTTGCTGGTGTTTATGCTCCACACGAGCCGCCTTCATCCAACCCTAACTGCACATCTTTTCACACAACTATTTCCACACTGTGTTTCAGCTGGGCTCAGGCTGACTGACTACCAGCAGGCGTTTACACTGCAAAGTACCATGGCTTCAGATCAGGTTTTTAGTTTCTCGCTTCCCACAACAAACTCCGTTCCCTCGCCCCCCCCGTCCCATCTCCTTCCCTAGCCACTGTCGGATGCCGAACCAGGCACGTTCGCATTCTCGCCGTTCTATTTGACCCCGAGCTGAGCTTCTGACACCAAATCCTCCCCCATCACCAACCACGCCTGTTTCCTCCTCCGTAACATCGCCCGTCTCCGCCGCTGCCTCGGCCCATCCGCTGCCGGACCCCCTCACCCGTGCCTTTGCTCCCTCAAGACTCAACTACACCATCGTTCTCCTTGCTGGCCTCCTACCTTGCACCCTGCATAAACTTAAGCTCATCCAAAACTCTTGCTGCCCGTGTCCAAACTCGCACCAAGTCCCATTCACCCCTGTGCTCGCTGACAGACATTGGCCCCCAGTCTGGCAACGCCTCGATTTTAAAATTCTCACCCTCATCCCTCCATGGCCTCACCCCTTCCTATCCCTGTAACCTCCTCCAGCCCCACCACCCTCTGACCCTCAGTCCTTCGCACCAGCTGCCGAGAGCCGAATCTCTGGAATTCCCTCCGCCTCCTTTAAGACGCTCCTTAAAACCTACCTCTTTGATCCATCCTATTGTCGCCTTCCTTGGCGCGCTGTCAAATTTTGTTTGCTCACGCTCCTCTGACATGCCTTGGGACAGTTTACCACGGAGAGACTTGGGGCTGGATTTTCGGCTCATTTGCGCCTCGGTTAGCGCCCCAGTGGGGCGGTAAATGCTGTTTTTGGGTGTTATGCCTGGTGTCTAGGATTTACCGCCCGGCCGGAAGATTCGGCTATTGGTTTGCGCTGGCGGAAAAGCGTATCGCCCTGCCCTCCGTTTTTAGCGTGATGATGATGTCAATCATTGTGCAAAGCTGCGCTAATGCACTGGATGGACTATTCGGCCTTAATGCCTCAGTTAAAATGCCCACTCCATGAAATACCTGAAAAAAACAGGCGGTCCCAGGGTGTGGCAGGTCGTATTAGCAGCATTTTTAAATGGAGGGATGAGGATCCTACATCACAGATCATATTGACTACAATGGTTGTGTATCTGTAAAGCATGCACTCCCATGTTCCGCCACCAGGGAGTGCATCCCCTGAAGTCCCAAAGGATCCCAGCATCCCTTGGGAGCACTGTATATAAGCCGGCCCCTAAGGCTTGTTCCTCACTCTAGAGTGTCTTAATAAGGACTGAGGTCAGTGTTACTTTAACCTCCCTGTGTGCAGTCTCATCTGTGTTAGGAATACAATAACTGGCGACGAGTATACGAATCCAACGCAAAGATGCAGAAAACTATGGGAATCCTGGAGAAGTTCTCGGAGGGTGAGGACTGGGAAGCCTATGTCAAACAGCTAGACCAGTACTTTGTAGCCAACAAGCTGGACAGAGAAGGAAGCGCTGCAAAAAGGAGAGTGGTCCTCCTCATGGTCTGCGGGGTACCGACCGACAGCCTCATGAAGAATCTTCTGGCTCTGGTGAAACTCACAGATAAGTCATATGAGGAGCTGTGTACACTGGTTCAGGAGCATCTTAACCCGAGGGAGAGCCCGATTGTTCCAGTACTCAAAAGTGATGGCACGGTCAGGATTTGCGGCGATTATAAAGTAACTATTAATAATTTCTCGCTACAGCACCAATACCCGCTACCTAAGGCAGACGACCTATTTGCGACGCTGGCAGGAGGCAAGACGTTCACCAAGCTCGACCTGACTTCGGCCTACATGACGCAGGAGCTGTAGGAGTCTTTGAAGGGTCTCACCTGCATCAACACATACAAGGGACTGTTTATCTACAACAGATGCCCGTTTGGAATTCGGTCAGCTGCAGCGATCTTCCAGAGAAACATGGAGAGCCTACTCAAGTCGGTACCACGCAGGGTGGCTTTTCAGGACGACATATTGGTCACAAGTCGGGACACTGTCGAGCACCTACAAAACCTGGAGGAGGTCCTCCAGCGACTGGATCGCGTAGGGTGCAGCTGAAGAGGTCGAAATGCATCTTCATGGCAACAGAAGTAGAGTTTTTGGGGAGAAAGATCGCGGCGGACGGCATTCGGCCCACAGACGCTAAAATAGAGGCTATCAGGAACGCAGCTAAGCCACAGAACGTCACAGAGCTGTGGTCATTCCTGGGACTCCTCAACTATTTTGGTAACTTCCTACCGGGGTTAAGCACACTCTTAGAGCCACTACATGTGTTATTGCGTAAAGGGGAGAACTGGGTATCGGGAAAAAAACAAGTAATTGCTTTTGAGAAAGCCAGAAACATTTTATGCTCCAACAAACTGCTTGTATTGTATAATCTGTGTAAAAGACTTGTGCTAGCATGTGATGCTTCATCGTACAGAGTCGGGTGTGTATTACAATAAGCTAACGTTGCGAAGAAATTGCAACCTGTCGCCTATGCCTCCAAGAGCTTGTCTAAGGCCGAGAGGGCCTACAGCATGATTGAGAAAGAGGCATTAGCGTGTATGTTCGGGGTAAAGAAAATGCATCAGTACCTGTTTGGCCTCAAATTTGAGCTGGAAACCGATCACAAGCCCCTCATATCCCTGTTCGCTGAAAACAAGGGGATAAATACTAATTCCTCAGCTCACATACAAAGGTGGGCACTCGCGCTATCAGCGTATAACTATACCATCCGCCACAGGCCAGGCACCGAGAACTGTGCGAATGCTCACAGTTGGCTACCATTGCCCACCACGGGGGTGGAAATGGCGCAGCCTGCAAACTTGTTGATGGTGGCGCAGCCCGCAGACTTGTTGATGGTCATGGAAGCGTTTGAAAATGATAAATCACCTGTCACGGCCCGCCAGATTAGGACTTGGACCAGCCAAGATCCTCTGCTGTCTCTAGTAAAAAACTATGTACTGCATGGGAGCTGGGCCAGCATCCCCGTTGAAATGCAAGAGCTAATCAAGCCGTTCCAGCGGCGAAAGGACGAGCTGTCCATTCAGGCAGACTGCCTGTTGTGGGGTAACCGCGTAGTGCTACCCAAAAAGGGCAGGGAGACGTTCATCTCGGATCTCCACAGCACACACCCGGGTATAGTAATAATGAAAGCGATAGCCAGATCCCATGTGTGGTGGCCCGGTATCGTGTCTGACTTAGATCCTCTCGGAATGAGTGATCACAGTATGGTTGAATTTGTAATACAGATTGAGGGTGAGGAAGTAGTGTCTCAAACGAGCATATTATGCTTAAACAAAGGGGACTACAGTGGGATGAGGGCAGAGTTAGCTAAAGTAGACTGGGAACATAGACTAAACGGTGGCACAATTGAGGAACAGTGGAGGACTTTTAAGGAGCTCTTTCATAGTGCGCAACAAAAATATATTCCAGTGAAAAAGAAGGGCGGTAAGAGAAGGGATAACCAGCCGTGGATAACCAAGGAAATAAAGGAGAATATCAAATTAAAAACCAATGCGTATAAGGTGGCCAAGGTTAGTGAGAAACTAAAAGATTGGGAAAATTTTAAACGACAACAAAGTATGACTAAGAAAGCAATAAAGAAAGGAAAGATAGATTATGAAAGTAAAGTTGCGCAAAACATAAAAACAGATAGTAAAAGCTTTTACCGATATATAAAAAGGAAAAGAGTGACTAAAGTAAATGTTGGTCCTTTAGAAGATGAGAAGGGGGATTTAGTAATGGGAAATGTGGAAATGGCTGAGACCTTAAACAATTATTTTGCTTCGATCTTCACAGTGGAAGACACAAAAACCATGCCAAAAATTGCTGGTCACGGGAATGTGGGAAGGGAGGACCTTGAGACAATCACTATCACTAGGGAGGTAGTGCTGGACAGGCTAGTGGGACTCAAGGTAGACAAGTCCCCTGGTCCTGATGAAATGCATCCCAGGGTATTAAAAGAGATGGCAGAAGTTATAGCAGATGCATTGGTTATAATCTACTAAAATTCTCTGGACTCTGGGGAGGTACCAGTGGATTGGAAAGCAGCTAATGTAACGCCTCTGTTTAAAAAAGGGAGCAGACAAAAGGCAGGTAACTATAGGCCGGTTAGTTTAACATCTGTAATGGGGAAAATGCTTGAAGCTATCATTAAGGAATAAATAGCGGGACATCTAGAAAGGAATAGTGCAATCAAGCAGACGCAGCATGGATTCATGAAGGGGAAATCATGTTTAACTAATTTACTGGAATTCTTTGAAGATATAACGAGCATGGTGGATAGATGTGTACCGATGGATGTGGTGTATTTAGATTTCCAAAAGGCATTCGATAAGGTGCCACACAAAAGGTTACTGAAGAAGATAAATGTACGCGGAGTCAGAGGAAATGTATTAGCATGGATAGAGAATTGGCTGGCGAACAGAAAACAGAGAGTCTGGATAAATGGGTCCTTTTCGGGTTGGAAATCAGTGGTTAGTGGTGTGCCACAGGGATCGGTGCTGGGACCACAACTGTTTATAATATACATAGATGACCTGGATGAGGGGACAGAGTGTAGTGTAACAAAATTTACAGATGACACAAAGATTAGTGGGAAAGCGGGTTGTGTAGAGGACACACAGAGGCTGCAGAGAGATTTGGATAGGTTAAGCGAATGGGCTAAGGTTTGGCAGATGGAATACAATGTAGGAAAATGTGAGGTCATCCACCTTGGAAAAAAAACCAGTAAAAGGGAATATTATTTGAATGGGGAGAAATTACAACATGCTGCAGTGCAGAGGGACCTGGGGGTCCTTGTGCATGAATCCCAAAAAGTTAGTTTGCAGGTGCAGCAGGTAATTAGGAAGGCGAATGGAATGTTGGCCTTCATTGCAAGAGGGATGGAGTACAAAAGCAGGGAGGTCCTGCTGCAACTGTACAGGGTATTGGTGAGGCCGCACCTGGAGTACTGCGTGCAGTTTTGGTCACCTTTCTTAAGGAAGTATATACTAGCGTTGGAAGGGGTACAGAGACGATTCACTAGGCTGATTCTGGAGATGAGGGGGTTACCTTATGATGATAGATTGAGTAGACTGGGTCTTTACTCGTTGGAGTTCAGAAGGATGAGGGGTGATCTTATAGAAACATTTAAAATAATGAAAGGGATAGACAAGATAGAGGCAGAGAGGTTGTTTCCATTGGTGGGGGAGACTAGAACTAGGGGGCACAGCCTCAAAATACGGGGGAGCCAATTTAAAACCGAGTTGAGAAGGAATTTCTTCTCCCAGAGGGTTGTGAATCTGTGGAATTCTCTGCCCAGGGATGCAGTTGAGGCTAGCTCATTGAATGTATTCAAATCACAGATAGATAGATTTTTAACCAATAAGGGAATTAAGGGTTACGGGGAGCGGGCGGGTGAGTGGAGCTGAGTCCACGGCCAGATCAGCCATGATCTTTTTGAATGGCGGAGCAGGCTCGAGGGGCTAGATGGCCTACTCCTGTTCCTAATTCTTATGTTCTTATTATGTTCTTATGTTAGAGTCCTATGTACGGCAATGCAGCGTGTGTGCTCAGTTGAGCAACGCGTCCAGAGAGGCACCACTAAGTTTATGGTCCTGGCCCTCCAGACCATGGTCAAGGATCCATGTCGACTATGCGGGCCAGTTTCTCGGTAAAATGTTCCTGGTGGTGGCGGATGTTTTTTCAAATGGATTGAATGTGAAATAATGTCGGGAAGCACCACCACCACCACCATTGAAAGCCTGAGGGCCATGTTTGCCGCCCACGGCCTGCCTGACATACTGGTCAGTGACAACGGGCCATGTTTCATCAGTGCCGAATTTAAAGCATTCATGACCTGCAATGGGATCAAACATGTCACCTCGGCCCTGTTTAAACCAGCCTCCAATGAGCAGGCAGAGCGCAAACAATCAAACAGAGCCTTAAATGAATGACAGAAGGCTCACTCCAAACCCGCCTGTCCCAAGTACTGCTCAGCTACCACACGAGACGCCACTCGCTCACAGTGGTGCCCCCAGCTGAGCTACTCATGAAAAGGACACTTAAAACCAGACTCTCGCTGGTCCACCCCAACCTGCATGATCAGGTAGAGAGCAGGCGGCAGCAACAAAATGTAAACAATGGTCGCGCCACTGTGTCACGGGAAATTGATCTGAATGACCCTGTGTATGTGCTAAACTATGGACATGGTCCCAAGTGGATCGCGGGCACGGTGATAGCTAAGTAGGGTGTTTGTAGTCAAACTAGACAATGGACAAATTTGCAGAAAGCACCTGAACCAAACGAGGCTGTGGTTCACAGACTGCCCTGAACAACCCACAGCAGACACCACCTTTTTCAAGCCCACAACACACACCCAAAGGATCAATGACACCACGCCGGATCAGGAAATCAAACCCATCACACCCAACAGCCCAGCAAGGCCAGGCTCACCCAGCAGCCCTTCAGGGCCAACAACACGCCAGCCCAGCGAGGGCCTAGCCAACACACCAGAAGAGACATTTGTACCGAGGCGGTCCACCAGGGAAAGAAAGGCTCTTGACCGCCTCACCTTGTAAATAGTTTTCACTTTGACTTTGTGGGGGGTAGTGATGTTGTGTATCTGTAAAGCATGCACTCCCATGTTCCGCCACCAGGGAGTGCATCCCCTGAAGTCCCAAGGGATCCCAGCATCCCTTGGGAGCACTGTATATAAGCCGGCCCCTAAGGCCTGTTCCTTACTCTGGAGTGTCTTAATAAAGACTGAGGTCACTGTTACTTTAACCTCTCTGTGTACAGTCTCATCTGTGTTAGGAACACAATAGGTTGCGCACATAACGCTGCGTGAAGCTCCAACTTGCAAACTTCACTTTTATCTGTCCTTACAACTTCAGTGAGCAAATTTAATGGGGGCATTACTAGTTCGCCAGCGTATCATGCTCCATGCTATTGCCAGGCGGTGTCAAACTGGAGGAAGGACTCTTGGCCCTGTTGGCCCACGGATGATGAGAGGCCGAAGTCATCTGGGGAGGAGGCCTTATCCCCACGGGTTTACAGGCACCAACGCTCAGACAACCAGCTCTCTGAGGAGCAGTGTGTGAGAAGGCTGCGTTTCCGAAAGGAAGTGCTGACAGAGATATTCCATCTCCTACAGGCAGACCAATGCCTGGACTGCTCTGGAGGCATCCTTCAATACTCCCCTCAACAGGTTTCCGAATTGATTGTGGTGTCCTGCATGTTGCACAGCTTGGCATCATGAGGGGCCAGGCATTGCTAGTGGGGATTGCAGGCCCACCTCAGGAGGAGGAGGATGACGAAGAGGAGCTTGGTGAGGCCCCCATTGGATAGCCACACCATCCATGGGAGAGGTGTAAAGTCCTGTCCCCTCAGTACAGATTCACACGAGGCATGTAGTGAAGTCAAGGTCACTCTGGACCTGCACCTTTATTTCACAGCTCTGGAATGCTGCACTTGCCTGAGACCTGTGCTTATATACCTGTCTCTTGCAAGTGCACCCCTGGTGGTAAGGTATGCTGGTGGTTACAGGTCATATCTTATTACAGTCATGTATAGCATGTTAGGATACAGTTATATATAATAATGTAAGATACATGACAAGAGGCTGCGTGGAGATGCTGCTGGACTAAGAGTTGCACGTCACCAGGTCCTAACCTGAGGAAGGACATTCTTGCTATTGAGGGAGTGCAGCGAAGGTTCACCAGACTGATTCCCGGGATGGCGAGACTGACCTATCAAGAAAGACTGGATCAACTGGGCTTGTATTCACTGGAGTTCAGAAGAATGAGAGGGGACCTCATAGAAACATATAAAATTCTGACGGGGTTAGACAGGTTAGATGCAGGAAGAATGTTCCCAATGTTGGGGAAGTCCAGAACCAGGGGTCACAGTCTAAGGATAAGGGGTAAGCCATTTAGGACCGAGATGCGGAGGAACTTCTTCACCCAGAGAGTGGTGAACCTGTGGAATTCTCTACCACAGAAAGTTGTTGAGGCCAATTCACTAAATATATTCAAAAAGGAGTTAGATGAGGTCCTTACTGCTAGGGGGATCAAGGGGTATGGCGAGAAAGCAGGAATGGGGTACTGAAGTTGAATGTTCAGCCATGAACTCATTGAATGGCGGTGCAGGCTAGAAGGGCCGAATGGCCTACTCCTGCACCTATTTTCTATGTTTCTATGTTTCTATGTTTCTATAACGGACTGGTTCTCTTAAACGGAGGAAACTGAGGGATGGAGATAATACTGGACACGCTATGTGCCTTCATAAAGGCACATCTTCAGTGAACGTTGAAATGATCCACAAGACACCAATGGCAAATGATGGGTCATAAATTTTACTGCAACAAAGTCACAAAAACAACCCCCACCAAAATAAAACCATACAATATACAACGTTATGTTGCAGGGCACTAAACAACAATGTAACTTCTTTACCGCCGCAGGCTTCAGCTCGGGCGCACAAAGTCCGTTGTGTAACGTCTGACTTAACTCCAATGCTCCTCCAACTTACATTTTTGCCGAAACTTGCAGTCAGAGGTGCAAACTATCTTCAGGCACTAACCTTAACGCCCTGCCAGCGATTAACGCTCTGAAATCTAAAAAGCCCAAAATACATAGCACCTTTCCCATGCATTGGACATCCCAAAGTGCTTTAGGAATGTAATCAATGGGGGAAATGCAGCAGCCAATTTGCGCACAGTAAGCCCCCACAAACAGCAATGTGATAATGACCAGATAATCTGTTTTTTTGTGATGTTGATTGAGGGGTAAATATTGGCCAGGACACCGGGGATAACTCCCCTGCTCTTCTTCGAAATAGTGCCATGGGATCTTTTACATCCACCTGAGAGAGCAGACAGGGCCTCGGTTTAACATCTCATCCGAAAGACAGCACCTCCGACTGTGCAACACTCCCTCAACACTGCACTGGGAGTATCAGCCTAGATTTTTGTACTCAAGATTCTGGAGTGGGACCTGAACCCACAACCTTCTGACTCAGAGGCGAGAGTGCTACCCACTGAGCCACGGCTGACACTGTTACTACGTTAAAGACGAGATGCTGTTATTGTTTATGTTGGGGTTGGCGCCATTTGCACAAAATCCATGATGTCAGGAAGAGACAGGTGCAAACAGCTACATAAAGGCATGTTATATTAACGTGGTGCAGTGGGATGACTCAGTCTCCAGGCTCCCTGTGACGAGGGACAGACACAGATTCGTACCCCAGCAACACCTCCAGCAGTGGGAAGGAGAAAATCTGCAGGGAACAAATAAACATAATGTTGAAAATGAATCCTTCAAAAGCCTGTCTGAAGTGTTCAGTTTTACAATTAAATACTTCAAAAGGCACAATAAATAAATGCCAGCTCACCAACATTGAGAGCGAGGCTGAACGCAATCAAGATTCTGGATTTAACAAGGATATCCTGTACGCATAAAACTATTAAACAAATACATAGCTGCTCAAAGGCAGCAACCGTTGAAAGATCCCGTACTCCTGTCTGGGCCATAGGGAGGGAGGGTTAGTTATTGCAGATGGTGACAGAAACCATGGTCTCATCTCACCGATTCAACCAATCCCTCCCCGCTTCTTCGCTTCCTAATTGACTATTGTAAATCTATCCAGAAAGAAAGACTTGCATTTCTACAGCGCCTGTCACCACCACCAGACGTCCCAAAGCACTTTACAGCCAATGAAATACTTTTTGGAGTGTAGTCACTGTTGTAATGTGGGAAACACGGCAGCTAATTTTCACACAGCAAGTTCCCACAAACAGCAATGTGATAATGACCAGATAATCTGTTTTTTTAGTGATGTTGATTGAGGGATAAATATTGGCCCAGGACACCGGGGATAACTCCCCTGCTCTTCTTTGAGATAGTGCCATGGGATCTTTTACGTTCATCCGAGAGAGCAGACAGGACCTCAGCTTAACATCTCATTTGAAAGACAGCACCTCCAACAGCGCAGTACTTTCTTAGCACTGCACTGCGAGTGTCAGCCTAGATTTATGTGCTCGAATTCCTGGAGTGGGACTTGAACCCACAACCTTCTGACTTTGAGGCGAGGGTGTTCCCCACTGAGCCACAGCTGACACTGCGGTTAATCTAACTGAAGAAGAAACTCTCTCAGTGGCTCAGTTGTTGCGTTCACTACAAGGCACCGGGTTTGAAATGAGCTTTCGATCATATATCCGCATCCTAACTAAGACCGCCTATTTCCACCTCCGTAACATCGCCCATCTCTGCCCCTGCCTCTGTTCATCTGCTGCTGAAGCCCTCATCCATGCCTTTGTTACCTCTAGACTTGACTATTCCAACGCACTCCTGGTTGGCCTCCCACATTCTACCCTACACAAACTAGAGGTGATCCAATATTCCGCTGCCTGTGCCCTGCCTCTCACCAAGTCCCGCTCACCCAGCACCCCTGTGCTCGCTGACCTACATTGGCTCACGGTTAATCAACACTTTGATTTCAAAATTTTCATCCTTGTTTTCAAATCCCCCCCATGGCCTCGCCCCTCCCTATCTCTGTAATCTCCTCCAGCCCCACAACCCCCCGAGATGTCTGTGCTCCTCTAATTCAGCCCTCTTGAGCATCCCTGATTATAATCGCTCAACCATCAGTAGCCGTACCTTCTGTTGGCTCGGCCCTAAGCTCTGGAACTCCCTGCCTAAACCTCTCCGCCTCTCTTTCCTCCTTCAAGATGCTTCTTAAAACCTACCTCTTTGACCAAGCTTTTGCTCACATTCCCTAATTTCTCCTTATATGGCTTGGTGTCCTAATACTCTTGTGCAGCACCTTGGGACGTTTCACTATGTTAAAGGTGCTATATAAATAGAAGTTGTTGTTGTTGTTGTCTAGGTACTGAGGGCAGTCGGCCTCCTTGGAACTGTATCCCAGCTCGAACCCTTGACTCAACAAAGGAAGAACAATGCAATTCATAGATTTCGGGAATAATTTCAGCCAGCAGTGTCGAAAGCTTATCTGTGATGGCCAGTTCTGTGTTATCGAATTCTAAAAGAATTATCAACTGCTGGGCAGTGGAGAAATGGAAGTTGTTTGGCGTCTGGGGATAAAAATGTAATATGGACTGACAAGATATAGCATTAGGCAGCCAGTCAATGGCTCTGACTTTCAATGCACAGCCCGCCGGGGTACTGAAGCACACAGGGCAAAGAAGTCATAGCTTAACTGGACCAGCCATAAATACTGTGGCTACACGAGTCAGAGGCTGGATATTCTGCGGCGAGAGTCTCACCTCCCAACTTCCCAAAGCCTTTCTACCATCTCTTCTTCTTAGGCAATCCCCCGCATTGAGGATGACTTGCTTCCACACCAAAAAAGGATGAGTTCACAGGTGCTTCAACGAAGGACTTAATATTCCAGGTCCTTTAAAGGTTTTAAAGGATTAAACAACAAGAACAACAACAACTTGTCTTTATATAGCATCTTTAATGTAGTAACATTATCCAAGATGCTTCACATGAGTGTTATAAGACACAAAAAGGAGGATAGGGAGGTAGAGAGGTTCAGGGAGGGAATTCCAGAGAATAGGGCCGAGGCAGCTGAAGGCACGGCCGCCAATGGTGGAGCGATTAAAATCAGGGGATGCGCAAGAGGCCAGAGTGGGAGGAGTGCAGAGATCACGGAGGGTCGTAGGGCTGGGAAGTGTCAACAGTGCAGCCGAAGGAGACCGCAGCCCACCTGTACAGAGCCGACTTTGGGCAAAGGAGCTGAAAAACACTGAGGAGGAGGCAAAATGTTGAATGTTTCTCTCATGTATGTACATGCTGTTTGTAGCCACCAGATGGTGTCATTGCTGGAGGCCACTGAGCAGCACACGCACATGGTGCTGCTCTGGTATAAAAGGACAGCCATTTTATAAGTCAGGCACTTTGGGCCATAATAAAGCAGAAACAAGGTTGTACCAGTACTCAGTTTGTGCCTTTATTGCGTTCATAACAGCTTCAATGAGATCACCTCACATTCTTCTAAACTCTAGAGAATATAGGTCTAGTCTACTCAATCTCTCCTCACAGGACAATCCCCCCATCACCAGGAATCAGTCTGGTGAACCTATGTTGCACTCCCTCTGTGGCAAGTATATCCTTCCTTCAGAAAGGAGACCAAAACTGTACTCAATACTCCAGGTGTGGTCTCACCAGGGCCCTATATAATTGCAGTAAGAAGACTTTACTCTTATATTGGCTCAGATGTTATATAAGCATCCCCGGCGAGGGGTGTAAATTACAGGGCTTGACAGGGTAGATACCGACCTGGAGGATGTTTCCTCTGGCTGGGGAGTCTAGAACCAGGGGTCACAGTCTCTAGTTAAGGGGTTGGCCATTTAGGACTGAGATGAGGAGAAATTTCTTCACTCAGAAGGTGGTGAATCTTTGGAATTCTCCACCCCAGAGGGCTGTGGAAGCTCAGTCGTTGAGTATATTCAAAACAGTGATTGATTTTTAGATATTAAGGGAATCAAGGGATATGAGGATAGTGCAGGCAAGTGGAGTTGAGGTAGAAGATCAGCCGTGATTTCATTGAATGGCGGAGCAGGCTCGAGGGGCCTACTTCTGCTCCTATTTCTTATGTTCTTAAATAGCGCAGACAAAGAATATTACCGCCCGCTGGAGTTGGCCGGTGGGCCTGTCTAATGAATACTGCAAACCCACAGGCCACAGAGGGTACGGTGAAGTCAGCCAGGGTTGCTACTCCCGATCGTTGTCCAGTTGTCCCAGTTGGACATTACACCAGAAATGCCAGAGGGCCAGAGGAGATTTATAAGGATGTTGCCAGGACTGGAAAACTTCAGCAAGCAGGAAAGGCTGCATAGGCTGGGGTTGTTTTCTTTGCAACAGAGGAAGCTGAGGGGAGATTTAACTGAGGTGTATAAAATTATGAGGGACGCAGATAAAGTGGATAGGAAGGAGTAATTTCCCTTAGCAGAGGGGTCAATAACCAGGGGGTGTAGATTTAAAGTAGTTGGTAGAAGGCTTAGAGGGGAGGTGAGGAAAAATGTCTTCACCCAGAGGGTGGTGGGGGTCAGGAGCTCACACCTGAAAGGGTGGTGGAGGCAGAAACTCTCACCACATTTAAAAAATACTTGGATGCGCACTTAAAGTGCCGTAACCTACAGGGCTACAGACCGAGTGCTGGAAGGTGGGATTAGGCTGGGTAGCTCTTTTTCGACCAGTACGGACACGATGGGCCAAATGGCCTCCTTCTGTGACGTAATTTTTCTACAATTCTAGATGCATCCGGACAGGATTGGGTTTGACTGTGATGCTTCCTTGGTTGAATAGCCTGCAGAACCCGTTGCCTTGGCTCACACGCGCAGACGGCACCGTACCCCAGCATGAGTGAAGAGG
Organism: Pristiophorus japonicus; assembly: GCF_044704955.1. Lineage (NCBI taxonomy): Eukaryota > Metazoa > Chordata > Chondrichthyes > Pristiophoridae > Pristiophorus > Pristiophorus japonicus. The sequence continues at coordinate 187,251,579 of NC_091988.1, read as the reverse complement.
AGTGGGGGCGCGGTGGGCATTAGGGGGAAATGAATAAAATCCTCAAACATTGATGTCGATAAAAATTAATTAAGCTTCAGCTAACAATAACGTACCCCTTTATTTTTGCAGTCAGCAGCGATCGTGGCAGTGAAGTGTCTCCTCAGCTGTATCTCTGCTAATACCTGGGAGAGATGCCATCTGATTCCGTGCTAATTAATTGTGGTGCATTCTAAGCACCTTCCTTCTCCTCTGTTACGAAACAATGCTGCATCTTAAATGCTATCACCTGCAACTGTCTGGTTTCCATAGCAACTGCAGATCTGTGAGATCTCACTTCAGTCGGAGGCCAGCTGGCAGTTATTTTGGAATTCACATACATGAAAGGATCCCAGACCGTCTTAAAGGGATATTTCCCCCCCCCCCCCCCCCACTCCCTTAAAATAATAGTCTTTTTCATCATAATTATAGTGATTTGTAAACCAAAGCCTCACTTAGCAGGCCGTAAGATCTGGCATCGCCAATGCGGTTGTTGTACAACACACTATGCTTCATATGCCAGGCATGGTTCGACTGTCATTTGCTGGTCTAATGAAGGTGGTACTCCCTCTCAGCCAGTGGCTCAGTGGGTAGCACTTTCGTCTCTGAGTCAGAGGGTCGGGGGGGCAGGGGCGTTTAAGTCCCCGTTCAGAGACTTTGAGCGTGTAATCTAGGCTGACACTCCCAGAGCGCTGGACTGCCGGAGGCGTAGTCTTTCAGATCGGAGATTAAACCGAGGACCCGTCTGCCCTCTCAGAGGATCTGGCCATGATGGCATTGCTACTTGCGGGAGCTTGCTGTGCACTAATTTGCTGCCGCCTTCCCTACATTCATCGTCATCGTAGGCAGTCCCTCAAAGCAAGGGTGACCCACTTCCACGCCAAAAAGGGATGAGTTCACAGGTGTTTCAATGAAGGACCTAATACTCCAGGTCCCGAATTACATCCTGAAGGGTGGAAGATGCCTGTGCGTGGATTTTTTTAACGTGTGGTGACCATTGCACACCAGCCACCACACGGGCTTGACAGAGCTGGGTCTTGGTCCAGTGGCAAGGATTAACCCAGATGACTGGAGACCAGCTCTGCACGGACCTAGTGTGCACACATATCACAGTGTGGGCTGGCCCGTGCTGCCCCTAGGCCCTTGGCTCTTCTGGGCCCCAGACTCACGCCTCTCCTGGGCCCCAGTGACTTCCCTCTACACTTCAAAAATACTCCATTGGCTGAAAAGCACTTTAGGGACGTCCTGAGGTTAAGGAAAGTGCTCAATAAAGGCAAAACTTTCTTTGACTTGACTGACTTCCCTGATTCTGTAGGCACCTGGACAATCATGGCTGACCATGCAACCTTCCACTCAATCCAGTTTCAGCTCTGCAGCCTTGAACCAACTCCTGCCCGAAGCTGCTGCCTCCTTCCCAATCTTGTTACGACCATGGCTAGTTTTGGCTTTGACCTCTCTTTCTCCTGCCCCATTCATTCTGAGTCAGAAGGTTGTGGGTTCAAGTCCCAGTCCAGGGACTTGAGCCCAAAAATCTAAGCTGACATTCCAGTGCAGTGCTGAGGGGAGCGCTGCACTGTCAGAGGTGCCATCTTTTGGATGAGATGTTAGACTGAGGCCCCGCCCTGTCTGCTCTCTCAGGTGGACGTAAAAGATCCCATGGCACTATTTCAAAGAAGAGCAGGGGAGTTATCCCCGGTGTTGTGTGGACAATATTTATCCCTCGATCAACATAACAAAAACAGATTATCTGGTCATTATCACATTGCTGTTTGTGGGAGCCTGCTGCTTTTAAATTGGCTGCCGCGTTTCCCACAATACAACAGTAACGACACTTCAAAACATATTTCATTGGCTGTAAAGCGCCTCGGAACGTCCAGTGGCCGTGAAAGGAGCTATATAAATGCAAGTCTTTTAGCCACATGCAGAGATAAGAATCTATGGGGTCAATTTTCCTGACTTTTGCCCTCGGGGTCCTCCCATTGTATGGGGGCAAAGTTCAAGAAATGGGGCTGGAGACCTGATATGCCGGGACCCTGCCCTCTTTAGATTACCACAGGATTTTTTTAGACTTCCCTGAGGGGGATTCGGTGGGGTGGTGGCAGGGCAGAGCCTGACTCTGCAATACATGCAGGCCCAGCGTTGCTATGGTAATGAAACAGGAGGAGGGGTTCCCCGCTCCCCGCCTCTAGTTCCGACAGTAATGTGAGTGGGGCACCCAGACATTGGGAAAGCCAAGCAGCTGGCAGTGAGCTTGTGCGGTGTCGGAGTGGAATCTGACAGGAAGCTAAAGAGGACTAAAACAGGTACATTGAAAGAAAGATTTGCATTTATATAGCGTCTTTCATGGTGTCCCAAAGCCCTTTACAGCAAATGAAAGTACTTTTGAAGCGTAGTCAGTACTGTATACAGTTCTGGTCTCCATATTACAAAAAGGATATAGAAGCACTGGAGAAAGATTTACAAGGATAATACCAGAACTAAGAGGTTATACCTGTCAGGAAAGATTGAGCAGGCTGGGGTTAGTTATAACAGAGATCTGAGAGGGGACCTGATCAAGTTCTTGAAAAAAAAAAATTATTCACTGGGCATCGCTGGCAAGCCCAACATTTATTGCCCAGCCCTAATAACCCTTGAGAAGGTGGTGGTGAGCCGTCTTTTTGAACTTCTGCAGTCCGAGAGGTGAAGGTACGCCCACAGTGCTGTTAGGGAGGGAGTTCCAGGATTTTGACCCAGCGGCGATGAAGGAACAGCCGATATCTTTCTAAGTCAGGATGGTGTGTGACTTGGAGGGGAACGTGGAGGTGGTGGTGTTGCCATGCGCCTGCCGCCCTTGTCCTTCTAGGCGGTGGAGGTCGCGGGTTTGGGAGGTGCTGCCGAAGAAGCCTTGGCGAGTTGCTGCAGTGCATCTTGTAGATGGTACACACTGCAGCCACGGTAGAGGGAGCGTTTAAAGTGGTGGAAGTGGTGTCAATCAAGCGGGCTGCTTTGTCCTGGATGGCATTGTGCTTCTTGAGTGTTGTTGGAGCTGCACTCATCCAGGCAAGTGGCGAGTATTCCATCATTATGAAGGGTTTTGATAGAGTCGACGAAGAGAAAATGGTTCCACTTGTGGGGAGTCCAAAAACTAGGGGCCATAAATATAAGATAGTCGCTAATAAAGTCATCAAGCTATTCAGGAGAAACTTCTTTACTCAGAGACTGATGAGAATGTGGAACCTGCTACCACAGGGAGTAGTTGAGGTGAATAGTATAGATGTATTTAAGGAGAAGCTCGATGAGTATATGAGGTCGCCCATTTCAGACAGAAACAAGGAGGAATTTCTTCTCTCAGAGGGTCATGACTCTTTGAAATTCTCTACCCCAGAGAGCTGTGGAGGCTGGGTCATTGAATATATTCAAGGCAGAGATAGACAGATTCTTGAACTACAGAGTAGTCAAGGGTTATGGGGAACAGGCAGGAAAGTGGAGTTGAGGCCAAGATCAGATCAGCCATGATCTTATTGAATGGCGGAGCAGGCATGAAGGGCCAAGTGGCCTACTCCTGCTCCTATTTTTTATGTTTTTATGAGGGAGAAAGGAATACAAAGATATGTTTATAAGGTGAGAAGAAATAAATGGAGTGGGAGGAGGCTCGAGTGGAGCCGAGGTGGTGAGACTGAATGGCCTATTTCTGTGCTGTAAATTCTATGTCGTCACTTTCTGCACAGCAAGGTCCCACAAACAGCAATGTGATAATGACCAGGGAGATCGAGAGCCAGCAGCAGTTGGTGAGAGGGGAGCGACCTGTCAAAAGCCCAGCGGGAGATCGAGAGCCAGCGGCAGTTGGTGAGAGGGGAGCGACCTGTCAAAAGCATACTGGTGCAGCTACAGCGGGAGAGAAAGCAAAATAGAAGTAGAAAGTAATCAAAAAGTGACGTCACAGCCAATGGGGTAAGTGATTGGCTGGTGATTGGTGAGTAGCTTTTCTTTTATTTTTTATATCAGTAAGTGAACTATAACATTGTTATTACCAATTTAAGGGTATCTAAGGTTAAGACATGGCAGGAGAGCTCGGTCATGTGATATGCTCCTCCTGTACCATGTGGGAACTCGGGGACACTTCCGGTGTCCCTGACGACTACGTGTGTGGGAAGTGTATCCGCCTCGAGCTCTTGACGGTCCGCGTTGCGGAATTGGAGCTGAAGGTGGATTCACTCTGGAGCATCCACGATGCTGAGAATGACGTGAGTATCACGTGTAGTGAGTTGGTCTTACCGCAGGAGAAGGGTCCACAGCCAGATAGGGAATGGAAGACCAACAGGAAGAGCAGTGCAAGAAAGATAGTGCAGGAGTCCCCTGTGGTCATCCCCCTGCAAAACAGATACACTGCTTTGAGTACTGTTGGAGAGGATGACTCATCAGGGGAGGTCAGCAGCAGCCAAGTTCATGGCACCATAGGTGGCTCTGCTGCAAAGGAGGGCAGGAAAAAGAGTGGGAGAGCGATAGTGATAGGGGATTCGATGGTGAGGGGAATAGATAGGCGTTTCTGCGGACGCAACCGAGACTCCAGGATGGTATGTTGCCTCCCTGGTGCAAGGGTCAAGGATGTCTCGGAGCGGGTGCAGGACATTCTGAAATGGGAGGGAGAACAGCCAGTTGTCGTGGTGCACATTGGTACCAACGACATAGGTAAAAAAAGGGATGAGGTCCTACGAAAAGAATTTAAGGAGCTAGGAGCTAAATTAAAAAGTAGGACCTCAAAAGTAGTAATCTCGGGATTGCTACCAGTGCCACGTGCTAGTCAGAGTAGGAATCGCAGGATAGCGCAGATGAATACATGGCTTGAGCAGTGGTGCAGCAGGGAGGGATTCAAATTCTTGGGGCATTGGAACCGGTTCTGGGGGAGGTGGGACCAGTACAAACCGGACGGTCTGCACCTGGGCAGGTCCGGAACCAATGTCCTAGGGGGAGTGTTTGCTAGTGCTGTTGGGGAGGAGTTAAACTAATATTGCAGGGGGATGGGAACCTATACAGGGAGACAGAGGGAGACAAAAAGGAGGCAAAAGCAAAAGACAGAAAGGAGATGAGGAAAAGTGGAGGGCAGAGAAAATCAAGGCAAAGAACAAAAAGGGCCACTGTACAGCAAAATTCTAAAAGAACAAAGGGTGTTAAAAAAACAAGCCTGAAGGCTTTGTGTCTTAATGCAAGGAGTATCCGCAATAAGGTGGATGAATTAATTGTGCAAATAGATGTTAACAAATATGATGTGATTGGGATTACGGAAACGTGGCTCCAGGATGATCAGGGCTGGGAACTCAACATCCAGGGGTATTCAACATTCAGGAAGGATAGAATAAAAGGAAAAGGAGGTGGGGTAGCATTGCTGGTTAAAGAGGAGATTAATGCAATAGTTAGGAAAGACATTAGCTTGGATGATGTGGAATCTATATGGGTAGAGCTGCAGAACACTAAAGGGCAAAAATCGCTAGTGGGAGTTGTGTACAGACCTCCAAACAGTAGTAGTGATGTTGGGGAGGGCATCAAACAGGAAATTAGGAGTGCATGCAATAAAGGTGCAGCAGTTATAATGGGTGACTTTAATATGCACATAGATTGGGCTAGCCAAACTGGAAGCAATACGGTGGAGGAGGATTTCCTGGAATGCATAAGGGATGGTTTTCTAGACCAATATGTCGAGGAACCAACTAGGGGGGAGGCCATCTTAGACTGGGTGTTGTGTAATGAGAGAGGATTAATTAGCAATCTCATTGTGCGAGGCCCCTTGGGGAAGAGTGACCATAATATGGTGGAATTCTGCATTAGGATGGAGAATGAAACAGTTAATTCAGAGACCATGGTCCAGAACTTAAAGAAGGGTAACTTTGAAGGTATGAGGCATGAATTGGCTAAGATAGATTGGCTAATGATACTTAAGGGGTTGACTGTGGATGGGCAATGGCAGACATTTAGAGAACGCATGGATGAATTACAACAATTGTACATTCCTGTCTGGCGTAAAAATAAAAAAGGGAAGGTGGCTCAACCGTGGCTATCTAGGGAAATCAGGGATAGTATTAAAGCCAAGGAAGTGGCATACAAATTGGCCAGAAATAGCAGCGAACCTGGGGACTGGGAGAAATTTAGAACTCAGCAGAGGAGGACAAAGGGTTTGATTAGGGTAGGGAAAATGGAGTACGAGAAGAAGCTTGCAGGGAACATTAAGGCGGATTGCAAAAGTTTCTATAGGTATGTAAAGAGAAAGAGGTTAGTAAAGACAAACGTAGTCCCCTGCAGTCAGAATCAGGGGAAGTCATAACGGGGAACAAAGAAATGGCAGACCAATTGAACAAGTACTTTGGTTCAGTATTCACTAAGGAGGACACAAACAACCTTCCGGATATAAAAGTGGTCAGAGGGTCTATTAAGGAGGAGGAACTGAGGGAAATCTTTATTAGTCGGGAAATTGTGTTGGGGAAATTGATGGGATTGAAGGCCGATAAATCCCCAGGGCCTGATGGACTGCATCCCAGAGTACTTAAGGAGGTGGCCTTGGAAATAGCGGATGCATTGACAGTCATTTTCCAACATTCCATTGACTCTGGATCAGTTCCTATCGAGTGGAGGGTAGCCAATGTAACCCCACTTTTTAAAAAAGGAGGGAGAGAGAAAGCAGGGAATTATAGACCGGTCAGCCTGACCTCAGTAGTGGGTAAAATGATGGAATCAATTATTAAGGATGTCATAGCAGCGCATTTGGAAAATGGTGACATGATAGGTCCAAGTCAGCATGGATTTGTAAAAGGGAGATCATGCTTGACAAATCTTCTGGAATTTTTTGAGGATGTTTCCAATAAAGTGGACAAAGGAGTACCAGTTGATGTGGTATATTTGGACTTTCAGAAGGCTTTCGACAAGGTCCCACACAGGAGATTAATGTGCAAAGTTAAAGCACATGGGATTGGGGGTAGTGTGCTGACGTGGATTGAGAACTGGTTGTCAGACAGGAAGCAAAGAGTAGGAGTAAATGGGTACTTTTCGGAATGGCAGGCAGTGACTAGTGGGGTACCGCAGGGTTCTGTGCTGGGGCCCCAGCTGTTTACATTATACATTAATGATTTAGACGAAGGGATTAAATGTAGTATCTCCAAATTTGCGGATGACACTAAGTTGGGTGGCAGTGTGAGCTGCGAGGAGGATGCTATGAGTTTGCAGAGTGACTTGGATAGGTTAGGTGAGTGGGCAAATGCGTGGCAGATGAAGTATAATGTGGATAAATGTGAGGTTATCCACTTTGGTGGTAAAAACAGAGAGACAGACTATTATCTGAATGGTGACAGATTAGGAAAAGGGAAGGTGCAACGAGACCTGGGTGTCATGGTACATCAGTCATTGAAGGTTGGCATGCAGGTACAGCAGGCGGTTAAGAAAGCAAATGGCATGTTGGCCTTCATAGCGAGGGGATTTGAGTACAGGGGCAGGGAGGTGTTGCTACAGTTGTACAGGGCCTTGGTGAGGCCACACCTGGAGTATTGTGTACAGTTTTGGTCTCCTAACTTGAGGAAGGACATACTTGCTGTTGAGGGAGTGCAGCGAAGATTCACCAGACTGATTCCCGGGATGGTGGGACTGACCTATCAAGAAAGACTGAATCAACTGGGCTTGTATTCACTGGAGTTCAGAAGAGTGAGAGGGGACCTCATAGAAACGTTTAAAATTCTGACGGGTTTGGACAGGTTGGATGCAGGAAGAATGTTCCCAATGTTGGGGAAGTCCAGAACCAGGGGTCGCAGTCTAAGGATAAGGGGTAAGCCATTTAGGACCGAGATAAGGAGAAACTTCTTCACCCAGAGAGTGGTGAACCTGTGGAATTCTCTACCACGGGAAGTAGTTGAGGCCAGTTCACTAAATATATTCAAAAGGGAGTTAGATGAAGTCCTTACTACTCGGGGGATCAAGGGGTATGGCGTGAAAGCAGGAAGTGGGTACTGAAGTTTCATGTTCAGCCATGAACTCGTTGAATGGCGGTGCAGGCTAGAAGGGCTGAATGGCCTGCTCCTGCACCTATTTTCTATGTTTCTATGTTTCTATGTAATCTGTTTTAGTGATGTTGGTTGAGGGATAAATATTGGCCAGGACACCGGGGCGAACTCTCCTGCTCTTCTTCGAGTGGATTTGAGTATAGGGGCAGGGAGGTCTTACTGCAGTTGTACAGGGCCTTGGTGAGGCCACACCTGGAATATTGTGTTCAGTTTTGGTCTCCTAATCTGAGGAAGAACATTCTTGCTATTGAGGAAGTGCAGCGAAGGTTCACCAGACTGATTCCCGGGATGGCGGGACTGACATATGAAGAAAGACTGGATCAACTAGGCTAATATTCACTGGAATTTAGAAGTATGAGAGGGGATCTCATAGAAACATATAAAATTCTGACGGGATTGGACAGGTTAGATGCAGAAAGAATGTTCCCAATGTTGGGGAAGTCCAGAACCAGGGGTCACAGTCTAAGGATAAGGGGTAAGCCATTTAGGACCGAGATGAGGAAAAACTTCTTCACTCAGAGAATTGTCTACCACAGAAAGTTGTTGAGGCCAGTTTGTTAGATATATTCAAAAGGGAGTTAGATGTGGCCCTTACGACTAAAGGGATCAAGGGCTGTGGAGAGAAAGCAGGAATGGGGTATTGAAGTTGCATGATCAGCCATGGCTAGAATAGACTGGCAAAGGACACTTAAAGGGTTGACGGAGGATAAGCAATGGCAAACATTTAAAGATCACATGGATGAACTTCAGCAATTGTACATCCCTGTCTGGAGTAAAAATAAAATGGGAAAGGTGGCTAAACAGTGGCTAACAAGGGAAATTAAGGATAGTGTTAAAACCAAGGAAGAGGCATATAAATTGGCTAGAAAAAGCAACAAACCTGAGGACTGGAAGTAATTTAGAATTCAACAGAGGAGAACTAAGGGTTTAATTAAGAGGGGGGAAATAGAGTACGAGAGGAAGCTTGCAGGGAACATAAAAACTGACTGCAAAAGCTTCTATAAATATGGGAAGAGAAAAAGACTAGTGAAGACAAACGTAGGTCCCTTGCAGTCGGATTCAGGTGAATTTATAATGGGGAACAAAGAAATGGCAGACCAATTGAACAAATATTTTGGTTCTGTCTTCATGAAGGAAGACACAAATAACCTTCCGAATGTACTAGGGGACAGTGGGTGTAGTCACAAGGAGGAACTGAAGGATATCCTTATTAGGCAGGAAATTGTGTTAGGGAAATTGATGGGATTGAAGGCCGATAAATCCCCGGGGCCTGATAGTCTGCATCCCAGAGTACTTAGGAAGTGGCCCTAGAAATAATGGATGCATTGGTGATCATTTTCCAACAGTCTATCGACTCTGGATCAGTTCCTATGGACTGGAGGGTAGCTAATGTAACACCACTTTTGAAAAAAGGAGGGAGAGAGAAAATGGGTAATTATAGATCGCTTAGCCTGACATCAGTAGTGGGGAAAATGTTGGAATCAATCATTAAAGATGAAATAGCAGCGCATTTGGAAAGCAGTGACAGGATCGCTCCAAGTCAGCATGGATTTATGAAAGGGAAATCATGCTTAACGAATCTTCTGGAAATTTTTGAGGATGTAACTAGCAGAGTGGACAAGGGAGAACCAGTGGATGTGGTGTATTTGGACTTTCAAAAGGCTTTTGACAAGGTCACGCACAAGAGATTGGTGTGCAAAATCAAAGCACATGGTATTGGGGGTAATGTACTGTTGTGGATAGAGAAATGGTTGGCAGACAGGAAGCAGAGAGTCGGGTTAAACGGGTCCTTTTCAGAATGGCAGGCAGTGACTAGTGGAGTGCCACAGGGCTCAATGCTGGGACCCCAGCTCTTTACAATATATATTAACGATTTAGATGAAGGAATTGAGTGTAATATCTCCGAGTTTGCAGATGACACTAAACTGGATGGCGGTGTGAGCTGTGAGGAGGACGTTAAGAGGCTGCAGGGTGACTTGGACAGGTTAGGTGAGTGGGCAAATGCATGGCAGATGCAGTATAATGTGGATAAATGTGAGGTTATCCATTTTGGGGGCAAAAACACGAAGGCAGAATATTATCTGAATAGTGGCAGATTAGGAAAAGGAGAGATGAAATGAGACCTGGGTGTCAAGGTTCATCAGTCATTGAAAGTTGGCATGCAGGTACAGCAGGTGGTGAAGAAGGCAAATTATATGTTGGCCTTCATAGCTGGGGGATTTGAGTATAGGAGCAGGGAGATCTTACTGCAGTTGCACAGGGCCTTGGTGAGGCCTCACCTGGAATATTGTGTTCAGTTTTGGTCTCCTAATCTGAGGAAGGACGTTCTGCTATTGAGGGAGTGCAGCGAAGGTTCACCAGACTGATTCCAGAGATGGCTGGACTGACATATGAGGAGAGACTGGATCAACTGGGCCTTTATCCACTGGAGTTTAGAAGGATGAGCGGGGATCTCATAGAAACGTATAAGATTCTGATGGGACTGGACAGGTTAGATGCGGGAAGAATGTTCCCGATGTCAGGGAAGTCCAGAACCAGGGGACATAGTTTTATGATAAGAACATAAGAACATAAGAATTAGGAACAGGAGTAGGCCATCTAGCCCCTCGAGCCTGCTCCGCCACTCAACAAGATCTGGCCGTGGACTCAGCTCCACTTACCCGCCCGCTCCCCGTAACCTTTAATTCCCTTATTGGTTAAAAATCTATCTATCTGTGATTTGAATACATTCAATGAGCTAGCCTCAACTGCTTCCCTGGGCAGAGAATTCCACAGATTCACAACCCTCTGGGAGAAGAAATTCCTTCTCAACTCGGTTTTAAATTGGCTCCCCCGTATTTTGAGGCTGTGCCCCTTAGTTCTAGTCTCCCCGACCAGTGGAAACAACCTCTCTGCCTCTATCTTGTCTATCCCTTTCATTATTTTAAATGTTTCTATAAGATCACCCCTCATCCTTCTGAATTCCAACAAGTAAAGACCCAGTCTACTCAATCTATCATCATAATGTAACCCCCTCATCTCCGGAATCAGCCTAGTGAATCGTCTCTGTACCCCCTCCAAAGCTAGTATATCCTTCCTTAAGTAAGGTGACCAAAACTGCACGCAGTACTCCAGGTGCGGCCTCACCAATACCCTGTACAGTTGCAGCAGGATCTCCCTGCTTTTGTACTCCATCCCTTTCGCAATGAAGGCCAACATTCCATTCGCCTTCCTGATTACCTGCTGCACCTGCAAACTAACTTTTTGGGATTCATGCACAAGGACCCCCAGGTCCCTCTGCACCGCAGCATGTTGTAATTTCTCCCCATTCAAATAATATTCCCTTTCACTGTTTTTTTTTCCAAGGTGGATGACCTCACATTTTCCAACTTTGTATTCCATCTGCCAAACCTTAGCTCATTCGCTTAACCTATCTAAATCTCTTTGCAGCCTCTGTGTCCTCTACACAACCCGCTTTCCCACTAATCTTTGTGTCATCTGCAAATTTTGTTACACTACACTCTGTCCCCTCTTCCAGGTCATCTATGTATATTGTAAACAGTTGTGGTCCCAGCACCGATCCCTGTGGCACACCACTAACCACCGATTTCCAACCCGAAAAGGACCCATTTATCCCGACTCTCTGCTTTCCGTTAGCCAGCCAATTCTCGATCCATGCTAATACATTTCCTCTGACTCCGCGTACCTTTATCTTCTGCAGTAACCTTTTGTGTGGCACCTTATCAAATGCCTTTTGGAAATCTAAAAACACCACATCCATCGGTACACCTCTATCCACCATGCTCGTTATATCCTCAAAGAATTCCAGTAAATTAGTTAAACATGATTTCCCCTTCATGAATCCATGTTGCGTCTGCTTGATTGCACTATTCCTTTCTAAATGTCGCGCTATTTCTTCCTTAATGATAGCTTCAAGCATTTTCCCCACTACAGATGTTAAACTGACCAGCCTATAGTTACCTGCCTTTTGTCTGCTACCTTTTTTAAACAGAGGGGTTACATTAGCTGCTTTCTAATCTGATGGTACCTCCCCAGAGTCCAGAGAATTTTGGTAGATTATAACGAATGCATCTGCTATAACTTCCACCATCTCTTTTAATACCCTGGGATGCATTTCATCAGGACCAGAGGACTTGTCTACCTTGAGATCAATTAGCCTGTCCAGCACTACCCCCCTAGTGATAGTGATTGTCTCAAGGTCCTCCCTTCCCACATTCCCGTGACCAGCAATTTTTGGCATGGTTTTTGTGTCTTCCACTATGAAGACCGAAGCAAAATAATTGTTTAAGGTCTCAGCCATTTCCACATTTCTCATTATTAAATCCTCCTTCTCATCTTCTAAGGGACCAACATTTACTTTAGTCACTCTTTTCCGTTTTATATATCGGTAAAAGCTTTTACTATCTGTTTTTATGTTTTGCGCAAGTTTACTTTCGTAATCTCTCTTTCCTTTCTTTATTGCTTTCTTAGTCATTCTTTGCTGTCGTTTAAAATTTTCCCAATCTTCTAGTTTCCCACTAACCTTGGCCACCTTATACGCATTGGTTTTTAATTTGATACTCTCCTTTATTTCCTTGGTTATCTATGGCTGGTTATCCCTTCTCTTGCCGCCCTTCTCTTTCACTGGAATATATTTTTGTTGAGCACTATGAAAGAGCTCCTTAAAAGTCCTCCACTGTTCCTCAATTGTGCCACCGTTTAGTCTGTGTTCCCAGTCTACTTTAGCCAACTCTGCCCTCATCCCACTGTAGTCCCCTTTGTTTAAGCATAGTACGCTCGTTTGAGACAATACTTCCTCACCCTCAATCTTTATTACAAATTCAATCATACTGTGATCACTCATTCCGAGAGGATCTTTTACTAGGAGATCGTTTACTATTCCTGTCTCATTACACAGGACCAGATCTAAGATAGCTTGCTCCCTTGTAGGTTCTGTAACATACTATTCTAAGAAACAATCCCATATACATTCTATGAATTCCTCCTCAAGGCTACCCCGTGCGATTTTGATTTGACCAATCGATATGTAGGTTAAAATCCCCCATGATTACTGCCGTTCCTTTTTCACATGCCTCCATTATTCCCTTGATTATTGTCCGCCCCACTGTGAAGTTATTATTTGGGGGCCTATAAACTACACCCACCAGTGACTTTTTCCCCTTACTATCTCTAATCTCCACCCACAATGATTCAACATTTTGTTCATTGGAGCCAATATCATCTCTCACAACTGCCCTGATATCATCCTTTATTAACAGAGCTACCCCACCTCCTTTCCCTTCTTGTCTATCTTTCCAAATTGTCAGATACTCCTGTATGTTTAATTCCCAGTCTTGGCCACCCTGCAACCACGTTTCAGTAATGGCCACCAAATCATACCCATTTGTAATGATTTGTGCCGTCAACTCATTTACTTTGTTCGAATGCTGCGTGCGTTTAGGTAGAGTGTTTTAATACTAGTTTTTAAACCATGATTTTTAGTTTTGACCCCGCCTGCAGCCCCTTTACATTCATACATATTGTTCCTTCCTATCACCTTGTGGTTTACACTTACCCCAGTGCTACTCTGCTCTGTTGCCTCCTGCCTTTTGCATCCTTTCTTGGGGTTCTGTTCATCTGAGCTCTCACCCACTCTAACTAGCTCAGAGCCCTCTCCTGGGTTCCCATCCCCCTGCCAAGCTAGTTTAAAGCCCTCCCAACCACACTCTCAAAACCACCCACGAGAACATTGGTCCCGTCTCTGTTGAGGTGTAACCTGTCCGACTTGTACAGGTCCCACCTACCCCAGAAGCGGTCCCAATTGTTCAGGAAACTAATGCCCTCCCTCCTACACCAATGCCCCAGCCACGGATTTATCTGACTAGCCTTCCTATTTCTACCCTCACTAGTACGTGGCACTGGCAGTAATCCCGAGATTACCACCTTTGAGGTCCTGGCTTTCAATCTTTCTACCTATGTCGTTGGTACCAATGTGGACCACAACCACTGGCTGTTCCCCTTCCCTCCCCAGAATGCCCTGCAGTTGCTCAGTGACATCATTGACCCTTGCACCAGGGAGGCAACACACCATCCTGATATCACCTTTGCTGCCGCAGAAGCGCCTATCTGCTCCCCTAACTATTGAATCTCCTATCACTATAGCCCTTCCCGTCTTCTTCCTCCCCCCCTGTACAGCTGAGCCACCCACGGTGCTGTGGACTTGGCCCTGGCTGCACTCCCCAGAGGCATCACCACCCTCGCCAGTAGTCAGAATAGAGTACCGGTTGGAGAGCGGGATAGCCTCAGGGGACTCCTGCACTGCTGCCTCGCCATACTCTTGTGTGCGACGGTCACCCATTCCCTATCCTCCTGTACCCTTTTAATCTGTGGGGTGACCAACGCCTGAAACGAGCTATCCACGTACCTCTCGTTCTCTCGGATGCTCCTCAGTGCCTCCAGTCCTCGCTCAAGCTCCGAGACTCGGCGCTCGAGTTGGAGGAGCTGGAGACACTTCCTGCACATGTGGTCATCCCCATTGCGGGAAGCATCCGGGAATTCCCACATGGCACAGGTGTTGCATTCCGTTTGAACGAGCTGCCCTGCCATCCCACTAGTTACCCTTAAATTACCCAGCAAAAACACTAACTCCCACTACACACACTGAACAGCTATTTAGTAATTTATCCTCTTATCTATTAGAACACAAAATCAAAGAGATATACTCACCAGCCGATCAGCCAACCACTTGCCAGCTTGGCTGTGACGTCACTTTTTGATTTCTTGTCTCTCCTCCCCGCACTGCTCGCTCACCGACTGCCGCTGGGCCTTTGTAGGCCGCTGACCCCGGACTGCCGCTGGGCCTTTGTAGGCCGCTGACCCCGGACTGCCGCTGGGCCTTTGTAGGCCGCTGACCCCGGACTGCCGCTGGGCCTTTGTAGGTCGCTGACCCCGGACTGCCGCTGGGCCTTTGTCGGCCGCTGACCCCGGACTGCCGCTGGGCCTTTGTCGGCCGCTGACCCCGGACTGCCGCTGGGCCTTTGTCGGCCGCTGACCCCGGACTGCCGCTGGGCCTTTGTCGGCCGCTGACCCCGGACTGCCGCTGGGCCTTTGTCGGCTGCTGACCCCGGACTGCCGCTGGGCCTTTGTCGGCTGCTGACCCCGGACTGCCGCTGGGCCTTTGTAGGCCGCTGACCCCGGACTTCCACTGGGCCTTTGTCGGCTGCTGACCCCGGACTGCCACTGGGACTTTGTAGGCCGCTGACTCCGGACTGCCGCTGGGACTTTGTCGGCCGCTGACCCCGGACTGCCGCTGGGCCTTTGTCGGCCGCTGACCCCGGACTGCCGCTGACGCTGCTCCTCCCCACACTCTGACATCACCTCTCGATTTCTCACCCCTCTGTCTTTGTCTGCAGCTGGTTGGGCTGGTCTCTGGGCCTCCATCTCCTACTCTCGCACTCCTTATCAGCTGCTCTAGTGTCAGCACTGGTAGGAAAAACAAGACAAAACAGCACCTGCCACCCCCACTTGCCCAAACTCACCCACTTACCAAACTCACAAATGCCACTCTATGCTGCTGCACTCCATGCTCTGCACGAGCTGCCTCTTTTTAAACTGTATCTAGGTCAGATGACTCACTACTGGTCAGTCGTTTACAGAATTGGTTTTAACTAGCTGCTAATTGCCTCCTACTGGAGAATTACCTTGTTTTTCTCTGCCTAAGGGGTAGGCCATTTAGGACTGAGATGAGGAGAAACTTCTTCACTCAGAGAGTTGTTAACCTGTGGAATTCCCTGCCACAGAGAGTTGTTGATGCCAGTTCATTGGATATATTCAAGAGGGAGTTAGATATGGCCCTTACGGCTAAAAACATCAAGGGGTATGGAGAGAAAGCAGGAAAGGGGTACTGAGCCATGGTCTTATTGAATGGTGGTGCAGGCTCGAAGGGTCGAATGGCCTACTCCTGCACCTATTTTCTATGTTTCTATGTTTCTATGAAATAGTGCCATAGTTTTATGTCCCCCTGAGACGGAGCCTTGGTTTAACATCTCACCCGAAAAACGGCCCCTTCGACAGGGCAGTGTAGCTCAGCACTACGCTGGAGTGTCAGCCGGAGATTATGTGCTCAAGTCTCTGGAGTGGGACTATGATCCCATGACCTTCTGACTCAGAGACGAGAGCGCTGCTCACTGAACCACGGCTGAATTGAAAATGTTTGACAATCTCCCAGTCAGATCTTCAGGCCTGAGGGGTTGGGATTCTGTGTAAACTATTTCTTTCTGTATGAGCTGAAAGCTCAGAATCAATTTGTCATAACCTCAATCTATGCTGGGAGTGCAGCTTTCCTGTTTGCCTTCATTCAAATGTTTACAGAGGTATAATTGTGTGCCAAGAGCCACAGTTTCACTGAAAGGCGGCGGAGAGGCGGGGGGTGGGTGGGGGAGAGAAAATCATCCTGGTATCTTTAATAAGAAGCGCTGTTTGAGAATCCATTTAAGCTCATAAATTAGCTGCACCCAATTATGCTTTCACGAAATGATGGACACATTTACTGTTTCATGTTCAGACTGCTTAAAATATATTTCACTAGCAGATTAGTTTTGATATTGTAACTAACACGGGGCGTCGCCATGGTTACTGCGACTGGTGGTGATTGTGACGACATAATCGCCAGTCTCCGCCTCACGGTGTCCATGGCAATGAGGGCATCTAGAAGCAGCATGCGGGCGGGGTGGGGGGCGGGGCGAAACGCTAATTTGTGTCACAGGGGCGAGGGCAGTCCTTAAATCCTTAGACTAGGCGACTAAGTCCGTACCAAGTAATCAGAGGAAGACCAAGGATTTAATTTGCCTGATAGGCGGAGACGCAAGAAAGGCTTGCATTTCTATAGTGCCTTTCACGACCACCGGTCGTCCCAAAGCGCTTTAAGAACTTAAGAAGATAAGAAATAGGAGCAGGAGTAGGCCAGTTGGGCCCTTGAGCCTGCTCCGCCATTTAATAAGATCATGGCTGATCTGATCTTGGGCTCAGCTCCACTTCCCTGCCTGTTCCCCATAACCCTTCGCTCCCTTATCGTTCAAAAATCTGTCTATCTCCACTTTAAATATATTCAATGACCCAGCCTCCACAGCTCTCTGAGGCAGAGAATTCCACAGATTTACCACCCTCAGAGAAAAGAAATTCCTCCTCATCTCAGTTCTAAATGGGTGACCCCTTTTTCTAAAACTATGCCCCTTAGTTTTAGATTCCCCCATAAATGTAAACATCCTCTCTGCATCTACCTTGTCGAGCCCCTAAGTATCTTACATGTTTCAATAAGATCACCCCTCATTCTTCTAAACTCCAATGAGTCTGCACGATGTCTCCAAATGCTACACAGCTCACTGTTCTGTCGACAGACAGGGCAGCCAAATTGTGCACAGCAAGCTCCCACAAACCAGCAATGAACAATTGCATTCTTTTTGGCGGGGTTGAGGGAGGGATAAATGTTGACCAGGATATCTGGGGAACTACCCAGCTCTTCTTCAAACTTCTACAGCCACCTGAGAAAACAGATGGGACCTCGGTTTCACGTCCCGTCAAAAAAGACGGCACCTCCGACCGTACAGCACTCCCTCATCACTGCACTAGAGTGTCAGCCTGGATTACGTGCTCAAGCCTCTGGAGTGGGACTGGAACCCGCAACACCTGACTCTGAGGCAAGAGTGTTAGAATTGAGACAAGCTGACTTCAAGAGAACTGTCTATTTAGCGCTCAAAGACCCAGAACCAGCTAGTGGAGTAGAGATAGGGGTGATAGAGGTTACACAATATCATGACTTTACAAGTGGGGTGCAGATCACGGTCCATTGGACATTTATGAGGGAAATGTAATGATCCCAAGGAGAATTATAAAAGCTTCTTTTTTTCTTTTCTAATGACATCATTCCACATGTGTGAACGTTTGCAGGACAGTGGTGGAGAAGGCTTAGATCAGCTTGTACCACATAGCAGAATCTGGTAGGGTGCAAATTAACTAGTTGCAAGGATTACGGTGAGAAAGACCCTGGTTTGGTAATATTATTGGTAACTCGAGCTCATCCAAAACACTGCTGCTTGTAACCTAAATCGCACCAAGTTCTGTTCAACCATCACCTCTTGTGTTCGCTGACCTACATTGGCTCCCCGTCTGGAAACGCCTCGATTTTTAATTCTCAACCTTGTTTTCAAATCTCTTCATGGCCTCACCCCTCCCTATCTCTGTAACCTCCCCCAGCCCTACAACCACGCACCCCCCCCTCGAGATCTCTGCGCTCCTCCAATTCTATTACAACAACAGAAACTTGTATTAATTTAGCACCTTTAACATAACAACACATCCCAATGTCCCAATTCTAGCCTCTTGTGCATCCCCAATCTTCATCACTCCACCATGGGTGGCCGTGCCTTTAGCTGCCTAGGCCCTAAGCTCTGGAATTCCCTCCCTAAATCTCTCCTCCTCTCTTTCTCTTCTTTTAAGATGCTCCTGAAAGCCCACCTCTTTGACCGAGCTTTTGGTCACCTGCCCTAATATTTCCTTATGTGGCTCGGTGTCAAATTTTTGTTGGATAACAGTCAGTGGGCAGCACACTTGCCTCAGAGTCAGAAAGTCGTGGGTTCGAGTCCCATGCCAGGGACTTGACCACAAAAATCTAAGCTGACACTCCAGTGCAGTGCTGAGGGAGCGCTGCACTGTCGGAGGTGCTGTCTTTTGGATGAGACGTTAAACCGAGGCCGTGTTTGCTCCCTCACGTGGAAGTAAATGATCCCATGGCACTATTTCAAAGAAGAGCAGGGGAGTTATCCCCGGTGCCCTGGGCCAATATTTATCCCTCAATCAACATCACTAAAAAATCGGATCATCTGTGTCATTATCACATTGCTGTTTGTGGGAGCTTGCTGTGCGCAAATTGGCTGCCATGTTTCCTACATTAAAACAGTGACTGCACTCCAAAAAGTACTTCATTGCTGTAAAACGCTTTGGGACATCTGGTGGTCATGAAAGGCGCTATATAAATGCAAGTCTTGCTTTTTTTTTCTTTTAAAGGCGTTATATAAAGGCAAACAGTTGTCGTAGTTAGATATAACAGTCAAGGATACTGAGACTAAATGGTGCAGTTCTAAGTACCATATCGACTCTGGTAGCGTGCGATTACAATGAGCCTTCAGGAGCAGGAATGTTCTCGGGCTTTATCGAGATGGAGCGGCCTTGTGAGTGGCATATACCGTTGGGTTCAGCCAACCTGAGCTGAGGTGGGGGAAACTGATTTCTGACTGCTCGTCCTCAATCCCCGAGACAGCGTTGAATGAAGAAGGCCCTTCAGTCCCTTTGACTTCCTCCCTGCAGAACACACCAATCCTCCCGTCTTCTCAACGCATCATCAAGTTGTGTCTTGAACGAGTTCCTTGTCCTGGCCTCAACCACTCTTCCTGCTGTTGGGGCAGGATGTAGAAAGCTGCAGGAAGCCTGTCAACGAGGTTGATCACCTGATCTGAATAGTTTGTGCCGCTGGTTGGCTCTTCCTAAGGGGCATGATCCAGCATGAGCACAAAATCAGATGAGGTTAGCTTGGAATTTTCTGTGGTCACAACAGATGTGGTGAGGCACTGGAGATAACCACTGCCCTCTGGTGGTGGAGTAGTCAACAGCACCTTCAACAACAACAACAATAACAACAACTTGTATTTATATAACGCCTTTAACGTAGTGAAACATCCCAAGGTGTTTCACGGAAGTATTATGAGAAAAACATTTGACACTGAGCCACATAAGGAGAAATTAGGGCAGGCTTGGTCACAGAGGTAGGTTTTAAGAAGCGCCTTGAAGGAGGAAAGAGAGGTAGAGAGGTGGAGAGGTTTGGGCAGGGTGTTCCAGAGCTTGGGGCCTAGGCAACAGAAGGCACGACCACCAATTATAATCAGGGATGCTCAAGAGGGCAGAATTAGAGGAGCGCAGGCATCTAGGGGGGGGTGTGTGAGGCTGGAGGAGATTACAGAGATAGGGAGGGGCGAGGCGATGCAGGGATTTGAAAACAAGGATGAGAATTTTGAAATCGAGTCATTGCTTAACCGGGAGCCAATGTAGATCAGTGAGCACAGGGGCGATGGGTGAGCGGGACTTGGTGCGAGTTAGGACAGGGGGCAGCCGAGTTTTCAATCAGGTTACAAGTAACATTGATATTTTCCCCCCAACTCTTTTATTTCTCCCTAATTTGCTCACCTAAAGGCAGTATTGTTGAATCCTTTCTGGGATACGGTTAAATGGCCATGTTCAATCAGCTCACCGACCCAAGTAGCCACAGAGCTATTTAGCCATGGGTGCTTCACAGCCATGCCTCACTCTAATACCCACAGACGAGCATTTCCAACAGGGGTCAGTAGATAGTGTCCCTCTCCCTGACCTGGGGGCTCTGTGGTCAATTGTAGCTAACTTAGCTCAGACGAAGGATCAAACCTTGGACTTCTTCTGGCCTGGATGGTGCTGCCATTCACTGGATTATTCTACTGAGCTATTGGGCAGCAAATAATCACATGAATGGACATTGTTTAAGGTTGGGGAACTTCCATTCCTGGCAGAAGATCTTTGTTCCTCCCCCTTCTCCTCCCCGCCACCCCCTCCCCACAGTTTTCTCTGTGATGGTGCTGACCCTTGCTGGAGTTTGGTTCACGGGCAGCGAAGTGTCAACTGGCTATTCGACCACGGAAACCGTCACTGCCTGAGCCTGTCCTCACGTGGTCCTGCCCACATGTGTGCTGAGTTTCCAATGGTGGGGGTGGGGGAATGAAGAGACATCAATGCCCTGTTAGCATGCTGCTGAAGATTAACTCAGCCACGTCACGGATCAAAATTGACTGCTCTGTATGGACAAGTGTCACACCAGCAACAATGAAACCATCGCGGCTGCAAGTTCCACTTTCACGTTGTATGCAAGTACAGATACTTTGCAAAATTCTTTGCATTTTAACTGTCGGGATCATTAATATGAAAAGGTGTAAGAGAGAGCGAGAGAAGGGTTCGCACAATTGATCCCTAACATCTGCTGCTCATGATCAAGGTTTGTCTGCAGGGGTGTTTTTTTGTTTATTACCAAGAGGGCTTGAAGCAGTTGGCTATCGACGGGGATGGTGGGCGGTTTCTAGCCTCTTGCTTCAAGTCCCCGAGTTGTCGCCTGATGACGAAGACGGAATTCTGATTGACTAATTCGATATTCATCTCACTATTCATGCAGAAGAGGTCATGAAATTTTCCAATTTGCTGCGGCAGGCTTTAACCCTTTCCGTTACTTCGCCAAACTGTGATCACAAACTGCCACGCGCCTTGTGGGATGAGCGGGCTGATATCGGGCAGCAAATCATCCGAACCGCTTCAAGGAATCTGCCCCATTTCTGACTCGCCTCTGAGCCAGAAGGTCGTGGATTCAGGTCCCATTCCAGAGACTTGAGTGCCAAAATATAGGCTGACCCTCCCAGTGCAGCACCGAGGGATCGCTGCACTGTCGGAGGTGCCGTCTTTTTAGAGGAGGTGTTAAACAGAGGCCCCATCTGCTCTCTCAGGTGGATGCAAAAGATCCCATGGACATTATTTTGAAGAAGAGCAGGGGAGTTACCCCATTGTCCTGGCCCAATATTTATCCCTCAACCAACATCACTAAAATGGATTATCCGGTCATTATCACTTTGCTGTTTGTGGGAGCTTGCTGTGCGCAAATTGGCTGCTACATTACAACAGTGACTACACTTCAAAAGTACTTCATTGGCTGTAAAGCGCTTTGGGACGCCCGAGGTTGTAAATGGCACTTTATAAATGCAAACCTTTTTTCTTTCTATCCTCAGCTGTGCTAACTCTCACCAGAAGGACGGGCGAACAAGTAGTCTATACCAGCTGGATGTGATCTGTGTTCTGTCATACAGAAAGCCCCAGGGTCTGGCATCATGGAGATTGGCAGGTGACAAAAATAACTGCTGTTTCAGTTTAATTATAGATCCCGGGGCTCAGAAGAGTGAAGTTGCCACCAATCGCTGTTAATGGTCGATTTGAGCCTTCGTTGCCCTGGGCGAAAGAGCAGATAAGGTTATTCAAAGAGCCTGGTCCGGATTGCTATCCAGCGACCTCTCCTGGAATGCATGGGGCTAAGCGATGGTGCAAATAGCCTGGCAACTCTCACAGCCTAAACTCACAAAGGAAGAGTAGGAGGAACTACGAGAGGGCACCAATAGATGTGGCATCCCAGGCAAGGCCAGCATTTATGCCCATCCCTAATTGCCCTCGAGAAAGTGGTGGTGAGCCACCTTCTTGAACCGTTGCAGTCCGTGACTTCTTTGGAGCGGTTTGGTACAACTGAGTGGCTCGCTCTGTCATTCCAGAGGGCAGTTAAGAGTCAACCACATTGCTGTGGGTCTAGAGTCACACAGAGGCCAGACCGGGCAAGGACAGCAGATTTCCTTCCCTAAAGGACATGAGTGAACCAGATGGGTTTTTACAACAATCCAGTGGTTTCATGGGGCTAGACTTTCCCTAAAGGCCCTCAACGCCCGATTGCCCGCTGAGAAGCAGCACTAACACTCGACGAAGAAAAGCTGCTGAGAATTTCCATTTTAAAGTTTAAAGTAAGTAAAACTAATCGCCCGGGTGAGAAACTGGGCCTTGCACACTCATTGTCGCCGTTTTTCTCGGCGGGTAAGTGGAAAGTTAGCAACATGGGCGGTCGTTACCGGAATGGACAGTAAGTAGTAAAATTTAGTCCGAGGCTGCAGTTGGTTGGGCCTAGGGAGGGGAGAAAACTTTATTAAAAAAATGTCATAAAAAAAAATGTAAATGTAAAAAGCATTCCCAAGATAGTTTTAACCCTAATCGCCATGTTAAAATTTAAAAAAAATAATGAAAGAACCTTTAACTTACCTTTTTTTGCAGAGTCCCCCTTACCGCCCTGTTTAAACAGCTTTTACAGGGCAGGTCTCTCGGTGATCTGGACGTCGGCGGTTGAGGCCAAACTTATGCCCTGGTGGTTGTTCTCGGCGTTGCACGTGGGCGGTTTGGTCCCGGCGGGCGACTTCAGATGTGGGCGATAACGTTGAAAAACTTACGTGGAAACCTCTCGCCGGGCGGAAAACCAGCTGTAACGCCGAGAAAATCACCGACAATGAAGCCGGAAGTCTGGCCCATAGTCACCATTACTGATACTAGCTTCTTTTATTCCAGATTTATTTAGTTATCTGAATTTAAATTCCCCCAGGTGCCGCGGTAGGATTTGAACTCACGTCTCATAGCTTATTGGTCCAGGCCTCTGGATTGTTAGTCCAATAACATAACCACGGGGCTACAGTTCCCGATAAAAGAACTGTGCCCCAGCACGAGGCGACGATTCCTGAGAGCTTAATCTGTAAATAGATTTGGCAGTGACACATGGCCTCCTCTGAGGAGATATTTACCTGTTGCCTAACTCATGCTGGTCAAGGTGAACAGGTGACATATTATAGGTAAATATGGTATGCAGAGGGGATTTGGGTGTCCTTGTACATGAAACATAGAAAGTTATCATGCAAGCAATTAGGAAAGCAAATGGGTATTGCAAGGGGGTTATAAGAACATAAGAAATAGGAACAGGAGTAGGCCATACGGCCCCTCGAGCCTGCTCCGCCATTCAATAAGATCATGGCTGATCTGATCATGGACTCAGCTCCACTTCCCCGCCCGCTCCCCATAACCCCTTATTCCCTTATCGTTTAAGAAACTGTCTATTTCTGTCTTAAATTTATTCAATGTCCCAGCTTCCACAGCTCTCTGAGGCAGCGAATTCCACAGATTTACAACCCTCCGAGAGAAGAAATTTCTCCTCATCTCTGTTTTAAATGGGTGGCTCCTTATTCTAAGATCATGCCCTCTTGTTAAAGTCTCCCCCATCAGTGGAAACATCCTCTCTGCATCCACCTTGTCCAGCCCCCTCATATTCTTATACGTTTCGATAAGATCACCTCTCATTCTTCTGAATTCCAATGAGTAGAGGCCCAACCTACTCAACCTTTCCTCATAAGTCAACCCCCTTATCCCCAGAATCAACCTAGTGAACCTTCTCTGAACTGCCTCCAAAGCTAGTATATCCTTTTGTAAATATGGAAAACAAAACTGCATGCAGTATTCCAGGTGTGGCCTCACCAATACCTTGTATAGCTGTAGCAAGACTTCCCTGCTTTTATACTCCATCCCCTTCACAATAAAAGCCAAGATACCATTGGCCTTCCTGTTCACTTGCTGTACCTGCATACTATCCTTTTGTGTTTCATGCACAAGTACCCCCAGGTCCCGCTGTACTGCAGCACTTTGCAATCTTTGCAATCTTTCTCCATTTAAATAATAACTTGCTCTTTGATTTTTTTTCTGCCATTTTCCAACATTATACTCCATCTGCCAAATTTTTGCCCACTCATTTAGCCTGTCTATGTCCTTTTGCAGATTTTTTGTGTCCTCCTCACACATTGCTTTTCCTCCCAGCTTTGTATCATCAGCAAACTTGGCTACGCTACACTCAGTCCCTTCTTCCAAGTCGTTAATATAGATTGTAAATAGTTGGGGTCCCAGCACCGATCCCTGCAGCACCCCACTAGTTACTGGTTGCCAACCAGAGAATGAACCATTTATCCCGACTCTCTGTTAGTTAGCCAATCCTCTATCCATGCGAATATATTACCCCCAACCCCGTGAACTTTTATCTTGTGCAGTAACCTTTTATGTGGCACCTTGTCAAATGCCTTCTGGAAGTCCAAATACACCACACTCACGGGGTTGGAGTATAAGAGTAAGAAAGTCTTGTTGCAATTATGTATGGCTTTGGTGAGCCCACACCAGGAGTTCATAATGGTCTCCTTACCTAAGGAGGGGGATCACTAGACTGATTCCTTGGATGAGAGGTTGTCCCATGAGAGATTGAGTAGAATGGGCCTTTAGTCTCTGGAGTTTAGAAGAATGCAACATAATCTCATTGAAACATATAACATGCTTAGAGGGCTTGACAGGGTAGATGCTGGGAGGCTGTTTTTTCTCTGGCTAGAACTGGAGAAGCATAGTTTCAGGATAAAGGGTTGGCCATTTAAGACTGAAATGAGGAGAAATTTCTTCATTCCAAAGGGTGGTGAATCTTTGGAATTCTCTACCCCAGAGAGCTGTGGAGGCTCAGTCGTTGAGTATATTCAAGACAGAGATCGCTAGATTTTTGGGCACTAAGGGAATCAAGGGATATGGGGATAGTGCAGGAAAGTGGAGTTGAGGTAGAAGATCAGTCATGATCTTATTGAATGGTGGAGCAGGCTCGAGGGGCCGAATGGCCTGCTCCGGGAGCTCCTAATTCTTATGTTCTTATGTTTGCCCTTGGCTGGTCAAGGTGAACAGGTGACATTCCAGGCCGCTGGTTTGGGATCTCCTCTTCTCTCTCCTTAGGCAGTCCCACAGCCCCTCGACAGAGCACAGGATTAAGCTGGGGAGACATTGCTTGCTAACATTTCCCTTTCACTACTGCTGCAAGCCTCAGCCCGCCACGAGAGTCGGTGGTGGCCCACATCACTGCAAGACCTCCTGGGCCCAATCTATGTCGGGGCGGACAGTTGAGCTCAAAGCGGTGGCCATTCGATTTTGACGAATGGCCGCCGCAAGAAGGCAGTAACGGTCCTTCCAGTGACCGTGAATTTTAGGGCCAATTTTCCTTAGCAGAGGGGGCATAGATTTAAATAATTGGTAGAAGCATTAGAGGGGAGATGAGGAAACATTTCATCCAGAGGGTGGTGGGGGTCTGGAACTCACTGCCTGAAAGGGTGGTAGAGGCAGAAACCCTCACCACTATTTATAAAGTACTTAGATGTGCACTTGCAGTGCTGTAACCTGCAGGGCTACGGACCTAGTGCTGGAAAGGTGGGATTAGGCTGGGTAGCTCCTTTTCGACCGACACGGACACGATGGACCGAACGGCCTCCTGTGTCATAATTCCATGACTCCCAGGACAGAACGGAAAAGATATCTGGGCTTCACAAGCTTGCAAAGGGCATCCAATCAGTTGATGTTTGCATGAGGCACTGGCGCAGGTTCAGCTGCCCTCCCTGCCTTCTCTCAGCACACTCTGTCAAACAACTGGCATACAGCCGCAAGT
This sequence comes from Pristiophorus japonicus, assembly GCF_044704955.1. Classification (NCBI taxonomy): domain Eukaryota; kingdom Metazoa; phylum Chordata; class Chondrichthyes; family Pristiophoridae; genus Pristiophorus; species Pristiophorus japonicus. The sequence goes on along the minus strand of NC_091988.1, from coordinate 187,225,416 downwards.
GTCATCTGCTGCAGGCCACGCTGGACAGTGAGGCACCAAAGCTGCTTTGGCTGAGCACCAGCTACATCTCTCCAACACCTACGTCAATCAATCTCGGGTTTCAAAAGGTAATACGTACATCGTCCAAATCTCGTGATTACTAGACTTCTGACGAGTGTTTTGCTTCTGGCTGCAAGTGATGCAAAATATATATTTTTTAAAACCCCAACAACTGATCCTCATCCCGTCACCCTCAGATAAAGACAGACTTGCATTTATATAGCGCCTTTCACCTCCATCGGACATCTCAAAGCGCTTTACAGCCAATTCAGTACCTTTTGGAGTGTAGTCACTGTTGTAATGTGGGAAATACAGCAGCCAATTTGTGCACAGCAAGCTCCCACAAACAGCAATGTGATAATGACCAGATAATCTGTTTTTTGTTTTGTTTTGTGGATTGAGGTATAAATATTGGCCGGGACACCGGGGATAACTCCCCTGCTCTTCTTCGAAACAGTGCCATGGAATCTTTTACATGCACCTGAGAGGGCAGACGGAGCCTCGGTTTAACGTCTCAGCTGAAAGACGACACCTCGACAGCATTGCACTGGAGTATCAGACTAGATTTTTTGTGCTCAAGTCCCTGAAGTGGGACTTGAACTCGCAACCTTCTGACTCAGGAGAACCTGGCCCGAGTACATACGTCTGAGCTTCAATGAACAATCCCACTGCATGGGAATTCCTGAATTCCACACTCGTGCTCTTTTATCCGACTCCAATTTCCCCTTTATCTCCGAAAGGCAGCAATCCATCCCAGCTAAGAGAAAAAAATGGGGCGGGGTGGTTTGTTAAGAAAATATTTTTTTCCCTTTCCCATGGCATCTGATGATGATTCTGCCATTCACACCCTATCTAGACTCATCTTTTGTTTCCTAACTTGTTCCATTACCATCTCATTTTTGCCCATCATCCCTATTGTCTCTCTAATCTCTCCTGCCTTCCACCCTATCACAGACCTTCCCTTTTGTTCTTTCCTCCCCCTTTTAGTGCCCCTGCACATTAAGAATGTTACATCTCAAACTTTTCTAGTTCTGATGAAGGGTCACAGACCCGAAATGTTAACTCAGTTTCTCACTCCACAGATGCTGCCTGACCCGCTGAGATTTCCAGCATTTTCTGTTTTGATCTCAGGCACACGTTGGTTCTACCCAAAGCCCTCGGTTTGGGGGAGGGGTGAGTGAAGGGCTTGTTTCTGTGGATCCGCACACCAACAGCAATCAACTGTCATGGCAACGGGATATTCAAAACCCCAGCCTTGCTGAGCTAGCTGCAGTGGTTGAAGGGGTGCAGTAATTGAACTCAGGACTCAGGGCTAGGGAAGAGAGAAAATAAAGCAGGCACGACTTCCTTTATGCAAACTGTCAGGTAAATGACTTAAAACCTATAAGCGGATTTAAAAACCTGAGCGAAATAGCCCTGTGAACTGGTAGGTGATGAAAGGAGATGTTTGCCAAGTTCCAAAGATAAAGAGAGAACGTAAGTACACAGCCCAATTTCTTTCCAGCAGAGTCACTCTTCCGGAAAAGACGCACGTATGACGAGCAAATGAGGACAGCATCCGGCTCAGCTGTGGCACGCCCCCCATGACTGAATAGCCACCTGGTATTCAGATTTCTGATTCACTAGTGAAGAGCAGGCACATTGCGGGGGTACCAGATGGCTACTGGTGCCTGTGGAACTGCAACTCACTGTGAGTCAGCAGCTTTTGGGGGAAGAGGAGAGAATAAGAAAGATAATTGTAGGATAATTGGAAGGTAATTGGCAAAAGGACCAGAGGGGGAGAGAGGAGGAGAATTTTTTTTTTTAGGCAGCAAATTGAACATGGTGGAAGAAAATTCAATAATAACTTTCAAAGGGAATTGGATAAATACTTGAAAAGATAAAATTTGCAGGGCTACGGGGAAAGGGCAGGGGAGTGGAACTAATTGGATAGCTCTTTCAAAGAGCCGGCACAGGCATGATGGGCAGAGTGGCCTCCTTAGCACACTCACCTTTGAGTCAGAAGGTTGTGGTTCAAGTCCCACTCCAGGAACTTAAGCACTAAAATCTAGGCTGACACTCCCAATGCAGTGCTGAGAGTGCTGCACTGTCGGAGGTGCTGTCTTTCGGATGAGACGTTAAACCGAGGCCCCGTCAGCTCTCTCAGGTGGACATAAAAGATCCGATGACACTATTTCGAAGAAAAGCAGGGGAGTTATTCCCAGTATCCTGGCCAATATTTGTTCCTCAACCCACATCACTAAAAAACAGATTATTTGATCATTATCACATTGCTGTGGGAGCTTGCTGTGCGCAAATTGGCTGTCGCGTTTCCAACATTACAACAGTGATTACACTCCAAAAGTATTTAATTGGCAGTAAAGCGCTTTGAGATGTCTGTTGGTCGTGAAAAGGCGTCATATAAATGCAAGTCTATCTTTTTCTTTATGTAAAAAATCCTCAGTCATTGGCGGCTGTGCCTTCAGTTGCCGAGACCCAAAGCTCTGAAATTACCTCCTTAAACCTCTACCTCTCTTTTCCTCTTTTAAGACGTTTCTTAAAACCTACCCCTGTGCTAATCTGTGCTAATATCTCCTCATATGGCTCGGTGTCAAATTTTGTTTGATAACGCTCCTGTGAAGCGTCTCGGGACATCTTACTACGTTAAAGGTGCTGTCTAAACGCAAGTTGTTGTTGCTGTAATTCTTATTGTATTGTGTAACAGAGAGATGCCAAACCTGGAGGATGAACCTTGAACCTTGCTGGCCTGTAAGGCTGAGCTAATCACTGGCTGCCTGGGGAAACGTGGCAGCCAATTTGCGCATAGCAAGCTCTCAGAAACAGCAGTGAGTTTTTGACCAGATAATCTGTTTTAGTGATGTTGGTTGAGGGTGAAAAATATTGGCCAGAACACCAGGAAGAACTCCCCTGCTCTTCTTGCCGTGGGATCTTTTACAACCACTTGAGAGGCCAGACGGGGCCAAAATTGAATTGATAATTTAAAAAAATCATATTTATGTCTCACTTCTACAGTGTGGCGTGCATCCCACTTTCTCCCGTCAACCTCTCCTCTTTGCAAAGGTAAATTACACCAAGCCCAGGAACACCTGCTTGTCCCTCTGCTCCATGTTCATATCCAATCCTTTCCAAGGTTGTACGACCCTACAACGCTCCGAGATCTCTGCGTTCCTCCAAATTCTGACCTCTTGCAGATCCCCAATTTTCATCGCTCCACCATTGGAGGCTTTGCCTGCAGCTGCCTGGGCCCTAAGCTCTGGAATTCCCTCCTTAAACCTCCCCGCCTCCCTACCAATGTTGCCCGTAATTTTTCTTTGATCTGCGCAACCCCTTTAACAGGCTACATGGCCCATTCAAAAGTCCGCGCACACGGGTTTATTTTTCAATTTAAAAGCCGGTTCGCTGCCTGTGTGGGACCCCTGTAGCGCTGCATGGCCACGCAGCTTAAAGGGAACATTGCTCTCTACACCCTCCTTAAAACCTGCCTCTTTGACCAAGCATCTTGCTCACATGTCCTGACATCACCTTATGTGGCTCAGCATCAATTTGTTTTTGATAACGTTCTTGTGAAACTACGTTCAAGTCGCAGTATAACTGCAAGTTGTTACTGTGCGCAATCTGTGGAAAGAATGCGCTCGATTGTCAAAATAGCATCATTACATTTCCTATCTCCTTGTGGGAGCGGTTAAGGAGTTCGGTATTTCATGAAAATGCAAACAGCAAAGGCTGGTGAGCTTACGGCTGTCCTGTCAGGGCCTGAAGTCAGAAGAAGTAGATAAACATTTAGGGTGGACGCCTGTCACTGGAACTCTGCCCAATTCTAACAAAGGGTTTCTATCCGAAATACTAACCTATCCTGTCTCATTTCAGATGCCGATAGACTCGTATTTCCAGCATTCCGTTTTTGTTCCAGATTTTGAGTTTCATTTCTAAAGGCAAGTTCTGGCTATTTAAAGCAACAACCTTGGTAACAACAACAACAACAACAACTTGTATTTATATAGTGCCTTTAATGTAGTGAAACGACCCAGGGAACGTCACAGGAGTGTTATGAAACAAAAAATTTGACACCGAGCCAGATAAGGAGAAATTAGGGCAGGTGACCAAAAGTTTGGTCAAAGAGGTAGATTTTAAGAAACGTCTGCTACCCTACGTAAACTGGAGATGATCCAAAACTTGGCTGCCCGTGTCCTAACTCACACCAAGTCCCGCTCACCCATCACCCCTGTGCTCGCTGACCTACATTGGCCTCGATTTCAAAGTTCTCACAATTATTTCCAAATGCCCCATGGCCTCGCCCCCTCCCTAGCTCTGTAATCTCCTCCAGCCCCACAACCCCTCGAGAGTGAAGGAGGAAAGAGGGGTAGAGAGGCGGAGAGGTTTGGGCAGGGATTTCCAGAGCTTGGGGCCCAGGCAACAGAAGGTACGGCCACCATTGGTCGAGCGATTATAATCAGGGATGCTCAAGTGGGCAGAATTAAAGGAGCACAGGCATCTTGGGGGGGGGGGGTTGTGAGGCTGGAGGAGATTACAGAGATAGGGAGGGGCAAGGCCTTGGGGGAATTTGAAAACAAGGGTGAGAATTTTGAAATTGAGGCGTTGCTTAACCGGGATCAATGTAGGTCAGCGAGCACAGGGGTGATGGGTAATCAGGACTTGGTGTGAATTAGCACACGGGCAGCCGAATTTTGGATCACATTCAGTTAACATAGGGTAGAATGTAAGGTAGAATGTCAACTTAACTAAAAGAAGTCGTCCTGTTATATGTTTAAGTTTCACAGCAAAACGATCCTCAAGTGGAGAGAAGAGAAAAGCTGGGGTTCTGCTCCTTAGAACGAGAATGGTTCACAATTATGAGGGGTGTTAATATAGTAAATAGGGTGAAATTATTTCTGGGGTGGGAAGGTTGGTAACCAGAGGACACAGATTCAAGATAATTGGCAAAAAAATGCGGAGGAGAGATGAGGAGACATTCTTTTATGCAGTGAGTTGTTATGATCTGCCTGAAAGGGCGGTGGAAGCAGATTCAATAGTAACTTTCAAAAGAGAATAGAGAAGGGGAAAGAATTGCATGGCTACAGGGAAAGAGCAGTAGAGTGGGACTAATTGGATAGCATTTTCAAAAAGCCGGCACAGACACGATGGCCCGAATGGCCAGCACAGACACGATGGGCCGAATGGCCTCCTCCTTCTGTGCCGTACGATTCTAAGACTCTAAAAGAGTTAAAAAGGAAAAAACTGCTGAGTGCTATTCCCCACAGAATATATGTAAACACATTGCAAGTGTGCCGGAGGTTTTAAACTATTCTCCGACGTGAATCTTTTACCTGCTTCGTGTCTGGGGATTTAACACAATCTGCTTCCATCAGCGGCGTTTGGGGAGAAAACGTCGGGGATTCTATTGACACACATTAAGGAAAACCTGGCAGAAAGCAGCGACAGGAGACACCGGCAGATGGATGTTTTAACACCTAGTCTTGCCAGAACAGAGGCCCCTTTTGGAGAAGATAGCACTCTTTCTCTCCGCACAAAAACCTGAGCTGCAGTCTTTATTGAGAATTCCAATTTTTCATATAATCATACAGCACAGAAGGAGGCCATTCGACCCTTTGTGCCTGTGCCAGCTCGTTGGATGAACTATCCAATTAGTTCCACTTCCCACTGCTCTTTTCTCATACAGGGCCTTGGTGAGGCCTCACCTGGAATACTGTGTTCAGCTTTGGTCTCTTAATCTGAGGAAGGACGTTTTTGCTATTGAGGAAGTGCAGCAAAGGTTCACCAGACTGATCCCGGGATGGCAGGACTGACATATGAGGAGAGACTGGATCAACTGGGCCTTTATACACTGGAGTTTAGAAGGATGAGAGGGGATCTTATGGAAACATATAAAATTCTGACAGGACTGGACGGGTTAGATGCAGGAAGAATGTTCCCGATGTTGGGGAAGTCCAGAACCAGGGGACACAGTCAAAGGATAAGGGGTAAGCCATTTAGGACTGAGATGAGGGGAAACTTCTTCACTCAGAGAGTTGTTAACCTGTGGAATTCTCTACCGCAGAGAGTTGTTGATGCCAGTTCATTGGATATATTCAAGAGGGAGTTAGATATGGCCCTTATGGCTAAGGGGATCAAGGGGTATGGAGAGAAAGCAGGAAAGGGGTACTGAGGTGAATGATCAGCCATGATCTTATTGAATGGTGGTGCAGGCTCGAAGGGCCGAATGGCCTACTCCTGCACCTATTTTCTATGTTTCTATGTTCCTATAGACCTGCATTTAAAAAAAAACTTTTAATGTAACTATCCAATTCCCTTTTGAAGTTACTATTGACTCTGTTTCTACCGTCCTTTCAGGCAGCACGTTCCAGATCATAGCAACTTGCAGAGTAAAAATAATTCTCATTTCCCCCCCCACCCCCTCCCAGCTTTTTTGCCAATGACCTTAAATCTGTGTTCTCTGGGACCCTCTTGCCACTGGAAACAGTTTCCTCGTATTTACTCGATCAATTCCCCTCATCATTTTGAACATCTCTATTAAATCTCCCCTTAATCTTCTCTGCTCTGAAGAACAACAATCCCAGTTTCTCGAGTCACTCCAAATATCCGAAGTCCCTCTTCTCTGGTACCATTCTGGTAAATCTCCTCTACACCCTCTCCAAGGAAAATTCACTTATATTTTGATTTTTATTTGATTGCGTGTTGAAAAGAAAAGTCAAACACAGTTGGAGGTGTTGATATTAGCACTGGACGATATTCCCCACCCCTATCCAGGGAAGCTCTGACGACCATTGTAGCGCTTTGTCTGCTCCTCTGATATTTATCAGGCTGAACTCCAGGATATAGTTGATGTATTTACTGAGGCATGAACTATTCAATTAGTCCCACTTCCCACTGCTCTTTCCCCGTAGACCTGCATTTAAAAAAAAATGTTCATGCATTAAGCATGGGACATACGCTAAACATCCGTAAGACAAAGGTCCTCCACCAGCCTGCCCTCGCCGCACAGCGCTGCCCCCCAGTCATCAAGATCCACGGCGCGGCCCTGGACAACATGGACCATTTCCCATACCTCGGGAGCCTCTTATCAACAAAAGCAGACATTGATGAGGAGATTCAACACCGCCTCCAGTGCGCCAGTGCCCGTCTGAGGAAAAGAGTGTTCAAAGACCAGGCCCTTAAATCTACTTCCAAGCTCATGTCTACAGGGCTATAGTAATACCCGCCCTCCTGTCTGGCTCAGAGGCATGGACCATGTACAGTAGACACCTCAAGTCACTGGAGATATATCACCAATGATGTCTCCGCAAGATCCTGCAAATCCCCTGGGAGGACAGGCGCATCAACATCAGCATTCTCGTCCAGGCTAACATCCCCAGCATTGAAGCACTGACCACACTCGATCAGCTCCGCTGGGCAGGCCACATAGTTCGTATACCAGACACGAGACTCCCAAAGCAAGCGCTTTATGTGGAGCTCTTTCACGGCAAACGAGCCAAAGGTGGGCAGCAGAAACGTTACAAGGACACCCTCAAAACCTCCCTGATAAAGTGCAACATCCCCACTGACACCTGGGGAGTCCCTGGCCAAAGACCGCACTAAGTGGAAAAAGTGCAACCGGGAGGGCGCTGAGCACTTGGAGTCTCTACACCGAGAGCATGCAGAAATCAAGTGCAGGCAGCCGAAAGAGCATGCGGCAAACCAGTTCCACCCACCCTTTCCCTCAACGACTATCTGTCCCACTTGTGACAGAGTCTGTGGCTCTCGTATTGGACTGTTCAGCCATCAAAGAATTCACTTCAGGAGTGGAAGCAAGTCTTCCTCGATTCCGAGGGACTGCCTATGATGATGATGATGATGATGATGGTATTTACAGAGGGTGGCGTACGTTCCTGAGCTCTGTGGCTCAGTCCCCACACGAAACAGTAAGGTTACCATCAGAGATCCATCAGGGGAATATAAAAATCCATAGACAATATTAAAACAACTTGGACAACTGAGAAAGATCTGCATTCATATAGCGCCTGTCACAACCTCGGGACATCCCAACGTGTTTTACAGCCAACGAAGTACTTTTTGAAGTGCGGTCACTGTTGTAATGTAGGAAATACAGAAGCCAATTTGCACACAGCAAGCTCCCACGAACAGCAATGTGATAATCTGTTTCACTGATGTTGGTTAAGGGATAAATTATGGTCAGGACACTGGGGATAAGTCCCCTGCTCTTCTTCGAAATAGTGCCATGGGATTTTTTACATCCACCTGAGCAGAGGGGGCCTCGGTTTAATGATAAGGGAGTCGAGGGTTATGGGGAGCGGGCAGGGAAGTGGAGTTGAGGCCAAGATCAGATCACCCATGATCTTATTGAAAGGTGGAGCAGGCTCGAGGGGCCAAGTGGCCTACTCCTTACGTTCTTTTAACGTCTCATCCAAAAAACAGCATCTCTGACGTTGCAGCACACACTCAGAGGGTTAGCCTTGATTTTATCTCAGATCTCTGGAGTGGGATTTGAACTTCTGACCTTCTGCCTCAGAGGCAAGAGTGCTACCACTGAGCCACAGACTGTGTGCCATACAAAGTTAAGACAACGCTCAGAGCCACTTACTCTTCCATTCACAACAGCGCCTCAGCACTCTTTAACCACGAGGTGTTGGAAGTACAGTCTGTGGAGTGTGAGAGCTGAGACTCTAGGTAACACAGCACAGTCTCAGCACAGACGGAAGGGACTACAACACTAGGTGGAACTTTCTACCCTGTCCCATGTTGCTGACTCATGCTGGGAGAAGGCAGGAGCAGGTTTGTCTGCACACACTCCCTAGGCTGACGCACAGGCACTTCTGGGTGAGGTGCTCAAGTCAGGATTTTGTATTTGAATGTGTTGGGGCAGTGTTTCTCAAATTGGGGTCCGTGGAGACTTTCCAGGGGATCCGCAACCAGAGGTAATTTTAAATTAAAAATGATTCAATGGTGCATATTGCTCTTTAATTCAAAAGTTGTGAACTAAGAAGTCCAACGCGTCTTAAAGGAAAGCCAAAAGCTGGTGTAAAGACACAGATTATAGCCAGGACACAATTGCACAGGAGGTCTCGTGGCACGGCACACCGCTAACAACCAAGGGGGTTGTGCTTTTCAGTGATACTTGCATTTAGTTCTGCGTCAAGCACTGTCCGCTCTGGCCATTTTCGCAATATAAACAGGCACATTTTTTTGGTTGCCTGCAAATACTTTGCATACATCTTCAATTTAATAAGCTCAGTGTTCAGTCAATTTGAGAGATCAACAACAACAACCTGCATTTATATAGCGCCTTTAACATAATGAAACCGCCCAAGATTATTACAAAATCATTACAAATGGGTATGATTTGGTGGCCATTACAGAAACGTGGTTGCAAGGTGGCCAAGACTGGGAATTAAACATACAGGGGTATCTGACGATTCAGAAAGATAGGCAAGAAGGGAAAGGAGGTGGGGTAGCTCTGTTAATAAAGGATGATATCAGGGCAGTTGTGAGGGATGATATTGGCTCCAATGAACAAAATGTTGAATCATTGTGGGTGGAGATTAGAGATAGTAAGGGGAAAAAGTCACTGGTCGGCGTAGTTTATAGGCCCCCAAATAATAACTTCATGGTGGGGCGGGCAATAATCAAGGGAATAATGGAGGCATGTGAAAAAGGAACGGCAGTAGTTATGGGGGATTTTAACCTATATATCGATTGGTCAAATCAAATCGCAGGGGGTAGCCTGGAGGAGGAATTCAAAGAATGCATACGGGATTGTTTCTTAGAACAGTATGTAACAGAGCCTACAAGGGAGCAAGCCATTTTGGATCTGGTCCTGTGTAACGAGACAGGAAAAATAAACGATCTCCTCGTCAAAGATCCTCTCGGAATGAGTGATCACAATATGGTTGAATTTGTAATACAGATTGAGGATGAGGAAGTTGTGTCAGAAACGAGCGTACTATGCTTAAACAAAGGGGACTACAGTGGGATGAGGGCAGAGTTGGCTAAAGTAGACTGGAAACAAAGACTAAACGGTGGCACAATTGAGGAACAGTGGAGGACTTTTAAGGAGATCTTTCATAATGCGCAACAAAAATATATTCCAGTGAAAAAGAAGGGCGGCAAGAGAAGAGATAACCAGCCATGGATAACCAAGGAAATAAAGGAAAGTATCAAATCAAAGACCAATGCGTATAAGGTGGCCAAGGTTAGTGGGAAACTAGAGGATTGGGAAGATTTTAAGCAACAGCAAAGAAAGACTAAACAAGCAATAAAGAAAGGGAAGATAGATTACGAAGGTAAACTTGCGCAAAACATAAAAACAGATAGTAAAAGCTTTTACAGATATATAAAACGGAAAAGAGTGACTAAAGTAAATGTTGGTCCCTTAGAAGATGAGAAGGGGGATTTAATAATGGGAAATGTAGAAATGGCTGAGACCTTAAACAATTATTTTGCTTCGTCTTCACAGTGGAAGACACAAAAACCATGCCAAAAATTGCTGGTCATGGGAAGGGAGGACCTTGAGACAATCACTATCACTAGGGGGGTAGTGCTGGACAGACTAATGGATCTCAAGGTAGACAAGCCCCCTGGTCCTGATGAAATGCATCCCAGGGTATTAAAAGAGATGGCGGAAGTTATAGCAGATGCATTAGTTATAATCTACCAAAATTCTCTGGACTCTGGGGAGGTACCATCGGATTGGAAAGCAGCTAATGTAATGCCTCTGTTTAAAAAAGGGGGCAGACAAAAGGCAAGTAACTATAGGCCGGTTAGTTTAACATCTGTAGTGGGGAAAATGCTTAAAGCTATCAATAAGGAAGAAATAGCGCGACATCTAGATAGGAATAGTGCAATCAAGCAGATGCGACATAGATTCATGAAGGGTAATCATGTTTAACTAACTTACTGGAATTCTTTGAGGATATAACGAGCATGGTGGATAGAGGTGTACCGATGGATGTGGTGTATTTAGATTTCCAAAAGGCATTCGATAAGGTGCCACACAAAAGGTTACTGCAGAAGATAAAGGTACGCGGAGTCAGAGGAAATGTATTAGCATGGATCGAGAATTGGCTGGCTAACAGAAAGCAGAGAGTCGGGATAAATGGGTCCTTTTCGGGTTGGAAATCGGTGGTTAGTGGTGTGCCACAGGGATCGGTGCTGGGACCACAACTGTTTACAATATACATAGATGACCTGGAAGAGGGGACAGAGTGTAGTGTAACAAAATTTGCAGATGACACAAAGATTAGTGGGAAAGCGGGTTGTGTAGAGGAAACAGAGAGGCTGCAAAGAGATTTAGAATGGGCTAAGGCTTGGCAGATGGAATACAATGTCGGAAAATGTGAGGTCATCCACCTTGGAAAAAAACCCAGTAAAAGGCAATATTATTTGAATGGGGAGAAATTACAACATGCTGCGGTGCAGAGGAACCTGGGGGTCCTTGTGCATGAAACTCTTTTGAGTAAAAAATCCTTGAGATGCTGCTGTAAGAACTGCTTGCAACCAGAGGCATCAGAAGTTCATTTCAACATCAAGTAGAAATTGACAAATGTGATGGCTGGGAATCGAACCCAGGTCAACTGCTTGGAAGGCAACCAAGCTTACCACTGCACCACCATCACACAACTAAACTGAAGGCTCAACCGGGATTCTCCCATCCAAGTACTAACCAGGCCTGACTCTGCTTAGCTTCCGAGATCAGACGAGATCGGGCGTTTTCAGACTAGTGTGGCCGTTAAAATTGTCACGTCATGACGCAGCAGCCACACACTGCTTCAGGCGGAGAGAGGCAAATAGTACACGCCCCAAATTCAGGGGCTGGCAGCGGTGGGATTCGAACCCACGCCTCCGAAGACATTGGAGCCTAAATCCAGCGCCTTAGACCACTCGGCCACGCTGCATGAATCCCAAAAAGTTAGTTTGCAGGTGCAGCAGGTAATCAGGAAGGCGAATGGAATGTTGGCCTTCATTGCGAGAGGGATGGAGTACAAAAGCAGGGAGATCCTGCTGCAACTGTACAGGGTATTGGTGAGGCCGCACCTGGAGTACTGCATGCGGTTTTGGTCACCTTACTTAAGGAAGGATATACTAGCTTTGGAGTGGGTACAGAGACGATTCACTCGGCTGATTCCGGAGATGAAGGGGTTACCTTATGATGATAGATTGAGTAGACTGGGTCTTTACTCGTTGGAGTTCAGAAGAATGAGGAGTGATCTTATAGAAACATTTAAAATAATGAAAGGGATAGACAAGATAGAGGTAGAGAGGTTGTTTCCACTGGTCGGGGAAACTAGAACTAGGGGGCACAGCCTCAAAATACGGGGGAGCCAATTTAAAACCAAGTTGAGAAGGAATTTCTTCTCCAAGAGGGTTGTGAATCTGTGGAATTCTCTGCCCAGGGAAGCAGTTGAGGCTGGCTCATTGAATGTATTCAAGTCACAGATAGATAAATTTTTAACCAATAAGGTAATTAAGAGTTATGGGGAGCGGGTGGGTAAGTAGAGCTGAGTCCACGGCCAGATCAGCCATGATCTTGTTGAGTGGCGGAGCAGACTCGAGGGGCTAGATGGCCTACTCCTATTCCTGATTCTTATGTTCTTATGTCTGTGCCGAATTGTAGTCATATGCGGTTAACGTGAGTGCCCACCTCTGTATGCGGGCCGACGCATTTGCATTTATGGCCTTATTGTTGGCCAAAAGGGACGGTAGGGGTTTGTGATCTGTCTCCAGCTCAAATTTCTTGCCAAACAGGTACTGGTGCATTTTTTTTTACTGCATATACACATGCAAGCGCTTCCTTTTCCACCATCCTGTAGCCCCTTTCTGCCTGGGACAGACTTCTGGAGGCATAAGCTACTGGCTGTAACTGACCCTTGGCATTAACATGCTGCAACACACACCCGACCCCATAGGACGACGCATTGCACGTTAAAACAAGTTTCTTACATGGGTCATACAGCGTTAACAGATTGTTGGAGCATAACAAATTGCGTGCTCTATCAAAAGCCCTTTACTGGCTGTCCCCCCAGACCCACTCGTAACCTTTGCGTAGGAGCACTTGTAGCGGCTCTAACAGCGTGCTCAATTTGGGAAGAAAGTTAACAAAATAGTTCAGAAGCCCCAGGAACGAACGCAGCTCCGTCGTGTTACGGGGTCTGGGTGTTCTCTGGATCGCTTCCGTTTTGGACGTAGTAGGTCTGATCCCGTCTGCTGCTACCCTCATCCCCAGGAATTCTACCTCTGGAGCTAGGAAGACGCACTTCGCCTTTTTCAGTCGCAGACCTACCCGGTCCAGTCTGCGTAGCACCTCCTCCAGGTTGTGGAGGTGTTCTTCAGTATCGCAACCCGTGATGAGGATGTCGTCCTGAAAAACCACCGTCCCTGGAATCGACTTGAGGAGGCTTTCCATGTTTTGTTGAAAGATCATGGTGGCCGAGCGAATCCCGAACGGACATCTGTTGTACTCAAACAACCCCTTGTGCGTCGTGATGGTGGGCAGTTTCTTCAACTCACTCGCCAGCTCCTGGGTCATGTAAGCTGAGGTCAGATCCAATTTTGAAAAAAGTTTGCCACCGGATAGCGTCGCAAAGAGGTCCTCCGCTCTCGGTAGCGGGTACTGGTCTTGGAGTGACACCCGATTGATGGTGGCCTTGTAATCAGCACATATCCTGACCGACCCATCCACCTTGAGCACCGGCAGAATCAGGCTTGCCCAGTCACTGAATTCGACTGGCGAGATGATGCCTTCCCTCAGCAGGCGGTCCAATTCGCCTTCTATCTTTTCCCACATCACGTACGGCACCGCTCTGGCCTTGTGGTGTACTGGCCTGGCGTCCGGGTTTATGTGAATCACTACCTTGGTCCCCATGAAAGTGCCAATGCCGGGTTGAAATAGTGAGTCAAATTTATCCAGGACCTGTCAGCATGATATTCGCTCCGCAGAAGAAATTGCATTGACATCGCCCCATTTCCAGTTCATGACAGCAAGCCAACTCCTCCCCAGCAGTGCGGGACCGTCCCCCGGGACAATCCAGAGTGGCAACCTGTTCTCCGAATCTTTGTGCGTCACGACTACCGTGGCGCTGCCTAGCACCGGAATGATCTCCTTTGTACATGTCCGTAGCTGTGCGTCAATCGGCGATAATTTTGGCCTCAACTTGTCGAACTGTTTGATACTGATCAGGAACTGGCTGGCCCCTGTGTCTAGCTCCATTGATACTGGGATGCCATTGAGGAGCACTTTCAGCATTATCGGTCCTGGTGTATGAACTGTATATGTGCTCCACATGAACTCGCTGAACTTCAGCTTCCAGCGATTTCCCCCAGTGTCCATTTGGCCTCGTAGGGCTCACATTAGGCCCATCCTCCTCGTACATCAATCTGGCTGCAGGCTTCCTGCACATACGCGCCAAGTGACCGCTGACATTGCAGTTTCTGCAGGTATATTGCTGATACCTGCAAGCTCTTGCTGTGTGTTTGCCTCCACACCTCCAACATGAGCCATTGTTGGAAACAAAAGGTCCATTACCAGTCGATCGTCTTTGACTGTCCCTGTAACTGTCCTTAAATGCACCATTGACAGGTGTTGATGGCCCCATTACTGGCCGCATTGCCCCTTGCGATAGCATGAATCGCCGTTCAGCTAGCCATTGTCTCTGTTGAATTCCCCCTTTGGGTTTGACTACATGCTCGGGCATGTCCGATTGCCCCTGTCTGCCTGGAGAACTGTGTGCCGCATTAACAATGTTGACTCCCTGTCCATTTGCTGCATTTAAACCAAGATTTTTGTCAAACATCATTCTGGTCTCTTCCTCCCCTGAGACAAATGTCTGGGCCATCAAAGCCGCCGTTTACAGGGTCAAGTCTTTGGTCTCAATCAGTTTCCTGAAAACCCCAGCGTGCCTGATGCTCTCAATAAAAAAGTCTCGCAGCAGCTCCGCTCTGCATGCATCTGCGAACTTACATAGGCTCGCCAGTCTCCGGAGATCTGCCACGAAGTCTGGAACGCTTTGCCCTTCTCGCCGCCAGTCCGTGTAAAACCAGTGTCTCGCCATGTGCATGCTGCTCGCCTGTTTAAGGTGTTCCCCGATCAACTTACTGAGCTCTTCAAAAGTCTTGTCCGCCGGCTTCTCTGGCGCTAGAAGGTCCTTCATCAGGGAGTACGTCCTGGATCCACAAACATGAGCCCTGCGTTTGTCGGCCGAATCCTGTCCCAGCCAATCCTTAGTGACGAAACTTTGCTGTAGTCTCTCAATAAAATCATCCCAATCATCACCAACACAGTATCTCTTGTCTGTGCTGCTAGTGGCCATGCTCGTGTGGTTTAAATCCCAGTACAAATGCACACGAGGCCCATATTAGAGAGAAGGTCACTCTGTGACCAGTGACCTTTATTAGCCAGCACTAAAGTGGAGAAGATGAGTGGAGCGTCCCCTGTTATACCTGAAAGTCCAGGTTAGGAGTGTCTCCCACAAGTTCACCACCTAGTGGCCAGTGTTCTCACGGTGTCCAACTTAGGTTAGTTTATACATGGATTACAATGACAGTTGAATACATGACAAAAGACTTGCTTTATAATGCGCCTTTCACAACCACCAGATGTCTCAAAGCACTTTACAGCCAATGGAATACTTTTGGAGTGTAGCGACCTGCAGAATGAGGGATAAATATTGGCCCCAGGACACTGGAGCTAACTCCCCTGCTCTTCTTCGAAATAGTGCCATGGGATCGTTTACGTCCACTTGAGAGAACAGATGGGACCTTGGTTTAATGTCTCATCTGAAAGACGGCACCTCCGACAGTGCAGCAGTCCCTCAGCACTGCACTGGAGTGTCAGCCTAGATGTTTGTGCTCAAGTCCCTGAAGTGGGATTTGAACCCCCAACCTTCTGACTCAGAGGCGAGTGTGCTTCTTCTTCTTAGGCGGTCCCTCGCATCGAGGATGACTTGCTTCCACACCAAAAAAGGGATGAATTCACAGGTGTTTCAATGAAGGACCTGACATTCCAGGTACCGAACTACATATTGAAGGGTGGAAGATGCCTGTGCATGGATATTTTAACGTGGGTTGACCGTTGCACACCAGCCGCCACACGGGCTTGACAGAGCTAGGTCTTGGTCCAGTGGCAAGGATAAACCTGGACAACTGGAGACCAGCTCTGCTGCACGGACCTAGTGCGCGCACAGATCGCAGTGTGGGCTGGCCCGTGCTGCCCCTGGGCCCTTGTCTCCCCTGGGCCACGATCACGTCACTCTACAATTTCTGGCTGCTCCTTCGCTCCGACCTCGCCTCTCCTGCTGTACCTGCCCACGCTCCAATCAGCGACCTTGATTTTAGTGATGACCAATCCAGTCGCTCTTCTCCAAGTCGTCGCCCTCCTGCACCAGCTCGCGCTGCTCCCTGAAGTGGCCTCCACGCTGCTCCCGGGCCGCTGCACCTCCGCTCCTTTTATGGCCCCGACCTGCGGCAAGTGGTTTCTCGCAGGTCGGGGTCTCCACGCTGCGAGTGTGCTACCCACTGAGCTACAGCAGTGGAGAGGCTGAGGCAGGGGCAGGGGCGGGCAGCACTGAGAGGTAAAAGTGAGCAGAATGTGGGGTTTGAAGCTCAGCTCAGGGTCGAACAGGAGAACATGATACCAGCCAGTCTAGCTCATCCTGAGCGAGTGATGGGGCGGACAATAGATGAGTGACTAGAAAGAAGATGAATGCTTTGGTCGTCCTGATTGTCGAACTGAAGGAAATTGTGATTTATCTCGGACTTGAATGAGTCACCAGCACCATCACCATCCATGGGGCTGAACCACACACCATGTTATGTTGCAGTGTAAGGAAATGTAGAAACCTTTGTGCTTCAATACAGTTCATATTATACCCTTGACCTTTAGTAACTTCTGAATCACTCTTGCTGAAGCTGATCTTTATTGTAAAAGGAATAATTAGGACTTCCCCTCCCACCCCCTCAGTCGTCCTTCCCTCCTGAAGGCAGTGACTCATGATATGCACAGTTCAATGGCAACTCTCATGCACCTTTCCTGAAAAGTCATTCTTCAAGCGCAAACCTCGACAGGGAGGAAGGATTTTACTGAAGGGCAGGATCCATCATGCTTCTGACAGCCGGCCCTAAATCAGCGTGATGCTGGCCCACTTTCCTGAGTAGGAGTCAATGAAGTTTGCGGAGCAGAACTCTGCTCGTCATTCCTACATCACAACATCGTGAAAGGTGCTTTATAAATGCATCCATCTTTCCTTCCTTCCTCCCTTCCTTCCCCTTCCTTCCTTTCCCTTTCTTTCTTTCTATCTTTCCTTTCCTCCTTCCTTCATTCAATGGAGGCCTGCCATTGCCAGAGAGGACACGGTCATGGTGTTGGAGTGGGGGCACTCACCACAGCACCTGCAATGATGGGGCCATGTTAGAAGGCCCAGAAGCCCCCCATTAAAGTGCCGGGCACAATTTTTAAAAAATTGCCTCTGAATGGGCCCAACGAAAAAAGAGCAGACGGTTTGAGAGGATTGGGAGAGCGAGAAGTTGCCTAATTGCCTACCTTTGAGCTAGAACAGTTATTCAGCCTGCCTCCCTGCTCTTCCCCGCTGGCCTTCCCTTCCATTGGCAGGGGTAATCAGCTTGATTGCTAAGCCCTGCTCCCTTGTCATCACATGGAGCGGGCAACGGGCACTCTGGTGTCTGGTGTCAGTGCGGGTGAAGGAACATCTCAATGGCCGATGTTATTGGCAGGGATTTGTGAGGAAGCCTTCCCTCAATTCACCAACCCAGGAGCACCTGTTTTTGGGTGATAGTTCATCGAAAATCCTCCCAAAGTGTCTGCAGGATATTTGACTGTCTGAGGCATCGCGCCCAAGCCTGTCCTCACCCAGGGCCCACACAGGTGCACTCTCCTGCCAGAGTCAGTTGATGGCAAACAGGAGTGGGATTTCTGGATGGTTTTCCCATCCCACGGTGACATCTAACAGATCCACATTCCAGCCCAAGGTTGACACACGGATAACATTAACGTGGATTGGACCTTGGAGGGTGACTTCAACCCATTGATCTGGGCATTTATTTCATTGCTGTCTGCGGGATCTTGCTGTGCTCAAATTAGCTGCCGCGGTTTCTACATTACAGAGCGACTACTTTTCAAAAAAAGTACTTCATTGGCTGTAAAGCGCTTTGGGACGTCCTGGAGTCCTGAAATGCGCTAAATAAATGCAAGATCGTTTTTTAATGGAACTCCCATAAGGGAGTCAACAGCAACTTGCATTATTACATCGCGCCTTTAATGTCAAATTGCCCAAGGCGCACCACAGGATAGATGTAACGTTAACAGGCACTGAGAAAGGAAAAAAAGGTTAGGGGGGGTGACTGAAAGTTAGGTTGAAGGGATGGCTTTTGACGAGGCCAAGAGAGATGCAGAGGTCGAGAAATTTAAGGAAGGAGTTCCGAAAAGCAGCATTGAGGCCACTGAAGGCCTTGTCAGTCCTGGTGGACCCAAGGGAGGGAGGGAGACACAGGAGTCAGAGGAAAGGAGTGTTTGGGAGGAGATCCAGGATTGGAAGAGATGGGCTGCGAAAGGCTGATAGAGAAGGGCAAGGATTTTTGAATTGGACGTGTTAGGGAATGGGGAAACCAGGGAGAACGGGGTGGTGGGTGAGCGGGTTTTGTGTGGCACAGGATATTTGTGCAGGAAAGGATACCTGTGGCAGAGACTTTACTGGGGGTGGAGGATGGGAGGTCAGCAAGCAGAGCTTTAGAGCAGTTGGGCCTGGAGGTGATGGAGGATTGCCTTGGGTTTTTCAGCACCGCAGAGGCGGAGGTAGAGGCGGAGGTGGACAGTGCTAGCAAGCAGAATGTGGGGGGGGGGTTAAAGCTCAGCTCAGGGTCGAACAGGAGAACAAGATTACTAGTTCATCCTGAGCAAGTGACTGGGGAGTGGAATAGATGAGCCACCAGAAAGCGGATGAACGCTTTGGTCTTCCTGATGTTGAACTGAAGGAAGTGGCGACCATCCAGGACCTGATGTCAGACCTGCAGTCTGACAGCACGGAGGCAGTTGTGGGTTGCAAGACGTGGGGAGAGGTAGAGCTGAGTCATCAGTGTACAGGTGGAAGAGGAAGCCCATGCCGGCGGATGGTATCATCGAAGAGACAGCATCCAGGTAAGGAAGCGAAGGAGCCCCAAGGGCTGATCTTTGGTGGACCTCAGAGGCGACAGTGCCAGGGAGGGAAGAGACACCATTGCTGGAGATGTGCTCCGACAGGTAGGAACGGACTCCAGCACGGGCAGTGGGGCAGAGTGCTGGAGGAGAGACGGCAGAGGAGGATGGCAGGATTGGGCTGTTTCAGTGCTGTGAGAAAGCTGGCAGCTGGATTTGAACAGGGAGCATCGGCAGAGAGCTGGGAGGACCTTTGAGATGAAATGAAGGTTGGAGATGGGGCCTTCTGGAGGGGAGGGGCAAAAACTGGAGAGAATTAAGAACTCAGATAAGCCATCAGCTGTAGCTTGAGCTCATTATACTGTTGAACACCTGCGATTGTAAAGCAGAATATTACAGCAACCCTGTCTGTCCAACAGCTTCCTTACAAGCCAGAGATAGACAGTTTCTTAACCGATAAGGGAATAAGGGGTTATGGGGAGCGGGCAGGGAAGTGGACCTGAGTCCATGATCGGATCAGCCATGATTGTATTAAATGGCGGAGCAGACTTCTGCTCCTATTTCCTATGCTCTTATGTAAAACAACACTGCCCCCTTTAACGATTGACGATAACCGAAGAGATTGACTCACATTAACTGGTGACTGGATTCTTACGTGTCTGGAAACACCTGCCTTGAAGGGAAATGCCATGAAAGGAGCAGTGTCTTCTGATCACGTATGTCGCAATACATTTTCATTGTCTTCACATAACATAACGTACAGCACATGAGCGATGTAATCTTAAAAGGAATCTTATCCGACCTGAAATTTATTGGTTTCTATAAATAGATAAAGTAACAGAGGGGGCAGCACTGGTGGGCTGAGGGTGTGGTAACACCTGTTGTGTCAATGTAAAGAAGACAACAAAAAATTGTTAGAAAAAGAGCAGTGGCCCATCATAATTAGGGTTGCCAACCCTCCAGGATTGGCCTGGAGTCTCCAGGAATTGAAGATTAATCTCCAAGACACAACACCCAGGAGAAAACTCATCGGGGCATTGAGAAAAATGTGTTTTTTTTTCATTTTCTATGAACACTTTTGTTTATTATTCATAAAACGTATGGTGATTGGGGGGAAACAAATGTTTGACTGAGAGTCAAGAATCATCCAATCGGGTGACGAAGAGTCTGTTCGCCTTCCCATTGGCCGTGGGAAGGCGGGGCTCCCCGAGGATGGACGTGTCGGGCGACCAATGGCGGGAGTGTGGGGGGGCGGGGCAGTTGGAGGCAGGCGGTCATGTGATGACACCTCCAGGAATACATCCGAGCAGAGTTGGCGCCACTAAGCACGAGGCTCCCCTCCAGCCAATGTTCTGGAACTGCCTGTGCCTGCTCCAGGGAACTATAGGCACTTGTACATGAGCAATGTCTTGTCGACGGCAGGTATGTCGCTCTCAGCTGTGGCTCAGTTTGTAGCACCCTCGTCTCTAAGTCAGAAAATTGTGGGTTCAAGTCCCACTCCAGGGACGTGAGCACATAAATCTAGACTGACACTCCAGTGCAGTGCTGAGGGAGCGCTACACTGTCGTGGGTGCCGTCTTTTGGATGAGACATTAAACCGAGGCCCCGTCTGCCCTCTCAGGTGGACCTAAAAGACTATTTCGAAGAAGAGCAGGGGAGTTCTCCCCAGTGTCCTGACCAATATTTATCCGTCAATCAACGTAACAAAAACAAATTATCTGGTCATTATCGCAATGCTGTTTGTGGGAGCTTGCTTCTGCGCAAATTGTCTGCTGTGTTTCCCACATTACAACAGTGATTACACTCCAAAAGTACTTCATTGGCTGTAAAGCGCTTTGAGACGTCCGATGGTTATGAAAAGCGCTATAGAAATGTAAGTCTTTCTTTCTCGAATATAAAGCTGATGAGCGCCGTGTCGCTAATCATGCCCTACCTCTCCTGGGGCCGGAGAACAGAGGCTGGAGACACAGAAGGAAGGGGCCAGTGTACCAGGAACGATAGTGAAAGGGGAGATCAGCATTTGGGGACACATGTCTGATTTGATTAGTCCTGGACAGCACTGTAGAAAATGCCTTTAGTCGACCTCAATACTCACCCCCCACCCCCCTGTAATTATTACTCCTTGTCCACTAAGGCTTTAATTTATCCCCAGTTACAACAAGCTGGAGCTGCTGTGGAAAGAGACATACACCATAAATTTTGCTCTTGCACAACTTCATGTTTTTCTTTCTAACAAGCCTGAGCTGTGTGTTGCTCAAGTTCAGGGACGTCAGTGCCAGCTAATGCAAGTTTTCAAAACTTTCAGTTCCAGTATCGGCACCAAGGGAAGTAAGAAAGAAAAAAAGACAGACTTGCATTTCTATAGCGCCTTTCACGACCACCGGACGTCTCAAAGCGCTTTACAGCCAATGAACTACTTTTGGAGTGTATTCACTGTTGTAATGTGGGAAATGCGGTAGCCAATTTGTGCACAGCAAACTCCCACAAACAGCAAGGTGATAAAGGCCAGATAATCTGCTTTAGCGATGTTAGTTGAGGGATAAATATTGGCCAGGACAGGGGTGACATTTCCCGTCCCATCTTTTAGGCTGCCTGGTGGTGAAATTCCTTCTGCCGATTGTTGAAAAACTTGGTGTGAGTACAAAATGGGAACATGGCAGAATTTACCCGCCAGGTGAATTTCACTCCCTCCGTGCGAGACTGACAATCTAACGGGGACTTTTGCTGATTTTTAAAAATTGTTGATCCAGGTGGAGCTGGGAAACTGTCTACTTTCTCAGGTGGATGTAAAAGATCCCATGGCACTATTTTGAAGAAGAGCAGGGGAGTTATCACCAGTGCCCTGGCCAATATTTATCCCTCAATCAAAATAACAAAAACAGATTATCTGGTCGTTATCGCATTGCTGTTTGTGGGAGCTTGCTGCGCGCAAATTGGCTGCCGCGTTTCCTACATTACAACAGTGACTACATGCCAAAAGTACTTCATTGGCTGTAAAGCACTTTGAGAAGTCCTGAGGACGTGAAAGGCGCTATACAAATGTAAGTCTTTAAAAAAAAAAATTTCCATTTCAAGCACCCAGCCCGTGCCAGCATTAACCATTCCCAAATCGGTGATATCACTGACAAATTATATACTCACCCTGTCCTTGCCCCAACAACACATCTAGATCCCAACCCCATCAAGACAATTGTAGCCTTGTCTGATCAAGACGAATGGCGGTGTGTGTGGGTGGTTTTATGCACAAGCTCCAAGAACTCTGCTAACAATCAAGACATTTATTTCAAGTACGACATTAACAAGCAGATGGAGAGTCGACCCTTATTCTGGGTTGGATTTGACATCAGACCTTTAAAGTGAAGAGTCAATTTGCTGGTCCCAGATTTATTCAAGGACACTTCATAAAAAGAAGACAGACTTGCATTTATATATTTTTGTGCTCCAGTCTCTGGAATGGGACTTGAACCCACAATCTTATGACTCAGAGGCGAGTGTGCTATACACTGAGCCACAGCTGACACTATAAACATGAGAAATATGGGTGAGGAAGGTCTTAAGTGCATCGATGCTCTCTGCTTCAAACACGCCAACGAGTTCCACATTCTCACCACGCTCTCTTATCATATTCATGCTCCCTTGTTCTGCATTCACTCACCCACAGTTTCTCTATGTCGGCTCTATCGAACCCTTTATCATTTATCAGGAGGCTCAATCGTGGCTCATTCTCACCTCTGAGTCAGAAGGTCGTGGGTTCAAGTCCCACTCCAGAGATTGAGCACTTAATCCAGGCTGACACTCCCAGTGCAGTGCTGAAGGAGTGCCGCACTGTCGGAGGTGCCATCTTTCAGATGGGACATCAAACCGTGTCCCAGTCTTCCCTCTTAATTTGGCATGAAAATTCCATGGCACTATTTCGAAAAGGAGCAGGCGAGCTATCCTCGGTGTCCTGGCCGATATTTTTTGCTCAATCAACATTGCAAAAACAGATTCTCTGGTCATGGTCACATTTCTGTTTGTGGGAGCTTGCTGTGCGTAAATTGGCTGCCGCGTTTCCCATATTACAACAGTGGCTACGCTCCAAAAAGTACTTCATTGGCTGTAAAGCGCTTTGGGACGTCCTGAGGTTGTGAAAGGGCTATATAAATGCAGGCTTATTTTTTTCTTAAACTGATATGACGTCGCAAACATGGTGCCTGGCCCCTTTTGTTCCTTGTTGTAAGACACAGCGTTAATGCACCCGATCATCCAGAAAGCATCAGCTGAGGAAAAATTATAGTGTTTCAAAGACAGAAATACACAAATAACCCCATGCCCAGCAAGTGAAGTGTAAGCTTCTATTAAATAGTTAGGAAACGTGTGTTCAGGAAAATTGACCTCCAGCAGAGACTAACTTGAAGGACTGCCAGTTCAGCCCTCTAAACTGGTTCCATCTTGTTAGCAATCCAGTCTGTTAACTACTTTACATGGCTTGCTGATACAGCCAGTACTGAAGCCTCCCGGCAGCTAAATGGACTTGCATGTAGCGACAAAGCTATGTCGAGATTAAACTGATGCCACTCAAGTGGCTGACAAGAGGGCAAGTTAAACCAGCTATTGCTCAAAGGCTGTCGGCTGCCATGTCTGTGTACAGCCCCGCACAGATGTACAAGTAGCTGGAGATCAAGAGCTCCCTCTGCTGGATATGCGCTGAATGTAGAATTAAGCAACCCAAGAACAAATAAAGAGGCTAAAGAGGAAAAGAAAATTGAGATTCCACTGATTTTTAAACAGTGTATCTATTTGTACTGCAGTTATTTTGACAGATATGTATCTGTCAAGCTCCCCCCCCCACCCCCAACCCCGATTCATTCCCTCCACGTGGTGCCGAGAAGCAGGACCTGAGACCCCCGAGATTCCGCTCATGCTCAGGCCCCGGCTCTCTTCCCCACCCTCTCCCTGACTCTCCCCCGCACCGACCCCTCTCGGGGGGGGCCCCGGGAATGGCAGCGGTGGGGCGTCGAGCAGAGAAGTGGTGGGGGGGGTTGAGAGGGAGGGAGAGACTAGGGGGCAGAGAGAGAGAGAGAGAGGCTGGGGAGGGGGGGGAAAGAGAGAGAGAGAGACTTGGGGGAGGGGGGTGGGTCGGAGGCGGGAGAGGGAACTCAGGGAAGACGAATCACGTTCTTCCAACCCCCTATAAGGGACATCGTTGAAGTGGATGATATCTAGAAGTCTCGACACTGTCACTATTCACTTCATACCCAATAAACCTGTTAACAATCCAGCAATCCGTACACAATGCCTGCCCCATCTATGGTGGGGCCGGGGGGGGGGGGGGGGAAGGATGCACTTGCGTTGGGGTAAGGCACTTTAGCTGGTGGAGGGATACATTTGAGCTGTGGTAAGGCACTTTGGCTGGGGGAGGGATACACTTGTGCTGGGGTATGGGATTTCGGCTGGGGGATGGGATTTCGGCTGGGGGAGGGATGTACTTGGACTGGGGTAAGGCACTTTGGCTGGCCGTGCTATTTTCTGGGGAGCTCTGACCTCTGTCGCTTCAACAAGTCAAAGTGGGTCGAGTTACAATTTGCAAAGTCAATGAGACCGTGGGATGGGCGGTTCCAGTTACACATTCCTGTGAAACTTCAGGATGTGGCTTATCCTCCAAGGGGACCAATCAGAAACAAAGGGTGGAGGGAGCATGGTGGCCATTTTTGCAGTACAAATAAGCGCATCTGCTTTTAAATTGGAAAATATTACAGAATTAAAAAATTTTTTTTGTTAATTATCGTAAAACTGATACAATTTTTCAGAGGGATGCAGAGTAATGTTATCTCATCATTTCTTAGCTGAATTCAAATCTAAAATTAAAGAACTTAAATTTATATAGCACCTTTCGTGACCTCAGGAAGTTCTAAAGCACTTTACAGCCAGTGAAGTACTTTTTGAATTGTAGTCACTGTTGTAATGTAGGAAACGCGGCAGTCAATTTGCGCACAGCAAGCTCCCACAAACAGCAATGAGACAAATGACCACATCATCAGATTTTCTTTTGTGATATTGATTGAGGGATAAATATTGTCCAGGACACTGGGGATAACTCCCTGCTCTTCTTTGAAATAGTGGTCGTGCGATCTTTTACATCCAACTGAGAGGGAAGACGGGGGCCTCAGCTTAACATCTCATCCTAAAGACAGTATCTCCGACAGTGCAGCACTCCCTCAGTACTACGCTGCGAGTGTCAGCCTAGATTTATGTGCTCAAGTCCCTAGAGCGGGACTTGAACCCACAACCTTCTGACCCAGAGGAGAAAGTACTACCCACTGAACCATAGCTGACACTCCAGATCGCAGAGTGTTTTGACTCATTGAGCCACCTATTTCTTTTTGTAGAAGACACTCCATCTGTTTATTAAACAAAGTTTCATTTTTTTTTTTAAAGACGCTTGACCGGTCTGCAATTCAAACTGCAAGCAATGGTTGGACACGTCTGTCAATCACCTTCTCTGGGGCACAAACCCACCCAGAACTAACCATCGATTGACTCGAAGTCGATACTCTCACTCTTAATATGTAAGAGGATGTGGAATTGACACTAGAGTCAGGAGGTCCTGTTCCTGTTGACTATGAAAACCACCCATTTAGTGTGGCTTTGGAGCCAGCCGGTCTAGTCGTCTTCTGCTCGTCATTTCCTTTCACACGGAAGTAGCAAAGCAAATCAAATGTCAATATCTAAGTTGGATATCCAGGCCAAAGCTTCCGGTGTAACAGCGTGGATATCTTGTAGGCTGCCTACGAATTGCCTCTGAGGGCAGTGCTCGATGATGTGCTCCCGGGTCTGATCAGGAGCTTCACAGTCGCATGATGGGGATGATTTAATCTTCCATCTATGGAGAAGGTGGCAGCATCTACCATGACCAGTTCTGAGGAGGTTGTCCGCTGTTTGCGAGGAAGGTTTGATCCTTCAGGTTGTACTGTGGGCTCCTCTGTAAGGAATCCATTCCGTATATCACAGTTCTTCCAAGCATTTCGCCATCGGTCATCAGGCTGAGGGGAGATCACTGAAGGACTTCGGCGACGGACCAGAATGGCCTCCTAGTTTGAGACGAGTTGGTGGTCGGTTGTTCAAGTCGGCCTGGATTTAGTGTGGTTTTAGAGCCAGCCGATTTAATGAACATACACCTCTCACCCAACTGCTCTCAGCTGGCCAGTAGCCCAGTACAGACACCGACATAAGAAATCCTGAGTTTACAAGAATTAGATGTGCAGTGCGTGGTGTGGTACTGAGTCATACGCGGGCAGGTGGTTCCAGTACCATCTTTGGTCGGTGCAATTGGGCGATCACAGGTAGGGGCCTGAGTTAAAGAGGGACTAACACCCCCTCCCAGGGTAAGCCCGAGTTCCCATTCACAACCTCTATCCGGCAAACCCCTCCTGGGAAGTGTCGTAGGGACAGAATGAAGTACAGTCACTGTTGAAATGTAGGTATCGCAGCGTCAATTTGCGCACAGCAAGCTCCCACATTCAGCAATGAGATAAATGACCAGATCATCAGGTTTATTTTTGTGATGTTGGTTGAGGGATAAATATTGGCCAAGACACCAGGCAGAACTCCCCTGCTCTTCTTCGAAATAGTGCCGTGGAATCATTTACGTCCACCTGAGAGAGCAGACGGGACCTCAGTTTAATGCACCCCAGGATCAATCTGTCTTGACTAAGCTCACACATGATAAATGGTCGTTTGGGTGAGGTGTCGGAGGGCTGCGACTGCCTGTGGAATGGTGCTCCCTGCACTGGGGAGGGGAAGGAAGGGCGAGGGGGCGAAAGAGAAAGAGAAGGAACTTCTGATTAAATTCTGGATTCTTTCAGTCTGTGTCTGTCCAGAAACTAAGAAAATGTCAGGTTAAAAACCACAGCGAGGGGTGCCAGCAGGCCGCAAGGTGGTGGAATGGCTATCGAGGAACTGCACACTAAGAGGCCAGGGTGGTAACGTGCTGACAGTCCTGTGCCAAGACCATTTGATCATTGGTGCTGAAGAGCTCCAGACCCCAGGGTGCACCAAGGTCATGCACCTTAGCTGGAGGTGACAACTGGGGTGGTTGATGAGTCGAGGTGATGGTATGGGGCCATTTATGGAAAAGTCGGCTTCAATTTTGTCAACACTTAAGTTGAAGTTCTAGTTCCTCCAGGTCTTAATGAAGTTAAGAGAGTGGCACAGCTTCAGGGTTGAGGGAGAAGGCAGATACGAGATTCTGAGTAGCGTGCTCTCGTTGCTGGGAGCTGGGCATTGGCCAGCAGGGATGGTCTTGAACATGGAATGGTGAGGGAGGTAGGGGAATAAACACACTTCAGGAATTGAGAGAGAAGGGGGGCGGATGGAGATGTGGCTGGCAGTTGGCGAGAATAGTGAGGTGGATAGTGGCAGATGTTTTGAGAGACATTCAGACCAGAGAACGGAGACAATTTGACAATATAAAAAAAAAGACTTGCATTTATATAGCGCCTTTCACGGCCACCGGGCATCTCAAAGCGTTTTACAGACAATGAAGTACTTTTGGAGTGTAGTCACTGTTGTAATGTGGAAACGTGGCAGCCAATTTGCGCACAGCAAGCTCCCACAAACAGCAATGTGATAATGACCAGATAATCTGTTTTTGTTATGTTGATTGAGGGATAAATATTGGCCAGGACACCGGGGATAACTCCCCTGCTCTTGTTGAAAATAATGCTAATGGATCTCTTGCGCCCACCAACAGACGGGGCCTCGGTTTAACGTCCCAGCACTCCCTCAGCGCTGCACTGGAGTGTCAGCCTAGGTTTATGTGCTCCAGTTCCTGGAGTGGGACTTTGAACCCATAACCTTCTGACTCTCAGGCAAGAGTGCTGCCCACTGAGCCACAGCTGACACAAGCGGGGAGCAGTAAGTGTGGAGAATAGTGAGCAGGAAACGGAGTTCCCTCACTCCAAGGCCTTCGTATCCTCCACTTCAAAATCAACCTGGTAAAATTGGTTCTTTCCCTGCAATGAGACCACGTGTACGCAGATAATAGGCCCATCCTCCATTTAGGACACACTCCAAACTTCAGCCCTCCACTAGAAAAATAAAATTCTTCACATGCAATTCACAACTCAAGTGGTTCTGTGTTAAAAACATGGCCGTCAATAAGCATCACTAAGGTGGCTCAAGCAGACATACTGATAACAACGATACTCTCTCAAATAAGCAAAGGACAAACCTTTGTGGAAGCAAGACATTTTATTTTCAATAATACACATTCATCTTTCACAACCGTCCCTCTCCCTCTTTCTCTCTCCTCCCACCCAACCAATATCTTCTTTCGTATGGTAGCAGCAAAGCAAATCAAATGTCACTATCTAAGTCAGATATCCAGGCCAAAGCTTCCGGTCTAACAGCGTGGATATCTTGTAGGCTGCCTGCAAATTGCCTCTGAGGGCAGTGCTCGATGATGTGCTCCAGGGTCTGATTAGGAGCTCCACAGTCGCATGATGGAGAGGCTTTAATCTTCCACCTCTGGAGAAAGCGGCAGCATTGACCCGTGACCAGTTCTGAGGAGGTCTGCCATTTGCGAGGAAGGTTTGATCCTTCAGGTTGCACTGTGGGCTCCTCTATAAGGAATCCATTCCGTACGTCACAGTTCTTCCAAGCATTTCGCCATCGGTCATCAAGGCTGAGGGGAGATCGCTGAAGGGCTTCGGCGACGGTCCAGAATGGCCTCCTAGTTATGACACGGGTTGGTGGTCGGTTGTACAACAAGCTCATTACAACCTGTTAAAAAAATAACTCTTGCAGCCAATACGTATCACACCGCTGTTACGCATCTTTTCAACAATCATTTCTTTTTAGGGGAAGCATGAAGAATTTGCAAACGGAGAACGGTAAATCCCTGGCACTCTGAGGCTCACTCATTTTAATTACCGCGTGCTTCCGATCCAAAAATATCCTGCTTCATTTTATGAGCTTGATCGCATTCTCCAACATCGACTCAAATACTTTAGCCATTATTTTTAAAGCGATCGCATGTAAATGTGAAAACATAAAACGGCTTTATCTATTCATGATTCAAAACGCTATCATTTAAAAGGAGACCACTATGTGTTAAAGTGCTGCAAATTAGGCTGTGAATTAGTCGGAATTTTCCAAATGAGAAAGCAATGTAAGTAATTAATTTAAAAACCGACTGATTGCGTTTAAAATGTAGCTGGAGCAGACTAATGGAAATAGAGTCAGCTTCTCCTGAAGACTCGATTGGTAAAAGATACCAAAGATAAATGAGTAAGCGCATGACCAGTTCATGACAGCAAAGCGCTGGAGGATTTTAGCTGAGGAAAGATTGGATAGGCTGAGTTTGTTTTTCTTTAAAACTGAGGAGGCTGAGGGGAGACTTAATTGAGGTGTATAAAATTATGAGAGGCCTGGATAGAGTGGATAGGAAGGACCTATTTCCCTTGGCAGAGAGGGCAATAACCAGGGGGCATAGATTTAAAGTAGAAGGATTAGAGGGGAGTTGAAGAGAACATTTTCTACCCAGAGGGTGGTGGGGATCTGGAACTCACGGCCTGAAAGGGTGGCTGAGGCAGAAATCCTCATCGCATTTAAAAAGTACCTGGATATACACTTGAAGTGCCGTAACCTGCAGGGTGACAGACCAAGGTGGGATTAGGCTGGATACAATTTTTCCGCCAGAACAGACACGTTAGGCCGAATGGCCTCCTTGTGCGCTGTAAATTTCTATGATTCTATGAAAGCGCTGGGCAGTGGACAATGGGCTTATTCAACCACTCGCGGATGAGACAGACCCCCAATCGGGTGTTCCAGGAAAAGCAACACGGGAACACGGAAGCAGCAGCTAGTGCGGTAATAGTTGGAGCGGGGCGTGTGGAGAAATCAACGTTGAGAATCACCGACACGGAAATAAACATTTGTGCGGGCTCGAAGCTGCTCAAAAGGTGACATCACAGGCATCATTCACTGGGATTCTGGATGACAATCAGTAAATATTCCTTATCTGTCAGGGTGGGGGGGGTGGGGAGGGGCAGAAAAAATACACAAATTAGTAAAATGTTCATCTTCACAGGCAATTAAAAAATAATACGAGATCTCCAGTCAGAGTCTGTGGAAGTTGACTGCAGATCCTTCCTTTATTGTGCTAATGCTTTATGAATGAGAACTGCTGTTAACATGCACTCTGAACAAAAGTTTGGCCCAATAGACTTAGGGGGCGAAATTGCCCCTTTTTATAGCCCCCTTAGCGCCTCCGGGGGGGGGCACAATGGCATTTTTTATTGCCCGAGAGGTTTGGTGGGGGGCGGGGGTGGCGCCGACCCCTTTGCGCCCCACAGTGGAAATTTCTTCCAGCTAAACATTGGTAAGACTGAAGCCATTGTATTCACCCCCCCCCCCCCCCCCACCATGAAATCCGTCCCCTCCCACCCTCTGTCATTGTAAACCTCAAGAGTGTTCCTGACTAAGGCGCCCTATTCAAATCCAATCTCACACGATATAAATCCACTATATCCTTGCCATCACAAAAACTACCTTCGTAACATTGCCCGTTCTGTCCCTGTTGCTGAAATCTTCCTCCACACTTTGGTCACCTCCGATGCCCTCCTCGACCCTCCACAAACTGCAGCACGTCCTGCTTGTCTATCAGCCCTGTTCTCTCTGACTCCTGGTTTCCCCACATCCTCAAACCTAAAATTCTCATCCTCGTGTTTAAATCCCTTCGTCACCTCACAGCTTTCTGCAAAATCCTCCAGCCCTACAACGCCCCCTGAACTCACCATTCTTCTGAATCTGGCATCTTGTGCATCTGCCCCCATCCACTCCTCACCCCACCATTGGTGGCCGTATTTCAGCTGCCCATGCCCTGAAGTTCTCTCCATAAAGCCCTCCGCTTCGCGACCACCCTTTCCTCCTTTAACATCTTCCTTAAAATCCAACATCTTTACGGAAGCTTTTAGTCATCCCTCCTAATGTCTTCTTCTTTGCCTCGGTATTCATTTTGTGATCATGCCCCTGTGAAGTGCTTTGGGATGTTTGTCTACATTAAGCGCGCTATATAAATGCAAGTCGCATTTGTTATATCCTGCACAGTATGTCACCATCACAATGTCATCTTTTCTTAATGTTTCCTCCCTTCCTAGGTCAAAGGTGATAGCTTTTAAGGAAGTCGGTGCAGTGAAGAGGTTTATGGAAGGCGATGCCTCATGCTGGGAACCCTCAAGGTACCTCACCCAATTATTATATTTCTTAGGCCCAAACACATGACCTCTACCACCTAACAGGACATGGGCAGCAGGCACGTGGGATCACCCATCACTTCCAAGCTCCCCTCCAAGTCATACACCATCCTGATTTTGAAATATAGCGGCTGTTCCTTCATCGTCACTGGGTCAAAATCCTGGAACTCCCTCCATAACAGCACTGTGGGAGCACCTTCACCACACGGACTGCAGCGGTTCAAGGCAACGGCTCACCAGCATCTTCTCAAGGGCAATTAGGGATGGGCAATAAATGCTGCCTTGCCAGCGATGTCCACATCCCAGGAACAAATATTTTTTTAAACATTAGCTGTCTCTTTGACCTCTACAGGTGACCCACTCCAGTCCACCCACACACAAACCCTTTCTAGTGGTGGTTCCTGAATAGCACTCACCTGCCAAGCCGCTGCAGAGCTAATAAAACTGCTTTAAACAGACTGCTTTTATCCTGGAGGAAGAAACTTAAAATATGCCTGAAGCACAGATTAAAATAAACCACATTTACCAGGTGCAACCAGGATTTCATTTTTCTTGCAGCGGATTCGGAGGAACGTGAGGTCATTCTGCGGATCGATATCCCGGATGGTGCTCCGAGCTTTCATGGACAGTTGGTGGATTAGCCCAGCGTACTGGGCCGTGGTCGAATTGTCCATGGTTGTCCGTATGGGAATACCTTGGAAAGAGGAGATCAGCTTTCAATGATACAAACCTGCATTGAGGGGACGCTAGATAAGCACATGAGGTTAGAGGAAGAGGGGCTGGAGGAGGCTGATGTGGAGCAGGAACATTGGCACGGACCTGTTGGGCCGAATGGCCTGTTTCTGTGCTGTAAATACTTTGGAGCATACAAAATCAATGGTGGACGGAGCATCTTGACTAAACACTTCTTCCCTCCTCCCCCCTCCCACCACTTGCACCCCCACCCCATTCTCCTGGGAGAGGCAAAAAAAAAGAAAGAAAACCCAGTGTCAGTAAGAAAGAAAGTCTTTCATTTATATAGCGCCGTTCACGACCATTGGACGTCTCAAAGAGCTTTACAGCCAATGAAGTACTTTTGGAGGGTGGTCACTGTTGTAATGTGGGAAACGTGGCAGCCAATTTGTGCACAGCAAGCTCCCGCAAACAGCAATGTGATAATGACTGGATAGTCTGCGTTTGTTATGTTGACTGAGGGATACATATTGGCCAGGACACTGGGGATAACTCCCGTGCTCTTCTTCAAAATAGTGCCATGGGATCTTTTACATCCGCCTGAGAGAGCAGACGGGGCCTCGGTTTAACGTCACATCCGAAAGACGCCAGCTCCGATAGTGCAGCACTCCCTCAGCACTGCACTGGAGGGGCAGCCTAGATTTATAAGCTCAAACTCTTGGAGTGGGACATGACCCCACTACCTTCTGTGTTAATAAGGGAAAAAATACACTCTGGAAAATTCCTCTCCGACCCCCTCAGGTGATCGATACCAGTCCAGGAGATCGCAGCATGTTTACTTTGCCAGTGGCATAAGTGCTGCATATTCAGAATAAAGCCGGGTAGTTAGAACAATCGACCACTTTTAAGATGGCATTTGTTTCAGCCCATGATATCCTTGATCTCTTCTCCCCATCCCACCCCAATATTCATCCTTTTTATTCCCTTCCCTCCTGAAGGCAGTGCCTCATCCTGTGATACAGGTCCAAAGACGCCAATGCTACCACCTCACGCAACTGGTCACCCTTCATGCAAGAGCCCAGTGAGAAAATTGACATAGGGAACGCAGAGGAGAATACTGCAACCCCGTCTTCACCAGACATCCATGCACTTTATGGTACAGGGATAGGGGTAGGGGTAGGTCACTGATGCCAATCTTAACCAAACTGTGCCATCGGGGAAGCCCAAAGTATTGTTGCTTTAAAAAGATCCTGACCAAATTAGCATTTCAACCCAAAGGAAGTGAAGCAGACACAACAGGAGCATCTCTGTTTACCAGTTCAACACCAACATAGAACATGTAAATGGGCTCCCACCCCAGAGACTTGAGCACAAAAATCTAGGCTGGCACTCCAGCACAGCACTGAGAGAGTACTGCACAGTCGGAGATGCTGTGTTTCGGATAAGACGTTAAACCGAGGCCCCGTCTGCTCTCTCAGGTGGACGTAAAAGATCCCGTGGCACTATTTTGAAGAAGAGCAGGGGAGTTATCCCCGGTGTCCTGGGCCAATATTTATCCCTCAATCAACATAACAAAAAAAACAGATGATCTGGTCATTATCACATTGCTGTTTGTGGGAGCTTGCTGTGCGCAAATTGGCTGCCGCGTTTCCCACATTACAACAGTGACTACACGCCAAAAGTACTTCATTGGTTGTAAAACGCTTTGGGACATCATGTGGTTGTGAAAGGCGCTATATAAATGCAAGTCATTCAGTGATGACCTAGGAAGATTCAGTCCTTGCATAATAATCAAAAAAAATATATTTTTTAAATACCTTCCGCATTGACCACGATAATTCCTTGAACACCCTTCTGGCTCTGAATTCTCTTCAAAGTTTCTTCAACTTCAGCCTGAAAAGGGAAGAAATGGAAATTGGTTAACACTGCAGTACAATGGTGCTGGGGAGAGGCTCAATCATCTCCCCAATCCTCCCATTTTCTTCTATGGCTCCAGATAAGAGATCGGATAGGTGACCCAGGCCCTTCCAATCAGTTACTATTGGGACCATTACACAATTAGTTACTATTGGGACCATTACATAGAATGTACAGCACAGAAACAGGCCATTCAGCCCAACTGGTCCATGCCGGTACTTATGTCCACATGAACCCCTTCCGACCCCTACTTCATCTAACCCCATCAGCATAAACTTCTATTCCTTTCTCCATCATGTATTTATCTAGCTTTCCCTTAAATCCATCTGTACTATTTGTCTCAACTGTTCCATGTGGTAGTGAGCTGCACATTTTAATCACTCTCTGGGTTAAAAAGTCTTTCCTGAATGATGAGCGACTCTTAGGGTGTTCCGTCTGCAATTTTACCACCCTCTGAGAAAACTACCCTCAGTATTTGACAGGACATCAGGGTACATTCATTCATTGAACCACTCCCTGGCATAGCACATTGGACCGCCAAGCTGTCTATCCACAACACTATGCTATATTGGCACAGTCTCACTAAAATCAATCTTATGCATGTTCTGATTTGTTCATTTTGAATACCTAGGATTGTATCTCTTCTCTTCCATCTGACGCCCCCGCCCCCCCCCCCCCACTCACACTTTGGCTGTGGGTTGGGGGTGGTTCAGTACTCAAGTTTCTGCTGATTGCATCTTTGCACCTCCTTGAATGGCCTTCATCATGCTTGAACCATGGAACAAGGCTCCTGCAAATCACTCGCTCTCACTTAACACTTCAATGCCCTCCACATTGATACCACACACTTTGAAGATCTCCTCAACCGAGACTCTGCCTTTGGCTCGAGTGTTCTCGACTCCATCCCACAGCATGCGACCCACCACTGCCTCAGTGAAACCCCAACGTTGCACGAGGTAGGAAAAGCCTTTAGACAGCTCAAGAACAACAAGGCTACGGATGAAATCACTGCTGAGGCGCTAAAGTATGGCAGAGAGGCGCTGTTGGCACGGATACATGACCTCATCTCTCTCGTCTGGAGGGAGAAGAGCTTGCCGGGAGATCTCAGACATGCAGTGATCGTGAACATCTTTAAAAAAGTGGACAAGTCCGACTGCAGCAATTACAAGAGAATCTCCTTGCTATCAGCCACTGGGAAAGTTGTCGCTAGAGTCCTCCTCACCCGTCTTCTCCCTGTGGCCAAGGAGATCCTCCCGGAGTCACAGTGCGGATTTCGTCCCCTACGGGGCACAACAGACATGATCTTTGCAGCGTGACAGCTGCAGGAAAAATGCAGGGAGCAGCGCCAGCCCTTATACATGGCCTTTTTCGACCTTACAAAGGCCTGTGACACTGTCAACCGCGAGGGTCTATGGAGCGTCCTCCTCCGTTTCGATTGCCCCCAAAAGTTTGTCAACATCCTTCGCCGCTCTTCGACGACCTGCAGGCCGTGATCCTTACCAACGGATCCATTACAGGCCCAATCCACATCCAGACCGGGGTCAAACAGGGCTGCGTCATCGCTCCAACTCTCTTCTCAATCTTCCTCGCTGCCATGCTCCACTTCACAATCAACAAGCTCCCCACTGGAGTGGAATTAAACTACAGAAGTCCTGACCCTGCAGTACAGACTTACACGAGGCACATGCTGAAGTCAAGGTCACTCTGGACCTGCAACTTTATTTCACACTTGCTTGAGACCTGGCTTTATATACCTGTGTGGAACAGGTATGCAGTGTCTCCTGCAAGTGCACCCCTGGTGGTATGATATGCTTGTGGTTACAGGTCATATCTAGTTACAGTCATGTATAGCATGGTAAGATACAGTTATATAGAGTAGTGTGAGATACATGACATCTACCTCCCCCAAGGTCTTATTGTCTTTATAGATTCAGTCTCTCAGGTGGTCTACACTCTCGCGTGGAGCGTCTTAGTTGTGGTTCAGTTGTTTGCCTTGGTGCCTGTTCTTCTTTCGGTGTGATTGCTGGTATCTCGCCTGGGCTGTCTGTTTTGTTCAGTATGATTGTTGGTATCTCACCTGGGCTGTCTGTTGAGACTGCCCTTTCCTCAGGTTGTTCCCTCTGTCTGTCCACCAGGTGTGGTGTGAGTTCCACATTGTAGTCTGCCTCTGGTTCCGCAGTGTTGTTGGTGAATCTACTTTTTACTTGGTCTACATGCCTCCGGCAGGTTTAGCCATTGCCCATTTGTACAACCAGTAGCCTGTTTCCTTCCTTGCCTGTTACTGTCCCTGCAAGCCATATGGGACCCCTGCCATAGTTTAGCACAAACACTTTGTCCCCTATCTCATTCCACCTCCCCCTCGAATTTTGGTCATGGTACTCAGTTAGCTTCCAACGCTTTGCCTCTACAATTTCATGCATGTCTGGGAGGATTAACGAGAGCCTAGTCTTTAAGGTCCGTTTCATCAATAGTTGCGCGGGGGGAACCCCAGTCAACGAATGCGGACGAGATCTGTATGCCAGCAGCAGTCGCGACAGGCGGCCCTGCAGCGTGGGACCTTGGATTTTAAGCATGCCTTGTTTAACGATTTGCACTGCTCGCTCCGCCTGGCCATTGGAGGCCGGCTCGAATGGTGCCGTCTTAACGTGATTTATGCCATGGTCAACTATAAAATCTTGAAATTCTGCGCTGGTGAAGCACGGACCATTATCACTGACCAATATGTCAGGAAGTCCGTGCGTTGCAAACATGGTTCTAAGGCTCTCCACAGTGGTGGAGGTGGTGCTCGAGTTTAAAATGGTGCACTCGATCCACTTTGAAAATGCATCGACGACTACGAGGAACATTTTGCCCATGAATGGGCCCGTATAGTCTACATGCATCCGCGACCACGGTTTGGTGGGCCAGGGCCAGGGGCTTAGGGGGGCTTCCCTGGGAGTGTAGTGATAGTTCATGCATGCGCCTATGGAAAGGTTTGATCCCCTTGGGGCAGGCATCGCGAGCCTCTGCCCAGTCACCAGTTAAAACACATCTTTTGACTAAGGATAACGTGGGGTCACTGGTCGTCCAGGCTCTAATTTGGCGAGCCGTCATGGGCGAACCTGTGGATTCAAAGGCATTGATTGCCATGACCATCTCACAGTCCTGTTCGTCGGACCCTTCCGTGGTTGCCAGGGGTAGCCTGCTAAGCACATCGGCACAGTTGTCTGTGCCTGGTCTGTGCCTTATTGTGTAGTCGTAAGACGCCAGCATGAGTGCCCATCGCTGAATGCGCGCCGAGGCATTGGCGTTTATTGCCTTGCACTCGGATAGTAGGGACGTGAGGGGTTTGTGGTCAGTTTCTAACACGAACTTGGCCCCGAAAAGGTATTGGTGCATCTTTTTGACACCGTACACGCATGCGAGCGCCTCCTTCTCAGCCATACCGTACCGCGCTCCGCCCGCGAAAGTGACCTGGAGGCATAAGCAATGGGTTGTAATTTACCCGCATCATTGACATGCTGTAAAACGCACCCGACCCTGTACGCTGACGCATCACATGTAAGGACTAACTTTTTACCTGGGTCAAAAAAGGCTAAAACACTGTTGGAACATAGAAGGTTGCGTGTCTTATTGAAGGCGCGTTCTTGGGCGTCCCCCCAAAACCAATCGCACCCCTTTCTGAGTAGCACGTGGAGGCGCTCCAGCAGCGTGCTCAAGTTCTGCATAAAGCTCCCAAAGTAATTGAGTAGCCCGAGAAAGGCCCGCAGTTCCGAGACATTCCGGGGCCTGGGTGCCAGACGAATTGCTTCGGTTTTGGATTCTGTTAGGCGGATTCCATCAGCGGCAATCCTTCTGCCCAAAAATTCAACCTCGGGCGCGAGAAACAGACGCTTGGATTTCTTCACTCTTAGGCCTACCCAATCCATCGACTTAGTACTTCCTCCAAATTGCGGAGATGGGAGTCGGTGTCCCTGCCCGTGGTGAGTATGTCATCTTGAAACACAACTGTCCCCGGGATGGACTTGAGCAGACTCTCCATGTTGCGCTGGAATATAGCAGCTGCCAACCTGATGCCGAATGGGCATCGATTGTACATGAAAAGGCCTCGATGTGTGTTGATGGTGGTGAGTAAGCTTAGACTCTTTGGTCAGTTCTTGCGTCATATACGCAGATGTGAGATCTAGTTTCGAGAAAAGTTTTCCTCCAGACAATGTGGCAAATAGGTCCTCCGCTCTGGGCAGCGGGTATTGGTCCTGTAGGGAGACTCTGTTTATGGTAGACTTGTAATCCCCACAGATTCGTACGGATCCATCAGGCTTCATGACGGGGACGATGGGACTTGCCCAGTCGTTAAATTCCACAGGTGAGATAATGTCTTCCCGCAGAAGCCGGTCCAGTTCGTGTTCAATCTTTTCCCTCATCACATAAGGCACAGCTCTAGCCTTGTGATGGACCGGTCTGGCATCCTGTGTGATGTAGATTTTAACTTTAACCCCTTTGAAGGTGCCCACACCTGGCTGAAAGTGATGTTCAAAATGACTTAGAACTGTTGAGCAGGAGGTCCGTTCCTCTGACGACATGGCGTGAACATCATTCCATTTCCAATTTAGTTTTGCCAGCCAGCATCTCCCCAACAGTACTGGGTGATCTCCGGGCACAATCCACAGAGGAAGTCGGTTCACCGTCCCTTTGTGCGTGACTGAGAGCATGGCGCTGCCAAGGACTGGGACGATTTCTTTGGTATAGGTCCTTAGTTTGGTGTCGACCCTTGTGAGTTTTGGTCTGTTGCTTTTGTGCGGCCACAGTTGTTCAAATTGTTGGACGCTCATGAGAGATTGACTAGCTCCCGTGTCCTGTTCCATGTTGACGGGTATCCCGTTGAGTAGGACCCTCATCATTATTGGAGGCGTCTTGTTGTAAGAACAGTGGACATTGATCGTGTTGACCCGTTGTACCTCGGTTTCCCGGGCACTGTCCCCACCGTCTCTAGTCCGCTTTCCGAACCTTCCGATTCGTATACCAGCCGAACTGCTGTTTTTCTGCACATGCGAGCCAGATGCCTTGTATAGTTGCAGTTTCTGCAAACAGCATGCTGAAATTGACACCCCCTTGTTCAGTGCCTTCCCACACATCTCCAGCACAGATCGCTTCCATTGTTAAGTTAGGTTAGGTGAGTGGGCATATGCATGGCAGATGAAGTATAATGTGGATAAATGTGAGGTTATCCACTTTGGTGGTAAAAACAGAGAGACAGACTATTATCTGAATGGTGACAGATTAGGAAAAGGGGAGGTGCAACGAGACCTGGGTGTCATGGTACATCAGTCATTGGAGGTTGGCATGCAGGTACAGCAGGCGGTTAAGAAAGCAAATGGCATGTTGGCCTTCATAGCGAGGGGATTTGAGTACAGGGGCAGGGAGGTGTTGCTACAGTTGTACAGGGCCTTGGTGAGGCCACACCTGGAGTATTGTGTACAGTTTTGGTCTCCTAACTAGAGGAAGGATATTCTTGCTATTGAGGGAGTGCAGCGAAGGTTCACCAGACTGATTCCCGGGATGGCGGGACTGACATATCAAGAAAGAATGGATCAACTGGGCTTGTATTCACTGGAGTTCAGAAGAATGAGAGGGGATCTCATAGAAACGTTTAAAATTCTGACAGGTTTAGACAGGTTAGATGCAGGAAGAATGTTCCCAATGTTGGGGAAGTCCAGAACCAGGGGTCACATCTAAGGATAAGGGGTAAGCCATTTAGGACCGAGATGAGGAAAAACTTCTTCACCCAGAGAGTGGTGAACTTGTGGAATTCTCTACCACAGAAAGCTGTTGAGGCCAAGTCACTAAATATATTCAAAAAGGAGTTAGATGTAGTCCTTACTACTAGGGGGATCAAGGGGTATGGCGAGAAAGCAGGAATGGGGTACTGAAGTTGCATGTTCAGCCATGAACTCATTGAATGGCGGTGCAGGCTCGAAGGGCCGCATGGCCTACTCCTGTACCTATTTTCTATGTTTCTATGTTTCTGAAGGATGAGCTGCGTCTGGCTGATCTCTCTTGGGCTTCTCTCAATTTGTAGTTGATTGCTCGCATTGTGCGTTGATGAGATGTGAACAGCCATTCCTGTGGCTCTTGATGGCTTCTGGCGCCACTGCCTGCTGTTGAAGACCTGCTCTCTTGCCTTTGTCTGTGTGTGGGGGTAGCGGCTTGTTCCACGCTGTGAACCACTTGTTCCGATGTTTCGTTAGTTGTCGTACCCGCAGTGTAGATCAACCTCGTTTCTTCTTCTCCTGCCAAGAATGTCTGTGCGACCAGTGCTGCTGCCTCTAGAGTCATGTTCTTGGTCTCTATAAGCTTTCGGAATATGCCTGCGTGGCCTATTCCTTCAATAAAAAAGTCCATCAGTACTTCTCTCTTTAGTTCATCGGAGAACTCACATAAACTAGCCAGCCTCCGAAGTTCTGCCACAAAGTCGGGTATGCTCTGGCCCACACAGCGTCTGTAGTTGTAGAACCTGTGTCTAGCTTCAGGTGGTCTCTCACCAGTGTGCTCAACTTCTCAAACGACTTGCTTGCTGGTTTCTCGGGTGCCAGTAGGTCCTTCATTAAGGCGTATGTTTTCGAGCCACAGCTGGTCAAGAGATGGGCTCTTCTCTTGTCTGCCTTATCGTCGCCCAACCAGTCTTTGGTTACAAAGCTTTTCTGGAGCCTTTCTATAAAGTCCTCCCAATTGTCTCCAGCATTGTGTTTCTCATCTGAGCCGTTGGTAGCCATTCTGTGGATTCTGTGATCCCGAAACTCGTCGCCACTGTAAAGTCCTGACCCTGCAGTACAGACTTACACGAGGCACGTGCTGAAGTCAAGATCACTCAGTACCTGCACCGTTATTTCACAGCTCTCGAGTGCCACACTTGCCTGAGATCTGTCTTTATATACCTGTATGGAACAGGTATGCAGTGTCTCCTGCAAGTGCACCCCTGGTGGTAAAGTATGCTTGTGGTTACAGGTCATATCTAGTTACAGTCATGTATAGCATGGTAAGATACAGTTATATAAAGTAGTGTGAGATACATGACACCAGTGGGAAGCTGTTTAACCTTCGCCGCCTCCAGGCCGGGTCGAAGAT
The DNA here is from genome assembly GCF_044704955.1 of Pristiophorus japonicus. Taxonomy (NCBI): domain Eukaryota; kingdom Metazoa; phylum Chordata; class Chondrichthyes; family Pristiophoridae; genus Pristiophorus; species Pristiophorus japonicus. Next base: position 187,184,295 of record NC_091988.1, on the reverse strand, counting down.
CATCCCAACCTCTGTCATTGAGCTACAGTACGCTGTCGACGCCTGCGTCTGCGGACATTCTGAGCCTGAACTCCAGGATATAGTCGCTATATTTATAGAGGCATATGAAAGCATGGGCCTTACGCTAAACATCCATAAGACAAAGGTCCTCTACCATCCTGTTCTCGCCGCACAGCACTGCCCCCCAGTCATCAAGATCCACGGTGTGGCTCTCGACAATATGGACCATTTCCCATACCTCGGGAGCCTCTTATCAACAAAAGCAGACATTGATGAGGAGATTTAACACCGCCTCCAATGCCTCAGTGCAGCCTTCAGCCGCCTGAGGAAAAGAGTGTTCAAAGACCAGGCCCTCAAATCTACTACCAAGCTCATGGTTTACAGGGCTGTAGTAATACCCACCCTCCTGTATGGCTCAGAGACATGGACCATGTACAGTAGACACCTCAAGTCGCTGGAGATACATCACCAACAATGTCTCCGGAAGATCCTACAAATCCCCTGGGAGGACAGGCGCACCAACATCAGCATCCTCGTCCAGGCTAACATCCCAAGCATTGAAACACTGACCACACTCGATCAGCTCCGCTGGGCAGGCCACATAGTTCGCATCCCAGACACGAGACTCCAAAAGCAAGTGCTAAATGCAGCGCTCCTTCACGGCAGACAAGCCAAAGGTGGGCAGCGGAAATGTTACAAGGACGCTCTCAAAGCCTCCCTGATAAAGTGCGACATCCCACTGACACCTGGGAGTCCCTGGCCAAAGATCACCCTAAGTGGAGAAAGTGCATCCGGGAGGGTGCTGAGCACCTCGAGTCTCAACGCCTAGAACATGTAGAAATCAAGCGCAGGCAGCGGAAAGAACATGCGGCAAACCAGTCCCACCCACCCCTTCCCTCAACCACTATCTGTCCCACCTGTGACAGAGACTGTGGCTCTCATATTGGACTGTTCAGCCACCAAAGAACTCACTTCAGGAGTGGAAGCAAGTCTTCCTCGATTCCGAGGGACTGCCTATGATAATGATGACACACTCTCATAGGGTTCTGTCCTGGAACCCATGTTATTCAAGTTTTACACCAGTGACCTGCCCGAAACAGAGTCCCGCAATTTCACATACGCTGATGCATTGCCTTGGCCATGCAAAACACGAATCTGTCCATCACCGTAGAGACCCTGACCAGTGAGTTACAGAGGGTGCTGGCCTACTTCCACTGATGGCAACTCCAGCCAAACCTGCAAAAGACAGGCACCTCGACATTCCACCTCAACACCCATCAAGCAAACCAAGCTTTGAAAGTCTCCTTTTGCGGCGCAGAAGTAACCATGCCAAAAACCCTCCTATTTAGGAGTCACGCTTGATCGCATCCATCTTATAGACAACATCTCCAGAACCTTGGGAAGAAACTAAAGGTTGGATCAACTTGATCCAGAAACTTGCCAGATCCACATAGGGAGCAGACCCTCCGTACGGCAGCATTCGACCTGCTGTACTCTGCAGCGGAGTACTGCTCTCCGGCATGGCCAACAAGTCCGCATGTCAAATCTGTTGATGTCCAGCTGAATTCTACTGTGAGAATCATCACCGCTACGCTTTTATTCATACCAACACCATGGCTCCCCGTGCTTGCAAACATCGCACCACCACACCTACGCTGCGAATATGCAGTCTCCAGAGAATACAACCACTACACCAGCAAAGACATGCCGATCCAGGCAGACTTGAACAACCTACCGTTTCAAATCGAGGCGGCCATACTGGACCGTCGCTGAAGCCCTTCAGCGATCTCCCCTCAGTCTTGATGACTGACGGCGAAATGCTTGGAAGAACTGCAACATACGGAATGGATTCCTTACAGCAGATCCCACAGTACAACCTGAAGGATCAAACCTTCCTCGCAAACAGTGGACAACCATCAACTTCCTCAGAACTGGTCATGATCGATGCTGCCACCTTCTCCAGAGGTGGAAGATTAAAGCCTCCCCATCATGTGACTGTGGAGCTCCTAATCAGACCCTGGAGCACATCATCGAGCACTGCCCTCAGAGGGAATTCGCTGGCAGCCTGCAAGATATCCACGCTGTTACACCGGTAGCTTTGGCCTGGATATCTGACTTACTGACATTTGATTTGCTTTGCTGCTACTGTACGAAAGAAGCAGACCATACCTTGTTTTTTTATAAAATTCATTTTTGAGCTGATTAGTTCTCCCTTATTTTTGGTCAGCTGGTTTTGACAGCACTACTGATGTCGTCGCTGATAACAACTAACTTTTATATAGTGCTTTTAATGTAGAAAAATGTCCCCACCTGCTTCAAAGACACATGATCAAAAAAATCAAGCCAGTGAAGTGGGTTCGAAGGAGGGTTTTGAAGGACACAAGTGGAAGTGGGAAGGTGTTTAGGAAGGAAAGGAATTCCAGAGTGTGGAGTCTAGGCAGCTGAAGGCATGGCCGCCAATGGTGGAGCGAAGGGAGGAAGGTGGCACAAGTGACAGGAGTCAGGAGTGGAGAGTTTGGGGAGGGTTTGTAGGCCTGGAGAGATTACAGAAATTGGGGGGGAAAAGGGGTGGGAGAGAGGCCATGAAGGGATTTAAAATAAAGATTAGCATTTGAATTCAGAATTATTGGGGGTCTGGGAGCCAATGCAGGTCAGCGAGGACAGGGATGGTGGGCGAGTGGGACAGAATGCAGGCAGCAGAGTTTTGGATGAGCTGAAGTTCAGAGAGAGCGGGGAATGGGAGGCTGGCCGGGGGAGCATCGGAATAGTCGTGTCTGGAGGTGACAACAGAAAAGATCAGGGCTTCAGTGGCAGATGGGCTGAGTAGGCGGGCGATGTTATAGAGCTGGTGGTGGGTGGTCTTTGCGATGGTGAGAATGCAAGGTCTGAAATAAAAACAGAGAAAATGCTGGAAATCTCAGCGGGTCAGGCAGCATCTGTGGAGAGAAAAACAGAGTTACCGTTTCGGGTCGATACCTGAAACATTAACTCCGTCTCTCTCCACAGATGCTGCCTGACATGCTGAGATTTCCAGCATTTTCTGTTTTTATTTCAGATTCCAGCATCCACAGTATTTTGCTTTTATACAAGGTTGGAAGCTCAGCTCAAGCTCGAATAGGAGGCTGACGATGCAATCAGTCAGCTTCAGCCTGAAGCAGTGGTTGGAGAGGGGAGGAATGGAGTTCCAGTGAGATGGCTGGCTCTCACTGTCACTGCCAACGTTTCCTACAGTATGCTGGTCACCCAAGCGTTACTCTCCTTGCAAATGTTTGCTCTCCATCACAGTGGGACTCCATACCTTCTGCTTACTGCCATAACCTACAGCACACCCTCACTCCTGGGGTTCTGATTAGTAACTGGATAATTTTTTTTTATTATTCATTCATGGGATGTCGACATCGCTGGCAAGGCCAGCATTTATTGCTCAGCTTTCTTTTTTGGAAGTGTAATCACTGTTCCTACATTGGAGTTATGTATGCAACACCACATAACCAGCATTCTACCACCACCAGAGGGTGTATCTGTTGGAGTCCCAAGGGATCCCAGCATCCCTTGGGAGCACTGTATATAAGCAGGCCTCCTCTGCTGTACCAGCACTCTGGAGTCAGAATAGAGAGACTAAGGTCACACTTACTCAAGTCTACAGTACTCAGTCACATTGCTTTATTTGAGACATAACAACTAAAAAGAACCTCTGTAAAGTGCTTTGGGACGTTCGGTGGCCGTGAAAGGTGCTATATAAATGCAAGTCTTGCTTTTTTCATCACTAATTTCCCTCGAGAAGATGACGGTGAATAGAACCAAGTAGCTTGCTGGGCCATTTCAGAGGGGCCGTTATGAGTCAATCACATTGCTGTGGGTCTGGAGTCACATATAGACCAGACCGGATAAGGACGGCAGATTTCCTTCCCTAAAGGACATTAGTGAACCAGATGGGTTTTTAACGACAATTTCATGGTCACCATTACTGATACTAGTTTTTTATTCCAGATTTATTTAATTAACCGAATTTAAATTCCCCAGCCACCGTGGTCGGATTTAAACTCGAGCCTCCGGATCAGTAGTCCAGGCTTCGATTATTAGTCCACTGACATAACTACCATGCTACCGTACCTCATGTAAAATCAAATCTGGGTTCTTGCTGGCCTGTTTTAAGGTGTTTTTACATTAAGGAGCGCAGCTGAAAACACAGCCACTCTTCTCCCTCTGCTGACTAACCTCCCAAGAATAAACAACCCCACCCATAGAACAGAATTGTAGACCCAAGGACTCGAGAGCCTATGCATTTGCTGTTGAATCAAGTGTCGCTCTTTGTACAAGTTAAACCCCAGCAGCCTAGAACTGGACTGATGGAGAACAGCATCTGATGAAAACTCTAAACCACGGAACTTGCTCTTCTGAAAACAGAAAGAAAGACTGTGCATTTATATTGCGCCTTTCACGACCACTGGATGTCTCCAAGCGCTTTACAGTCAATGAAGTACTTTTGGAATGAAGTAACTGTTGTAGTGTGGGAAACGTGGCAGCCAATTTGTGCACAGGAAGCTCCCACAAACAGCAATGTGATAATGACCAGATCATCTGTTTTAGTGATGTTGAATGAGGGATAAATATTGGACACCAGGAATAACTCCCCTGTTCTTCTTCGAATTAGTGCCATGGGATCTTTTACGACCACCTGAGAGAGCAGATGGGACCTCAGTTTAACGTCTCATCCAAAAGACGGTACCTCCGACAGTGCAGCGCTCCCTCAGCACTGCACTGGAGTGTCAGCCTAGATTTATGTGCTCAAGTGCCTGGAGCAAGATTTGAACCCACAACCTTCTGGCTCAGAGGTGAGTGTGCTACCCACTGAGCTACAGTTGACAGGACAGAACAGAACAGAACAAAAAAAGCCAAAGTATAAAAATAACTTGCTCAGCACCACACCCACAGTGCATTTACCCAGCAAGCCATCAGCAGACCAGCTTACTCTTGAACAATACAGACATCACACACCTTCCTCCCTATTAACCTCTGAATGTGTTGTGAAGCAATGTACCAAATTGCACAGCCCATTGTGGGTATGCTCTCATCACTGTTGACGCTGTGGAGGCTTAATGTTTCCTGGTATCCAAAGTATGCAAATAATCTCAACCAGCTTTAACCCATTCAGTAGCTCAGAGAAGCTTTTAACCTAAAGAAAGTAATTCATTAAAATATGAACATCACTGGTAATTCGATCCTATTATTAAGGACATTAACTCGCTAAGGCTTCTTCGACAGCACCTCCCAAACCCATGACCTTTACCACCTAGAAGGACCAGGGCAGCAGGCGCATGGGAACACTGTCAGCTGCAAGTCACACACAGCATCCTGACTTGGAAATATATTACCGTTCCTTCGTCGTCACTGGCTCACAATCCAGGAACTAACTCCCTAACAGCACTGTGGGAGCACCATCATGACACGGACCGCTGTGGTTCAAGACGGCGCTCACCTACTTCATTCCATGTAGGTCCAGCCAGCTTGTGACCAGCAGCTTTGTGAGCAAGGACCGAGTGTTGAACTGGGAAAATCTCTGTTCAAGTCTCACTTGTAAGTTCATCCACTTCCCCACTGAAAACAGGGGAGGAAATAGTACATTCATTCAGTTACCTCTGGTGTCCCCCCCAAGGATCTATCTTTGGCTTCCTCCTATTTCTCATCTAAATGTTGCCCCTTGGTGACACCATCCGGAAACACAGCATCAGTTTTCACATGTACACCCAGGATGACACCCAGCCCTACCTCACTACCACTTCTCTCGACCTCTCCACGGTCTCTAAATTGTCAGACTGCTTATCCGACATCCAATTCAGGATGAGCAGAAATTTTCTCCAATTAAATATTGGGAAGACCGAAGCCATTGTTTTTGGTCACTGCCACAAACTCCGTTCCCTAGCCACCGACACCATAAGTCTCCCCAACGTCTGAGGCTGAATCAGACTGTTCGCAACCTTGGAGTCATATTTGACCCTGAAATGTGCTTCCGACCACATATCTGCGCCCATCTCTGCCCTTGCCTCAGCTCATCTGCTGCTGAAACCCTCACCCATGCCTTTGATACCTCTAGACTTAACCACTCCAACGCACTCCTGGCTGGCCTCCCACATTCGACCCTACGTAAAGTTGAGGTCATTCAAAACTCAGCTGCTCGAGTCAAACTCCCACCAAGTCCCACTCACCCATCACCCCTGGGCTCGCTGACCTACATTGTCTCCCAGTTAAGCAACGCCTCGATTTCAAAAATCTCATCTTTGTTTTCAGATCCCTCCAGGGCCTCACCCCTCCCCATCTCTGTAATTTTCTTCAGCTCCACCGCCCCCTCCTCCACTCACTCCCCGCGTGCGCGATATCTGCACTCCTCGAATTCTATCCTCGACCATTCCTGATTATAATCACCCAACCATTGGCGGCCATGCCTTCCGTTACCTCGGCCCCAAGCTCTGAAATTCCCTGCCTAAACCTCTCCCGCCTCTTTTTTCCTCCTATAAGATGCTTCTTAAAACCTACCTCTTTGACCAAGCTTTCAGTCACCTGATCTGATTTTTCCTGATGTGGCTCGGTGTCAAATTCTTTCTGTGAAGCGCTTTGGGATGTTTTACTACATTAAAGGCGTTATAATAATATAAGTTGTTGTTATTGTTGTTGTTGAATTATGCACTGCAGCAACTCGTCATGGCTTCTTGGACATTATTTCTCAAACCCCTGACCTCTACTAACTAGAAGGACAAAGGGCAGCAGGCACATGGGAACACCACCACCATCAAGTCACACACCATCCTGACTTATATCGGAAATATATCGGCCATTCCTTCATCATCACTGGGTCAAAATCCTGGAACTCCCTCCATAACAGCACTGTGGGAGCACCTTCACCACACGGACTGCAGCGGTTCAAGAAGGCGACTCACCACCTTCTCAAGGGTAATTAGGGATGGGCAATAAATGCTGGCTTTTCCACATCCCAGGAACAAACACATATATATTAAAAAAAACATGTCTATCTCTGTCCAATTCTCACAGATCATCCGACAGTCCTTTTGTGCCAATTAATTGCAAACCACCGCCCAGGCCATAGTGAAGCTGCAATATATATATATAAAAAAAAGGTTGTTCTAATTATGCAAAGCAAATGGTTTTCCAGCTGCCTCCCCTTTGCCGCTCCCTGGACTTCCCCTGCAAGGTGTGCACACAACTCACCATTGCCCAGGTTGCTCGCGAGCCCTTTCAAGCGGAGCCGGCCGCTGTCTACCGCGCCTGCGCACTGCCCCTCCAGCTGGCAATGACATCACCCGGCCCTGGACTGCGCACTGACTGTCACCCGCAGCCCACCAATCAACATGGAGCAGAGCGCGATGACGCCACCGCCGCTCTTTTCATGAATGGGTGGAACCTACTCCCCGAGTCCAGCCCCGTCAATCATCCTCGGCTTGACCTCCGCTGCTTTCCAAGAGTCACAATTTCAGTGGAATAGACGGCATTCCTGTACTGTGACCGATCTCGAGAAAAGGGTGCACAAAAAGAGAGCAACGGTGCCACTTTCACACAAAAGCAAAATACTATTGCTGGAAATCTGAAATAGAAACAGAACATGCTGAAAATACTCAGGTAGCCAGGCAGCTTCTGTGGAGCGAGAAACAGTGTTAAACGTGCAACATATCAAGGTGAAAAGAAAGACTTGCATTCCTATTGCGTCATTCACGACCACCGGACATCTCAGGAAAGTGCTTTGCAACCAATGATGTACTTTTGGAGTGTAGTCACTGTTGTAATGTGGGAAATGCAGAAGCCAATTTACACACAGCAAGCTCCCACAAACAGCAGTGAGATAATGACCAGATAGTGTATTTTTGTTACGTTGATTGAGTGATAAATATTGGCCAGGACACTGGGGAGAACTCCCCTGCTCTTCGAAATAGTGCCATGGGATCTTTTACATCCGAGGGGGCAGACAGGGCCCCGGTTTGACGTCTCATCCGAAAGACGGCACCCTCAACTGTGCAGCGGTCCCTCAGCACTGCACTGGAGTGTCAGCTTTGATTTATATGCTCAAGTCTATGGAGTGGGACTTGAACCCACAGCTTTCTGACTCAGAGGCGAGAGTTCTACCAACTGAGCCACAGCTGCCAAGACCACCCTAAGTGGAGGAAGTGCTTCCTGGAGGGCGCTGAGCACTTCCGTGTCTAACGCAGAGAGCATGCAGAAATCAAGCACAGGCAGCGGAAAGAGCGCGCGGCAAACCAGTCCCACCCACCCCTTCCCTCAACGACTATCTGTCCCACCTGTGACAGAGTCTATGGCTCTCGTATTGGTCTGTTCAGCCACCAAAGAACTCACTTCAGGAGTGGAAGCAAGTCTTCCTCGATTCCGAGGGACGACCCATGATGATGGGCTGCCTTGAAAGCATTTTTTTTCTACACTTGAAGGCGTAGCAGTTTTGTAGTGTAGAAGGATGTTCAACTAGTCCTCTTGGTACATTGATTTGGGGAGCAATTTCTGCAGTGTCCCCCAATTTATTTTTGTTCAATGAGAACTATCTCATCATATTCAGGCTACCAGATACAATCAGATCTTGAGTCAGGTATCCACTAACCAATCCCAAGACTTTGACGCCCATATCCGAGCCCACAGCATGTGCCGCTCATCCATCAATCCTGCCCTTCTGAACCGTATAAAAGACATTCTACAACTTCTTTACTTGCACCCTTTCTCGGCATTTCACTGCATATTCAACATCGTCTCACTTGCCTTTTCAGATTCCTTTTCACAAAATAACAATTTGAGAATCTGGTAGAGACCAGATGAATCTGGTGAAGATGAAATACTCAGCCCAAGGTTTATAAGAACATAAGAATTAGGAACAGGAGTAGGCCATCGAGCCCCTCGAGCCTGCTCCGCCATTCACTAAGATCATGGCTGATCTGGCCGTGGACTCAGCTCCACTTACCCGCCCTCTCCCCGTAACCCTTAATTCCCTAATTGGTTAAAAATCTATCTATCTGTGACTTGAATACATTCAATGAGCTAGCCTCAACTGCTTCCTTGGGCAGAGAATTCCACAGATTCACAACCCTCTGGGAGAAGAAATTCCTTCTCAACTCGGTTTTAAATTGGCTCCCCCGTATTTTGAGGCTGTGCCCCTAGTTCTAGCCTCCCCTACCAGTGGAAACAACCTCTCTGCCTCTAGCTTGTCTATCCCTTTCATTATTTTAAATGTTTCTACAAGATCACCCTTCATCCTTCTGAACTCCAACGAGTAAAGACCCAGTCTACTCAATCTATCATCATAAGGTAACCCCCTCATCTCCGGAATCAGCCTACTGAATCATCTCTGTACCCTCTCCAAAGTCAGTATATCCTTCCTTAAGTAAGGTGACCAAAACTGCATGCAGTACTCCAGGTGCGGCCTTACCAATACCCTATAGTTGCAGCAGGACCTCCCTGCTTTTGTACTCCATCCCTCTCGCAATGAAGGCTAACATTCCATTCACTTTCCTGATTACCTGCTGCACCTGCAAACTAACTTTTGGGATTCATGCACAAGGACCCCCAGGTCCCTCTGCATTTTGTAATTTCTCCCCATTCAAATAATATTCCCTTTTACTGTTTTTTTCCCCCAAGGTGGATGACCTCACACTTTCCGACATTGTATTCCATCTGCCAAAACTTCGCCCATTCGCTTAACCTATCCAAATCTCTTTGCAGCCTCTCTGTGTCCTCTACACAACCCGCTTTCCCACTAATCTTAATGTCATCTGCAAATTTTGTTACACTACACTCTGTCCCCTCTTCCAGTCATCTATGTATATTGTAAACAGTTGTGGTCCCAGCACCGATCCCTGTGGCACACCACTAACCACCGATTTCCAACCCGAAAAGGACCCTTTTATCCCGACTCTCTGCTTTCTGTTCACCAGCTAGACAGTCACTGGAAATGATCACCCGTTTCTTGTTCATCTATGTTAGAGGGAACTAAAGATTATTGGATTTATTGCTAAATTTAGGTCTCATGCCAAGAAAAACAGGAGAAGTGGAGGTAAAATTCTGATCACTTGCGTATCTTGATTAATGGATGGCTTATGAATGTTGATGTTCAAGACCTCAGCACTAAAGAATTACCAAATCCAAACGTCTGAATTGTATTAATATGTTCAAGGACAAGGGACTCACATGGAGCATCATGACTTGAGTATTGTATCCCATTTCCACTATCGTATACTAATTGTCCAGGCAACTTCAAAGTTTGGAGGTTCCCCGAAAGTGGAGCTGCACTTATTTTCTGACGTCTTCTGCACTGGCAAGGATGCAGCTTTAGACTTTGAGATGGATGATGACACTAAAGCAGATACAGAATCTTCATTATGTACAGTGAAACATCGGAAGAATAAAGCCGTTGTCTTTGTCTTCCGCCACAAAGTCCACACCCTTGCTAATGATTCCACCCCCATTCTGGCCACTATTTCAAGCTGAAATAAACTCAATGTGTGTTTAATTTAACCCAAAGTTGAGTTTCTGACCCCATAGTCTTGGCGTCACAAAGTCCATGTACTGTACTTCCATCTCTGCAACACTGCCCGCCTTCACCCCCGACTCAGCCCATCTGCTGCTGAAACTCTAATCCACCTCTGGACATGATGAATCCAATTTTCTCCTGGCCAGCCTCCCATCCTCCACGTTCTGTAAAGTTCAACCAATCCAAGTCTTTGACGCCCATATCCGAGCCCACAGCGTGTGCCGCTCATCCATCATTCCTGCCCTTCCTGAACGACATCGGCTCCTGGTACTCCCAATTTACAATTCTCATCCTCATGTTTAAATCCCTTTGTGACCTTGCCCTTCCTATTTCTAACCTCCAACAGCCCTTCCCCCAGAACACTCTGTTCCTCTGTCTCTGGCCTTTTGTGCATTTTCCCTCCCTCGCTCCTCCATTGGCGGACGTACCTTTAATTGTCCGGGCACCATGGACTGGAGGTCCCTAAATCTCTTCGCTTCCTTTAAGACTCTTATTAAAACCCATCTTTGGCCCAGCTTTTGATTGCCTCTCCAAACATCTCCTTTGGCTTGGCGTCCAGTGTTCGTCTGATTGCGACTCTGTGAAGCGCCTCGGGTCATTATTCTATATTAAAGGCGCTTTATATGTTAATTTATCAATGAGAGCAGGTGGTCCTTTGTTTTCTGGTGTGATGTGTGCTTGGTATGCATGAAAAGGATGCTAAAGAATTCAGACTGTTCAAAAGCATTTTAAAAGCTTTGAAGATAGTTCCATGTGAAGAACCAGCCAGCAACTTTGTCAGCAAGGACCGATGGTTGAACTGGGAAAATCTCTGTTCAAGTCTCACATATAAGTTCATCCATCTCCCCACTGAAAACAGGGGAGGAAATAGTACAGATTATTCAATGAAGTTAAATTTTACTGGAATTATGCACTACAGCAACTCGCCAAGGCTTCTTCAACAGCACCTCTCAAACCATAACCACTACCACCGAGAAGGACAAGGGCAGCAGGCGCTTGGGAGCACCACCACCTCCAAGTCACACACCATCCTGCCTTGGAAATATATCGCCGTTCCTTCATTGTTGTTGGGTCAAAATCCTGGAACTCCCTCCCTAATAGTGCTGTGGGAGTACCTTCACCACACGGACTATAGCGGGTCAAGGCGGCGGCTCACTACCACCATCTCAAGGGAAATTAGCGATGGGCAATAATGCCAGTAAAGCCTACACCCCATGAATTAGTAAAACCGGAATTGTGCAATAAATAAAAAATCCTCATAGAACCAGGGAAAGAATACCCAGACCTAAAAATGATTACACTCAACAGCATGTTGTCTGTACAGTTTTAAGAGAAGCTTTTTATTTTTTTTACAATGTTAACTATTTTTACATAGGTAAACAGGATAAGAAGCTTGTGCCAAGAGGCCAGAATTACCTTATTAGCCTTAACCCATTTCTGGAACAATCAAATTCAGCTTTACAAAAGGATTAAACACAGAAATATTAACATGATTTACAATCCTTAGATATCATACAGTGGAAATTAGACACGATAAGAAAAAGCTCAGTTTGAGGAGGCAATTATCTGGATTTCTTTAAATTATGTTGCAGCTTCAGAATTGACATCCATTGAACTTCCTATAGAATTTACTTGGAAATATTTCTAATGCCACTTATTTAAAATACCAAATTTTATTTTAAATCAAATTACTATCAGTGCTATTTATATAACATTGGGTAACCTGCACGGTGGGCATGCATGAAAGAATGCTACATGGCTGTTATCCAATGGATTTCTAGGTGCTGGATGTGACATCACAACAGACCATGTAGGCATAATGCCTCAATGAAATTTATTTCCCCACAACACGAAAGATAATTTCAAAAATATGCTGGGGACAAGTAGCACGGCATGCAGCCAGAGAGAGCTGGGTTGCCGATTGGTTTGGTTTCTGTACATGACAGGACTCTCAATCTTAAACTGCCTCACTGGGGAGATGCAGGGCAGTGGGTAAGTACTTGCCAGGGATTGGGGGGGGGGGGGGGGGGGGAAAGGGTGGTAAAGAGAAGAGAAGCTGTTTTCTGCAGTTTCCCTGCACCAACAGAAGGCGAGCTAAAGGGCAGGGCTTTGGGGGGGGGCGGGGGGGGGGGAGCTGCGTACGTGCTCCAGACCACAAATTCAAGGTAAATTCAAGACTGGGGTAAGGAATAATTTTTTTGAAAAAAGGGGCAAAAGTCTAAAAAAGGTTTCCCTGTTCCTTTGTACTGATATAAAATGTTTGGTTACATCACGCTATGGTTTAACACCATTAACTTCAATATCAAGTGCGTTCACCAATAAGGTCACAGATCTTGGATTTCACTTATCACACCAACAAAATGGATGCAGGAAGTAAAATTAGCACAACAGTACTAGCAACTGGTATATATGTGGATGCACCGTGTACTATGGGTGTCCCATCAAGGCAGGACCAAAAACTTTCACTAATGCTTGATGACTGGAACGAGGACTACACAAATTGGTGTAAGATGCATGTTAGAGCAAAACAAATTTCCAAATTCTTTTGGATGCCATTTTGCCTATTTTCTCTGCTTTTAGTACAGTGATAACTACGGTAAGGGAATGGAGGAAGAGAACAGGTAACACACCAGCTGCCTTCTTCCTATTCCCTCACTCTCTGGAAATGGAGAAAACTTAGCAAGCGACAAAAAGTAAAACTCAGATTAAAAAAAAAAATGCAAGCCATTGCCATTGGATAACTAGCTCAGTCTCACCTTCATCTTGCCCACAAATCACTTCAAATCATCATCAGATGTTAAAGCATCATGCAGATAGGATGAGAAACTGGCTTCCTCTTAATATCACAGTGGATAAGTTAATTATACATAACTCTAAACAAAGTGCAGCGTCCATGGCTTCAGTTTCCAGTTATTTCCTGAACAAAGTAGTGGGCATTCAGCCATAATAGTGTTTCCCTTCTCATCAACTGACACCAACAGTTAGTAAACTCCAGATTGAATACATTGCTGCCATTTGTCAATTTTCACCCTTCCTCCTCTTGAAGATGTCGATTCCCACCAGGGTGCAGTTGCACAGCCCCCCAGCACATCACCCAAGTGGGCATTCTTAGGGACCCAGTCCCCATCAGATTTTCACACAACTGCACTTTCAGCAGGGCTCACTGGATACCAATCACGTTTTAGCATCTCGGGCTGATTTTCCTCTCCCCAGACCAGGGTAGAGGCGCTAATTGTAGCAGCACAATGCCACTGCCCAGCTACGATCAGCAAACTCGGCACATAGCAGGAATCAAACAGGCGACATTCTGGTCTCTATGATTCATTACTTGCAACCGTTACCAACTCAGCCATTGAGAACTGTATCATCCATCTCTTTACAAACTGCTGTTGAGTTTATGGGGGGGGGGGGGGGGGGGGGAGGAGAAAAAGCTGCAATCACATGCATTTACAAGCCATTGCCCTATTAGTTGGAAGGGGAAAAGCACGCACACTGAATTTCATCATATACACTTGTAGACCAACTCATCAAAATGGGAAAAAAATATTATGCTTCAGGTGTACAAGTTGAAAACGGATTACAATTTCACTAATTCTGATGGAATGTACAAAGTTTTTGCTGTGTGTTCGACTAAGGTGCGAGAGCCTATAACCCTGACAGAAACCGGCTTTGGGCCAATGGAACAAAACCAGAGGCCCGGCTTCACTGTTAAACCCCAATATTCCAAGCTTTACACGAGTCAGGTACAGAACAAGGAGTGGCATTATTATAGGAAAGCAATTTAACAGGAGGCATCTGGGAAATTAATCCCTGGCGGTCATAGGTCAACCAGTTCCCTGCGTTACTTCAGTCTCAGTTTTATTTTAAAACAACACATTTGTGTGGACTGGTTAGAAAAATTAAAATGGTGCAAACAAGTCTGAACCCCTAGCGACAAGATCAATTAAAGTACTGCCTCCCACTAATCTGGCATAAAGTTTAAACCAATACACAGCCTGTTCCAGGATCAGCATTTCATAAGCAACATCAGCACACTCTGCTTCACAACTCAAAAGAATACAGACAAGCAGCACTGTCTTGCAGTGAATTGGTTATTGAGTCTAATAGGGCCAACACATCAATAAATTGTCTGATTGAAATGCATGGAATTTTTGTCTCCTAGTTGGGCTAAAGGAGGAAAAGCCTAGTTTTCATAATCGAAACAGTGTGCCTAACACAAGAAGTAAATCTCTTACTCCTGAATGAAAGGCTAGAGGTTTAAATCCCTGGGGCACAAGTCATTTAATTGTATCTATCTGTATATTACATCATTGAGACTTCAGTTTGTGGCTGGACAATAGAAAGCTCATTTAGACAAGCATGGATGTTGCATTTTTTTCCAAAGGAAACAGGGAGAAGGGGTGACAAGGGAGAGTAGATGCAGGGAGGATGTTTCCTCTGGCTGAGGCATCCAGAACCAGAGGTCACAGTCTCAGAATAAGGGGTCGGCCAGTTAGGACTGAGATAAGGAGAAATTTCTTCACTGAGAGGGTGGTGAATCTCTGGAATTCTTTACCCCAGCGGGCTATGGAGGCTCAGACTGAGTATATTCAAGACTGATATTAAGGGGATCAAGGGATATGGGGATAGTGCAGTTGAGGTCAAAAATCAGCCATGATCTTATTGAAAGGCGGAGCAGGCTCGAGGGGCCAATTGGCCTACTCTTGCTCCTAATTCTTATGTTCTGAAGGGGTGGAAAAGATGGAGGGAGGCAAGCAGGGACTGGAACAAAGTCCTTTTCGATCCTGTTTCACTGAAAATGTGCTGTTTGTTAGCGAGACGGGCCCCACAAGAATCTGCGGCCAAAACTGCTGTCCTGTGCTGAGTGCAGGAGACTGGATTTGTAACAAGCAGATGACAAGGGACACAGGACAAAAAAAAAGTAGGAAGTGTTGTTGTAGCACAGCACTTGCATTCCAAAAACATCCTGCAATTGTTTATTCACATTTAATGGGAGTTTAATTTTGTTTTAGTATTGAACTGTATGCTCAATTGTGTTACCAGCATCCTAGCCATTGTGATGTATATTACACAAGATGACAAGGATTATTAAATATTAGTGGCCTTAAGGGCTGTACCATATTTAGTACCCTAAAGAATTCCATCTTCTAATCTTAAAAATATTCTCTCTGCTAAAGGGCTCGCACTGAAGCCAGCTGACTGGCATCTCATAGAAACAGATACACTGTGTTGACAAAGGCGGAGTGCAAAACAGAGCACTCGAGAAACACTACCATTACAAACCAGTTTCTTTCTGGCCAGTCAGGTGGCAATCATGCACAGAAATCCATGCTCAATAATCACCAAATCAAATGACTGAGAAATCTATACAAGGAGACACCCTGTTTGCCTGATATACGAGTGCACCGTACCCCAGTAGGAGACACACCCAAGCCAACTGAGATGCAGTTAGCACGAGCCAAAACTTGGGGACCATTATCGCAAACTAGTCTGTCTATTCTGCACAGCTGCAGAATAATAATTAGCCCTTTAATTTTTATGTTTGTTTAAGCAGGCCCCACACAGTTTGCATTGTATTAATACAAATGCTAACCTCAGGTGCTAACATGCTGGGGTATAATTCCACAGGCCTCCAGTATCCTGGCAGTGTGGCCATTCTCTCTGTAAGAGCCAAAACAGTCAATGTCGGCAGGTGGAGGAGATTCTGATCGCGCCCTCACCCAAAGTCCACAAGTGCACTGTCCAGCACGGGGTTTTACCGGATAACGATCAGGAACCCGGACTGAATCTTCCTTCCTTAGCACAGGGCCACTGAGGCCAGCTACTACACTCCATCAGCAACCTGCGACTTCCCATCTCCATGGCTCATCCCATAGGAATGTGCATGTATCAATGGAGGCACTGGGATGCTCGAACGCCAAGGTTAAAGCTGAAGACTCACTGATTAATGGCAAATGCAAATTGAATTCAAAACTCACTTAAAATGGGCAGCTTTTAACAAACATTCCATCTACCTTTGATATCCTATATACATAATTTATAAAATATATTAGAAATATATCCGAGTTTAAGAATTGGTTTTGTTAAAAAATACGACAACTGTGCTTCCCCACAGGCTCCCCTCTCAAAGTTGTCTCACCATGTCTTGAAAGTGCCGACTCTCTTGCTGGGGTAGTTCCATTGACATCTGTAGTCCTCACCCAAGTGGTTGCTTTTCACTTGAGCTTGGACAGAGCGTGTCCAGAGACAATTCAAGAATAGAGTGCATCAAAACCTAGCTCAGTCTGGTCCTCAATAGATCTCAACGCACACACTTTCCAGCATGATTCACAGGATACTGATCAAGAGCAGGAACACGGGGTGAATTTTCCCCTTCCTACCCCAAGGCGCTCAGGCCAATTGACATAACTACTACCCTCTCAGAGATGAACAAAATCAGCACAAACCAGTTATTGTACCTAGCAACCTCTGGTCGGTATGGCTAAGGACTACACTATACAATATCTTTATACACAACCTTTTGGAAAGTAGGAAAGGGGGTGGGGAGAAAGAGAGGTTTGAGCCCACTGAATTGTAGAAAAGATATATGCTATTTTATAGAGCAGGCACTGATGGGGTAAGTTCAATTCTGAATTCAAAGCAGATGCTTGTCCTAAATCTCAAGCCAGAGTGACAGAAATAGCTGGGAAGTAAACACTTAGCTACTTCACCCCCTTCGCCCTCACGAGCTGAACACATTGTTTTACACCATTTTCTTCTTATTTATTTAATTATAAATGGCTAGATCCTCCCAAATTACAAGAATGGGCAAGCTTAAAGAATGATTGGGAGTTGCAATCAACTTCTCAAAATTAGTATGTACCAAAGCCCTCCCAATAATCAGGGAGGCCCATTCAGCCAATACAACACTGGAGAAACTGCTGATCCTGATCAGAACCGTGGTCGTCATCTGGTATATTGCTTCACACTACTCCCACGTGTAATTTATTTTCTTCCTCCTTTCCTCAAGCCACCAACTTATGCCGGGGTACAGTCCCATGGGTGTCAACTGTCCTCAGGTATCTTGTCTAAGTGACAATGCATGTGTGGGTTTGGACAGTGAGTGTTTACAGGAAATTCTCCTGCGGGGACATCACAGCCAAGTTCAATTTTGTCCCGACCCAAATCCCCATGCACACACTTTTCAGTCGGATCACACTAGATAGCAAATCAGAAACGGTAACCTAGGCTGAGGTCTTTGTTCACACCCATACTGGTCCCAGCTGAAATCATCGAATGCAATTTAGATTAGAAATAGAAGCTGGGAATACAAATATAATCTCGATCCCTCCAGCTGGAGGCGATATTGGGGGCCATATTTTATCCTAGCTAAGAAAAGTTATACTTTTGTCCTCTTACGCAGAAATTAAAAAACCTGAAAACTCGAATCCTTTGTTTGGGTGTGAGTATGGATTGTAACTGTGATGAACACTAGACGTCCAAAATTAGAATGGGAATGAGAGACGGGAAATTTTGGGAGGGAAAGAGGAATGCCAGTTCGATCAAAGTGAGTCTGCTGCACAAATTGTATGAAGCCGGTTTAAAACTCACCATCCCAGGATTGGGGGTAGGGGAAGGGGTGGAGAGATCAGCTGGGCTCTAGAGAGTAGAAATCTTTTCAAAAATGGATACATATAGCAAACATTTCTGGGTGTAAGAGAATTATTTAAAAATTATGTAGAGCTAGTCCTGGTCATTACCGATAGCCTTTTGAGTACTTAGTCACTGAAAGGTTACCGCTGAATGTTACTATTGTTTTAGAGAATGTTTCTTTACGCCAACCTTGCCGATTTCAGAAACTTCAAAACAGATGATACCCACCTCATTTGCAAAATGCTCTACACTGCTGATATGGTTATGGGTTTTAAAACATACAAGATACAAAGTAGAAATGGAGATCGAACCAATGTTGCCTGGAGTGCTGCTTATCCAATCTGAATGTGGAGGTGGGGAGGGGGAGGGGGTAGAAGTGTCCGCCACTTTAAAATGTCCAACACTTTAAAATGTCCTCACAGAAGTTATTTGCAAAGTTGCATTGGCAAAATAAGATAGCCAACGGGAAAAGCTCAACCTCTAACTGAAGACGACACATTATTTATACAGCAGCCCTTCCTGAATCGGACGCATCAACATACACATACCACAAAAATATTTCCCAATCAAGCTCTATAAAACTAGAGCTATGATTGATCTACTTTACTCGTTCCTTTAAAAATATAGGGCAAAAGCCTCTGTTTTCTAGCTACCCTTTATACAGAGGAGGAGGAATATATCTAGGATAACATTACGAGCACTACTGGTGCGAGGTGTATTACAGAAACTGTTAAAAAAAAATCAAAGGTGCAGTGGTAGAATAGACATCTGTTCACCAAACAGCAGCCTGCACCTATCCTTCAAGTATCAGCAGTGCTGGAAAAAATGTTTCAATAGGAATTTGACATATGGTAAGGGCTCCCTCAATCTCACTGCACTTGCTTAAATTAAAATTTAAAACATTGAAGAGAACTTAAATTAATCTTAAAATGAAATATAAATACATCCTTTGGCAAAGACGGGGATTGAATCGGGGGGGGTGGAGGGGGGCACGAGTAATGTGCTACAATCGGAAAGTAAAAATGAAAAGAAATAAAATGAAAGGATGGGAGGGATACACACATTCCTGGTTCGTTTCTTAGCTCATCGCCTGGTTAGTTGGCAAGTCAAGTTTTCCAGCTCTGCTTCAGCGTCAACTGTAAGATGCTATTAATTCCAGGAAACCCTCTCCTGACCATCTCTCCAAATTGCTGTCAGCAGCCAATGGTATTCCTACGAGAGAGTGGAGGACCAGCTTGGCTGCTCCTTCACGTACAACACAAATGAACACACTAACAGTTTAAACTGTTTATCACAGCACATTAATTCTATTTAAGCATGTACAATTTCCTCATTATATTAGGTTCTTCAGCTTGTAAATACAGAGTGACAAAGCCAAGACAAAGCTTTTCAGCCATTTCCCACAGGGTTTCCAACACAAATAGACTGTCCTGACATGTCTGGATAAACAGATGTCTACTGGAAAGAAAAGCATGAGAAATTAAATGCACTCCTCGTTTAGAATCCCTTAAAATAACAGACAGCACGATACTCTTTCCTGACAGGATTATCATACAGTAGTTACTCTTGTCCAAAACCTTCCGTTTCTTCGATTGCAAACAACAGCTTTTCCTTCAGTTGCTCAAAGCTCTTGTATGGCGGCAGATCCAAGCGATTAAAACTGCAGGGAAAGATGTTGAAGAAAACAAAATTAGAACCATGATGGTATAACTTGAGATTAAATTCAACTACTCATCAAGACCCTCACCTGCTAGTGACTCCAGCCACAATATACAGGTCATGATTACAAAAGAGCTGGCTTTGTTTTCTACAGGAAGAATCATTTTCCTTTACTAAACACTCATTAATCTTAAATGGAAAAAATATCGTGAGACATTCTGTATCTAAAGTTGGGATAAGTCTTTTAGGCCCAGGTGCTGACGCGGAAAATCTGCACCATATGTTTTTCCACCTTGAAAGGAGGTGACTGAGAAGTGATCGCAGGGAGGTATACAAGATAGTAAGCAGCATGGAAAAAGTAAATCCTTCAAAATAAACTGCGACAGTAGGATAAGAGAGCACATGTTTAGACTGGTAAATTGCAAATTCAAGACAGATGGTGGCAAGTTCTTCTCAGAGTGGTGAACACATGGAAAGGAGTTTCAGGAAGAGTAGTGGAGGCAAAAAACTCTGGAATCATTTAAGAAACAGTTGGATGCTGTGCTCGAGTAGTGTCTTTAAGAACATAAGAATTAGGAGCAGGAGTAGGCTATTCGGCCCCTCGAGCTTGCTCCACCATTCAATGGCTGATGACCGACCTCAACTCCACTTTCCTGCACTGTCCCATATCCTTTGATTCCCTTAATATCCAAAAATCTATTCACGCCTTATTCTGAGACTGTGACCCCTGGTTCTAGGCTCCCCAGCCAGAGGAAACATCCTCCCTGCATCTACCCTGTCAAGGCCTGTAAGAATTTTGTATGTTTCAATGAGATCACCTCTTATTCTTCTAAACTCTAAAGAATATAGGCCTAGTCTGCTCAATCTCTCCTCATAGGACAACCCCCCCGATCCCAGGAATCAATCTGGTGAACCTTCGTGCACTCCCTCTATAGCAAGTATATCCTTCCTTAGGTAAGGAGACCAAAACTGTACACAATACTCCGGGCCCGTTCTCACCAGGGCCCTATATAATTGCAGTAAGACGTCTTTACTCTTGTACTCTTTCTGGAAGGATAAGGCCTGTATCTAATTTTTGAAACTATTTTGGGCTGGAATGATTTTGTACAGTCACTCAGAGAGGTTGTAAAGATACTGGTGTAGGAAGTGGAAACATTCACTGCCCCCTGACTGAAACAGTGGTTATGAGTGGGACAGAGTAAAAAGAATTGGACTCTGCATTCATGAATGCTTTATCTTAACCTGGGAAACAGAGAGGTTTTTTTTGTCAATACAGAGCACAAATATTTAAAGATGTGGTGGGGGTGGGGGAACATAAAAGAACAGAATATTGTATTTGTACCAAACAATGAAAGGCATTTTTTTGAAATGCCCAACTCACCAGGTATGGCTTCTTGGTAACCAGTTTTCCTTCCCCACTTTTTCAACACAGAATTTCTGAGGACCATTGCTCCCTGTATCAAAACATAAAAAGGAATTGCCAGTTAGTACTTTTCATTTCAGCGATTAAAGCAGTGATTGCACAGAATGTTTACAGATAGCAGAACAGAGAGAGAAAGCAAAACAACATTCTGTGCTCCCAAAGTGTGACTGAGACCCCATTCTCACAGAGAGAAATGTCAGCCTCGTCTAATGACCCAGCTGGTTAACACTGAGCAGCAAAGCCAATTCTCGGGTTTGATCTCAATCTGTGCAAAGGAAACCAGTTTAATCTGGAGCAGCAATAGGGTGCTACAACTGGTCTCTCCACATCCATATAGTGTATTAAAAAAAAAAAAATCAGGATTTCTGATCATGATCCAACAACCCCTACTTGAAATGGGCATCAGATAAGGAATCTGGTTAACTGTGATAACCCTGCTGAAACTCACCATCGAGGCCCACATATGAAAAACAGCCACTTAGGGTGACATACTGGAGGACACTTGGCACCTGAGGAACTGCACAATGGCCATTCAAATCAATGCCTTTAGATGGAGGGCATGGGGAAGGTGATAAAATGAGTAGGAATAGCAAAGAAGAAAACCTGTCCGTGACCCCCACTTTCCCACCAGCTACAGTCCACACACAATCCATTTGTCAGAAACCACAAATGCAAGCAAAGCTGCCAACGTTTCTCTTCCTCCATTTTCCCTTGTGAAAGAAATTGATAGGCAAGCTTGTGGAAATTAATCCAGAGGCAGTTACAATGTAATGAACACACAGACATGTAAATGAGGAAGGGCATGAAGCCAAAAGTTTAATGTTTGTGTCTGTTTTGGCACAGTTTAAGAATAATTTGCGCTATTTAAGAACTAGCACACTGTGAATGTACATTTTACACCACTGCTAGGCACTTGACTGCTCTTCTTGATTCGACAAATTTAATACTTTTTTTTTCTTGCGTGAAGGATGCAACACATTGGTATTCAGTCCTGAAGGAAAAACTCTTACATGTAAACGAAATCTGCTCGCGCAATGAAAGTCACTTATTTTGGTTACGAGCTGAACCAAGTCCTGGAAATTAGTGTCACAAGTCAGTATTTCTGGGCACGTAAACACTAATTTAATTCCCACTCAGTATCAAAGATAAGAATGCTGAGGGAAAGGTTCCTCATCCAGGTTGGTGGAACTGATAATGGTCTAAAGTACTGGGCCAGCATACTCAGTGTTGAACACTGCTTCTCGACACAATCTGAAATATGCATTGCCCCGAGCAAATACATGTTTGAAAAGGTGGATAGAAAATCAAATTTTTTGCAAAAATCTCAGAGATGATTAAAGGTAATATGTGATATCACATCGAAAAGGACAATTCTTTCTTAAATGATTACGATAGATGGCAAGGAAGGGCATTAGCCCCATCTATCAAGAGCTTTGTCTCCTCACAGCATCCAACTGCTTAATTATAGTCTCTTGCCCAAATTTAAAGTTGCTTAATTATGTTTTTTAAAAAAGGACTCAATTCCCAATTTGCTGTTATTTACATTGTTTAATTTGAATTATTGAATAATTCAGGAGTAAACCCATTAACAACTTATATTTGTATAGTGGCTTTAATGTAGTGAAACAATCCAAGGCGCTTCACAGGAGTAGTATATGATAAAAATTTGACACCGAGCCGCATAAGCAGAAGTTAGCGCAGGTGAGGGTCAAAGAGGGAGGTTTTAAAGAGCGCCTTGAAGGAGGAAAGAGAGGTAGAGAGGCGAAGAGGTTTAGGGAGGGAGTTCCAGAGCTTGGGGCCTAGGCAATAGAAGGCACGGACGCATCAATGTTTGAGCGATTGTAATCTGGAATGCTCAGGAGGGCAGAATTAGAGGAGCGCAGACATCTCGGGGAGGGGGGGGGGGGGGGGGGGAGCATGAGGAGCTGCAGGAGATTACAGAGATAGGGAGGGGTGAGGCCATGAAGGGATTCTGAAAATAAAGATGAGAAGTTTGAAATTGATTAACTGCAAATGCTGGAAATATTCAGGGTCAGGCAGCATCTGTGGAGAGAAACAGAGTTAACGTTTCAGGTTGATGACCTTTCATCAGAAGTTCTCTCTCTCCACAGATGCTGCCTTACCTGCTGAGTATTTCCAGCATTCCCTATTCTTATTTCAGATTTACAGCATCCACACTATTTGCTTTTGTAATATTAACTGTGTTTTAAGGGAGCAGGGGGCGGGTGTGGGGATGACAAAGTACGAGGCTTTGGTTAAAACCTGAAAGGTTTGCTGTACTTTCAAAACTGCTCAAAAGCCATTAGCAAGGATACCAAAGACTCATTAAATTCCCCTGAACTGTCCTTGCATTTATAGCTGTCAGTTTGTCCTGTATGACATACTGCACACAAGACAGCAAAAGCTCCCAACTCAACAGTTTAGGCTTAGCAAAAGCAGCTTCAAATACAAGGGTAAAATCAAAGTTCACAAACAAAAAATGCCCAGACAGCCACATTCGACACTATCTTTAAGGGAATCCAAGAGAATTCAAATGTGAAAGTACCCCATACCTCTGGAGCATAGCCAGAGATGGGCACACTTAATTTTAATGGAGCAAAATTAATATTTTAAGCCCACTTTTGCTGACAATTCACTCAGTGACAATAAATATCCACTTAAAACAATCTCAGTCATTCCAAAATTCAGTTATTCAAATTAAAGCAATGTAAATAACACAGCAAGTTGGGGTCCAGGCAGCCTGGATCTCTGAACAACAGATCATTTATTTTGTAGATCTTTTTAGATCTGCCCCCTTATTCAGAGGGCTGCAGAGAATGTTGGTGGGTAAGGAGGAGGGAGGGACGCTGAAGTTTTTGGCTACTATGGGCAAGTGGGCATCAGGGATGTGCCCATAGTGGCACTATCACCCACCTGACCCATGCTAATAAGGTACCTTTCCGCAGGCCCCACAAACGCCAATGGGGTCAGCACTGGAGGTGATCATTGGGATTAGATGAAGTGGGGTGGGCGGAGGCTCATGTTGAGGATAAACACTGGCACAGTCCTGTTGGGCCGAATGGCCTCTTTCTGTGCTGTACATTCCATGTAAAAACTTAAAAAGCCAACCAGCGGCGTGAAACAGTCACGCCTTCTAAGGATACAGACAGTGGCACACCTGAATAGAAATGTAATTGTTTCTATCACACTTTTCATCTCGCGCTCTCCCTCCGTCGTCTCGAGAGTCACACTTCCCTTCTGCGTACATCTTTCACCTGTCCCTCGTATGCGTCTCTCTCCGGTTTATTCTCTTCTTCCTCTATACCTTATTCTTTTTTTCAAAAACAAATAAACAGCTGAAAGATCTGATGGGTTCAGGCAAGGACTGCTGACAAAGAGCCAGAGACTGGGCCCAGGACACAAACAGCTGAAAGGTCAGGGAGGGGGAGGGGGAGGCACTCAGGGAAAAAACTGGTGGTGAAGAATCACCCACTGGTGCCATAGCAGCAGGGCCGGGGGGGGGTGTAGGAGGAATGGAAACCAGCAGACTCCAAACCCCCACACACTGAATACATTTCCACAAGGCAAAGCGACACACTCCAGAGGTTGAGCCTTTCCAGAGTTGTTTTGCATTGTAGTCTGCATTCTCTTTTATTGAGGTCCATCCACACGGTAGTTAAGAACTGTTTAACTGCAGGTAATTACTATTTGGGTACTTTATCCACTAGACATTATCACAAATTTGCGATTTAAATTTACAAATTCACAAGAAGTGAATTCACAAAAGGAGGCTCACTTTTGATACAAGAGCTGCCTTTTCTCTGCTCCTCACATGCACTGCTGCCAGGTGCTGCTGCAGAGATGCTCGGCTCTTGGTCATTTCACCAACTGGCAAGATGGTTACAGGTCACAGCCCAGCCAGCAGTTATTTTTACCTCTCCAGTTTTCTGCCCTCCACCCCAAAATGGGTTGACTTCCTTACTGGGACTTGGTTCCACAGGCATTTTGACAAGGTGGCCACAAAGGCTAGTCAGCAAGTGTCGGCAGACTCTTCAACTGCCTGTGGAACCAAGTCCCAGTAAGGAAGTCAACCCATTTTGGGGTGGAGGGCAGAAAACTGGAGAGGTAAAAATAACTGCTGGCTGGGCTGTGACCTGTAACCGAGGCTCACCTTGTCCTCACCAGATATCCACACACGAACACTTCCAGCGGAGTTGCTGTATAGCCATCGGAAGCATAAACCCTGGCCAATGTTTTCGGTCTCTACACTTCAGTGCGCGTGCACATACGCTATTTTATGTCACATCGTGCTGGTACTTTGCCATTTTTTCCACTGTGAAACAGTCCTGCCTTGCAGTGACACAAAAGTAACTATAACTTGAGTTTGATCCGGATTTGACTCTTCACACTACTTTGCTCAGTACCACAGGAAGTACAACTCCAGCATACTGTGAAACCAGTTACAAAGTCCTCAATACAGTGCCACTGGATCTCCAAGATACTTTACAGGTTCTCAGCAGAGTCTCATTCATATTGGGAGACGACGCACTCTCACCAGTATACATCAGGTGCTACAAGCGGAGTGTCCACATGGTAACAAATCGACTTGTAGCACGGTATAACTGCAAACTAATGCACAAAAACACAGCTAACAAAAGGGATCAGAATGTTGTCTTTCAGATCACAAGCTTGCCTCGCTGCTAAGTTCAGCCTTAACAGATCTACAGTTCACAGTTTCATACAAAGTGCATTGCTTGAGTTAAGAGTAGAAACGTCAAAAGCACACTGCGGTGCAACCGAGATTCACCTCTACATAATGTTTCGTATATTAAGTTTAGATTTTTCAAATATTCGCTCCAGTTAAGTAAATGGTACTTCTGAATTTGATGTTGCCCAATGTTTCAGATTTGAAGACATTAAAGATGATCAAAAAAAGTATGGGTTTGGAGTCACATGTAGGCCAGAGGGCTAAGGATAGCAGCTTTTCTTCTATAAAGAACGAGTGAACCAGATGGACTTTTAACGACATTCCGACAGTTTCAAGGTTACTATTTTTGCTATTCCATCACAGAAGGCATCACAGCCTAGTTGGTATCGTCCTCACTTGACAACCACTCAGATGCACTTTTCAGCGAGGGTCACTGAATAGCAATCAGAAGCAGGAAATCCGTCTGACTTTCCAATCCCTCCAACCCAGGCCATTGAAGCTAATTGTAGGGCACAGCTGCTGCTCCAGCGGAGGTCAGCTAACTCACCACCAGGGACCAAACGCAAGTACATCAATGTGGTGTATTTACTCACTAAAGCACTAAAACATTTTGAAACTAGTTATGAATATCCTCTAAAATAGATTTTTTTTTTAAAAAGGGGGTGGCTGCAGACCAAACAAGCAACCAAAATGAACAAACTTCTCATTATTAGTGCCACCCATTGAACTCGGCTTACCCATGAGATCAGCGAAACCACCAACTGGTAAACGGCATGTGCCCGTGACAAACTGCAGCAGACGCATTCGCTTCTCGTTGTCCATTTCTTTCACAACCTAAGGGAGCAGTGCCATTGAGTTGAGACAGATAATCACAAGAATTCATTTGCACAGTCCACACGCTTCTTTACCAGAACTTAAACCCATTCAACCCTCCCCTTTTGAATTTTGTTGCTATTGCTGCAAAAATATACGGCCACTGGAAATTTATAAAACTTAACTTGACCAGTTTAATTACGCACATATTGAAATCCAACTGTGCAACAGGATACGTCATTCCCTGAGAATTCTTTGTATTTAATCTTTGGATATGGGCTTATCTCATTAAAGGCAAATTACATCTGACTAACCTGACTGAGTTCTTTGATGAAGTAACAGAGGGTTGATGACGGTAGTGCAGAAGATGTTATATACACTTTCTAAAGGCATTTGATAAAGTACCACATAACAGATTCATTCGGAAATTAGAAGCACATGTGATGGTAATTTGGATACGTAATTGGCTAAGGGATAGGAGACAGTGATGGTAAACAAATGTTTTTCTGACTGGAGAGAAGTATGCAGTGGGGTCCCCCAGGGGTCAAGATTAGGACCATTGATATTTTTGTTGTATCTAAACGGCCTGGACTTGGGTATAGGGAGTTCGATTTCAAAGTTGCGAACGATAGAAAACTTGGCAACGTCGTAAAGTGAGTAGGATAGCAGCAGACTTCAGGAGGGCACAGACAGACTGGTGAATTGGGCAGACACATAGCAGGTGCAATTTAATGCGGATAAGTGTGAATTAGTGAACTTTGGGAGAAACAACAAGGGGAGGCAAAATCATCGAAATTATACTATTTTGAGGCGGGGGTGGGGGTGCATATTCACAAATCTTTGAAGGTGGCAGGGCAAGTTGATGAGGCAGTTAAGAAAGCGAATGGGATATTTGGCTTTGTAAATAGGAGCACTGAATACAACACAAGAACAACACAAGGAAATGATGCTAAACCTTTACAAATCACTGAGTAGACCTCAGCTGGAGTATTGTCGGCACCACACTTCAGGAAGGATGTCATGGCCTTGGAGAGGCTACAGAGGAGGTTTACCAGGATGAGGGACTTCATTTAGTGGGAAGATTGGAGAAGTAGGGATTATTTTCCTTGGAGCGGAGAAGGTTAAAGGGAGACCTAATAGAGGTGTTCAAAATCATGAGGGGTTTTCATAGAGCAAGTAGGGAGAAGCCATTTCCTCCGACAAGTGGGTCAGTAACCAGAGGTCATAGATTTAAAATAACTAGAGGGGAACAGAGAAGAAATGATTTCACAGAGGGTTGTTACGATCTGGAAGGGTTGTGGAATCAGATTCCAGATTAACTTTCAAAAGGCAATTGGGTCATGTATTTGAATAAGATTAATTTGCAGGGTTATGGGGAGAGCGCTGGGGCGTGGGATTAAATTGGACAGCTCTTTCGAGCCAGCACAGGCACGGCGGGCTAATTGATCCTCTTATATTCTGTAGGATTCTATGAACACTGACAGGGCAGTATTTATTTTCCATGCGTGGTTGCTTAGTGGGTATTCAGAGCTAATCATGTAATGTGGGTCTGGAGTCACATGTAGGCCATACCAGGTGACACTAAGGTTCCCTTTCTTAAAGGACACGAGTGAACCAGTGAAGGATGTTTGATGAGAGAAGCATGCCTGACAATATGGCAGAGAGCATTTAGAAGCAAATAGTTCTATTTAGAATAAGGAACTAGCGAGATATTCCTATAGCAAGAACACTTGAGCACATGTGAAGAAGGCAGAGCCCTTTCCATACCTGCCAAAACCAGATCATTTGTTTGCTGTTTCTGGTATAGTTACGATAGATTGCATTCCTCTGCCAATCATTCAAATCTATCTCTTGCATTCCACAAAGAAGGACCTGTAAACATTTTAAAACAGAATGAAAAATGCCTTAACTCAGGGCTGAGCAGTAGAACACCGGCACCCAACGTTCCCTCTAAACTCGTGCATGCGCGGCCACGCAGTAATCTGCAAGATCCCGTGCAGGTGGCTTATCTATCCTAGAGTGGATAGGAAGAATCTATTTCCCTTAGAAGAGGGATCAATAACCAGAGGTCACAGATTTAAAGTAATTGGTGAAAGGATTAGAGGGGAGATGTGGAAACTTTTCTTCACCCAGAGGGTGGTGGGAGTCTGGAACTCACTGCCTGAAAGGGTGGTACAGGCAGAAACACTCACCACATTTAAAAAGGTACTTGGATATGCACTTATAGAGCCGTAATTTACAGGGCTAGAGACCCAGTGCTGGAAGGTGGGATTAGGCTAGGCAACTCTTTTTGGACCAGCAGACACGATAGGCTGAATGGCCTCCTTCTGTGTCGTAATTTTCTATGATTCAGACTGCTCACCAGCTTTTCCATTGGAAATACCGCGCATGCGCAGAAATTTAAATCGACCGCATATTGAAAGAAACTGGCTGTGCAGAACAAAACACAGCTTATAGGAAACACTGCTGGCACCACCAGGAAAATCAGTAATTTTAGCAGCTACTAGCAATGCAGTCGATGTCCAGGTGCTCATAGATTTGACCGTTGCTTTTAAAAGTGGATAGATAAAGTGACGATGAGCTGAATGGCCTACTACTGTGCTGCAAAATGCTTTGATTCCCAACAATCCAGTACAACACCATGATTTTTTGTCAAAAGGCAATCTCATCTGAGCAGTCTTGAGTTTCTTCACACCACTTTCCACATGGGGGTAAGAGACTCCCTCCCCAAACACAGATATAAACCACCTCCCACCCACTTATCTCAGGAATCTCCTTGCGCCAAGACAAATTCTATTATCAACATGAACTTTTGACTATTCTAAATAAAGCCGCGTCTAAACTGATCACATGGTTAAGAAGTCTAGATGTTGGCATCAGACTCTAGCTCCAGAAATGAAGTTCAGATCAGCCTGGATCAGACGTTGGAGTAAACAGGAGGAGTGTAACTTTTTGATGGTAACTTTTCTTGAAAGAGGAGATGATCAACATATTAAAATGCTTATAACCAACACAGATAACATGGTGCTCTCATAAAATGCATTAAACATTCCAGGAATAAATATACAGATGAACAAATGCATCACATCTCTTGTGGAATGCAACTGACCAGGGTTAACTAGATTGTTACAAAAAAAATGGTTATCCTGGAATGTTTGTACAATTGTGTTTAGGGTCAACAAGAGCAACGATGGAAATTGACAGCACAGATTATATATGGTGGACTCTGGCTATACACAGCTCATTGGCCTTCACTTGTTGCATGCTTTAATGGAACACTCCTCTCCAATCCTGGGGGGGGGGGGGGGGGGGGGGGGGCGAGGTTAGAAAAAAATAATCACAGACCACTATCACCACCATCTAGTTAAACACACGAATGAAACTAGAAGTACTCAACATATTACAATACCTCCAATTCTTTGGCATCGAATGACTGTAGATAGTGTAAAGGAAGCACTTCATTAAATCCCTCCAAGAACGCCTGTGTCTGTTCTTCAACACCTCGTGATAGTCTCCACTCAGCTACAAGCCTATGGTTCAAACCACTTGTATTAATGACTTCTTGAACCATTATCTGTTTCCAGCAAATTTACAATACAGTAAATACAAGAAATGAAGAGATTTCCTTTTTACCGTCTACTTTACACTTAATCTGTTGCATTCAAAAATCTCATTTAGATGGTTAGTAACTACAGCATTGCATATTGGAGTCACTTGGAACATGTTAAAAGGAATTGAGATATGAAATGTTCATCTATAGCTAGCACTCAAAGATACTCTTCACCTTACCCAATATACTCCTCTTTGTTTTCCTCAGTCACCAGCAGATTGTTGCCGTCAGGTTTCAGCTCATGGGTTTGAATTTCACCTAAAATTTCCTTGTCAACTGAGAAATACATTTCCAGACCACATTCTTCTAGATTGTTCTCCCTAGAAACAAGATTTTTTTCCCGATAAATAACAATTACAAAAACAAAACAAGACCAAATGCAGGAGTAGTCCATTTACAACGCAAACTGCTCAAAGTGAACCAGACAAATAAGCTAACTCAAATATTCAGAAGATTACATTTGCCGTGAAGGAGGATGACAATGTTGGTTGTGGAAAGTTTCTGATCTTGGTGAGATGAGGGGAACACTACCACAGGATGGAGTGGGAATAAAATATTGTGGTAAAAATTCATTAAAATTAGAATAATGACAAAATAAGCTAATTGTTTTGCTTGGAAAGGTCATTCGCACTGCAATTCACCTGCAGCCAAGTCAGTATTCAATGCAGCTCTGAACAACAGATAGCTGATGTACTTTTGTGGGGTGGAAGGCAGAAGGGGTTACACGGCTGGTATTCCGATTTCCCTTCTTTCCTACCACAAGTACCGAACATTCAACAGTTGTGCCACAGCCACTACCTATTGGCTGAACACATTGCCCATTGAGGGGCAGTCAAGCTCAAAGGACAGTCCAGACTAAAATCCCAAGGTCTAAAGGCAGCATGTGAATCTTTGTGTTTTCAAAATGAGGAATACATAAGAACATAAGAATTACAAACAGGAGTAGACCATCTAGCCCCTCGAGCCTGCTCCGCCATTCAATAAGATCATGGCTGATCTGGCCGTGGACTCAGCTCCACTTACCCGCCCGCTCCCCGTTACCCTTAATTCCCTTATTGGTTAAAAATCTATCTATCCGTGACTTGAATACATTCAATGAGCTAGCCTCAACTGCTTCCTTGGGCAGAGAATTCCACAAATTCACAACCCTCTGGGAGAAGAAATTCCTTCTCAACTCGGTTTTAAATTGGCTCCCCCGTATTTTGAGGCTGTGCCCCCTAGTTCTAGTCTCCCCGACCAGTGGAAACAACCTCTCCGCCTCTATCTTGTCTATCCCTTTCATTATTTTAAATGTTTCTATAAGATCACCCCTCATCCTTCTGAACTCCAACGAGTAAAGACCCAGTCTACTCAATCTATCATCATAAGGTAACCCCCTCATCTCCGGAATCAGCCTAGTGAATCGTCGCTGTACCCCCTCCAAGGCTAGTATATCCTTCCTTAAGTAAGGTGACCAAAACTGCACGCAGTACTTCAGGTGCGGCCTTACCAATACCCTATACAGTTGCAGCAGGACCTCCCTGCTTTTGTACTCCATCCCTCTCGCAATGAAGGCCAACATTCCATTCGCCTTATTGATTACCTGCTGCACCTGCAAACTAACTTTTTGGGATTCATGCACAAGGACCCCCAGGTCCCTCTGCACCTCAGCATGTTGTAATTTCTCCCCATTCAAATAATATTCCCTTTTACTGTTTTTTTCCCCCAAGGTGGATGACCTCACACTTTCCGACATTGTATTCCATCTGCCAAACCTTAGCCCATTCGCTTAACCTATCTAAATCTCTTTGCAGCCTCTCTGTGTCCTCTACACAACCCGCTTTCCCACTAATCTTTGTGTCATCTGCAAATTTTGTTACACTACACTCTGTCCCCTCTTCCAGGTCATCTATGTATATTGTAAACAGTTGTGGTCCCAGCACCGATCCCTGTGGCACACCACTTACTACCGATTTCCAACCCGAAAAGGACCCATTTATCCCGACTCTCTGCTTTCTGTTCGCCAGCCAATTCTCTATCCATGCTAATACATTTCCTCTGACTCCGCGTACCTCTATCTTCTGCAGTAATCTTTTGTGTGGCACCTTATCGAATGCCTTTTGGAAATCTAAATACACCACATCCATCGGTACACCTCTATCCACCATGCTCATTATATCCTCAAAGAATTCCAGTAAATTAGTTAAACATGATTTCCCCTTCATGAATCCATGCTGCGTCTGCTTGATTGCACTATTCCTATCTAGATGTCCTGCTATTTCTTCCTTAATGATAGTTTCAAGCATTTTCCCCACTACAGATGTTAAACTAACTGGCCTATAGTTACCTGCCATTTGTCTGCCCCCTTTTTTAAACAGAGGCGTTACATTAGCTGCTTTCTAATCCGCTGGTACCTCCCCAGAGTCCAGAGAATTTTGGTAGATTATAACGAATGCATCTGCTATAACTTTTGCCATCTCTTAATACCCTGGGATGCATTTCATCACGACCAGGGGACTTGTCTACCTTGAGTCCCATTAGCCTGTCCAGCACTACCCCCCTAGTGATAGTGATTATCTCAAGGTCCTCCCTTCCCACATTCCTGTGACCAGCAATCTTTGGTGAAGACCGAAGCAAAATAATTGTTTAAAGTCTCAGCCATTTCCACATTTCCCATTATTAAATCCCCCTTCTCATCTTCTAAGGGACCAACATTTACTTTAGTCACTCTTTTCCGTTTTATATATCTGTAAAAGCTTTTACTATCTGTTTTTAAGTTTTGCGCAAGTTTACCTTCGTAATCTATCTTTCCTTTCTTTATTGCTTTTTTAGTCATTCTTTGCTGTTGTTTAAAATTTTCCAATCTTCTAGTTTCCCACTAACCTTGGCCACCTTATACGCATTGGTCTTTGATTTGATTTGATACTCTACTTTATTTCCTTGGTTATCCCTTCTCCAGAGCTGAATAGAATATTATTGCAGTTCTAGCATTCTAGTGCCAGTATGAGGTACATCCACATTACAGCACAGCTCAGATGCAAAGTTCCTCCTGCTCTGCTGGGTAATGAACTTAACGGCAAACTCAGAAGAGCAGCTACTTCTGAACTGCTATGAATTTGTTTTGCCTGTCAATCTTATAATGGATACTGCCCAAGAATTGTGCCTCCACGTTTCCTGACTCGAGTACTCTCATAAAATGGCCCAGCTCTATTTGTGGTCCACCCCCTCCCTCTGGGGGAAGAGAATTGTGGTTCTCTTCAACAAAAAAATTTAATCCTGGTCTGTCTAAGCGTTTCAATCTTCCATTAGAATGCACGAGACCATCTTATTAAAGGTAGTCATTTGTGCACCTTAACTGGCACTCTACATACTGAGGAGTTTTAAGAACTCCCAAAATTTATTTGTAAAGTTGCAATCAATATACAGGCCAACCTAGAAAACTGACAAAAGCTAACCAGCAGATTCAATAAGCGGACACCTTAAGAATGGCCGGGATTTTTTCGCCTATAACGGTTGAAATCAAGTAACCGCCATGGTCTGTGTCACAAACTGCAGGTATACCCAACATTCCTTTACTTGTGTTGGAGAAAAAAATAACAAGTATACGAAAGATTTAAGAGGGAAATCCAAATGCTAAAGACACAATATTGGTGATGCAGTTCCAGGGGGAGGGGTTCAGGGTTATACTTCCCTGGAAAATTCCAGGGTTATACTTCCCTGGAAAATTCCAGGGTTATACTTCCCTGGAAAATAGAAAAGAAATGATACTTGGATTTTCAACAGACCGACCAAACCATCACTTCCCCAAAAATTACCTGAACAATTACTTTTCCAAATCCTACCCCCGTCCCAGTTTAGAGGCACTCTGTACCTGCTGCCGCCGCCGCCCCCCCTCCTCCCCCACTGTCCTCAAATCCAGTTCACTGAATTGCCATACCCCAACGCGAGGCCAGAATCATTGACAATAACAGAAGGAATGCATTACAGAGAAGGCAGCCAAGGTCTATTCCATTAACAGCTAGATTTGCAGAGGAATAGGACTGAGGAATGGGGAGAGAGGGGTATGCAATGATTATCAGCCCCCAACTTGAAATGCTATGCATTATATGGAACAATGTGCCAGCGCATGTAGTTGGA
The DNA here is from genome assembly GCF_044704955.1 of Pristiophorus japonicus. Taxonomy (NCBI): domain Eukaryota; kingdom Metazoa; phylum Chordata; class Chondrichthyes; family Pristiophoridae; genus Pristiophorus; species Pristiophorus japonicus. Next base: position 187,149,818 of record NC_091988.1, on the reverse strand, counting down.
CGGGAATCTTTAAGATAAGTGATTTCAAAAAAGGAATATACAGCTTACTCACATCTGAAAGGATTAAGCTTTATAAAAGGACATGGCGGTATCGGATCAAAAGGGAAAGGGATAAGTTATTGGGGTAGACTAAATGGATCAATTGTCATCCCTTGCCTGAAGTATGTTCCTATTCTACGCTACTTTAAGAAAATTTAGTTGCACCAACATTAATAGTTAAACCTTGCAATCAACACCAAAAAATATTAAAATGCAAACCTTATCCAAATGAGGGAGTTGTAAAATTCTGGATCAATAGATTCCAAGTCTTTGGTTACTATGGGTTTGCTCAGCATACGTTTGTAAAATGGCAGAGAGAATCCGGTGTCAATGAATTTCCCATGAAACAGTGCCTGCCAAGAAAAGGAAATGCAAAACAAGACTTGGAACTGATTTCTAGAAATCACACACAAACCGTGCTTATTGCTGACACAGAAGCACATAGGTATGTTAAGCAGAACTGACAAGCCCTTGAGCAGTTTACAGCGCACCATTACAACATGTTTGAGATTTGCAATAAATCTCTACAGTCAGCGCTCAGTAGAGTGAGATGACAATAAGACAAAGATAAAACAAGAGCTCGCAAGTGCAAACTGGTCTGCACCTGCAGTGTTGACGATTTAGTTAGCACCGAAAATACCAGGAAAGTCCTGATGCTTATGTCAGGATCTTAGCTGTGCCATTGTGAGAATTTATTTAGCACAAAGTGTAAGGAATGTCCGCGATTCTGTACACAATTACATTTTTGTAGGTAAGCTATCCAATCCCATATTTTTATACACTTATACGAGTGTAGGGTTGTAGACAAGATGCTAGAAAACACGACCACTAAAGACATTTGGGGTAGCAGAAAGGACAAGGGAAGTTAGACTTAATGCTACTATGCAGCTGAATTGTAAGAAAAGCAATGCTCCAAATGTGAAATTACAATCAATGTAATTTACCAGTCTGAGAAACTTGAGACAAACAGCAGATACCTTAAAAATATTGATTAAAGAGTAAGGTTAACAATATCTATAGACTTGCAACTCCTGTAAAATCTGTTGCCTAAACTACCCTCTCTACACACCCCTCCAACACCACGTTTCTGGTTACCATCTCAGTATACTTCTCAAGTGTCACAGATTTATAGACACGCAGATTATTTTCATTAATTTTTAGTGTTTACTAGCCAAGGATGCAGTGCTGAAGTTTCAGCAACAACGTAGAAGGTATATCACGGTTATTTGTTAACAAAAGCAATGATATTTGTATTCCTTAGTAACCAATGGCAGAATCTAGTTAAATGTATGGCTTACTTATCATCTAACCAGTTTTAGTCCTGTATACAGTAAAAAAGAGAGCAGGAATGTCAAGGCTCAAGTAAGCCCTGGAACGTACCATAGCTATGAACCGACCGATGAACCGGAAGTACTTCAGATGGTCTGGGTTGATATAAGATGCTGGGTTTATTTGCAAACAATAATTTTCCTTCCCAGCGTATTCAAAGAGGCAATACATGGGGTTCAAAACTTCATGGGAAAGTAGAAAGAACCATTCTCTATTAACAAAAATATGGATATTAGATACACTGGTAGTAAGACTGAAGTAATTCGTAACATACAATCTTGACTCATTTTTAAAGCCACTTCATTTCATCTGTGGCCGACCAAACCGAATTGGTGCTCGACCAAGTTAGGTAGCAGCCTAGCTTCATTGAATATACCACAACAGCTATATAATCAGTAGTTTCCAAGCAATATCCAATAGGTGAGCGCACGCTTTTGCTCCCTTAATTTAAGTTAAAAGTATGACAATGTTTCAGCTTGAGCTAGAATCAGTTATTTGTACAATCAGAGCACGTGTTAATCACTGTTCACTATTTTCAAGAACCTGCATTTTGGCCAGACTTCTATTGCTCATGAATTTTCTCCTGAAAGTGTCGACTCCTTACTGGGGTATAGTACCGTACCCAAGTGGCTATTATTCCTGTGCAACCATGGCCTCGCCCCTCCCTATCTCTGTAACCTCCTCCAGCCCCACAACCGAGATATCTGTGCTCCTCCAATTCTGGCCTTTTGAGCATCCCCGATTTTAAATCGTTCCACCACTGGCAACCGTGCCTTCAGCTGCCGAGGCCCTAAGCTCTGGAAATCCCTCCCATAACCTCTCCACCTCTATCTTCCTTTTGACGGTCCTTAAAACTTACCTCTTGGACCAAGCTTTTGGTCATCGGTCTTAATATTCTCTGATGTGGTTCAGTGTCAAATTCTGTTTGATAATGCTCCTGTGAAGCACCTTGGGACGTTTTACCACATCATCATCATCGGCAGTCCCTCGGAATCGAGGAAGACTTGCTTCCACTCTTAACATGAGTTCTTAGGTGGCTGTACAGTCCAATACGAGAACCACAGTCTGTCACAGGTGGGACAGACAGTGGTTGAAGGGAAGGGTGGGCGGGGAGTCTGGTTTGCTGCACGCTCCTTCCGCTGCCTGCACTTGATTTCTGCATGCTCTCGGCGACGATACTCGAGGAGCTCAGCGTCCTCCCGGATGCTCTTCCTCCACTTAGGGCGGTCTTTGGCCAGGGACTCTCAGGTGTCGGTGGGGATGTCGCACTTTATCAGGGAGGCTTTGAGGGTGTCCTTGTAATGTTTCCTCTGCCGTCTTTGGTTCATTTGCCGTGGACGAGTTCCAAGTAGAGCGCTTGCTTTGGGAGTCTCGTGTCTAGCATGCGAACGATGTGGCCTCCCCAGCGGAGCTGATCAAATATGGTCAGTGCTTCAATGCTGGGGATGTTGGCCAGGACGAGGATGCTAATATTGGTGCGCCTGTCCTCCCAGGGGATTTGTAGTATTTTGCGGAGACATCGTTGGTGGTATTTCTCCAGCAACTTGAGATGTCTACTGTACATGGTCCACGTCTCTGAGCCATACAGGAGGGCGGGTATTACTACGGCCCTGTAGACCATGAGCTTGGTGACAGTTTTGAGGGCCTGGTCTTCAAACACTCTTTTCCTCAGGCAGCTGAAGGCGCTATATAAAGGCATGTTTTGTTGCATGTCTGAAGGCTGACAGGCCATTTTGGCCCCAGAAGGTACCATAGCAGTATCCGTTTTTTCCCGCCGCAATGCTCACATATGCATTCCCTCCCAGCAGGGATTGCTGAACAGCAACTGTGTGAGAATCCTGGCTGATTTTCACTTCCCTAACTGAGGGATCAGCTAACACTGCAGAGACCAGGATTGAACCTGGGACCTTTCTGGTCTGTATGTCTCAGTTATGGACGATACAAGATTGCTGAACAGGGAGGATTTATACATTTTATTTTCATGTTTATTTAGATGTCACAGCCGGTGCCTCTCCCACCATTATGCCAGATACTAGCTGATCTTTGGCAGCAAGATAGGAAACCTGTTAGGGCCGATCTGAGATTAACTCGGAAATGCAGTAAACCATGAGGAGGATAGTAACAGATGTCAGGAGGACATAACTGGTGAAATGGGTAGACATGTGACAGCTGAATTGAATGCTGAGAAGTGTGAAGTGATACATTTTGGTAGGAAGAATGAGAGGCAATATTATCTAAATGGTACAATTATAAAAGGGGTGCAGGAACAGAGAGACCTGGAGGTGTACGTACACACATGTTTGAAGGTGGCAGGACAAGATGAGAAGGATGTTAAAAAGGTATATGGGATCCTTGGCTTTATAAACAGATGGATAGAATAGAAAAGCAAAGAAGTTATGCTAAAGCTTTATAAAACAAGGGTTAGGCTCCAGCTGGAATATTGTGCCCAATTCATGCCTATTATGGAAATACTTGCCTTGCTACACCTCCATAATCTAAGCCTTCCTCTCCTGGAAAAATTATCCACAATCTTCTTCGCAAATCTTGAGCGTTAAAGCTCATAATCTGAAACACAAAGTAGAGGTCAATCTGAGAATATTTTTCATTAGCTTGAGCAGGAATCACTTATTTCACTGATGTATATGCCTGCAATGTTATCTTAACTGCATTTAGCAATATCTAGGATAGAATTCTTCTTCCATTAATGGTGTTGGGTACAACAACAAAAAAAAAAATCACAAAAGAAACTTTTACAAACTCCTGGCAGTATGTTTTATTGTAAGCTCAAGTCAGGTTTTCTGAACTTAAATTCCAGCAAAATGTATTTATAAATTGGGGTGCAGCTTAATGAGGTTTGATCGCCACTCCAAAGGCTTCATTTATTTTTCTCCTACTTCTATAAAAAAAAACTTCTGTCTTTAGGTCTCTCCCACACCACTCTGCTGCTGAAAGGAGAGATTGCCATAAATCTGGGTCAATGGTTTCTTAGGCTCAGCTGTCCTGTAGAGGGAGGAAAAATAAATGAGGGTGAGTGGCCTTGTGACACTCTTGCATCCCTCGTGGCTGGCTGACAGGAGGAGGGTGTGGCAGGGGCAAGGGATCAGATCCTCTGAGTATCTTTACACTCACTGAGATTAAAGTATTTCGTTACATTCCCCCGCATCCATCCCCCAAAATTACCTGCTGAAATGAGTCCTCAAATAAGGTCTTCCTTGTCACAGTTATTTTTATGTGCTGAGGCGCAGCCAGTTGCTGGAACACAAAACAATTTCAATATATAAATAATTCTTCCCAAAAGACTCTCCTGGAACTTCCGCAGGGGTTCTCCTGATCTAACTTCGGCAGGAACCCCTAGGCCAATGGCGCAGAGTGGTTTTTCCAAATTTTCCGGCGGTCTTTTGCTAAACATACTGCAGTAGATCGGGAGAACCCCCGGAAATTCTTCCCCACACTGCACGGAATGAAATGCTGCTTACCTGACACCAGAACCTGAAATAGGAAACTTTGGATCTGAAATCACGCACATATGCAATGTTTGGACCATTCGATCTGAAAAACACAAGGATGGGAAGGGGGGGGGGGGGGGGGGAAGAAAGGAGAGGGGAAGTGAATAATAGGTTGTAATGTCCACAGTGCAAGAAACACTTATTTGAATTATACTTCAAAACTTATTTATGCTTAACCTCCATCTGCTAGTCACCTCTAGCTATTCTACAGCAGATGAACAAGCCACAGAACAGTCCCCACTCCCAGCCTTGGAAGCAGCCCTACAGCTCAGTCTATGAGGGATACATTTAGTTGTGGGATAAAACAGATTTCAGAACAGGTCATCTTTCTCACCCTGAAGTGATGCATCATCATCATAGGCAGTCCCTCGGTATCGAGGAAGACTTGCTGCCACACTCCGAGTTCTCAGGTGGCTGTACAGTCCACTGCAGGAATTACAGTCTCTGTCACAGATGGGGCAGACAGTGATTGAAAGGGTGGGTGGGGAGCCCGGTTTGCCGCATGTTCCTTTCGCTGTCTGCGCTTGATTTCTGCATTCTCTCAGCAACGAGACTCGAGGTGCTCAGCGGCCTCCCGGATGCTCTTCCTCCATTTTGGGAGGTCTTGGGCCAGGGATTCCCAGATGTCGGTGGGGACTTTATCAAGGAGGCTTTGAGGGTGTCCTTGAAATGTTTCCTCTGCCCACCTGGGACTCACTTGCCGTGTAGGAGTTTCGAGTAGAGCGCTTGCTTTGGTATTCTCGTGTCGGGCATGCGAACGATGTGGCCTACCCAACGGAGCTGGTCGAGCGTGATCAGTGCTTCGATGCTGGCCTGAACGAGAACACTGACCTTGGTGCGTCTATCCTCCCAGTGGATTTGCAGGATCTTGCGGAGGCAGCGTTGGTGGTACTTTTACAACGATTTGAGATATCTGTTGTATATAGGAGGGCGGGTATCACTACAACTCTGTAGACCATAAGCTTGGTACCAGATTTGAGGTCCTGGTCTTCAAACACTATCTTCCTCAGGTAACCGAAAGCTGCGCTGGCACACCGGAGGCAGTGTTGGATCTCGTCATCAATGTCTGTCCTTGCAGAGGTATGGAAAATGGTCCACGTTGTCCAAGGCCACACCGTGGATACAGCCCTCAGAAGCTCCAACTTGAAGGCTGAAGTTAGGCAAGGAAAACTGAATACAATATTTGTACAAATGAAACGATACTTAATATTTGCCCTGCACAAGTAAGCTCAATCATTGGTTCTGGCCAGTTTCTTGGTGAGCAGAAGTATTTCAACTCAGAAGCAATAGACTGTGTGCGGACCAGAAGTGTGATGTCCCTTTAAGCGTAATTAGATGTAAATTAGAATAAAGGCTGGATTTATTTCCAAATAGTGCCACTGTAATGCAGTAAAGAAGTGCACAGCCTACAACTTCAAATCCGAGTAGTAAAACCAGAGGTTGCAAGCATTGCAACCGAGAAAGGCAGGCACGGCATTTGCTACATTCCACTATTATCATCACTCTAATGTAGAAGGCTCAGAAGAGAAACAATGAGGGTTGGGTACTTTGTTGGGGTGAAAGGTATGACAGCAGGGTGTTGAGCAATGCATCTGATAAGCCATGAGCAGTCCTCTGTTTGCAAATGATAACCAAAGCAAGGCTTCACACTGAAGTCTCACAACCTGTAGCGTACAACTGCAACGAAACTAAAGGATTAAGTCAACCCAAGTAACTCTTTAAATTATAAAAACATGATCCCAAATGAGGTGTAGAATGGGTTTGATGCAGGGTATAATTCCCATATTCCTAGCTCCTGCACCTGTTGTAACAGGGTCAATTTCATTTGTCACTTTATATTTCCTTTTAGCCCCAAAGAACTCAAGTATGAGCACTTGTATGCTCTGGACTTGCACAAACAAGGAAATACTTGCATTTATGCACACCTTACCACATCAAAAATGATCTTACCTCAAATAAACTCCTTTAACGTTGGAATGCAGTGACTTGTGTAGGCTAATGTGGCAGCCATTCTACACATGCAAAAAGCAGGAAGATTAATGACTAGCTAATATGAACCGTGGTGCGATAGCTGTTGTGGGAGAAATGTTGGCCAGAACACCAGGAGAGTTCTTTGTATTCATTTTCAAATACTCGCAGGAGGTTTTTCAAGCATCCAACTGAATGGGCAACGGAGACTGTAGCTCAAAACTTCAAATGGAGGAGACTTTCATCCAGTAACAAGCTGTGTTGGATTTGACAGTATTTTTATTTTATCCAGTCCCTCATCACTTATTGCCGACAGTCAGTGCTCAACGGCCAATATTTCTTTCTCATTAGAAAAGTTATGCATGTGATCAAATTCGCCACTTTAAAGACTTACAGTGCTGACTTTCCGGTGCGTGGGTCAATGTAAGTTGTCGTCCTTCTGTTGTGGTCCACAAAGTACGGAACGCCGTCAACGGTGAAGCGCATCTCCCATCCATCTGGCAAGGGCTTCTCATTGAGAATGCTGCGGGAATGAGCAAACATACATGATCTGCGAATGACTGCCGGGTGAACAATGTCAGAAGGTAACCCCACAGACATGCTGGTGGTGACCACCTTGTAACAAGGCTCTTTTCCCCTCCTGTGGTATTGCATCAATGCTGGCATTTTCATAACACAACACAAACAGTAACCCTGCACCTCATCACACGATAGAACCACAGTAGAGGATTCCGTGGATGAAAACAGATTAAAAGGTTTTTCGCTTACAACCACAAATGAATCAAATCAAAATTTAATTTTTGAAAAACCACATACAGATTACTTAAAACGACAGGCTGGAATTAATAACACCCTCTTAGCTTTCATTTTGTTATTTATGGTATCTGCACATTAATATCATTACAGGCTCAGCTCTGCAAGCCCACCCACACCTCCAGTTACTGAAATAACTGCAGTCTATTCAGTTAAACTTCAGTGTGCAGGGAAAAGCACAAGACCAATTTAGCATTTATTTTCATTTTTTATAACCAAACTTTAAACATTAATTCAGCTTTGGTTTAAATGAATTGTGAATGCACTATTTGCGCAGTCCTCCCCGACTCAAGTTATGGCCTTATGTTTACGATACTTCAATGGTTTCAGTCCACAAGTCTGCGGTTTCTTTCTTCACATACCAGAAGGAAGGTGAACAGTGCATGAAGGGTTCCTTTCATAACCCTATCTCCAGTGCGAATGCAATGGAGACAAAGATTCAACCACAGATTTGTTACTGACCCTAAAATTCTAGATAGCAAGCCTATGAAAGGTGCCTAGCTGAACTGAAACTGTTGAAATTATCGACTACATATACTGTATTACAAGCAAAGCATCTCAAGACAACCTAACAGAGAAACACCAATTGAATGAAACACAACTCATGGTCTAAGCAATAGCATTTTATTTATGGGTTATTTCTCACACTGCACAGCTGATAATGGACACCCAAAGCTGCAGCTTAACATGGGAAGTCTGGATTTGTTTCTGGCTGCGGCGGCGATCACCTCTTACAGAAGGTAGTTACTACAGAGAATTCAAGGCCAGAGTGATCTCCTGGACTAGTTTCGATCGCCTCGTTGGGTCAGAGAGGAACTTCCCAGATTCCCTTCCCCTCCCCTCCCCGCTCCCCGCACCCCCCCACCCCACCCCCAAATTGGCCTGAGTTTTTAATCTGTTTTCTTGCCTGTCCCAGGAGATCACGTGGTTTCGGGTAGGGTGGAGTGTATATGTTGTGATAGACAAGGTATCGCAATTGTGTGACACAGACTTGGTGGATCAGATGGTCTTTACCATTGTTCGTATGGTTATAAACCAAAGTAAATCTCAATACCTCAATAAATACACATGTTTTAGCTCACGTCGTCCCAATACTCATTTTCCTCTTCCATTACCTACCAGTTTTCTCGCTTTCCTCCTGATTGCATCAACGTCTTGCTAGGATTTGGCACCACAGGCCAGTCAATTTTCAATACCGTATAACATTATGAACTTGTTTTTATTTATATGCTTTTTATTCGATTTCAAAGCTGTAAATGTCTAAAAACATCCATAAAAATTGTACTCATGCCCTATGTTAATGACACCACATCTGTCAGTTCCACCGCCAATATCATACATCAAGGATGTGGAACAGTAAGTTAGCATCCCACTTAGAGCCATTGTCAGCCCATGAACACAATATGGGAGGAGGGAATTAAACCTTAAAATAGGCAGAGATACATCATCAGGTAACCCACTAATTACTGCTTTGATTCTTGCCCTGAGCAAGGTGCCGAATGACAGGGTTCGTTACCACCTTCAACCACAGCTCCCCACCCATCGCCAAGAGGACAGAGGAATCAATTTGCAAGATCAAACCTTTTAGATAGGGCACTATCCAGTTTCCCTTTCGAAAACGGTCTGAATAGTGGATGCCAGCTCCAAACTGGTCCCCCTGCAATTTAACCTTGGGGCCTTCTAGCAGCTTTGAGGACCTTTCCTGTTTTAGCTTCTTCGTTCCTTTGCAAATTTCCTGCAAGGTCCTTGAGGGTCTGTTCAAAGTGGCAACCCTCCATATCTCTGTAATCTCCCCCAGCAGCCCCCCCGACCCCACCCCACCGAGATATTTATGCACCTCACACCTCTAATTCTGCCCTTGAGCATCCCTGATTATAATCACTCAACTGTTGGTGGCCATGCCTTCTGTTGCCTTGGCCCCAAGCTCTGGAATTCCCTGCCTAAGCCTGTCTCTCTATCGGTCTTTCCTCATTTAAGACACTCCTAAAAACCTACTACTTTGACCAAACTTTTGGTCACCTGTCCTAATTTCTCCTTGTGGTTCGGTGTCAGATTTATTTTTGTCTTATAATACTCCTTATAGGTGCTATACAAATACAAGTTGTTGTCAAGGCGTGCACATCCATATGTTCCGGGAACTTGTGTATAGAGTTCCATAGCATTTCTCATGCTCTCTGCACAATTTGTGGTGGGGCTGGGTGTCTGATTTTCTCACTTCCTTCCCCTTTTGCTTCGAAGCAGATTAAACTTAGCTCAACACTGATCTCCTTAGAGATTAGACAAGCCACTGTTTCCATGAATGCTGGCTCGACTCTGGGTGCTGATGGGTAGACCAAAGATTTCTTTTAAACAAGAAGTTGTCTTTCAGAATTGCAAAAAGCTTCAAATGCTGAAATCAAAATAGAAAGTGTTGGAAATACAAAGGACAGTCAGCATCTGTGGTTGAGTATGACTTCAGAACTGAAGGACTCTGTCCATAATTTTCACCACTTTGTTTTTTCGACAGACGCTGACTGACCTGCTGTGTTTCAGACATTTTCTGTTTCTGTTGCCAGAATTAGCTCCCTTATTGTTGGGAGAGATGAAGTATTTGACTAAAACATCCAAGGTATTTGTTGTAATTCGTGGTATACCTCAGATAAATAAGAACATAAGAAATAGGAGCGGGAGTAGGCCATTCGGCCCCTCGAGCCTGTTCCGCCATTCAAGATCATGGCTGATCTTACACCACAACTTCACTTTCCTTCACTATCCCCATATCCCTTGATTCACTTAATATCCAAAAATCGATCGATCTCTGACTTAAATATACTCAACGACACAGCCCTCTGGGTAGAGAATTCCAAAGAAATTTCTCATCTCAGTCCTAAATGGCCGACCTCTTATTCTGAGACTGTGACCTCTGGTTCTAGACTCCTCAGCCAGAGGAACCATCCTCCCTGCATCGACCCTGTCAAGCCCTGTAAGAATTTTGTATGTTTCAATGAGATCACCTCTTATTTTTCTAAACTCTAGAGAATATAGGCCTAGTCTACTCAATCTCTCCTCATAGGACAATGCCCCCCATCCCAGGAATCAGTCTGGTGAACCTTTGTTGCACTTCCTCCAAGGCAAGTATATCCTTCCTTCGGTAAAGAGACCAACACTGTACACAATACTCCAGGTGTGGTCTCAACAGGGCCCTATATAATTGCAGTAAGACTTCTTTACTCAAATCCTCTTGTAATAAAGGCTAACGTGCCATTTGCTTTCCAAATACTCGGCCCGATGGTGCATCACTTCTGTTCAAGAGGAGGATCTGTTCCACTGTGGTTCCTACAGAGTAGCCGCACCATCAAGTTGACTTCATATTTTTGTAAAAACATCTTGGATCCTTTCCTCAATCACTAGCTAAACCTCTTACATGCATACATCAGGGGTCAATTTTCCACCCCCTACCTATCTTGGGGAGCTAAGGTGAGTTGTAGTAACTACGACAGCCTAAGCTGAAAATAGTTAACTCAGTATAGTCCAGGGACTGAACGGGAAACCTTCCTGCTTTGTATGGCTCAGTACCACATACAGTATATTTACTCAGCTAGCCACTAGGGCAGTTATTAAATCATCCCTTTCTATTCAGTAGGTGGCAGTTTGTCACCATAGAACTTAAAAAAAAAGTTGGATAGAGATTCAAAATTTTAACACGGACATATGAAAAAGATGGACAGGAAATGACCGACTGGCCCACATAACCTGTCCCATATAGTTGTGATGCCCAATGCATCGCAATTGATAGAGACATGTAACATTCTGGGAGAGGCAAAAAAGAAATAGATTAAAACTCAGACCAATTAGGGGAAAAAAAACCTGGAAAATTCCTTTCTGACCCTTTTAGGCGATCAAAACTAGATCCCATCGACCCTGATTTTATGAGGTCATCTTCGCGCGAGTCAGAAACAGGTCCAGCGCTCTCTTAAAGAAACACAGCAAATCAGCAGTCACCGCACGAGCCGGCAATCTGTTCCACAGGTCCATTATTCTCTGGGTAAAGATGATCTGCCTAACTCCTGATCCTCCATAATCTATCCAGTTGGGCCACATGAACACAATCCAGTCCCTTCATTATTGTATAAACCTTGATTAAATCGCCCAAGTCTATACTTTTCTAATGTATATAGACTCAGCTCTTTGAGCCAAGGGATTTAAGACTGAAAATAAATCTTGTGCTGCCGCTCCCTCGCTGCCATATCCTTTCCAATGTCCCAATATCTCCCAACATGTGAGACCACCAAACACATCACAGATTTATAGTGCAATTTTTAGTATGGGTTTCTGATAAGAATACTTGGGTATTAAGCATTCATTGCTGACTGGCATCGAGATGTTGATGTACTACATCATAACGTTTATATTTGATTAATGCTATATGCTTTCCTTTAACCCTAAAACTTGAAAATATAAAGCTTTAAAAAAAATATTTACCAGAGCACAACTTCAAGATGGAATCTAATTTCACAATTCAGATGATTACGAGTCAATGCCATTCCTCACTTGCAAATCGTGAACCCTATGATTAGGCTATCTTATATTTTGGTATCTATCATACTATATTTATTTAATTGCACATTATAGTATACATTATAGCATCATTCAACTGTATTACTCACCCCTCTGTCCGAGGATCCTCCCACTGAGTGCTACGTGTTAAGTGGTTTACAAAGTACATTCTACCATTGCTGTCTGTTCTCTTTTCTAGAAGAATGACATGATGTTTTTTTAATTAGTAAAAATTGGTGACATTCTGCGCTCTATATGAACAGAAGTAATCTCTTAGAAAGCTTTAAACCAAATTGGGTCACATGTACTGTTACAAATCAATGATTTAAAAAGCAATGTGCAGAATTGTTCCTTTTATGCATGTTTCGGCATTACTTACCCCAACCAGTTGGCAAGGGGCCCAGTGGGTCAAATTCAGCTGGCACTACCTGCTCCGGATACTGAAAATGAAAACAGCAGGAATGAAAACATCTGACGAAGTGTCATCGACCCGAAATGTTAATTCTGCTTTCTCTCCACAGATGCTGCCTGACCCACTGAGATTTCCAGCATTTTGTTTTTATTCCAGATTCCAGCATCCGCAGTATTTTGCTTTTGTATTGTTGTAGGAATATTTTTTTTTGTAAATGTGATTTATGCCAAGAAGGTAGCCACACACACAGACACTAGTGAGTAACAATGACAAATGAAAGCTCCTTCACGTGTCACCTAGAACTAAACAACGCCGTGCCTTAGAAGCCAAGGTGAGGGAATGAAGGAAGGAAGGGACAGACAGCGCACAGATCATGCAGGACAACTCTGAGCGAGTCCCTTTCTCCTTTTCAAAAATGTAAACCAGTTTGGCTACATATAAATCAGTTCCTGATAAACTACATGCCTTCTCCACCTAACACTGAAATGTTAAAATATTTTGTTGGATTGTAATCCAAATCATTCACACCGATTCCCTCTCACGTGAAGCTATTCATTTCAGCTGTGTTCTTCGAGGAGACCCTGAGTGGAGACGAAGGGTTTCCCTACAAGAGAGCAAAATTTGAAACCATAAAATGAAGTGACCGTGATTTATTCTTCCACGTTAATTACGGAGTTGCACCAGCCCTGACTCTGGGAGGACACTACCTACTAACCCCATCAGCTGGGGGAAAACTATACGGTACGTGAGGCGAGATAGAGACAAAATAAACATGTAGTGGAATGGCCAACGGCCACCATAATGGAGGGGACCACGTACATACTAACAGATTATAGGAACTGGCTGATAATTCAGTCTGATACAACGACTGTTCCAGCTTCTGACTGCATAATCTAAGTAGACCATAAGTAGGCCAATCAAAATCCCAGTAAATACAGATTAAGATATATGTTTTTCCTTTGTAATAAAATTTAAAGATATTCACAGAAAAACCAGTGGCAGCCTGGTTGCTGCTGATCTTCTCGCACCAAAACTAAATATCAGCTGCTTGGATTGCAAGTTCTACAATGTATTAAACATCCAGATACATTACTTATCCAGTTGGATCAAGGACCCAGAGTCTGTGGGAAAATGAATAAACACTCAAATGTATTTTAGCTGACTTATGGAAAATGGAGCCAGACTTCCCCAAAACATGTGCGGATAATTCCACTACATATAAACACACACGAACAAAATTCAAATAATTGAAAGTGGAAAAAATATTACATATGTGGGGATTGACAGGGTAAATTCAGAAAGCTTGTTTCCCCTTGTTGGAGAGTCTAGAACTAGGGGTAAAGGAACGAGAACAGGATAATGGATCGGCCATTTAGGACTGAGGTGAGGAGGAATTTCTTTACTCAGTGGGTGGTGAATCTTTGGAATTCTCTACCCCAGAGGGCTGTGAATGCTCAGTCACTGAGTACATTCAAGGTAGATAAGGAGAGATTGTTGGACTCTAGTGGAATCAAGGGATATGGGGAGCGGGCAGGAAAGTAGAGTTGAGGTGGAAGATCAGCCATGATCTTATTGAATGGTGGAGGAGGCTCGAGTGGCCGGATGGCCTACTCCTGCTCCTAATTCTTATGCGCTTATAAACACACATACGTACACAATTAAAATAAGTGAAAAAATATATTAGATATGCTGTGGAAGGAAAAACAAGCGATATTGGATCAAGGTGGACACATTCATTCAACAGGTGGCAAAATCACTGTCGATTTTCTACAGAATGGAGTTCTATTTGTCTCCTTTAAAAGTACAAAAAGCAGGTCAGCAAGATAATTACCGAATAAATAAATCTCTGGTTGAACTGCTGCATGGCTCCCTGAAGCTGATTTCTCTGCGACTGCCATTGTTCAAAATTCCTAACGGACTCTACAGTGGGCCGCTGCCATGTGGTCGTCCTGGTAATGTGGTCAACGTAGTAAATCCTGTGCCTCTCGTCAACCCTCCGCTCCCAGCTTTCAGGAAAGAATTGGGGAGGAAGTGGTTAATGACCAACTCATTCCAGCAATGCTGCTGAATAGCAAGCCCTATATTTCCAATTTTGAAGTAGCTTTCAGTGGCAATAGTATTAAAATGGCTAACATTAACTGTAATGCTTAACATAGGCATTATGTGCAATGGCCGAGTTAAATTAGCTCGAGCTAGCATATCCTGACAGTGACTTATCATAGCAGCGGAGATAAGAGACATGCCTTTGAGTAAGTCAGCTAGAGAAGAGGAGATAAGATGGACAGCAAGTTAAGCCAGGCAACCGTGACAATTTATAGCTAAGGGTTAAAGTTATAAAACTGAAGCACGGGGTTTCAGCTCTGGCCTAATGGAAGGGTAATAAGCAGAGAAACCTCGAAGAGATAAGGGATGATGCTTAATGTCTGTACTGCTTTTATTTTGAGTTGAACCAGAGCAATCTTCACAAAAAAAGCTCATGGGTTCAGGTTGAATGGTTTGGAATTTAAGAACAGCCTAGAGTACTGAGCACAGTTCTGGTCATCACATTACAGGAAAGATGTGATTGCACTAGAGAGGGTACAGAGGAGATGTTGGAGGATGTTGCCTGAACTGGAGCATTTTAGCGATGAGGAAAGATTGGATAGGCTGGATTTGTTTTATTTGGAACAGAGGAGGCTGAGGGGAGACCTAATTGAGGTGAATAAAATTATGAGGGGCCTAGATACAGTGGATAGGACGGGCCTGTTTCCCTTGGTCAATAACCAGGGGGAATAGATTTAAAGTAATTGGTAGGAGGTTTAGAGGAGAGTTGAGGGGAAATTTCTCCACCCAGGTGGTGGTGGGGGTCTGAAACTCACTGCCTGAAAGGGTGTTAGAAGCAGAAACCCTCACCATATTTAAAAAGTACTTGGATGTGCACTTGAAGAGCCATAACCTACAGGGCTATGGACCAAGAGCTGGACAGTGGGATTAGGCTGGATAGGTCTTGGTCGGCCGGCGCGGACACGATGGGCCAAAATGGCCCCCTTCCTTTAAATTTCTAGGATTCTATTCTTTTAACAGGACTGGAGATTGTGGTTGACAGTGTTGCCATGGTTACTTCAATTCTCCCCAGCAGTTCAACAATATCACTTTAAAACACATTCAACAGTGCATATAAGTAATTAGTGTGGGGTATGAATTTGTGCGGCACAGGCACAATGGGCCGAATGTACTCCTTTTCTGTGCTGTATCATTCTATGAAGCAGGAAATGTATAAATAAATAAAAATCTATTTAATAATGCAATACGTGAGGTTTCTGTACTATGAGCAGCAATTATGAAAAGGGGACTGTTGCGACTGGTTACAGATCAAATATGCTCTACTGATTCAGAATTAAACATCACTAATAGAAATGATAAACCTAGCTGGTCCGATGGCTCAGAAGTAAAGTACTCTGCTCCTGCACCACACAATTCAGCAAGGTGCCAGACTCAATTCCTGGACTAAATGGAGGTACCCGATATCAACAAGGGGCACTGGTTTTGGCTGCAGTGCCTGGAGTTTAAGAAAAGGAGAATCAGCCAATGTATACACTCCTGATCACTATAAAGTGACCTTCCTTGGAAGAGAAGATCAGATTGTGCTTGACTGCGATTACCCTCACCATCAAATGGCTTGTTGTTACTCACGACCACTTGGCAGGTGGTATTGGAGGGCTGCTGAAACTGTACGCCTTGCAGCCGAGAGGGATAAACGAATGAAAGAGATCATTCCGTTCATTTTAGAAAAACGCACTTTCCATTGAAAATTCTGCAAAGAAAACTCTACCTGAAAGCCTCAAGGAAATTGTGCTTGAAGCATCTATATTATAGAAGTCAGGAGCAAATAATTATTTTAATCGTTGCCGCCGCATTTTATGTTTCATTACCAGCTAGTAAAGAAAATTGGTAGATCTGAAAAATAGTTGCTCAAGAACAGGCCACTTAGTGATTAACATCCCAAGTCAACATATTATCTGACTTACCCTGGAGGCAGCGCCTGTGGTCTTTCCCACGTTGTTCGTTTTTCAATGTGATCTACAAAATACAATCTGCCGTGTTGATCCATCCTCTGCTCCCAGCTATGGCAAGAACATAAGTAAAATCTTCTGTGATACCAACAGCGAGAAGCAGCACATGAATAATTATGTTAAATTTATCTTTCCCCAATTCCCCCCCCGCCCCACACCACCACCAGTATCCTGAAAGGGGACTGTTGCCGACATAGTCTCCTTACACCATTCAAGACAGAGTGGAGCTGTGGAACTTCGTGGCCATGGAGGAGGGAAGAGAAGTGGAGATTTTACACAAAATGTGTTCCTGCAACCTCTTAGAAGCAATTCTGAAGTATAAAGAACTGGAGTAAGACAGGTAATAGTAACTAGCCAGCTTCTTTGACCACATTTATAATTGAGAGATAATTCAGAAGACAGCAGTTTTCCCCTTTAATAAAGTTCATTCCAAAAGGAAAATCGAAAATGTTTCAGACATCTAAACACCATTCAATTAAAAAAAAATGACCAATTTTATTTGCATGAATTACTGACCTGCATCAACATCTCTAGAGCAGAGATATTTCAATCAGTTGATTCTGATCTTCAAGGAACTAATCACATCTGTTATGCAATTTCATAGTGACCTATAGTTTCTCTGACTTTCCTATGTTGCCTATCCTTTTATGTAGGCATGGAGTACTGTGAAGTGATACATTTTGGGAAGGAAGAATGAGGAGAGGCTTCATGAACTAAATGGCACAATTTTAAAAAGAGGGTGCAGGAACAGGGAGAGGTAGCAGGACAAGTTGAGAAGTCTGTTAATAAAGTGTATGGGATCCTTGGCTTTATTAATAGAAGCATAGAGTACAAAATAAATTATGCTAAACCTTTATAAAACACTGGTTAGGTCTCAGTTGGAGTATTGCATTCAATTCTGGCCACCACACTTTAGAAAAGGATGTCAAGGCCTTGGAGAGGGTGCAGAAGAGATTTAATAGAATGATACCAGAATGAAGTTATGTTGAGATGGAGAAGCTGGGGTTGTTCTCCTTCGAGCAGAGAAGGTTAAGGGGAGATTTGATACAGGTGTTCAAAACGTTGAGTGGTTTTCATAGAGTAAATAAGGAGAAACTGTTTCCAGCAGCAGAAAGGTCGGTAACCAGAGAACAGAGATTTAAGGTGATTCGCATTAGAACGAGAGGCGACACGAGGAAACATTTTTTATCCACAACGAGTTATGACGACTTGGAATACGCTGCCTGAAAGGGTGGTGGAAGCAGATACATTAGTAGCATTCAAAAGAGAATTAGATAAATACTTGAAGGGAAAAAAATTGCAGGGCTATGGGAAAAGAGCAGAGGGAGTGGAATTAATTGGATAGCTTGGTCAAAGAGCCGACACAGACACAATGGGCCAAATGGCCTCCTTCTGTGCTGTGTCATTCTGTGATTCTGCCCATATAACAGTCACTGTACTTCAAATGATTTGCTGCACATGAAGTGTTTGGAGATATTTGAGAAATGTGATAAGATGCATTATAAATGCAAGCCTTTTCTTCTCACGCCACTATCAAATATTTTACAAATTGCTGATGGGGGACATTAGCCCAAGCGCAAATAGATTTGGAATGCTGAAATTTAAGTTCAGAAAACTTGACTTGAACTTACAAAAGTTATTATTTAAAAACAATCAACGCAGGCATGATGGGCTGAATGGCCTCCTTCTATGCTGTATGATTCTAAATAGCATCTTCTATAACCTGGCAGTTACCTATTCATCATAGACAACTACAATAAACTTAAGTCCAAATTAGTCGCTTGTGCGTTTCCAATTGTGTTACGTAATTGCCTCCATCAGAGTACCCATTTTATTATATCCGACAATATTGCTTTCCTGCCACTAGTATCACAACATTTAAAAATGGTCCATGGCTCATCCATGCAATTTGGATAGATACAAATCTCCCCAAGTCCCTTTACAGAACCTTCTGTAATACTGCGTGCAGTTTTGGTTTCCATATTTATAAAAGGATATACTTGCTTTGGAGGCAGTTCAGAGAAGGTTCACTAGGTTGATTCCGGGGATGAGGGGGTTGACTTATGAGGAAAGGTTGACTAGGTTGGGCCTCGACTCATTGGAATTCAGAAGAATGAGAGGTGATCTTATTGAGATGTACAAGATTATAAGGGGGCTTGACAGAGTGGATGCAGAGAGGATATTTCCACTGATGGGGGAGACTCGAACTAGAGGGCATGATCTTAGAATAAGGGGCTGCCCATTTAAAACTGAGATGAGGAAAAATTTCTTCTCTTAGAGGGTTGTGAGTCTGTGGAATTCGCTGCCTCAGAGAGCTGTGGAAGCTGGGACACTGAATAAATTTAAGACAGAAATAGACGGTTTCTTAATCGATAAGGGGAAAAGGGGTTATGGGGAGCGGGCGGGGAGCGGAGTCCATGATCGGATCAGCCATGATCTTATTGAATGGTGGAGCAGGCTCGAGGGGCCGTATGGCCTACTCCTGTTCCTATTTCTTATGATCTTCAACATGAAATGTAACATCATTCGCATGCAGCTCTTGTGGCATGCAAGTGGTTACTGCTCAGTTTCTCAACCATCAAGATTTCCATTCACTGGAGTTGTAAATAAATAGAAACTACGTTTAAAGATCAAAAAAAGTGGTTGCAGATTAAATTTCTCCATGCTACGCTGATCAAAATGGGGCCTCCACCACCTAGTGCAGGTGGCTGCAGGGAGCCCAGGAATGGATTTCTTAAGGAATAAAAGAAAATAATCTATACAGATGCCAATTTGGGTGCGCCTGGAAGAATGGAACGACACTTATGAAATATTTATACACACGCAGGGTAAAACGTTGATGCTTTTGGCTCATTAAATTTAGTATGTAATAAATATATTCAAATAAAAATACATCTATTGAAAATCAAAAGATCGAGAACCCATTCAAACGGTCATCTTGGTTTGTCACATGGTGAAGGACATTTTCAATACATGCTGCTGCATAGCGATCTTAAGAAACATATGCAACAATAAATCTACTTGGAGCTCAAATGTTTGAAATGCATCAGCCTGGCTACTATGAACCTGACCCAAAACGACAATCTTTATCCACAGTTGTACTGAGGAATTGCCTTTTCTTTAAATATTACGTCCGAGACATCTTACAAAAGCAGGCTTACCCAGGTGGAAGCGGACCCTTGCTCACTGTATTTAGCGTGCGGTCACCAGGAGAAAGGGATTCAGCTGGTGGTGCCGCACTGTTACTGGGCGCCGCATCTGGTTCACTTGTTGCTACAGCTGCAGGCACAGTGTTCGTCGTGGGTGGGATAGGAGCAGAAGAGGGGCCATTCTCCAAGGAAACTGGAAATCCATTTTCATAGGCTGTTGGCAACAGGAGAGGAGAGAATTAGTAAGTGACAAATGTTATGTCACTCAGTATTGGTTCTTTATTTCATAGCTAGTCATTTTCTAGTGAGTAAATCCTTTTACGATTCTGAACACCTTTTCATGGTCGACATTCCAAACAGACTCAACACTTCTGCAACCTCCTCCAGCTCTACATCGCAGCTCACACCCTTTGGTCCTCCTGTGCATCCACACCCTCCCTCTGCTGCAGCTTTCAGTTGTCTTTAACCCTGTAATGCTTACTTCCTAATCATCTCTGTCACACTACTTCTCTCTCCACTTTTAAAAGTATCCCCAAACCTATTTTTTCAACTTACTCAACTCTTCTGCTTCAGCAGAAAAAAGGAAAAAAAAACTGCTAATGCTGGACTTGAGATAAAAATACACTGAAGGTGTTCTCTGTATCTGACGTGGTAAGTTTGCAGATTTTTGAAGACACAGTTCCAAGATAGACGATCTTTACACAACAATTTTAGAATTGTTCAACCAAGGAGGGGCCTTTAATTGCTCATTTGAATAATGCAAGGGCAGTCGGTTTTGATCATACTGAAGGGTAGCTGGATCAGAGGGACGATGGTAGCCACATTAATTCCACACTAAAAACCAGAGTTGCTGGCAAGAACGCCACACAGGAAATTTGAAGTACATGAACTGCATCATAAAGATTGATTTTGTTTATTCTATAGGTTCTAAATTGGTGTGTGTGTAATGACAAACAGGAACCGAATCACTAAACCTCAGCAATATAAACAATTTAGCAATGATGAACACTTCAGAGAAATGGGCTGGTTACCACCTCCTTCTCCTTTAAGACCCTTCTTAAAAGGGTCTTCTATAAAGCTCTTAGTCACCCCCAATATTGTTTCTCTCCTCCCTCCTCGCCCCAACCACCCTCGATGTCAGATAGCTTTCAGTGCACCCATTTTGTAAAACGGTCCTGTTTTTAAAAAAAAAAGCGCCTTGGATGATAATTAAAACAGTGCAGGAATGTTTATAATTTTTTTATTAAAAGCAGTTTTGTAAATAATGCCCACTAAATGCACAATGGAGTACTGAATATAAGCTGGCATTAGCAGCAATGTCAGGAAGATGTCAAGTTTGAATCATGCTGTAATGTATTTTTCCCTTCCTTTACCAACCAATATAAAATAAATGATTTAAAAAATGATTAACAATTCAAATTGAAAGTACTGCTTCCTAAAAAAAACTAAAATTAGAAGAAAATAAATGTGCAAATGTAATTAGTGTTAAGCAATTAAAAAATAAAATTTAAGAATTTTAAGAAATATCAAAGAAAAGCTAAAGGGGGTAACTTCTTGCATGTAAAAATGAGGTAAAACTAAAAAAAAAATCAGTAGCAATGAGCTCTGCCTTCTGTTTCAGAATAGGTTTACATTCCTTTAACTGACAGGAAAGCAAAGGTGTGGAAATGTATTTTTTATCTAAGCTGATACCACACGGTATTTGTGTGCCCTTTGCAATATATATAACAAAATGGAGTCCTGGTCCTTCCAGAACTTTCTGCATAAAAGCAGTTGGCTTGCATAAACAGCTAAACCTGGTTTGAGATGGCTGATGGCCATCAGACAGCTAGGAGACAAGTCATGCTGAGACAAGTAACCCCCCCCCCCCATGGTGCTCTCCTATTGTCTATACGACACCAGTTCCATGCCACCCCACCCTTTTCGAAGTACTCAAACCACCAGCCATTATCTCTTGTAGAGACCTCATCCATTTGATGCAAAAAGATAACTGACTAGGAAACTGGACAATCCTGACACAATGCAAGACAGGTAATAGCTCATTACCACCCTCTCATGGAGTAATGGCCGGCTGGCCAACTAATAACCCTGACAAAAGGAAATATCTGGAAACTATGTCAGGACAAGGATGTAATAATTAACTCTTTATCTGTATTCACGGACTGCGAGACAGAGCCAATACACAGGGAGAGGCCATAACTTGGGTTTTACTGTATAAATATCTCGTGAAACTGTACCATTTCAGAGGTGTTCACTTAGCCATTGACTGAGTGTGACCTGCCCCTGCTAGCAAGTAAATTAAAGAAACCTCTGCCGGAGCTGAAAGTGTCGGAGTCATTTTTTTTCGGAGGTCGAGATTTCGACAGTTACTTCTTGGAGGTTCCACCGAGATGCATACTCTCTGTCCTGTGAGTAAAACGGATACAGGCATAGTGCCTCTCCAGTGAAAGGCTTCAGTGGCCAAAACAAGGTGAGCCTTTTGCTCACAAGAAGGTTTCTTCACTGTTGAATCGCATATGTAATCTGTTGTCCACAGGGGAGGTACTGCAATCTACGAGACTCGACATTTAAAAGCTAAAGTTATTTTTTTTTTAACCATTTCTTTCTCAGCTTGCAAGCAGAAGAGAATGGGTTCTGGAAAAATCTCGAAACAGCCCAGGGAAGGTTTCAGTAGGTAAGGTAGAAACAGCGCTAGTCGATCGAAAAAGGTTCCTGAAGGTTCTTATGTGATAAGATTAGAAAAAAAAAGCGCTAATCGATCGAAGGTTCTTATGTGATGAGTTAATTGTTTTTAATTAGGAAAAATTCTTATGTGATAAGAGTAGGAAAAAAAAAAGCGCAATCGATCGAAGGTTCTTATGTGATAAGAGTTAGGGTAATGGAACCATAAGTTTTATCAGTTTTATAAGTTTTATTAGGATAAGTTAAGGACTCGGTCTGTAGTAGCGTACAACGCAGACTGAGAATTGATTTGTTTAGATAGAGTTTAAAGGTTATGATTTGTGTACTCGCGTGAATATTGTTTGTCCTAGTTGTCCTCGTTATACTGTTGTGTGCAATACCTTTGTGCGACATTGCCATTAGAGAAACGGGAAGAGTCACTAGGGAAAATTGTGATTTGGAAAAAAAAAACCAAGGATTGATTAAGAAAAGAAACCGTAACTGATTGATCAACTACGGTTGGTTCGTGCCAACATATCTCACACACCCAGACTGAGCCCGAATTAAGAGCCTTTTCAGGCCACGTAACTGCCAGGAAAAGTAGGCGTAGAGAACTCGGTTGGCCGAAAGGATTGAGATATCAGAAACTGTGGAAAATCTTAAACATCCAGAATGGGGGCTGGAGCAAGTAAACCACCACCAAAAGGGACCCCAGCCCATTTTATGCTCCAGAATTGTGGTCAGTCTTCAATTGACCACCTAAGAGAATGGATAAAGTGGACTAAGGGTGAAAACAGGCCATTTCCACCCGATGGTTCATTCAATTTAGAGAGAATAACATGTCGAGAAGAATGCCTTATAGACAGAGACCCAGGTAGAAGAGGTAAAAAGAAAGTGAATTGGTCAGTGTTTGGAGATTGGAAAAGGGAAGCTGAGGAACGACACGAGAAGAGCCTAAGAGTCAGCAAGCAGTGTACTAGAGGGAGAAAGCAGGTGAATCGCCCTCGACAAAGCAAACATCCATCTGTTATGGTTGCTAAAGAGACAAAGGCACACTCACCAAGTGCCCCTAAAGGTTGGGAAAAAGATGAGGATGAGGACTGGGACAAGGACTGGACTCCCTACAGCCATCGACCACCGCCGTATGTTCCACCCCCGGGGGGCGCGCCAGGCCAACAAGGAGGAGACGATCCTCGGGCCGGAGCACAGGGAAATGGGATAACACCCGCTCCCAACGATGCAGGTGCGGCTGCAGGAAAAATAGATCAGTCACAAGGGAATCAATACCATGACGGCCCTGCAGGTGGCACACGAAGTCTTACCCGTGGACAAGGGCCCAGTGCTCTGGAGCCATCATCATCTGCATACCCAGTAAGACTTTTTCCCAGTCCACTCTCTGGGGGGGGGGGGGCTCCGGTCCCTATTTATCGACCATGGTCACCAAGTGAGTTAAGAATAATTGTGGAAGGATTGGCAGACCCTAAAATCAATATTGAAAAGGCCATAGACCAGTTAAAAGTGATCATCTTGTGCCACGAACCCAGTATATTAGATGGTCAAATCTTACTGAAAGCACGGTTAAAGGACACGAAATTTGCCAAACTTGAGATAAAATTCAAAAATTTAAAAACCCATCGAGAGGCTCCAGATGCAGATCCCAGCACGAAGCCAGGAGAGGGGTTCTGGGAAAGATGTTGGGAAGCCTTACATTCGGTGTTCCCAAGAAAAACGAATTGGTCCAAAATTATGGAAACTACACAAAGAAAGGAGGATGATGTTGAGGATTATGTAGAAAGAGTGCGAGAGATCATGAACCAATGTTCAGGCATGAAAATAGAGGAGGAAGGAGGAAGAAGCTCCTATGATCAGCGCCGTGGTAAACGGGCTACGACCCGAACTCAGAGATCCCTTTAAACTAGTTTGTCTCGGATGGCGACAGGAATCGCTATCCAAGGTTGTATCTATGTTAAAGGACATACAAAAACGAAATAGAGAATCTAAAAGCAAGGTCACCGTGTTTGTGGAACAAGCAGCTCCAACAACACCCACCCCGGTGACACCGTCCTACGGCCCCCCCCGGGTAGAGGAAGAGGGCGAGGCAGAGGAGGAAATTTCAGGGGAAGAGGGAGAGGAGGTGCAGGGCGGGAACAATATGATACCTGTTACAATTGTGGTCAGATTGGACACTGGGCTAGAAATTGCCGGGCAAAACAGCAACAACCAAATGATTGGACTCAACAGGCAGGTAATAAAGCACCCCCTCCCCCTCCAGGACCCAACCCGTATGCGACCCAAGTCCAGGTACATGCTAGACCCCCGACTCATTTCTCTGTTCAAGATCCATTTGGATCACAGAATCAAAAGCAATTCGGCCAACAACCAAATTGCTCGTATAATGATCAATGACGCCCAATCCCAGACCCGAGTGCTGCGAACAAACAGCTACCCGTCGTTTCGTTAAATGCCATAGGAGAATCTGAAGTAAAAATACGAATACAAGGAAAGGATATCCCATTCCTAGTGGATAATGGTGCCACCTATTCGGTCCTTTCAAGGGAGGATACGAGGGGAATTCCCACTTCCACTAATCAAACCTCAGTGATTGGACTATCTGGACACGCGCAGCAAATGTTTTTCTCTAACCCTATCAATGTACAATTAGAAGATTACGAAGATAGTCATTCATTCCTACTGTCTAATGAGGTTCCAGTGAACCTGTGTGGATGTGACCTATTATGTAAAATGAGTGCCACGATCCTCTGTTCCCCAGCTGGTCTGGAGGTTCGAGTCCCCATAGATAAATGTGGCGCATATCCACTACTTCAACCTACAACTCCCATATTGTGTGCCTGGAAAAATTTGGACCCCACACTAAGCAAAACCCTATCCTATTTGGTTGGTTCATATTGGTGCGTAACAAGGTTAATCACAGACCACCTCAAATCTCAAACCTTGGGAAGTTGGTATGAAACATTACACTGCACAGGATATTGTGACAACACGGGATCAGACGCTACAGCACAAATCTTTTATCAACCAGTCCTGCACCAGAAACATCAATTGATGATCGAACAAATTTTTATCGGACCCAAAGGGATAGCGACAGGGGTTGAATTATCCTCCTACAGTCAGAGCTTGTTTAGGGTTAAAGGGAGCATTCCACACTGCACCCTTGCGGTTGCAGGCACACATAAACCCCAGGATTTAGGACGAATGGTTAAGAATGCAAGGATCCCCAGTACAAGAGGAATGGCACACACTTAATGGTACTTTGGGGCAACATGAAAGAGGGGGGGGGGGGTGGAGGCTATTCTGTCAAGTTGAATGGGAAAATATACTTCGATGCTGTCTGAGAAGAAAGGATGCTTTCAGCCACTAGCTTTCCATTACAACAAAGCACAGCAGAGCTTCTTGCTAAAGTTCCAGAACAACTATGGTCTACACACGCTAATGAAGTAGGAAATATGCTCACCGCACAACCATATAAGGTAGTGATCAATTCAACCGCCCCACTCCCCAAGAAGCCCCAATACCCCTTGTCTCCAGCCGCAGAACAAGGTATCGAGCCAATCATTAAGTCCCTGCTGGCCCAGGGAATAATCGTTCCAACTAGAAGCTCATGTAACACACCGGTCTTTCCGGTGCAGTAGCCCAATAGTGACAAATGGAGATTTGTCCAAGACCTACGAGCTGTGAATCATTCTGTATTCCCAACTTATCCGGTGGTATCCAACCCGGCAATTATACTTGCCAGTATTCCGGCATTCTCAACGTATTACACAGTAATTGATCTGTGTTCAGCATTTTTCTCAATACCCATTCACCCAGAGTCTCAATTCCTGTTTGCCTTCACGTATAAAGGACGCCAATATACGTGGACAAGACTCCCGCAGGGATTTACCGAGAGCCCTACTATATTCTCACAATGCCTAAAGAGGGATCTGGAAGATGCAATTTTACCAGCAGGTTCTACACTTGTGCAGTATGTTGATGACTTATTGCTCGCCTCACCCTCCAAATTGGCCTGCGAAACGGACTCCCTTGTGTTATTAAAAGCCCTGGCCTCGAAAGGACACAAGGGGCCCAAGTTTCGAGCCGCGCCTAGAACGGCGCAGTCCCAACCTGGACGTCCGTTTTTCGTGCCACAAAGTGCGCCTACAAAAACCCTCCGTATTCTCCACCTCCCTGCAGGTCCTCGGCGCAGCGCAGCAGGAGCTGTAGGGGGGCGGAGCCAGGTCCCTGCGCTGAAAACAGTGCCGGGACCTCTGCACATGCAGAGTGGGCACGCAAGTGCAGTAGCTCCAGGCGCCCGAAACTGTGTGGGAAGGGCCCCGAAGCACGCAGCCCCTAGCCGAATGGCCTCACTGGGGCTGCGTGAATAAGGTTCCTCCCACGCCTAGCTCCTGCTTCCTCCCGACTCCCACTCCTCCCCCCCCCCCCCACCCCATCCCGGACCCGACCCGACTCCCGCTCCCGCTTCCGCTTCCGCTCCTGCTCCCCGCCCCCCCCCCCCCCCGGATCCGACTGCCGCTGCCGCTCCCCCCTGACTCGACCCGACTCTACTCCCGCCCCCGGACTGGATCCGACCTGACCTCCCCCTCCCCTACCTCCCCCTCCCCGACCTGACCTCCCTCCCCTCTCTCCCCTCTGTCCCCCCCCCCCCCACCGACCCGAACCTCCCTCCCCGACCCAACCCAACGCCACCTACCTGTAAATCTGGTGCTGGGGACAGGCCCTGCCCGAAATCTCGGGCCCGGCCCGTTCAGCCTTTGGTCCCAACGGCAAACCGCTTCCTAAAGGCCTGCCTGAAGAACTTTCACACAGGTAGGAACATGGTTTATTTAATCTTTTCTTTGCTTATAAATTTTTTATTCAGGTTGGATTTATTTGTATAATATTTGTATAAGTATAACTAAGAATTTATTGTAGAATTTAATGTCTTCCCTTCCCACCCCCCCTTGTTCCTGACGCCTAATTTGTAACCTGCGCCTGATTTTTTAATGTGTAGACAAGGTTTTTTCAAGCGTACAAAAATCTTCACTTACTCCATTCTAAGTTAGTTTGGAGTAAGTTTTCACTCACGAAACTTTGAAATCAGGCATAAGTGGCCGGACACGCCCCCTTTTGAAAAATAAATTCTGTTCCAAAGTGAAACTGTTCTAACTGACGAGAACTGGAGCAAACTAAATGACGAGAATTCCGATTTCTAAGACACTCCGTTCGACACCAGTTGCTCCTAAAAATCAGGAGCAAATCATGTGGAAACTTGGGGCCAAGGTGTCAAAGGCAAAGTTACAATTTGTCTCAGAAAAGGTTCGGTATCTAGGGCACGAATTGGTCAGAGATACGAGACAATTGACACAAGACCGAGTAAAAGCAATCTGCTCTGCCCCACTACCAGTAACCAAGAGAGAAATGAAACACCTCCTCGGCATGACAGGATACTGCCGGCAATGGGTTATGAGTTATTCCGAGATTGTTAGACCACTGTTAGACATGTCCATGCCCGCACTACCAGAGAAGTTGATTTGGAATGAGGTATCCCGGAATGCTTTCCAGAACCTCACTTCAGCACCCGCCTTGGGATTACCAGATTACACTAAGCTATTCAACTTATTTGTGCATCACAAGTCGGGTTTTGCACAATCTGTTTTGACTCAGTTACATGGGGACAGGCAGCGGCCGCTAGCGTATTTCAGTACCCAACTAGACCCAGTGGCACGCGGACTACCAGGATGTCTTCCTTCGTTGGCAGCAGCTTATTATGCTATGCAACAGGCTCAGACAATAACTCTAAATCATCAGACCATTTTGTATATCCCACACTCTGTCGAGATTTTACTTACCAAGTGTGCCACCCAACACCTAACCTCCGCAAGAACCACTAAATATGAGGTCGAACTGTTATCAAATCCGAACCTTATCAAAAGATGCACTACCTTAAATCCAGCCACTCTACTCCCCACGGAAGAAGACGGTGAACCCCATTCATGTGAAATGGTAACCGAATTAGTGACTAAACCACGTATCAATCTAACAAATGTTAGCCTGATCTAGTGTACTATGTTGACGGATCAGCCCTACGAAATGATAGGGGCCAACCTAGAGCGGCTTATGCAATTGTAACCCAGTTTAATGTTGTCGAAACAGCCTCTCTTCCAGACTCCTTTTCAGCTCAACAAGCCGAATTGTTTGCATTAACTCGAGCCTGTATTCTGGCTGAAGGACAAACAGTTAATATCTACACTGATTCCAGGTATGCTTTTGGGGTATCACATGATTATGGACAAATTTGGAAGATTCACGGGTACCTGACTTCTTCAGGAACCCCGATCAAAAATGCAGAACAAGTGGAAAATCTTCTGTGAGCCATTCAATGCCCCTTGAAACTTGCCATTATCAAATGTCAAGCACATACAGGCCAGTCGAATGAGGTGGCACTTGGGAATGCCAGAGCTGATAATGCAGCTAAGTCAGCAGCTCTGTCAAAAGGGGGGATGCAGGTGTCATTGTTCCCACTAAGGAAAAATAATTGCTCAGACCCGCCACCCACTATTAATGATGTGCTGGCCTTTCAGACACAGGCCAGTACGGAGGAGGTGGTGACCTGGACGAAGGATCAATGTTATAAAAATCCAGAAGGAATATGGGTTCACCACGACGGCCGCGTGGTGGCACCCAAATCCTTACTTCCATGGATTGCCCGATGTGTTCATACATTCACACATGCAGGCAAAGGGGGAATGGCAGATTATATTTTGGCAACTTGGTATGCACCAGGTACTTCGGCAATCGCAAAACAAATCTGTGAAAATTGTGTTACCTGTCAGACAATGAATCCGGGTAAGACGGAAAAAGTAGAATCTGTCTCCCACCCAAATCCAGTCGGGCCTTTTGTACATTTACAAATGGATTTTATTGAATTACCTATGTGTATGGGATTCAAGTATGTATTAGTTATTGTAGATATGTTCTCCAGATGGATTGAAGCCTTTCCATGTAAAAAGGCCGATGCTAAATGTTTGTTAAAAGAAATCGTACCGCGCTTCGGAATCCCTGCTAAGCTTTCTAGTGATAACGGGTCATATTTCACGGGAACTGTTATAAGGGAAATGTGCAAAGCTTTACAGATTAATCAACATTTTCATTGCAGTTATCATCCACAATCAGCTGGACTTGTTGAAAGATATAATGGAATGCTTAAAAATAAGCTGGCAAAACTATACAATGACACTGGACTGAAATGGACAGAACTGCTGCCCTTAGCTTTGATGGTAATGCGATCTGCAACCAACAGAACAACAGGCCTGTCACCGCATGAGATAGTTATGGGACGTCCCCAACGACTACCTTTTACAGCACCATTTACTGCAAAACAAATGGACATCCACAAAATGGAGGAAAATATGTTGAATTATTGTATTGCACTAACCAAATGTATTTCCAGCTTTCATTCACAGGTAAAGGAAGCTCAAGTCAAGCCAGCGGAAGGGAAGTGTCATAACCTGGAGCCAGGGGAATTCGTTTACATCAAGATTTTTAAAAGAAAAAGCAGTCTACAGCCAAGATTCGAAGGACCATACCAGGTCTTGCTGGCGACCAATACTGCAATCAAGGTAAAGGAAAGACCAACATGGATCCATGCATCCCATTGCAAACGGGCACCCGACCAGGAGGAAGGGAAGAAGGAACCAGAGGAACAGAAAAAGGAAGACTGAATAAGGAACTGTATGGACTATGGGGACTGATGGTGCTGGGCTTGACAGGGCTTTACTTTGCATTATTGATTACACCAGGGGTACAGACCCGCCACCGAAGGGAATTGCAAGTAAACGTATTTATGGCACTGAGTCATAGGTATGCTCAAGAAAGAAACTTGTCGAGTTGTTGGATATGTTCCCATGTACCTGTCCACTCCGAAGGGGGTATTCCCCTGAGATCTGTCCCCTTTAACGAATCAGAAATGGTACAATGGTTGATAGTTAGGTTTGTCCTATTTTGCACTAAGGGGCCAGGAACGAAGGAGCAAACAGAATGGAGGTCAGCAGGGTATAAACTTACAGCCTTCCAGGGATGGTACCAGCCCAATTATGATAATAACCATCAGCCTCCCTTCCTAAGCATTACTCCCAGAATAGGAAATCCTGAAGGTATAATGGCCCCAAGTTTCCACATGCTACAAATGGCGCCGTAAAAAAACCGCGCGATTCTGGAGCGCCCTGCGGCTCCATGTCTGCTTGGCGCGGTGCCCAGGGGGCAGAGCCTACCACTCGCGCCGATTTTGTAAGTGGGAGGGGGCGGGTACCATTTAAATTAGTTTTTTTCCTGCCGGCAACCCTGCGCTTGCGCGTTGGATCGTTCACGCACGCGCAGTGTGAAGGAAACATTGGCACTCGGCCATTTTTGTAGTTCTTTGTAGCTGTTTAATTTTTGAAAATTTTTTAATAAAAGCACATTGCCCTTCCATGATCAGCACTGAGGCTTCTTGCAGCAGTGAGAAGGCTGCAGGAGGCCTCAGAAAGTTGAGGCAGCCATTTCCCGACGGCCTCTCCCCCCGCCCGCCGTCGGGAATGGCTGCTGAACTTGAGGCTTCCTGCAGCCTTCTCACTGTCTCCTTCCTTCCCCCCGCCCCCCCCCCCGCCCGCCGTCTGGAACGGCTTCCTCCCCCCCCGCTGCGTTCGGTCGGTCAGTCCCGCACCCCCTCCCTCCCCGCCGTCAGGAACGGCTTCCTCCTCCCCCCACCCCCGCCGTCGGGAACGAACGGCTGCCTCAACTTGAGGCTTCCTGCAGCATTCTCCCTGGCTGAAGCACTTTCACACAGGTAGGAAGATGGTTTATTTAATCTTTTCTTTGCTTATAAATTTTTATTCAGGTTGGATTTATTTGTATAATATTTGTATAAGTATAAATAAGGATTTATTATAGAATTTAATGACTTCCCTTCCCCCCCACCTCCTCGTTCTGAACGCCTAATTTGTAACCTGCGCCTGATTTTTTAATGTGTAGACAAGGTTTTTTCAATTCTACAAAAATCTTCACTTGCTCCATTCTAAGTTAGTTTGGAGTACGTTTTCACTGTGGAAACTTTGAAATCAGGCGTCAGTGGCTGGACACGCCCCCTTTTGAAGAAAAAATTCTGTTCCAAAGTGAAACTGTTCTAACTGACTAGAACTGCAGAAAAAAAAATGTGGAGAATTGCGATTTCTAAGATAGTCCGTACTCCACCAGTTGCTCCTAAAAATCAGGCGCAAATCATGTGGAAACTTGGGGCCATAATGCCTAGTGAGTAATGAGACTAAAGGACCAGAAATGGGACACAGCAAGTGTTCCCAAATGACTAAATGGCAAGCCACAACTAATCCCACTGATGGGAGAAAGATAGCAACCGTTGGCTGGACAATGTTCCATAACAAAGCCCCAGGTGAAGGGTGGGAAGGTGAGACCACTCGAGTATGGATGGCGTGAAAGGACCAAGAGCTGACGTCCTATAATTGCACCTACTTTATTTGTGGCCATAAAGCCTACCCATGGTTACCAGCCAACTGGAGAGGGTCCTGTTACTTAGGATATGTGGTACCCTTTATCAGATCAATAAAGACTTTAAGGGATGCCTATGGAAGTCATAGATTTAAACGGGATTTGACATGGCTAAACGGAATATTCAAGGTAATGGTGCCACCCTATGGAATAGCATCAATCGAATGGCAGTTACGGGAACTGGCTAACTTAGTCGAATCAGTAGCCAACGCAACTTCCCAAGCCTTTGAAGGGGTAAATGATGAAATGGTAGCTATTCGAACAGTGGCTCTCCAAAATCGTATGGCCTTTGATTATCTCCTAGCCAAGGAAGGAAGGACATGCGCATTAATAGGTGGAGAATGCTGTACGTATATCCCAGATAAATCAGAAGAAATCGGCAGTCTAGCTGAATACATCAGAAAAAAGGTAATAGAGTATAAACAGACAGTTGGCCAGGACGGTATCACCTTGTGGGGTTGGGCATCGGGATGGTTGGGATCCCGAGGGAAATCTGTGGTACAGCGTTTGATCATATTCCTGCTGATAGTCTTCGCCCTGTATCTATTATTTGTCGTCGTTAAGTGTTGCTGTGCCAGGGTGGGAAAAACTATGTTACCTACCGAGACCACGGCTAGAGTTATGGTAGCAACAACTGCTGAAGGCTCTTGTGTGGAAATGGAAATGGAGAGACTGTACAAGATCAGAATGGATTAAGTTGTCCTTGTGAAGGACAAAATGGGGGAATGTGGAAATGTATTTTTTATTTAAGCTGATACCACACGGTATTTGTGTGCCCTTTGCAATATATATAACAAAATGGAGTCCTGGTCCTTCCAGAACTTTCTGCATAAAAGCAGTCGGCTTGCATAAACAGCTAAACCTGGTTTGAGATGGCTGATGGCCATCAGACAGCTAGGAGACAAGTCATGCTGAGACAAGTAACCCCCCCCCCCCCCCCCATGGTGCTCTCCTATTGTCTATACGACACCAGTTCCATGCCACCCCACCCTTTTCGAAGTACTCAAACCACCAGCCATTATCTCTTGCAGAGACCTCATCCATTTGATGCAAAAAGATAACTGACTAGGAAACTGGACAATCCTGACACAATGCAAGACAGGTAATAGCTCATTACCACCCTCTCATGGAGTAATGGCCGGCTGGCCAACTAATAACCCTGACAAAAGGAAATATCTGGAAACTATGTCAGGACAAGGATGTAGTAATTAACTCTTTATCTGTATTCACTGACTGCGAGACAGAGCCAATACACAGGGAGAGGCCATAACTTGGGTTTGACTATATAAATATCTCGTGAAACTGTACCATTGCGGAGGTGTTCACTTAGCCCTTGACTGAGTGTGACCTGCCCCTTGCTAGCAAGTAAATTAAAGAAACTTCTGCCGGAGCTGAAAGTGTCGGAGTCATTTTTTTTCGGAGGTCGAGATTTCGACAAAGGCCGTATCTCAGTACAGCAATATTAACTTTCGAAACAGACCAATTGATCAGCTGGAATGCCTCAAACTGAACTCTGATGTTTACTTACTGCTGTGCAAACTGATATAATGTAAGCCGTTCACCCAGCACTACTGCACTAACACATAAAACATAATCAGGCATAAACAAAATTTCAGAGATTTGGGTGTCCTTGAGCAAGAAACACAGAAAGCCAGGGTGCAGGTACAGCAAGCAATAAGGAAGGCAAATGGCATGTTGGCCTTTATTGCAAGGGGGTTGGAGTAGAAGAGTAAGGAAGTCTTGCTACAATTGTACAGGGCCTTGGTAAAACCACACCTGGAGTACAGTGCAGTTTTGGTCTCCTTATCTAAGGATATATTTGCTTTGGAGATGGTGCAACAAAGGTTCACAAGATTGATTCCTGGGATGAGAGGGCTGTCTTATGATGAGAGATTGTGTAGAATGGGCCTATATTCTGGAGTTTAGAAGAATGAGAGGTGATCTCATTGAAACATTCTGAAGGGGATTGACAGTGTCGATGCTGAGAGGTTGTTGAGTATCTAGAACTAGGGGGCAGTCTCAGGATAAGGGGTAGGCCATTTAAGACAGATATGAGGAGGAATTTCTTCACTCAGAGGATTGTGAATCTTTCAAATTCTCTGCCCCAGAGGGCTGTGGATGCTGAGTCTCAATATATTCAAGGCTGAGATAGATAGATTTTTGGAGTCTAGGGGAATCAAGGGATATGGAGATTGGGCAGGAAAGTGGAGTTGAGGTCGATGATCAGCCACGATCTTATTGAATGGCGGAGCAGGCTTGAGATGCCATATAGCCTACTTCTGCTCCTATTTCTTATGCTCTTATAATCAAATGTTGATGAGGGAAAAACAATAACGGGAACTTAAATTGGAAAGATTTAACTAACAATATAACCCCTACCCGAAACAAGCACAAAAACAGATTAAATCAAAGGCATTGTCTCAGGTTTAAAAGAAACATATGTTTAGATGTTGCAAAAAGCTACTCTCTGCATTTTGACAAGTTAGCGCAATTGTGTTTCCGAGATAAACAAAGTGATTTTCTGTTTACATTTTGTCTACTCA
Organism: Pristiophorus japonicus; assembly: GCF_044704955.1. NCBI lineage: Eukaryota > Metazoa > Chordata > Chondrichthyes > Pristiophoridae > Pristiophorus > Pristiophorus japonicus. The sequence goes on along the minus strand of NC_091988.1, from coordinate 187,115,273 downwards.
ATCTCCCTCTAGCTTGCCAATGCAATGTCAGAATCGTCATTCCCAGGTTTACTTCTAACTCACATTAATAGTATTATTTCAGGTTCAAATAAATGACAAAACATTTATTTAAAACTGGAATCTATTGTAAAGAATATAGCATTGAACAGTTTGGGTTCAGTATGGTTTCCAGTTCCTCCTCCACTTTAAATAAAGTGGTGGGAGGGTGGCCCAATGGCCAAAGTTAGAACTTTAAAAGTACAAATTTTTTAAAGGTTTTCCCAAGAGGTCAAAGGGTCAAAAAATGACATTTTATAATGAATATTGCAATAGAGAAGGCGCATGCCCGAGCCTAATGTGGCTGAGCCCTGGAGGCAGGCCTGTGAGCATGTCACAGCGCAACAGCCAAGAGGAAAAAATACATTTTAAATGAACATACATTTTAAAATATACTCAAGGCCAGAGGGTCTAAAACTACAACAACATTTGTATACCACCTTTTACGTAGTAAAACATTCCAAGATCTTTCACAGGAGTGTAAGCAGACAAGAACTTGGTCAAAGGGGTAGGTTTTAAACAGTATTTTAAAAGGAGGAAAGGCGAAGAGGTGTGAGTGAATTCAATTCAAAAGTACTTGAACTGCTTCGGAACATACTGAAGTCATGAAAGACACAAAATAAATACATGTAGTTTCTTTCTTATTTTAGAATGGAAAAATCTTAAAGTTTGTTTTATGGTAGGAGTGATTCTCTGTCCTCAAAAGGTCTGTTCATGTCTGTGATTTACCTGCTGTACTGACGGGTCTGGATGGGATTGCAGGTGGAGGTCGCGAGGGTCTTGGAGGTCTCGTTGGCTTTGACGATTTGGGAGAAGGTGAAGGAGTACTTCGGTCATTCATATGACATTCGTCGGCAGACCCTGATGCCACTGAGCCTTCTTGAGAGATGGCATCTCCATTCACACTAGAAATCAAATACCTCATCAGAATTTCTGGAACATTAGTGGAAAGAAATGGAACCAAGCTGACATTCCAATCCCTAACCTTCAACAGGAATTAGATGCAGCAATTAAATTGAAATAAAGGAGACTTTCCAAACTACCTGCATTATTAAAAGACATACGATCCTAGAGGACCTCAAGACGTTTTCAAAAACGAGCAGAGAATGACACAAGGATGCTCATATTTATGTTCTTACAGCCTGTGTGATGCAAGATCTGATTCCAATAGGGGATTACTTATATTCAAAGATCTTATACTCACTTTTTCCCTCCATCAGCTAGAAATCATTTCTAATATAAAGCCTGTGATTCTGGACCATCTCTACATAGCTGGTTGCTGCACGAATGCATCTTGCACAACAACTGACTGTTACATTGATATCTCTCTCAGTAAATAAAACAGCAGATGCCTTTTCCAAATTTGGGAAATAACTTTCGAATTAGGGTAAAAATTTGCAGGAAATGCAGCTTTACAAAAAATATTGACATACAATCCCCAACATGAGGAACTAATCTAATGACATCCATTATGAGATTGGTTTTAAAATCCAATGTTTATGACCAATTCCACACACTTTTAATGCATTAGTTTCCTCTCATTTAGGTGAAAATAAAATATGCCAAAACAATTAATTTGTGCAAAAGCACATTAACAGAACAAAAGAATAGCAAATAGGGCAGGTTGTGCACAATATTGTAACTCCCGTCAGAAGACTTTTTAAAAAATAGTTTACATAGTATTCACAGCGCAGAAACAGGCCACACAGCCCAACTGGTCTATGCTGGTGTTTTATGCTCCACACAAGTCTCCTCCCACCCTTCGTTATCTCACCCCATCAGCATATTCCTTTTGCCCTCGTGTTTACCTAGCTTCCGCTAAAATGCATCTGTGCTATTTGCCTCAACCACTCCCTGTGGTATGAGTTCCACATTCTCACCACTCTCTGGGTAAAGATGTTTCTCCTGAATTCCCAATTGGATTTATTAGTGACTATCTTATATTTATGGCTCCGAGTCCTGATCTCCCCTGTAAGTGGAAACATCTTCTCTACATCTATACTATCAAACCCTTTCATAATCTTAGCCCTCTATCAGGTCACCCCCTCAGTCTTCTCTTTTCTATAGAAAAAAGCCCAAGCTTCATATTCTTTTTATAATATGGAGACCAGAACTGTTCACAGTACTCCAAGTGTGGCCTAACCAAAGATCTATACAAGATTAACATAACGTCCCTGCTTTTCAATTCTACCCCTCTGCTTTGTTTGTTTTTTTAAAAAAAATGCCATTAACCCGTATCACTACTTTTAATGATTTATGTATCTGTAATCCCAGGTCCTTCTGCTCCTCTACCTCATTTAGACACTTTTTCAAAACAGTCATGATCTTATTGAATGGCGGAGCAGGCTCAAGGGGCCAAATGGCCTCCCCGTTCCTGTTTCTTATGTTATTTTGTATTCACAGTTTAACCCAACCTCATTTATACCATTGGATGCTCTCACCAGTAATATCCATGATGGCAAAAATATCTGGACAACACTAGTGACATCCTGCCACACCTGCTACCACCAGTTAAAGCAGGCATTAAATGCATGAAAGATCCATATGTGCACCAAGCATACTATTTTCGTGTTCGGCCTATTACAAAACAAAACTGGTAAGCTCTTCATAAAACATTTTGATTATGGGGGGGGGGGGGGGTAGCAAGACTTTTTTTTTTCTTTTAATTGTGAAACGCTGATGAGGAACCAAGCTCCATAATGCAGGACATTAAGGCTGAAAACAGTCAAGAACAAAATACGATGAATCAAGAAGTTAATTAACATGTAGCTAGGGTCTCAACAGCCTCTAGAGTGTTGGAGGGACAAAAGACAGGGAGTGGGGCAAGATGCTCCAGGCAGAAGGCATACAACAGCTATGGTTTTTACTCTTACATTTAAGTGCTGGCAAAATCGAGGCCACTGCTGACTTTTGGAAACACATCAACGGGAGTAATTTAAGGTGTGTGTTGCGAAATTGTACTGTTAACCATAGCAAACTGGAGCCAATTCTAGCGTGGATTTGGTTATTTGCCACTATAAAACTGGGTATAATTGCACACGAGGAGCAGATCTTACTGTTGCATTGGGACAGATTTCAAACCTACATACCAAACAATGACGAGGTTCCCTATTAAGGAATAGTTCGTGGACATGGGTTTCTGCAATTTAGCTTTAGTGCTCTACTTCATATTATGCAGCCATCATTATGGTCAGTAATACTGAATGCAATCTTTTCCATTTTCTTGGAGGGGTTGTATGATTTTGAAGAGAATAAAAGGTCTTACCTTGATGGATTTAATACATATGCCTCACTGCCACACCTGGAACTCTCACTTGCTGAGCTGCCTGAAAGAAATCAAAGAATACACTGACGTTATGAGAACTAGTTTGTTGGTGACAGTATAGAGGGATGGACATGGGTTCAACCTCACTGTCCATAACTATCCAGCTAAAACACAGACACAAGTCACTGTCCCATCAGGATAGCGTCACTACTAAGCTGCTCTTTAGACGCTTCACACATCAGTCGTTTCAAGGGGGTTCAGGTCACCAAGCCTCCTTCACAGTCACAGTTTGTGTATGTTCTGAGACCAGGAAAAGGGAAGGCCTACTGAGAGAAAATAATTTCTAAAAAGTACATGGGTACATACAAGGGGAAAACATTTTCAGGTAGCCAGGAATTTTATTTTCTTCATTTAGGAATATAGGAATGGATGGGACAATTGTGGTACCTCTGGCTATCCCAGTGTCTAGAAAAAAAAAAGCTCTCGTACGCCGGCAACTTTTTTTTGTCAGGTATTTGTCCAATTCTCTAATTTGCCTTCCTTGGCGGTCCGTTCCCCACATTCATCAACGTTTGTGTAAGGTGGTTGAATCGAAAATGCCTTTTCATCCTACCATCTACTTATGGCAGTTTTTTGTCAGAACTAAATCCAGACAGAGGAACGCATATAGTTATCCACAATGCTGTACTGTACATTCCTACAAGTCAACTGTCAAAGGAAATAGATGCATTAACAACTTTTATTTATATAGCTCCTTTAATGTAGTTAAATATCTCAAGGCGCTTCGCAGTCGTGATATAAGACAAAACAGATAAATTTGACACCAGGCCACAGAAGAAACAATTACAGCAGATGGCCAAAAGCTTGGTTAAAGAGGTAGGTTTTAAGGAGTGTCTTAAAGGAGTATAGAAAGGTACAGAGGCGGAGAGATTTAGGGAAGGAATTCCAGAGCTTAGGGCCCAAGCAGCTCAAGGCACGGCCACCGATGATTGAACATTTATAATCAGAGATACTCAAGGAGACAGAATTTGAGGAACGCAGATATCTCGTTAATTGCTATATCTGCATTTCATTCTCAAACTGAAAACTTTTTTAGGAAGAAACACACGTATTCTGGGTCTGTATTCTACACACTGTTCCAAAGATATATTAGAGTAACTGCCAAATATATTTGCATTGAAGGATATTTTCAATTATACACATTTGAAACCCAGGACCATGGTGCATTCACTTCCCAAATAAAGGAATGCATCTTTCCACAGAATGCATGCACACAGAGCTGTGATAGCTGTCAGTGAAATCGAGAGCTTTGCATTTGAATTATTTTTTTCAAATTCAGGAACACAATCATTGTTCAGTCAGTGTGCCATACTTACAAGCAACATTCATAAGGAATTTACAAAAGTAAGCTAGTCCGACTCCGGAGCCAAACATTTCATCCAATTAAATGTACTTTTCTTAGTTAATAATTTACAGCTGGCTATTTGAAAGCTATCTTTTTACCGTATCACAATTGTAGGGACTAAATACTCCAATCTAACAATGGTTACAACAGACCAACTGCAACCAATAGCGAATGACTAACACTTGCATTTATATAGCACCTCATCAATGCTCTCAAATGTCTCATACAATAGTAGAAGCAACAAAGTATTTGAAAGGTTCAAACATTGATCCATAATCAATCACGTCACTGGAACATATTGTCCACAGCACATTATACTGGTGAAATGGGATTCCGATTTTCTTACATACTTGTTGCAGCTGTGGTGTCGCCATTCGTTAAGACTTCTGGATCTACAGTTAGCCCATCCAAGGATACAATAAGTTCACTTGCCCCCTCCACAATATCTCGGTCATTGGTGAGTGGTAACTTTATGACCACATCATCAACTGGAAAAGAGCAAAGATTTAGAAGCAAAATTAGAGTGAAGGACACAACACTTCGAATGATTAATTATGTATGCTCTGCACAAGACCGACTGCATCAGTTCTTGTTCTACAGGTCTTCCATACCAGTAAAACAGACATGTAACAAAATGTTTCACACAATTAAATTGCTCAGCTGAAATGTTATCATGAGATCCACTGCTGATAAAAATAGCCCATACAAAATAAACTGCACAATGAAAGTTACAAAAAAGAACAAATACACTGAAGCGAAGTCAAGGATGTAATCAGACACTGTATTTCAGTTAGCTGCTACAAAAATGCTCAAGCTTCACTCACAGTTAGAAACATGACTGCTTTGTAATTATTTCCAGCCAGCCATTATTACTCAACTGCAGTGAGGACACTGAAATTTTTGAAGGGCTCAGGAAGGTTAGGTGGAGCCCTTTGTTTTCAAAGTATCTCCCCATTGTATGAAGAAAATTCAGTCAAATTTTGACTTAGGTGGGACCCCAACATACCACTTGCTTGGCTTGGAATGCACATTCCCAATGCTGGTAGCGTGGTTCCTGGAGGGGCAATCAAGTCAGTCTGAAGTTGCAGTCTGTTAATATGGAGCCACTCTGAGAAGCAGAGGAAGAGTCCCTAATAGGGAGTGACTTTGTGGGTCTCAAGCTGGCAGCAGAATCTATATATTTTTTTCAGTCAATAAAAATTCTATTAAACTTAATAATTACTCCTATAAAACAAAATGCACTCCTTTTATACAATCCTCTTTTAACCCTTCAGGGTGAATATCATGCAATAGATTCATTAAATCTGTACTGAAAGCAGCTGTGAACATAAAACACCAAAACTGAATACCACCACACAATAAAGTTAGAAACATATAAATGTAAAAAGATTTCAAAGCAATAATCTTCCCAATTTCAGGGTTCAGAGGTTAGATGTCAAAAAGACTAATAGATCCAAGGATAAATGCACTGCATAGTTTGGCATTGAGTCAAGCCTAATGTTCAATTGTTGGGCTGTAGCGAGACCACTGATGCAAGCTGAAGTGATAATACAGTATCTTGCATTTATGTAGCACTTCCAACATAAAACATCGCAGGGCTATTTACAGGATGTTATTAAACAAAAATTTGTCACCGAGCAACACAAGGAGATATGAGGACTGATGACCAAAAGCTTGATCAAAAAGGCAGGTTTTAAGGGGCATCTTAAAGGAGAAGGAAGAGTTAGAGAGAGGGAGGCACTTAGGAAGGGATAGAGATGCTACAATTGGCCTCTGCGTCCCTGGTCAGAGCGAGACAACCAATACCCAAGTCCTGAATCCTATTCAGCAACTGTGGATGTCAGGCAGAGACAGGTTGGGCTTGACTGCAGTACTCCCTACAGAGGAAAAGAGCCTGCTGACACACGCTGGACAGACTCACAGCTGAACAATGGTCACTTGGGCAAGTTACTGGCAGGCTGTCAGCAGCAATGGAGTTGTATCCCAGTTTGTCACGAGCTCCAGGGAGAAAGAAAACAAATAATTTAGGGCATCTGAGTAGATTATGGTCCTGCAATCCTACATGTTTTTATTTTCTATTTAAACCTACTTTAGAATTTGAGATTGTTTATTCCCAAATACATGTGGTAATCCAGCAATGGCTAGACAATGTAGGCTGGGCGACAGCATAGTATGGAAATGAGTGATGGCAGGGTGAAGAGAAATTATGCATTAAAATAAATTACATTTCAAGACACACTGCAAAAACTTTGCGCTCAGAAGAATAATCTTTTAAAGTAAGGATACAGCACGACAAGTGCAGTTACAATCACTGGGAATGTTAGAGGGGAGATAAAATGCAACCAGCCACTAAAAAAATGAGTCAGTCCATTCTCATTGATAATGGCACCTTTCTATTTAAAAAAAAAGCTTCTATTTTCATTTATCTTGGCTTCTGATGCTCTGAAATCCATCTTGTTTACATCTTGGAATTGATCCCAGAGCGCTATATGAATAGGCACACAAACACAATCTTGTCCCCGTACAGTTTAAAATTGTGACAAGTGTTTCTTGATTGTGCTCCTTTCTCCAGTGTCTCCAAATAATGCCCTGTTAGTGTGTTACAGCTGGGCTGATCCTTCAACCAGCAAAGGACGCGGCATCAGCAGCAGTCTGTGCTGCTAGCGGCACGAGGGAGAAAACGGCAAGGAGGTACTCTGTGCAGCGAGCGGTATCAGAGCTCTCTCATTTACGTTACAGCGCTGAAGAGCACAACAAACTCACATCTCATATTATTAGACTTTAACGTCTCACAGACATCCAGAGTGGCACATCCGAGCAGGACATCTGACTTCAGTGTCTGATGGCTCCAGACTCTGAAAGTGATCAAGCTGAATGGTGTTACAATCCTGTGTGAATGAAAAAAAGGTAGTGAACAAAACAAGTTTTAACAAAACCTTCTGCCTTCACCAATTCTTTTGGGTCCCTCAACTTAACGTGAAAATATGACTAATTTGCAATCCTCTCCTAGTAAGGAATGAAGGGGAAACCACACTCTGCATCTCTCCCTTTCGTTCCACTGGGAAACTCCACAGCCTTTGCTTGGTCCTTCCCTGATTGGTAACCTAATCTAGAACTGAGCAGAGCTAGACTTGAATGAGTCTCTCTCTTTGCTTTGTGGCACTCAACCACTTTCCATTGTGTTAAATCTGACCAACTGTGCACCTGGTTTACACAAAGCTGTAGAGCGACAGGCAGTGATGGCTAGGCTCACACAATGAGAATGGTCATTAGGGCAGTGTAACAAAGGATATCCATGGAACTGTACTCCAGCAAGAAACCAATATCTTCAGAAGAGATGGGAAAGGAGGAGAGAAAATTGGGGGGGGGGGGGGCCAGATGAGAAAAAACTTAATTTGTCATTTTTAAAAAATCTCTCCTTACACCCCCTCAAAGATTCATAGTGTGCAACTAAGCTACACTGAAGAAATATGCTCGATTTGAAACCTACTCTGTGTTGACCTCAGCATGTGGTAATAGAGGCACGGTTCAGGACCACAGCCTCAGAAAGGGAACTTTTCAACAACAAAAAATCAGCCAGGTTGCTAATCCTGATACTGGGTAGAGGTGTGTAGTAGTTATGGCACTGGAAGTAGCCCAGAGATAGTGAGTTAAAATCCTACCATGACAAGTTGTGAAAGTTAATTCATTAAATCTGTCCATTTGTAGACTAGCACCAGAAAAAAATGTAACAAGAGGTGCTGGATTGTATTAGAAATCGAACTGGTTCACCAACTTCCTCGGGCGAAGAAAACCGCTACCTATATCTTGTCTGGCTTACATGCAGCAGCAGTCTGCACAATGTGGTTGACTCCATGCCCTTTTAAGTCGGTTGCAAAACAGTTTTTATTCAGGGCAACTAGGGACAGGCAATAAATATCGGCACTGCCCACATCCCAAGAACAGGATGTGAAACATTTCAGTAACCAAGCAAAAAAGTGTATGCAGCAGTAGGTAGGAGGAGGTGGCAGCTCAGGTACGATATTACCCATGGTCAAACAGCCCGTCTAAACTCTCACCAAGAATAGCCAGTAGTGAGAGCTGCTGGTATCACTGTGGCCTGTTCCCCAATAAGTTACTGCTTTCAGATGAGGAAAAACAATAGGGAATATTGGAAATGTACACATATGGAATATATATATAAATGTATAAATATATTTAAATATATGTATATTAATATTTATATAAAATTCCAATATTCACTAATGTTTCTCCTATTCTCAGGTGAACAAAAGTACCAGTATCTCCCTTTGTGATCATCTTGCTGATGAGGTCAATATACTTTTGGTTGTGTTCAAAAAGAATAAAATACGGTGATAAAATGACCACATTTTTATTTTTGCTCTGCCGTTCTCAACACAAAAATCCGAGAGGCATCAGCTATATTCATTCTATTTCTACCAGTTAAATTCTGAGTGACAGCAGAAAAAGTGCCCGACTTCCCCACATACACGGTGACGTGCTGTTTCCACTTGGGGTTGTGCGTGTTGGTAACCTTCTCCGTTTTCTTCGACTGCCCATCGACTGCCACTTCCACATAGGGACTGGGCCCAAACCAGTTCTTCTTATTTTCTTTCAGCTTTGCACAAATGACTAAAAAATATAGAAAGACAAACTTAAAATCGTTATATAAAAAAAAGAGTGGGACTGAACTGAATTAGAATATAATGAACAATTTTACAATGACATGTTTTTAAATATAATTTGCCAATTGTGGATTGTCACTCCGTAAACCGACATGGAATCAACTAAAGAAAAAAGATTAATAATCGGAACAGAATCACATACCAACTGGAAGAGGAGCTCTGGCCAACGTCTGCCATTTCAGCTGGGACATTGAATAAATTTAAGACAGAAATAGACAGTTTCTTAAACGATAAGGGAATAAGGGGTTATGGGGAGCGGGCGGGGAAGTGGACCCGAGTCCATGATCAGATCAGCCATGATCGTATTAAATGGCGGAGCAGGCTCGAGGTGCTGTATGGCCTTCTCCTGCTCCTATTTCTTATGTTCTTATACCAGCAAAACAACCTCCCATGAAAATAACCACATTGGAGAATAAGGGTATGGAAATGATTATCAGGTAGCAATGTCAGGGTGCAGCAAGTTGTAAATAACCAGAGTGTTTCACATCGATGGTGCAGATGTCACCTTTGATAAGAGTACTGCCCTACAGCATGGCTGGATATGTTTTCACTCTTTAAATTTCTGATGTGGGCAGGAATGAATAGAAGGAAGCTACTCATTCCTGCCCATGAAGCCCCAACGCAGGTCCCAAAGCTGTGAATGTTTAAAAATGTATAGAGACATTGAAGTTGAGAACGTGGGAATTGTATCGGGACAGTATAAGCTAACAAAGAATTCATGGAGTAATAGCCATGACATCTCAGACTCGAGACTGCAAAATGTTACAACACTAACACATATTGAAACAAAACCCACAGCTTGCAGAAAAACCTCAAGGTCTTATTAAATCATGTTATTAACCTGAAACATTAACAGAAGGTCTTTGTTTAAAATCAGACCATACTTAGGTCGGCTTATGAGTGGACAAAGGGAAAGAGGGATCTAAGAGGATAGGCTGAACTAGGATGTCACTCTGGCCCTATCTTGTTATCTTTTGCCAAAAATGTATAACCATCGTCCCTTTACAATGTAACATCACTTTGTCTGTAGGAAGTGGGTGCGTTCGAACAGACTTGCATTCCTTCTGTCTGATAAAGTCCCCGATCGGGATTTGCTTTTTAAATAAAAGCTTGCTTTGTTTAAAGCACAAACGGTATTCGTTTCAGAAATTTAGCTGAACCAGATTGAGGTAAAAGAATCCAGAAATCAACAAAGCCATTTAAGTAATCATATCATCATCATAGGTTGTCCCTCGAATCGAGGATGATTTGCTTCCACACCAAAAAGGGATGAGTTCACCGGTGCTTCAATGAAGAACCTAATATTCCAGGCCCTGAACTACATCCTGAAGGATGGAAGATGCCTGTGCGTGGATTTTTTTTAATATGTGGTGGCCATTGCACACCAGCCACCACACGGGCTTGACAGAGCTGGGTCTTGGTCCAGTGGCAAGGATTAACCAAGACAACTGGAGACCTGCTCTGCTGCACGGACCCAGTGCGCACACATATCGCAGTGTGGGCTAGCCCGTGCTGCCCATGTGCCCTCGCCTCTTCTGGGCCTACATACTAACGCGCACGCACACCAATTTAAGTAATAGCAACAACTGTAACATCCTCATTACTGAGGTGGCATCATTCAGACGAAGCGTTAAACCGAGGCCCCGTCTGCTCTCTCGGGTAAATGTATATGGCACTATTGTGAAGAAGTGCAGGGGAGTTCTACTCAACATTTATCCCTCAAGTGCTATTATTTTTTTAAAAAACAGATTATCTGGTCATCATCACATTGCTGTTTGTGGGAGCTTACTGTGTGCAAATTGGCTGCCGCATTTCCTACATTACAACAGTGACTACACTTCAAAAGTACTTCATTTGCTGCAAAGTGCTTTGGGACATCCTGAGGTTGTGAAAGGCGCTGTAGAAATGCAAGCCTTTTTTAAGAATATCATTTCCATTGACCTGGAGGCATACATTAAAAACTATCTTAATAAAAGCCCAACAGTGAGTGTCTTTATTTAAAAACTATGGCCTGCTAGAACAGATGACAGCAGACAGGACAATAAATAGCAGCATTTTAATAAAGTAAGCGAGTCCCATGCTCATTTATTTAATAGCTCGCTGGAGTCCAGGGTAGACTGGAGAGAGGCCCGTATGTTGCCAATACTTAAAAGAGCAAAAAGTCAGAACCAGGAAATTACAGGCTCAATAGGTTGACTACAGTTAAGGGCAAATTGCCAGAAGAGATCATTATACTGTATAATAACCCCATATCTGTCAAGATTGTCAGAAAGTCTCAACATGACTCTAGAAAGCATGACTCTCGAAAGCAAGACTGCATAGCAAGCCAAAGGCATAGCAATAAAAGGAATATTTTGCCTCCTGTATAAATATAACTTATCTGCTTGCAATTAGTGACTGTTCTTAGCAATATTGGTCATTCAAATAGGAGAACAGGGTATAGGCTCCTGTTGACAAGCAATTAATCTTGTTTAAAAGCCGACACTGCCTCACAACCAGAGACCCTAATTGTGGCCACATATCTGTGGGGAAAGAGTGAGCGGCAGTCAGAAACTAGCCACGGCGAGGCGGAGTGGAAATCAGCTGGCTACGTGACAATGGCAGAGGCCTGTCACAGGTTGCCTTGTCACAGCTGGTGCATCCTCAAGCAAAAAAGGGAGGAAAACAAATACAAAAAAATGGCAATGAATAAATTAATGCTCTTCAAAACCCACCTTTTATTCCAAGTTGTGATTTTGTTGCATGGTTGCTTGCGGAACCAGAATTTGTACCATTTGTGGCCATGGTTCAGGCTGCATGAGAAACCCGAGAAAGAAAGACAGCTAGGTTAAAAACACATTTAAAAAATATAGTACACAATTGTAGTATTCTAGGTTGACACTCTAGGCTGACACTCCCAATGCAGTGCTGGGGGAGTGCTGCACTGTCGGAAGTGCGGTCTTTCGGATGAGATGTTAAACCGAGTTAAACTGAGTCTGCTCTCTCAGGTGGACATAAAAGATCCCATGACACTATTTTGAAAAAGATTAGGGGAGTTACCCCCGGTGTCCTGGCTAATATTTAACACTCAATCAACATAACAAAAAAACAGACTATCTGGTCATTATCACATTGCTGTTTGTGGGAGCTTGCTGTGCGCAAATTGGCTGCCGCATTTCCCACATTACAACAGTGACTATACTCCAAAAGTACTTCATTGGCTGTAAAGTGCTCTGAGACATCCGGTGGTCATGAAAGACGCTTTATAAATCCAAGTCTTTCTTTTTCTTTCTTTATCAGCCGAGAAATAGTCTGTTTAATATAATTAACATCATTGTGTACTGAGGGCATACTGTATGCAGGTATATCGAGGGCACTGTAGACACTGCAATATACCGAAGCAGCAACACAAAGTACCCTGAGTGCGGGGACAAAGATTCAAAATCCACTCGGAGTTTCCACTCTCAGTTGGAGGGTGTGGGACGGCAGGGAAAAAGTCAACTGGAGAGTTGCACTTGCGCCGCTTTCAATCGCCCTGGTCACAGGTAACTGATGATACGAATAATGAAAGGTCTGGTGAAAGGTCATCAACCTGAAACGTTAACTCTGTTTTACTCTCACCACGGACACTGCCAGACCTGATGACTGATTCCAGCATTTTCAGTTTTTATTTTAGATTTCCAGCATCTGCAGTATTTTGCTTTTGAACTGATAATACCATGTGGCTCATATGAACCAAATCAGATCAGCAATTATGGAACAATAGGAGCCATGTTTGATCCCGTATCAGCTTCCCTACTCCTACCCAATTCTGCAACTTTTCCTTCCTGTTTCTGGCCCAATTCACCATATAGATTCACTGCTGCTCACTTGGATCCGACAACACACAGCCCAACCTCCGCTTCAGTCCATCATCATAGGCAGTCCCTCGGAATCGAGGAAGATTTGCTTCCACTCCTGAAGTGAGTTCTTTGGTGGCTGAACAGTCCAATACGAGAGCCACAGACTCTGTCACAGGTGGGACAGATAGTCGTTGAGGGAAGGGGTGGGTGGGACTGGTTTGCTGCATGCTCTTTCCGCTGCCTGCACTTGATTTCTGCATGCTCTCGGCGTTGAGACTCGAGGTGCTCAGCGCCCTCTCGGATGCACTTCCTCCACTTAGGGCGGTCTTGGGACAGGGACTCTCAGGTATCGCACTTTATCAGAGAAGCTTTGAGGGTGTCCTTGTAGTGTTTCCGCTGCCCACCTTTGGCTCGTTTGCCTTGAAGGAGCTCTGAGTAGAGCACTTGCTTTGGGAGTCTCGTGTCTGGCATGTGAACTATGTGGCCTGCCCAGTGGAGCTGATCAAGTGTGGTCAATGCTTCAATGCTGGGGATATTAGCCTGAATGAGGACGCTGATGTTGGTGTGCCTGTCCTCCCAGGGGATTTGTAGGATCTTGCGGAGACATCGTTGATGATATTTCTCCAGCAACTTGAGGTATCTACTGTACATAGTCCATGTCTCTGCGCCATACAGGAGGGCAGGTATTACTACAGCCCTGTAGACCATGAGCTTGGTGGCAGTTTTGAGGGCCTGGTTTTCAAACACTTTGTTCCTCAGACAGCTGAAGGCTGCACTGGTGGTGGTGTTGGAACTCGTCGTCGATGCCTGCTCTTGTTGATTGGAGGCTCCCGAGATATGGGAAGTGGCTCACGGTGTCCAGGACCGCGCTGTGGATCTTGATGACTGGGGGGGCAGTGCTGTGGACAGGCTGGTGACAGTACACGGACGACGCCTGCGTCTGTGCACATACAGAGGCTGAACTCCAGGACATAGTCGACGTATTTAGAGGCATAAGAAAGCATGGGCCTTACGCTAAGCTTCAGTCCACAAGCAATGTTGCAGGAGTTCCGCTTGTATCTCCTTAAAAATTAATGCAATCTCATCAGTTAAATCGAGCTGAAGTTTACAGCCCCCACCAGACCAGTTTGGGCATTAACACAGCTGCATTATGAAATCATTCAGGAAAAAAAAAAGCCTCAGGACAGAGACACAGACCGAAACCAGATGATCCATATGAATTGAAACAGTTAAAAAAGCTAGCGCTGAACCACAACTGGAAGCATTGGTAGAAAGGAACTTTAATCGCATCTCTTTCCCCTGCCACTCCCTAAGGTTTCTGTAATCAATTACAGCATGGAATACCGAGTCAAAGAACAGGGGTCAGCAGTGCTGGTACACAAACTGAAAATTGACTAACTACTGAAAGAATGAAATGTTCTCAAAATAGATTGCGCTGGGAAGAAAACTGGTTTAATAGACAGCATCTTGGAAAAATGCAATTCAAGAGCAGCAGTGGATTACTGTATTTTTAAAGTACTGAGTTTGGACAAATTTATATTTATAACTCAGACAGTTATGCAAGTGTTATTATTGCTATCGGAGCAATTTACTTTGAATTGTTCAGTAACATCCTTTAGTTTTTTTTATTTGTTCATGGCCTGTGGGCATCGCTGCCAAGGTCAGCATTTATTGCCCATCCCTAATTGCCCGCGAGAAGGTGATGGTGATTGTCATTCCGTGTTACCAAGAGACCGAAGTTAAAGATTCCATCAGCCAAGGCCAACTTGCTTCAACTATTTTATTGTGAAGTTTCATTGTGTGAAATTTTAACTCAACTTATTGTGTTTATGAATTGAACATCATCAATTTTTAACCATAGTAGATGGGTACAGTGTGGGCTATTCTATCACACAACAGACACCATAATGGAGACAGGCAGAAACCCTTTATCAACAGGTCATTCTAAAAGCACCCCATCACCTCCAAGTCAAACACCATCCCAACATAGATCGCCGTTTCTTCATTGCCACTGGATCAAACCCCCTACATAAGAGCACTGTGGGAGCACCTTCACCATACAAACTGCAGCGGTTCAAGATGACAACAACCCATCATCACCTTCTTGAGGGAAACTAAGGATGGGCAATAAATGCCAGCCACGCTCAAATCCCAGCACTTTTTTTTTAAAAAACTATAATATACTGAATGTTCTAAATCTACATACGTTTCTGCCATATAGCCGGGTGTGCCTTATAAAAGGATTTGTAGAAAAAGGGCAAGCTTAAAATATGGTGTACTGGGAAATTAGACATTTCATACTTTGAGTCCACAGATACTTGAGCTAAATAGTTATATCATACATACCAATCTACCAGTGGATGCCAAGTGACTCAGTCTTTCCTGGACATTTCTCTCTTGGGACAGATCTTCAGAGGTGCTGGTACTGGTTTGTTTGCACACCCTATAAAAGTTCAACAATGCAGTTTCAGTTTATCACAAGAGCTCGTTCAGCAAGGGAACCAAAGTGAACTGTATTACTCAAGGAAAAAAATTGCTTATATGCAGGTGAATTAATATTCCATTGAGAATTTTCAACTGGGAAAGAATACCTGATCCGAGTTGAATTAGGGCTGAAGCGTCTTTCTACTCATCCCTCAGGAATCAGATGTCCTAACTAGCATTGTCAATTGTGTACTTAAATGCATTTAAACCAATAAGTTTTGATATTGTGCCAACCCTTCCTATGTGGCATTCTTAATTCATTACCTCACATTACTTAACACTAGCATGCCATTTTAGATCAAAATTCTCTCGATAGGTTTGTAATAATTATACCTCTGGGCATTGTCCACAGTTGCAAGTAGAGGTGGTGTGATAATATCACGTCTCCACTAGATACGTTAGTCAAATCGCACGGACAGCACTTACACAAGCAGGCATGAGTCAATGATTCATACCCAAATATCGCCAAAGTAGCCAATTATTCCTGACATTAACTTAAGGAAAGGTTCCATAAATAACACTAGCACAAAATAGTGACTTTTTAATTTATTTCAGACTTCAAAGCACCCAATTTCCCTTACTGTTGGTAATGTGGAACTGGTGCTTTTAAAGACCTAACAAACCAAATAACATTGACAGTAGACCAGCTCATTTACTACAGACAATACAGGTCACAAAAATTGATTAAAACAAAATAAAGTTACTGCTCTGACTCTTGTTTAAAACACAAAAGTTAAAGGTTTGTTTGGTTTGAAGTAGAATCATTCCTTTACTTTGAGATTGTACTGTAGACTTGGGTGCATGACTGCAGTCTGCCAAATCCCAATCTTAAACATTCTGTAGGAAGGAAGAAAGAAGCTATAAGTAGTTTTGCCAGTCAGTCTTGCACAGAGAGTCATTACGGCACAGGAGGCCATTCGGCCCATCGAGTCCATGCCAGCTATCTGTAGAGCAATCCAGTCAGTTCCATTCCCCCGCTCCATCCCCGTTTATTTCCCTCAAGTGCCTATCCAATTTTCTTTTGAAACCATTTAGCGTCTCTGCTTCCACCACCTTCGTAAGCAGCGAGTTCCAGGTCATCATCACTCATTGCGTTAAAAAGTTCTTTCCCCTCCCCACCCCACCGCGCCCGCTTCTTACCAAAACCTTAAATGTGTGTCCTGTCGTCTTTGTACCATCAACTAATGGAAACAGCCTTTCTGTCTGCCTTATCCAAACCCGCCATAAACTTGTACACCTCTATTAAATCTCCCCACAACCTCCTTTACTCCAAGGAGAACAACACCAGCTTCTCCAACCTAACCTTGTAGCTAAAATCCCTCAACCCTGGAACCATTCTGGCAAATCAACTCTGCACCTTCTCAAGGACCTTCACATCCTTCCTACAGTGTGGTGACCAGAACTAGATGCAATACATCGCTTAGCAGGCAGCTCAGGACTCATGCAAGTGATGGCATGGGACTAGGTTGCTCACCTTCTTGGCTACAGTTTGTGTGTGATCCAGCTAAAATAAGAGATGGGCAGTATGACCCATGAGGGGTTCCTAACATGAGGGGTCATGTTAATGTGGCAGCATTTAGCTGGAGGCCAGATACTTCACCCAAAGGTTGGGAAGAGAAGAACATCAAACCATAAAGGACCGTTTATGAACATTCCATCAAGCTAGCGATAGCCACACCAGAAAAGACCTACCACCACATCACCCATCAGCCCCTTTAGCCATGGGTGGTGCATATAATAGAACTATATAAATTAGCTCTGGAGGCAATTAGATGCATTCAGAGAAGGGAAAAATTAAATTGATATGTCAAAAAGGGTCAAGTTTATAGGGCTCAGTGGAGAATTCATGTTCCTAAAAAAAACTCCTCTCGTCCTCAAAACAATTTAAAAACCACGGTGTCAAAAGCACGCACATCAAATTCTTACATAAATAACCACTCAAGCAATATTTAATAATCTAATGTTTGAAATAATTACATCCCTAACCTGCATCACAATTCCATCTATACTGAAACGAAAGGCTGACAAAAGATGCAACAAAGCTCGATAGTTTGATTTTTTTTAAATAACCTTTAATTCTGGTTTCCTCTCCCTTCCAATTCCTACCAGCAGGTATCGACTCTTGCTGAGATGCAGTTCCACAGTTACTAGTGCTTTCCAGTAACTTGCCCTAATGGTCATTCTTTATGCATGCACCTGGACAGCAGTATTTGCAAACTATTTGTCTGTGGGGACATTACAGTTAAGCCCAATCCTGTGCTCACCCAATGTCTACACACAAGCTCGCTGGACACCAACTGAGTGGGAAACCAGACAGATTTTACTTGATCCGTATGGTTCAGCGACACATTAAAGCCAGTACGCTGGGGAAAGCCCCAAGTTCTACCTTATAGTGGAATAGAGGACTCAGCCTATTTAACTTATGGAATGTGTCCAATGTCCACTGTGAAAACACATTTGTATGTTCAATTACAGATATCGGAGCCCTTCTTGAAGCCCAGACATGTCCTCAGTTAGTTGATCACTCAACATTCACTCTATAAATACTCCAACATCATAAACTGTATTGCCCACATCACATTATTGTCCCCTCGTGGGGGAATCTAGAACTAGGGGGCATAGTTTCAGAATAAGTAGTCGCCCATTTAAAACGGAGATGAGGAAAAATGTCTTCTCTCAGAGGGTCGTGAATCTTCGGAATTCTCCACCCGAGAGCTGTGGAGACTGAATCTTTGAATATATTTAAGGTGGAGATAGACAGGTTTTTGAACAATAAGCGAGTCAAAGGTTATGGGGAGCAGGCAGGGAAGTGGAATTGAGGCCAAGATCAAATTAGCCATGATCTTGTTTAATGGCGGAGCAGGCTCGAGGGACCAAATGGCCGATTCCTGCTCCTATTTCTTATGTTAATATTCTAAAGTTCCACCTCTGATAGAGCCCCATGCTCCTTTAGAAAAATACTTTTCTATATCATCACAGTTAACATAGAAACATAGAAAATAGGTGCAAGAGCAGGCCATTTGGCCCTTCGAGCCTGCACCGCCATTCAATATCATGGCTGATCATTCAACCTCAGTACCCCACCCCAGCCTTCTCTCCATACCCCCTGATCCTTTTAGCCGTAAGGGCCACATCTAACTCCCTTTTGAATATGTCCAACGAACTGGACTCAACAACTTTCTGTGGTAGAGAATTCCACAGGTTCACAACTTTCTGGGTGAAGAAGTTTCTCCTCATCACGGTCCTATATGGCTTACCCCTTATCCTTAGTCTGTGACCCCTGGTTCTGGACTTCCCCAACAGTAGAGTGGGAAGTTACTGGATAGCAAAAATGTACATTCCTGTGATAACTATAACACCAGTACTAACTAGAAAAATCTAATAACCAATTCCAGTTTTGATATATACATATTAATATCATCACAAACTGGCCTTCAGATCCTTGCCTCCACTTCATTTTCACAACATGTGAAGTTAAATCAACTCTTTTTTTGCCTATTTGTTCGACACACATTTGAAGGTCAGCATGATTCCCTCATTTTAATGAAAGAAACATTTGGCTTTGGATGAGGGTGGGGAAAGGTACAACTCCTTCTCACTAAAGGCACATTATCCTTTGCCAACTACAACCTAAAATTTGCCTTGTTCCTCCAAAATTGACGGAGGTCCATGACAAAGAGCACCGCCAGGTATCAACACGGCTGAAATGGTAGGAATACCCTACTAGCTGCAGCAGAGCCACGGCTCACAGTAGAACAAGAGAAACTAGGTTACATTTACACTTTAGTTAACACTAGAGTTAATACACTCTGGAGCCTGCTTGTGGTTTGGAATGTCAACTTACAATGACGCTTCCATACTGGATGTTTATTGACTTTATCAGTTTGAAGCCTGCTTACATAAATGGCACTTTGACATTTTGGGGACGTCTCGGAAATATTGTGCACTTCTGAGGCTGAACGACAGAAGACAGCCCAGTATTTGCAGTTTGGATTTGAAAATAAATTCCCAGCTGTTGGAAATTTTGCAACAAATTTGAGTGCAATCTGTATTCAGATGACTCACAAGCATCCCTGTTTACAAACCAACTTTATCATACCGGAGTGGATCCCCTTCAGTAAATGCTGCAGCTCATGTGTAAATATATACCTTTAGGTGACAATTTATGCAATGTTTGCTTAATGCTGGCCTAGCTTTAAAGCAGTGACCCATCAGCTACGGTATACAGAAGAGCAGTTAAGATGCAGGAATGTGGAATATTAGATTCCTCTCATGACAATTTACATCCCCGTAGATCATACATTTTCAGTGGCTTGGAGCAAGAAACAACTTCAATGTTTGTTTTAAATGTTAATCAGTCAGGAGTAATTGTTCCTGTAAAAGCCCCACTCTGATTTTCGGAGTTCCATTAGAAACAAAAACATGACAAAAGAACACGGTTTCCTGAGTGTGAAAGCACAGTCGCTGAGTGGTTTAATTTGATGCAATCACTGGCCCATTCTGTCAATCACAAACACATTCCTAATGTCCATTACTAAATACCGAGATGAGGAGAAACTTCTTCACCCAGAGAGTGGTGAGCCTGTGGAATTCTCTGCCACAGAAAGTTGTTGAGGCCAATTCACTAAATATATTCAAAAAGGAGTTAGATGTAGTCCTTACTACTAGGGGGATCAAGGGGTATGGCGAGAAAGCAGGAATGGGGTACTGAAGTTGCATGGTCAGCCATGAACTCATTGAATGGCGGTGCAGGCTCGAAGGGCCGAATGGCCTACTCCTGCACCTATTTTCTATGTTTCTACATGGCTCAGTCTAGCAGACTTTTTTTTGAATTCGGAAACTTAGGAGAGGTTTTCCCAAAGACCAGAAAGGTCCGAGGTTCAAGTTAACTTCACATACAGGCCTGCAAAAGAGGGGGGGCAACAAAGGAAAACAACATGGGTTTAAGGAAGAGAAATTAGTTCCGGGCTCCTACTTCTGATCAAAAACCAGCAATCCTTGCCAGTAGTGCAAGTGTGAACGTCAAATTAGGACAGGGGTCCGCCAAAAATGTGTAGAAGAAAAAAAATTGACGTGATAATACACCAACCATAATCAGAGTCGGGACAAGCAGCGGCCGAGATGCCTTGTCAATCAAGGGATTCCATCCAATGAGGGTGAATCAGAGCTGGGGGTCTCTCTGTGTTCCCACAGGTTTTGGTTGAAGCGCAGGGGGAGCGGGAAGAGAGAGTGAGAGAGAGAGATATCGAGATAAAGAAAAAGCAAGTCAGTCTGTGCAAGACAGACTTACATTTCTATAGCGCCTTTCACGACCACCGGATGTCTCAAAGCGCTTGACAGCCAATAAAGTACTTGTGGAATGTAGTCACTGTTGTAACGTGGGAAACGGTTGGTGTTAGGACACAGCCCACGGAGGGATACCCCAGTGGGAGGGAGGGAGGGGGGTTAGGACAAGGAGATAAGACGCTGAGTCTTTGCCTGAACAGCACTGAGAATCAGTGCCAGAGAGAGAGGCAGTGACTGAAAGCTTCATCTTGTTTCCCCAGTGACAAGATTACGTGCCTCAAATCAGTTGGCAAAATTCTGTGCATCGTTTTCTTTGCACTTCTGATTTCTCCTTAGTTCCACCTCCTGCGTATGATTTCACTTCCACCCACCCTTTTATGCTCTTCAATGTTCTTTTTTTTCCCCACTTCCGTTATGTCTTGATCATTTCAGGGGGCTTCGAAGAATCATCACGCCGCCCAAATCGCAGCTTCCAGCGGTTGTGGCATGTGTGATTGCGACGTTGTTCCTGGAGAACCAGATCCAGAAGTTGGAGGAAACTTGGCGAAAACTGTTAAGTTTGTGGGATAAATTCCCATTCTGCACCCAGAGCTTTGTAGTAATGTGGACTGGAACCTGGTAAATTAATTTTATATGTAACTATTATATAATAAAAACAAATTTCCTAATCCCAATCCAACCCCTTGATGGTGCATTATTAATAACTCAGCTGCACTTAACAAATCTTGTGCTTGTTTGTAATTTTTAAAATTTTATGTTGCTTGTAAAGCTGCAGCTGGCACGGGCCAAGCCTGTGGTGGATGGCTGCTGCCAGTGCACGAAAGGCCAACGTTTGAAAAAGTGTTTATATGTCTTTGGAGTAAGTGTATGTATGTACCATTTGAGTGAAAAAACGCTGGTTGAGATAAGGCTAGCTGTGCAACTGAATTGCATTAAACCTAATAATCTCTCACCCAGAGGGTGGTGGGGGCCTGGAACTCTGCTTTAAAGAGTGATAGAGACAGAAACCCTCATAGCATTTACAAAGTACTTGGATATGCACTTGTAGTGCCATAACCTATGGACCAAGAACTGGAAAGTGGGATTAGGCTGGATAGCACTTTGTTGGCTGGCATGAACACGATAGGCCAAATGGACTCCTTCTGTGCTGTAAATTTCTATGATTCTATGATGATGAATGCATAGGTAGGTTATGATTTTGTAATTCTAGGAGTGAATTTACAAGAGTGGGAAAGTTGCAATTGTGTTACTGTCTGCCATATCATTGGGAATGAGAATTGTGTCCAGTGTCTTATTTATACAGAATATGTATTTCTAAAAAATGCTTGCGTAAGGTACAAAGAACTTGCAAATTGGAAGAATAATTATTGGAGAAGTCTCTGGTCAGTTGGAGTATGGAGACAAGAGAGAATCTCAGCCCAAGGGGAAAGATTGGCAGATAGTAGTCTAAATTGCAAGCAAAACAAAAATAATAAATAGATGTTTAATTGTACCTTTATAACTAATTTTTATACGGAAAAAAACATGTGCTGTGTTACAGGGGGTCTGTAGAACTTTTATAACACGTGAGGGGGGCCTCAGAAGCAAAAAGGTTGAGAATCCCTGCTCTAGACAAGCCTCCCACCACTTACTCAAACAGTGTAAGGGTTGTCGCAGTTGTGGTGAGGCGGACTGGGTGCTCTTTGCCTTTCTGCCATTGTTCATAGGTTTATATGTAACCTTCAGGGCCGCTGACCTTGCGGCTCTTTGCCGGCCGGCGCGGACACTCTGGACTGAAATGGCCTCCTTCTGCGCTGTAAATTTCTATGTTTCTATGCATAATGGATAACTAAGCAAGGGACTGGAGGCCAACTGCTACCCAGGCTAAAACAATCTCCAACTCAGACAAGAAGTTCTTGCAAATATCAACTGTGTACCCACTCAGGGCTCCATTGTATTTCTTTCACAATTACATCTTACATTTATACATGCTTCATATATTTACACAGTTATTTCAATAGACGTGTGAAAAAAATATATTTGGGAAGTGCACCAAGAAAAACAAGCGACTGTGGGTGGACATCTAAACAGATTTTTTAATTAACTGCACTTATACAGTAGCAAGGTTCTGAACGTCAGCTCTCAGTCCCATGGCAATTAAGGATAGTGTTAAATCCAAGGAAGAGGCATATAAATTGTTCAGAAAAAGCAGCAAACCTGAGGACTGGGAGAATTTTGTAATATAGCAGAGGACGACAAAGGGTTTAATTAGGAGGGGGAAAATAGACTACGAGAGGAAGCTTGCTGGGAACATAAAAACTGACTGCAAAAGCTTCTATAGATATGTGAAGAGAAAAAGATTAGTGAAGACAAACGTAGGTCCCTTGCAGTCAAATTCAGTTGAATTTATAATGGGGAACAAAGAAATGACGGACCAGTTAAACAAATACTTTGGTTCTGTTTTCACAAAGGAAGACACAAATAACCTTCCGGAAATACTAGGGGACAGAGGGTCTAGTGAGAAGGAGGAACTGAAGGATATCCTTATAAAGCGGGAAATTATGTTAGGGAAATTGATGGGATTGAAGCCTGATAAATCCCCGGGGCCCGATAGTCTGCATCCCAGAGTACTTAAGGAAGTGGCCATAGAAATAGTGGATGCATTGGTGATCATTTTCCAACAGTCTATCGACTCTGGATCAGTCCCTATGGACTGGAGGGTAGCTAATGTAACACCACTGTTTAAAAAGGAGGGAAGAGAGAAAACGGGTAATTATAGACCGGTTAGCCTGACATCAGTAGTGGGGAAAATGTTGGAATCAATTATTAAAGATGAAATAGCAGCGCATTTGGAAAGCAGTGACAGGATCGGTCCAAGTCAGCATAGATTTATGAAAATAAAATCATGCTTGACAAATCTTCTGGAATTTTTTGAGAATGTAACTAGTAGAGTGGACAAGGGAGAACCAGTGGATGTGGTGTATTTGGACTTTCAAAAGGCTTTTGACAAGGGCCCACACAAGAGATTGGTGTGCAAAATCAAAGCACATGGTATTGGGGGTAATGTACTGACTTGGATAGAGAACTGGTTGGCAAACAGGAAGCAGAGAGTCGGGATTAACGGGTCCTTTTCAGAATGGCAGTCAGTGACTAGTGGGGTGCCGCAGGGCTCAGTGCTGGGACCAGCTCTTTACAATATACATTAATGATTTAGATGAAGGAATTGAGTACAATATCGCCAAGTTTGCAGATAACACTAAACTGGGTGGCAGTGTGAGCTGAGAGGAGGACGCTAAAAGGCTGCAGGGTGACTTGGACAGGTTAGGTGTGTGGGCAAATGCATGGCAAATGCAATGTAATATGGATAAATGTGAGGTTATCCACGAAGGCAGATTATTATCTGAATGGTGGCAGATTAGGAAAGGAGGAGGTGCAACGAGACCTGGGTGTCATGGTTCATCAGTCATTGAAAGTTGGCATGAAGATACAGCAGGTGGTGAAGAAGGCAAATGGTATGTTGGCCTTCATAGCTAGAGGATTTGAGTATAGGAGCAGGGAGGTCTTACTGCAGTTGTACAGGGACTTGGTGAGGCCTCACCTGGAATAGTGTGTTCAATTTGGTCTCCTAATCTGAGGAAGGACGTTCTTGCTATTGAGGGAGTGCAGCGAAGGTTCACCAGACTGATTCCCGGGATGGCAGGACTGACATATGAGGAGAGACTAGATCAACTGGGTCTTTATACACTGGAGTTTAGAAGGATGAGAGGGAATTTCATAGAAACTTACAAGATTCTGACGGGACTGGACAGGTTAGATGCGGAAAGAATGTTCCCGATGTTGGGGTAGTTCAGAACCAGGGGACATAATCTAAGGATAAGAGGTAAGCCATTTAGGACTGAGATGAGGAGAAACTTCTTCACTCAGAGAGTTGTTAACTTGTGGAATTCCCGACCGCAGAGTTGTTGATGCCAGTTCATTGAATATATTCAAGAGGGAGTTAGATATGGCCCTTGCGGCTAAAGGGATCAAGGGGTATGGAGATAAAGCAGGAAAGGGGTACTGAGGGAATGATCAGCCATGATCTTATTGAATGGTGGTGCAGGCTCGAGGGGCCGAATGGCCTGCTCCTGCACCTATTTTCTATGTTTCTATATTATATAAATGCTGCAAATATGCATACACAGGCTTAACAAATAGCCACCACAGAAAGTGAGGTTGGGTAACTAAAAGAAAATGCCAAAAAAGTTTATTCAAATAAACTACATTTCACGTTAGCAGGTGACTCCCAAGTCTCTGATTCACACTGTAACACACTGTCCAATACGGCACCATCAGCTTTCACATGAGCAGATTAACCCACTGTGCAGCATCGAAGATTCTCCATATTAGGAAATACTTCGCTTTAGAGTAGCATGGTTTCCATAAACTAATGGCTGAAATTAATGACCAGTATTAAGTGGATCCTTTCCTTAGAGCCTCAATAAATATCAGCTTGGTTTATGCCCTCAGGATCCAGAATAAAAATAGAATTTTTATTTCAAAGTTAAACCATGCATACTGTGATCCGTAAACATGATTGCACTTGCACATTATTGGGTATGGCTCAGGCCATTCATTAATTTTTTTTTAAGGCATTAGCATGAAACAAATTAACACATGCTTTAAATTGCCCATTCTTCATGCAATATGGCATAACACTGTTAAACTATTAAATCTGGATATTCACAATTACAACAATTGTAGACACTGCTTGTCCCATCTTTGTTCACTCATCTACAAAGACCCAAGTTGCACCATCTAATTGTTTCTTCACTGATTCCAGGGTTTTTGTTTCCACCACTCTATCATGAAGTCCATTCCACATGTTGATCACTTCTCAGTGCTGAACTGAAATGTCAGCCTAGATTATGTGTTAAAGTCCCTGGTGCAGCGCTTGAACCATGACCTTCTGACTCTGAGGAGACAGCGCGACCACTGAGCCAAGTTGGCACCAGAAACTGAGGGAATACAAATAGTGGTTCTTCAAATAGTGCCACAGGATTTATAAACTTCCATCTGAAGAGGCAGAGGTGAGCTTGGTTTACAACTCGTCCTAAAGAGGTCAGACCTCACTATTGACAAAACAGATGGGAATCTATGAATTTGTGTTTGCTCAAGAGTACAGTTTAGTGTAGTCATCCATCTGCTTCAAAATCCTGTGCTGCACTGTGCCATGGAGCGGCAATACTGCAGTTTTCCCCTTCCACCCCTCTCCTAAAGGTGTGGACATGCTAGAGCACAGTTCCATGGGCACAGGTAACCTTCCATTAGACACATGAAATCTAGACACATGAATGAGACCAGGTAATGCTGGCAGATTATTAGGGCCATCACAACCAAACCCAAACTATTTGTCCATTCCACAGTGACACTTACAAACTTTCTGTACGGTTTAGTGGTGCCATTAACCATGTATGCTCCTGTTTCTAATGAAACAGATACAAAAACATTTTAACTTCATTAGAAGGTTCGCAGTTATGGCATTAGGCAGCTATATAAGCTTGCATTCTCTTTTGGTCCACCCTCACCACATATCAGACCCCAGCTGAGGCGATAATCGATACTTTGCTCCTAAGTCTGTGCCAATAATAAGCGACACAAAAGCAAAATGCTGCAGATGCTGGAATCTGAAATAAAAACAGAAAATGCTGTAAATCTCAGCGGGTCAGGCAGCATTTGTGGAGAGAGAAACAAAGTTAACGTTTCAGGTTCTGACAAAGGGTCATCGACCTGAAACGTTAACTACAAGTAACGGGCAAGATTTTTCTGTAAAGGCCAACTCAAAATTTAAAGGAAATAGCTTCTTATACTAGTCGTCACACTATTTTTTGCAATACATTTCCATACTGTTTTCTGATAGATTCTCGTGTTTTACTGTGCACTTTTTGGGGGAAAATGTTGATCAGGAGTTTGAGGCCCTTAAATAAATCGTGAACAGTTGGTGATAAAGCTGCAGTTTAAGTTGGGGAGCGGGAGGACACCAGAGGCCGAAAAATCAGCAACAAGTTTTGAATTGTTCAAGGAAATCACCTGGAAACAAAACATCACTAGTTCTTCTTACGCTCGGTATTCATTTCCTCCCTTGACCCTCTTATTTCAAACAGAAACGTAGTTCTGGGATAATAATATAGCTGAAATGAGCATGCCTAATTCCCCAAAGTGAAATTGGAGCCTCATAAGAAAGCACACTTAAGCCGGAGGAGGCAATTATCCAGGAAGGCGGCCCAATACCCTATCACCAACAAACAGTTTATCTACTCGTCTCAGTTGCTCCCTGTGGGATCTTGCTGTGCACAAATTTGCTGCCTTATTTGCCTACAACCGCAAGATAATTCAATGGATGTGAAGTGCTCTGGGACGCCCTGAAGACATGATAAAGAAGCTATGTAAATTCAAGTTTCCGAAGTGGATCTTCTATTTTACAAGTTGAACAGCAATCTAAACATACACTCAAAATGCAGGAACCATTTCTATCAAGCCAGACTTGTAGCAGTTTACCAGTCAAATTAGAAAATGAATTTTATAAACATAATTCCCTACTGGTACTGTTTGCACATATATGATCGTTTGCTTGCTTAAGCTCACATGCAAAATAGCAGCATTTTCACAAAAAAAAATGATCAAAATTCCAGGCCTGTCATTGACTTGACAACTGGCAATTTCATCAGCTCCTGTTCCGACTCCAGTTAATGCTTACTTTGCTTATAGACATGCACCTTTGATCATCCCAATGCCCTTTGTAAAGAAGGTCGGACTAAATTATTGCAGTAATTGATGTCAAGCCTAAATAACAATGCCTCCTGCAAGGTTACACAGTATGCTACTGTGTTGTTAAATATGTACACAGCAGCATACTTGCAGTAGCCAAGTATCAAAGGCCTGATGACTCGAATGCAGACTAGAACAGAGTTGGACTAAGCTTAAACTATGTAGTGTCATTTATTATTTCAGCCAATGCACAATTGCAAAGTTTATGTTGTTTATACTGGAAATAGAAAGTAGATCACAGAATGGATCCAACTAACGAAGTCAAGAAAGTTCAACTGTGTCCACTTGAACTGTGAAAACACCCATTAGTGCAGTTAAAGATTTTGTCCTTCCAAACATGGTTTGTGTCTAGGACACCATCTGGAAGAGTATTAGACGAGGATGAAGCATTAATGGTTACATGCCACTGGTGGGAGCAACTTGATGGAATAAACTGAACATCATGCAACATTAAGCATATTGATGTGAATTTTTTCCTAATGTGTATTTTTAATCAAACACAATGGAAAAAGTTATATTTTTTAAAAATTATCACTTGAGGGGGGAACCAATATATTAACTATATGCCATGGACCACTTATTGTGCATCCTTTCAGATTAGACATAAATCAGTACCACCTGATGAGCAGGCACCATGAGCAGCATCAATTCAAGTGGACAAGGCTCAGTACCCAAAGCATGGCTATTCCATGCCTGGTCATGTGCTAACTCACATCAAGTCCCGCTCATCCCTGTGCCCGACATGGGCCTCCATGGCCTCGCCTCTCCTGATCTCTAATCACCTCCAGCAACATAATTCTCCTAGACCTCTGCGTTCTGCCTATTCTGGCCCTTTGAACATCCCCGAATTTAAATGCTCCACCACTGGCGGTCGTGCCTTCAGCTGCCTAGGCCCTAAGATCTGGAATTCCCTCCCTAAATTTTTCCGTCTCTCTACTTCTCTTTCCTCCTTTAAGATGTTCCTTAAAACCTACCTCTTCAACCAAGCTTTTGGTCATCTGCCCTAACATCTCCTTATATGGCTCGGTGTCAATTGTTTTGTGATAACACGCCTATGAAGTACCTAGGGACATTTTATTATCTTAAAGGTGCTTTATAAATATACGTTGTTGTTGTCACATGACTAAAATCTGTTCAATTATTTTGGAATCGAAGTAATCCACCCCAGTCGCTAAGGAAAATTATAGGTAGAGTAGTACAAAGTGCCAGGAACTGAGCTATGCACAGAAATGTCATTTTCAATTAGAAAGCTAGAAAACCTCACTAAGCTCAGAATGTCTGATTTAAAAAAAATTAAAGGTATGCTTCCCATGAATGATAAGAATAGACCACCGTAGAGAGCTACTCGAAAAATATTCTTTTGAAGTAGAGAAATAACTGGAATCATAGTAATCATTTATGACTCAAAACTATCCCCACTAAAATATAACATTTTGTTACAGATATACATGTAACACCAAAAGCTGAGAATGTGTAAAAGGGTTGCGAAAGTGGTAGATGGCTAGAGAAGGTGGCAAAAGGATAGAGATAGGGAATCAAGGGAAAATAGCTAAAGAAATGGTCAAGACGCAGACAACTGCAGAATCAACAGAAAAAAAAGGGGTTACCAAGAGTTGAAGTTGAGGTTAGACACGGGTCATGAAAAAGCCCAAGGCAGCACAAAGAAAGAAAGCAATTCTAGATAGGAAGGGAAAAGTAATAGCTTCTACTGATAAGGAGGAAGAGAAACTAATTGGGTTCTTTACTGATAAGGGAAGACAGTGTAGCAAAGCTATAACTAACCTACCTGACACCAGCCCTAATTGGGAGACTTTCTTGCCTGTCATTGGACGTACTCAGGGGGGGGAGGCAGAAAGGGATTGGATAGACCAAGTGCTAATCAAATGTGTTCTGCTTTGAAAATGTATATCTACTGTGCTTTTCACACTGAAAAGGGACTTGTCCAGGGGAAGGTAAACAGGCTCTGATTGAGAGTGTTCCTTTGTCTTGACAAGTCCCGGCCGGAGAATCTTCAATAAAGGTCCTTTACAGAAAAGGCAAGGTGCTCGTGTGTCAGCGTATTCGCTGAAACAGATTGAGGGAAAGAGAATCCGTATTAACAAAGCTATCAAAAGTTCATTTCAGTATCTGTACCTCATAATAGCGGGTAGATTATGTTTAACTGCGACATCATCATCTGCGGTCCCTCGAACCAGGATGACTTGCTTCCAAGAGTTCACAGGTGTTTCGATGAAGGACCCAATGTTCCGGTCCTGAACTCCAGTTGAGGGGGTGGAAGATGCCTGTGTGTGAATTTTTTTTAAAGTGTGGTGACCATTGCACACCAGCCACCACACGGGCTTGACAGAGCTCGGTCTTGGTCCAGTGGCAAGGATTAACCAAGACGACTGGAGACCTGCTCTGCTGCACGGACTTAGCGTGCAAATATCGCAGTGTGGGCTGGCCCGTGCTGCCCGAGTCCTCGGCTCTTCTGGGCCCCGTACCCTAATCTGTCACACCTCCGCCACGATCTCTCGGCGCTTCTCCACCATAAACATTCAAACGCGGGCCTGGGACATCGTGGCCCCCCAACCTGCAAGAGAACAGCTCTGCAGGTCGGGCATAAAAAAGCTGGAGCAGTGTACCACGTCAACCTCCAGCGCGAGCTACTCCAAGTATGCGACGTTTTTGAGATGTGCGACTGGGTGAC
Source organism: Pristiophorus japonicus (assembly GCF_044704955.1). Classification (NCBI taxonomy): domain Eukaryota; kingdom Metazoa; phylum Chordata; class Chondrichthyes; family Pristiophoridae; genus Pristiophorus; species Pristiophorus japonicus. The sequence continues at coordinate 187,084,816 of NC_091988.1, read as the reverse complement.
ATCATCAAAATTCCGGTCGTCGTTTTGGAGCGTGGGCAGGAACATCGGCAGGGCCCAGGTACAGAGGAGTGGGAAGGTCGGGGCGATACACACACACACACACACACACACGCGCGCGAACATAAGAAATAGGAGCAGAAATAGGCCATACGGCCCCTCGAGCCTGCTCCACCAATTAATACGATCACGGCCTCAGGTCCACTTCCATGCCCGCTCTCCATAACCCCTTATCGTTTAAGAAACTGTCTATTTCTGTCTTAAATTTATTCAATGTCCCAGCTTCCACAGCTCTCTGAGGCAGAAAATTCCACAGATCCACAACCCTCCGAAGAAATTTCTCCTCCTCTCAATTTTATGCCCTCTAGTTCTAGTCTCCTCTATCAGTGGAAACATCCTCTCTGCATCCACCTTGTCAAGCCCCCTCATAATCTTATACGTTTCGATAAGATCACCTCTCGCCCTTCTGAATTCCAGTAAGTAGAGGCCCAACCTACTCAACCTTTCCTCATAAGTCAACCCCCTCGTCTCCAGAATCAACCTAGCTAACCTTCTCTGAACTGCCTCCAAAGCAAGTATATCCTTATATGGAACCCAAATCTACACGCAGTATTCCAGGTGTGGCCTCACCAATAGCCTGTACAACTGTAGCAAGACTTCCCTGCTTTTATTCCATTGGCCCTCCTGATCACTTGTTGTACCTACATACTACCTTTTTGTACCCACAGATCCCACTGTACTGCAGCACTTTGCAATCTTTCTCCATTTCTGGTGTGCAACGGCCACCACACAACAAAAAAAATCCAAGCAGGGGCATCTTCCATCCTTCAAGATTTAGTTCGAGACCTGGAATATTAGATCCTTCATTGAAACACTTGTGAACTTTTTAGCGTGGAAGCAAGTCATCCTCGAATCGAGGGACTGCCTATGATGATGATTTAAATAATAACTTGCTCTTTGATTTTTTTCTGCAAAAGTGCATGACCTCACACTTTCCAACATTACACTCCATGTGTCAAATTTTTGTCCATTCACTTAGCCTGTCTACGTCCTTTTGCAGATTATTTGTGACCTCCTCACACATTGCTTTTCCTCCCATCTTTGTATCGTCAGGAAACTTGGCTATGTTACACTCACAGTCTCTTCTTCCAAGTCATTAATATAGATTGTAAATAGTTGGGGTCCCATCACTGATCCCAGGGGCACCCCATTGGTTACTGATTGCCAACCCAAGAATGAATCATTTATCCCAACACACTGTTTTCTGTTAGTTAGCCAATCCTCTATGCATGCTAATATATTTCCCCCAATCCCGTGAACTTGTATCTTGTGCAGTAACATTTCATGTGGTACCTTGTCAAATGCCTTCTGGAAGTCCAAATACACCACATCCACTGGTTCCCCTTTATCCACCCTGTTCATTACATCCTCAAAGAATTCTAGCAAATTTGTCAAACATGACTTCCCATTCATAAAACCACGCTGACTCTACCTGACTGAATTCTGCTTTTCCAAATGTCCTGCCACTGCTTCTTTAATGGACTCCAACATCTTCCCAACCACAGACATTAGGCTAACTGGTCTATATTTTCCTGCTTTTTGTCTGCCTCCTTTTTTAAATAAGGGCATTATATTTGCAGTTTTCCAATCCGCTGGGACGTCCCCAGAATCCAGGGAACTTTGGTAAATTCCAACAAATGCATCCACAATCCCTGCCACTATTTCTCTTAAGACCCTAGGATGCAAGCCATCAGGTCCAGGGGATTTATCTGCCTTTAGTCCCATTATCTTGCAGAGTACCACCTCCTTAGAAGTGGTGTGTTAAGTTCCTCCCCCCCCATAGCCCCTTGACTATCCACTGTTGGAATATTGTTAGTGTCCTCTACCGTAAAGACTGATACAAAATATTTGTTCAGAGTTTCTGCCATCTCCATGTTCCCCATTACTAATTCCCCAGTCTCGTCCTCTACACTAAACAGAGCAATACATTTCTCATACCACATTGCAGTTTTTGATCTTTTTGGAGATGTACCTTTCAGCAGAAGATTTCAAAAAAATCTCCAAATTCAGTTTTGCAAATTGCAACTGATGCACTAATAAATTTACAAATGGGTTTGATGAGTCTCAGTCCATTTCCAAGTAGATGTACATGTATAGAACAATGTTTTCCTCACATTTAGTATCAAATGCCAATTGGCATTTACTTTCAGTAGCTAAAAGATGACTGGTATGTTAGATGTCCAAGCCAATGAAAAGCTACTTTTAGTGAGGAATGTGCTCCAGAAACTGTGTTTTATACTATACTATGTGCACAGCTGTGCTAACCCCAGCACAGCAAAAATAAATTAGGCCACTTTTACCAGGGAAGTAAAACTGAACATTTAGGAGCCAATATCAAAAGGTGTATAGTTTAAGGACAAGTGGAAAAGACCATGCAGTCCATCTGGTTGATCCAGAGGTTTGAAAAGTATCATATTCTGTTTTCTCTCTCCCAACTCCCACCCACCCCCACCTCTCTGACACACACAGAGCTCCCTCAATCACTTCCTCTGCCAAAAAGCTACCCTGTTTTATTTATTACAAAAAAGGCTTTAAATATCAAAAAATATATATTTATTCGTATTGGAGGCAGGCTGCTTGGCCCACCCAATTTAAAATTAATACTCCCAGGCAAAACTCATAAAATTCATGCATATGAACGATACTCAAGTGTTATAATGTTCCAGTCCTGTGAGGAACTTTGTTAGCAATTGTTAGCGCGAATGAATCCTGGAAGAATCACTCGTCACTCAGGTCGGCTCCAAACGCCAAAACGGTTTTATTTACGCCGGCGGGGAGAAAAGTGCCTGGAGTTACCCAGAAGCTTTCTCCCCGCCAGCGTAAATAAAACCGTTTCGACGTTTGGAACCGACCCGAGTGACGAGTGATTCTTCCAGGATTCACGGACAGAGAAAGTGACAAAAGGCAAGAGGATGCAAGTATAAAAAGAGAATGGACAGAGGAATCTGGTCCAAATTTATATCCCGCACGAACAGGGTTAGGATTAGGACCCGAGGAAACTAAAGAATGCAAGGAGCTGGAAGATAAAGTTAGCCAGCTCACTAAAATAAGTGAGGACAGGAAAAAGATAATTTTAGCAGCTGTACAGACGAATAGAAAGAAACATAAAGGTTAAGATGGCACATCAGCCACGCCCCAAGAGTCCGTGGGAAAACCTGCAGATCGATTTTACTGGGCCTCTACCAGATAGCAAGGGGGAGAGATACTGCCTGGTAATCATTGATCAGTTCACCCGATAGGTTGAGGCATTTCCCACCCAGGACTGCGGGGCCGCCACCGTAGCACATATTCTCGCCTTTGACATAATCCCACGCTGGGGAGTATCCCTTCAAATTGATTCAGATCAAGGTACACACTTCACAGGACAAATCACGAAGTGGGCGTGTGGTTTATTGGGAATCCGACAACGGTTCCATATCTCATACCAGCCCCAGAGTTCAGGGATGATGGAACGAATGAACCGCACCCTTAAGACCACGATCGCTAAGGTCATAACTGAGACAGGGAAGGAATGGGTGGATGTCCTATCCTGCATATTAATGAGACTCAGAGCCATCCCCAATCGAACGACAGGTCTGACGCCCTTCGAACTAATGACAGGGAGGGCCATGAAACGCCCTGAAATTATTAGTGGGTGGGGAGGACATGGAACCCTTGCGAGACTGGATTAAACAATATGTAAAACAATTAGATTCACGGCTAAAAGAATTACGACGAGAAGTGAGGGATCAACAGACCATATGAGACCTAGAGACTCAAGACCAAGGGAAGGCCGACCCACACCTTCAACAGATAGGTGACAAGGATTTAGTATGAGTCACCCCTGAACAAACAGGATTTGCCGCGAAATAGACCGGACCTTACGACATCATTCTGACTAGCGACACATGTGCATGTGTCGATATGAAAGGAAAGGGCCGGTGGAAACATTGGTCCTACTAAAAATATATAATCAAGGGGACAATGGCTGAACCAGAAGTAGTACCCATCAGGGAGGCCGCCTGGTATGCCATGAAATATCAGGAGTGGCGAAGCACATTAAAGGATGGGATGTTTGGAGGAATGATGGTGGCATTGGTGTTGATTGGAGTTTGGATAATATTTAGATGGGTCATCGTGCAGGCTCGAGCACAGCAGGCTCAAATGCAAAACCGACAGCAGCCCAGACAGGGACATGAAGTGATAGAGATGGTACGACTATAAAGAATATGGAGAACCTAACCCTTGCCTCCGATTCCACAGAGTGACCGCGACACAAGTAGACCAGAACCTAACATCTGGCAACGACCAGGCTATCTGTTTAAAATTTGCAGATAAGACACCCACCGAGGTGGCACAGCAGCGGCTACTTCAGCTCTGGAGACTCATGATACTGGGAACCTTGAGGCCCACGCAAGCACTGGATGACACAGACGGACGACAACACACGCAGGAAGTACACAGCTACATGAACTATTGGGCTCGGTTTAATTTAACTGACAGATTATGCATCCCAGCAGCCAAGGACTGGAGCAAGGACAGAACTTATTTTAACGCATGGCTGCAAGTACACTCAAACAAGGACAAAGTATGCGTGCAATGCTCCACGGGTACCAGGGTCAGCTGCCTCGGGAGAAGGGAGGCCAGAGGGCGCAATAAATGTACTTTTGGAATAATTTGTGCACCCCTTTGCCAAGCCCCAACCAACGATTACCTACCGAAAGGGGGTGGTGGGGTGTGCGGGTATGAGGTGGTGGTAGGGGCAGCCGCCGTATCTTTGTATGTATGCTTTTCGCCTTCCCCGACGCCGCGCCTCATAATAACCTCCACACAGCCTGAAAAATTGCCATGTCCCACAACTACTAAGGGACCGGAAAATGGGATCGTACTGTTCAACGGAGGTGAATTATTATATGATAATGTTAAGCATGAAATTGTTCGTGTTCTGATCAATATCTCAGGGATACAAATGCTGGAATATTGTACGGAACAGGCAAGGTATTGAGTAAAGTTGTAATGCAGCAGGCTGCCGATGCCATGGGTGCCAGTAGATTCCGAGGACAGGAGCCAGTTCACAGGACTAAGAGGGGAATAGTTAATGGTGCTACTACCGGTTTTAATACCGGAACCTCCATAGTAAACTCGCTGGATATACAAGGGCTAAACGAAAAGGTGGAGCAACTTAAGGGGGTGATGAAAGGATTATTAGAACGGGCAAGGCAGAATCAGGAAGATCAAGCTAAACTAGGAAGTGAGGGCGCAGAAATCCAACTGGATGGAATTTCAGTCCTAGAAGCTCATGTCAAAACAATTAATCGCCTTATCGACAGAGAAGGAAGGCGCTGGAAAGCTCACACAGGGACAACTGTGTCACACTTATGGTTTATGGATGGTGGGACAGATACGACACAACCTTGATCAGATCCAAAGGGGGGAGATGCCAGACTGGATTGACAGCCCACATCTGGCTCAATTGGCCAAACAGAAGGGGACATTGGATAATTGTTCTCTGAAGGGACTAACCAGAGTATACCCAGTGATCCCAGACTCGCAAATGGGCAAAGCAGCTAGAGTGGGAATAGTCCTGATGATCCCCATAGTCACACAAGACTCGGGGTCGTTTCCCCTTTATCAACTGGAAAATATTGGTGTCATACGGGAAAACACCTCCCTCCATTACTATCTGTCCGCAGAGACAACACACTCTATGGGATCTCCCTAACGGGATGCAAGCAGAGGGGTGACATCACAATGTGCCCTCACCTGGTGGGACAAGGAGAACTAGACGAGTGTGGGTTCAACCGAACCGACGGATGCATATTAGAAATAGTACCTGCCCCCACACGCTTTGCCAGAGCAAGTTACGGAGGCAAAGGGAAGTACTGTGTCTCTACCACGGAACGCTCTTATCAATACAATGGCCTACAATGCCAGATCCCACAGCCAAACTTTTGCTTTACGCCTCTACGACCTGTTACTATTGGACGAGCCCACATTATCCGCGTTAGACGCCGAGGTAGCGAAATCATTAACTTCACCGATCAGCTCCACCATCACCTGCAGGATTATGATGAGCCAGAGCAGGCCCCTATCCCACATTTAGCCGAGGTACTAAGGAAACTAAGACTCAGTGAGCCAGTCTGTCAAGCTTTACCACCAATCACAGACAAAGATTGAAATACTGGAAAAGGATACCGATACAGAGTTACAAAATCAGAGTTGGTGGAGGAGGGTTTGGGACTGGGGGATGAATGTAACATCCACCCCTGGATTCGAATAATATCGCACATACTGGTCAGGGTACAGCTGGCCTTGGCACTAACATAAGGTGTTATGGCCTGTCGATCCTGCAGGCATTATGAATGACAAAGGAGAATCAGAACCAGAGCTCAAGTAAATAAGGAGATCTGTCTAGCAGAGGGCCAGGGGAATTTGAACTATATCAATTTGATCTAAGCAACTGGAACTCCCGAAACCACGTGACTGGCCAGCACGTTGAGACAGGGAGTACCGGGAGGTACATAAAAACATAAATGGGGAAACAAATTATAACAAATTTTGTCGGTTAAAGAGGACAAGAACTAGTCCCTTACCGAAAGGGGAGACTGTTGTAGAGCGCTTCCAAAGGCAAAGGCACACAGGGTATGTGTGTGTGTGTGTGTGTGTGTGTGTGTGTGTGTATATATATATATATATATAGATAATGGCTGCCAAAGATTCTGCAAAGCATTAGGGGAACTTAGCTAGCCAACTTGACTACATTCCTAGTTAACTGATGTAACTGCATTTCCTCACAGAAACACTCAAAAGGGCGCGCTCAGCAGAATGTCTCTAATCAGCAACCCCCAGACAAGACGTCCTGGTAGAATACTGAACAATGGGATTCCTGTAACTGTTCTACTGAATAATGGGATTCTGTAACTGTTTTAAGGAGGTTAGGCGTAAACAGAACCCAAGGAGAGTAGATAAGGGGGTCTGGAGAACATCACAAGACCATGAGTAAGCCCCTAGCTAAACATGGTGATCCCACAGTCCCCTGCTGCTTGGGGGCTAATTCCATTGGCCCAAAGAAACCGATATGTAATCTATACCCGTTATGATTGGATTGTGTCCAGCCAAAATGGGGTGAGTAACTGTAGCAAACTGTTGCAAAACATTCAAGTATCGATTAATTTCTTTGTTCAGTGGAGAAGAGTGCCTGGAGTTACCCAGAGGCTTTCTCCCCGCCGGCGGAAATAAAACCATTTTGACATTTGGAACCGACCCGAGTGACGTGTGATTCTTCCAGGATTCATTCGCGCTAATAGCAATGTTATTTGTAGGATGATAGTCAGTGTCTAATAAAGGTGGAGTAATTGTAATATTGGGCTCACATCCTGAAGTTTTTGTTCCATTACTAACCTCAATACTATCTTGATCATCTAACAAAATGCAGCTGTGTTATTCAGCAAACTCAGTGGTATCCCAAAAACTGCTGGGTGTTACTGTTGCTCCTTGCTCAAGAAACGACGCACATTTTACCACAAATTACCGACACTGTGGCTCCTCCATTACCTGTTTCTATCTGGGATGTACAGGGACTAAATTGGATGCTGAATCGTTGAGTATATTCAAGGCAGAGATCGATAGATTTTTGGACTCAAGCGGAATCAAGGGATATGGAGATCGGGCGGGAAAATGGGAGTTCAGGTCGAAAATCAGCCGTGATCTTACTGAATGGCGGAGCAGGCTTGAGGGGCCGAATGGGCTACTCCTGCTCCTAATTCTTATGTTCTAAATGTATTCATGTTCCAGTACTTTGTGCACAGCTGTTCCAACTCCAGCACAGCATAAATAAATGGGCCAGCTTTACCAGGGAAGTAAAACTGAAAATTTAGGAGCCAATATCAATAGGTGGCTCTGCATTATAATTTGGCAACCCCCTCTCCTCTCTCTCCCCTGCCTGTCTCCAAACTTCCCTTCAAAACGAGGGTTTTCTGCAATTTACTACTACAAAACTCAAATGCAGCCATCCATTTGTAAATAGTTCCAAAATGAAAAGCAGTGCCTTGGTGGCTGAATGGGTGAATCCAATACTTGATGTGGTACAAGAGCCACACAGACCAGCAAGATCATGGTTTTGATCCAAAGTCTGTGTTGTTAGCTGACTTCTGTCTTTATGGCGATAGAATTAGTACAGGGAGCTTCCATGCCCCAAAGTCAAAGAATAATTCGCTGAGGTTCCCACTTTTGAGCGTCTCTGGGTGGGCATCAGGTAGGAGCTCAGTACCTGAAGCTCCCCACAGTCAGACAACCTGCCAACAGTCAGGAGGTAGACAGAATCATTAAGGATAGCCATTTGGGCAATGTACCAGAAGCCTGTGTTTCCATAGTTAAGTACAGGTAGCAGTCAAATGTCATCAGGACAAGCGAATGAGGGATAAAGAGCAACAGTAATCCACAGATGTATGATTACATATACAGTTATATCCTGACTATGTTGTAACTGTCATAACCTTTTCACCTGAGCAACAACACATTTAGCCAACACCATGTATCAGGAATTCTGATTGCACAATCGGACAGCTCAATTTACGGCTGAACAGAAACTACCGTACAGATATTAAATTTAATTGCCAGGTTACCTCCACAAGGATCTAGAGAAAACACAGTGGAATAATAAACAGCACATTTGCAGCTGTTTTCCATATAGCGCATTGTTCCATCAACATCAAAATTGCTGGGACATTTATCCTGAAGCGATTGAGGATGAATCAGCACAGGAAGTGAAGCTAGTGAGGCAGTTATTTTCCCAAACGGTAGCTGCCACAGTTTTCTAAAATTACTTAGTAGAATTACCACATAGCAGGATCAAAATCTGATCGAAATCCCCAGCCCTGAGGCACAGCATTACTGCAGTTCTCAGGTGCTCCAATGTGCCATATCAGAGCAGCAGGCACAGGATTCAAATTCTCACTTCCCTATTTACTGAGTTCCCAATCTTGACCATGCCACCAGGGGCAATTAAGTAGAGATCAGCCAAATTACTCGGTGCAGTTCTCTTGAACCCATCAGTTTTAGGTAAACCAATATTGGCACTGGACTGACAGCATGCTTTCAGTTAGAGAATAATGTCCCAGAATTAACTCGAGGGTAAAAATAAGCATTCCCTCCAAACAGCGCAAAGCATCAGTTCTACAAAAGAGGAAATGAACACTGGCATCACAACAAAAACAAGTTATACATAGGCATGTGTTTGTCAGAGGTAATTTGTAAGCTATTTGTAAGAGCACTGTGCTGTGACATATTTGAACTCATAAGCATTCACAAACCCGTCTCCATGGTCACTTGAGCACTTCCCCAAATATTGGTCTCGATCACAAGTTCATTTCAAATCCTGCTTCTATGATCCAAGTTCTCGGGCACCCAGCTATCACTTGAATCTGCCTACCTCATCTCAGCGCAACAAGGCTTTTCAGGGGAGGCAAACAATAATGGTAGGACCTTGCGTTGCATCTCTGACCAGAGTCTCCACCACTTGTAGGCCCCAAGTTTCCACATGATTTGCTCCTGATTTTTAGGAGCAACTGGTGGAGAACAGAGTATCTTAGAAATCGCAATTCTCCACATTTAAGTTTTCTGCAGTTCTAGTCATGTAGAACAGTTTCACTTTTGAACAGAATTTTGAAAGTTTCCACAGTGAAAACGTACTCCAAACTAACTTAGAATGGAGCAAGTGAAGATTTTTGTAGGCCTGAAAAAACCTTGTCTACACATTAAAAAATCAGGCGCAGGTTACAAATTAGGCGTCCGGAATGAGGTTGGGGGGGGGGGGGGAAGTCATTAAATTCTATAATAAATCCTTAGTTATACTTATACAAATATTATACAATAATTCCAACCTGAATAAAAATTTATAAGCAAAGAAAAGATTACATAAACCATGTTCCTACCTGTGTGAAAGTGCTTCAGGCAGGGAGATGGCTGCAGGAAGCCTCACAAGTTGAGGCAGCCGTTCCCGACAGCAGGGTGGGGGGAGGCAGTGAGGAGGCAGCCATTCCCGACGGCAGGGGGGGGGGGGGGGGGGGAGAGGAGAGGCAGTGAGGGCCTGACCGGCGGCAGCGGTGGGGAGGCAGGGAATAGGCAGCCGTTCCCGACGGCAGGGGTGGGGGAGAAGGCAGTGAGGGCCCGACCGACGGCAGCGGGGGGGAGGCAGTGAGAAGACTGCAGGAAGCCTCAGAAGTTGAGGCAGCCATTCTCGACGGCGGGGGGGAGGGGTGGAGGCCCCCCCCTGCCGTCAGTCGGGCCCGTCGGGAAACGGCTGCCTCAACTTCTGAGGCTTCCTGCAGCCTTCTCACTGCTGCAAGAAGCCTCAGTGCTGATCATGGAAGGGCAATGTGGTTTTATTAAAAAATGTTAAAAATTGAACAGCTGCAAAGAACTACAAAAATGGCCGAGTGCCAATGTTTCCTTCACACTGCGCGTGCGCAAACGCTCCAACGCGCACGGTTGCCAGCACGAAAAAAAAATCATTTAAATGGTACCCGCCCCCTCCGACTTACAAAATCGGCATGAGTGGTAGGCTCCGCCCCCTGGGCGCCGCGCCAAGCTGACATCGAGCTGCAAAGCGCTCGAGAATAGCACGTTTTTTTTCAGCCGCCGTTTTCGGCGCGAAAAACGGGCGTCCAGCTCAGAGGGGTGCCTGTTTTGCCGCGTGTGGAAACTTGGGGCCATAGCGTCCCCATTTGTCCCAGACAGCCGACTATTTCGGGTAAATAGGGCTAACCATTTACCATTACCATAGGCATCAACTACGCGGGCCAACTATTGCAGGTAGTTTAAGCTGCTATAAGAACAGAAAATGCTGGAAATACTCAGCAGGTCAGAGAGAAAGAGTTAATGTTTCAGGTCGATGACCTTTTGTCATTCAAGCAGCTGTTCCCTCTCCATAGCCCTTCAGAATCATCTGAGTTGGATTTATTAGTTTCTAGTCTCACCCACAAGTGGAAACATCTTGTATATGTCTACCCTATCAAACCCCATCATAATCTTGGACCTCCATCAGTTCACACCACTTTCCTAGAGAAACAAGCCCCATTCTGTTCGAAAGCAATATACTGCGGATGCTGGAAATCAGAAATAAGAACAGAAAATGTTGACAGGTCAGGCAGCAATCTGTAGAGAGAGAAACAGAGTTAATGTCTCAGGTTGATGACCTTTCGTCGTTTCAGCAGCCGTTCCCTCTCCATAGACACTTCCTTCAGAATCATCTGCAAGGCAAGAACATTCCTAAATTCCTTTTCGCCACAGTCAACCTCCTCCTCAGGTCTTCTTCCCCATAGATATTAATTGTGACAGACAAGCCCAAGTCTGCAACTACTTTGTCTACTCTCTTTCCAAGTCAAGTCTGCACATCACCTTTCATTTCCAATTTCTCCATGAATTTCGTCCATGAATTCCATCACCTGATCCCGTAACTCTATCCACCGCTTCCAGGTCTTAGGTTAGCTTACATCAGCAACTTATCCCTATCCCCTTGCACCATCCACACCCCTTTCAAAACTACTCTCTCAACCCTCCTAAAAAGGCCCACGTGAGCTGTCATACTGCTCTTCCTCTCCCCAAATTAGTCATCACCATAAAATTCTGCATTCAGGGTTAAGGTTAACCCCAACTACCTTTTGGTTTCTTCAATCCAACTTACAACCCATCTGCAATATTGAGACTGCCCTAGTCAAAATCAGCTGTGATGCCTAATGTGACTGTGATTGCAGCATGTTGCCCCATCTTGATCTCTCTGTTGCCATCAACCACTCCATCCTCCTGCACTGCCTCTACACCATGGTCTGTCTTCACAACAGTTATTCCGATTCGTCTCAATGCAATCACTATATTTCCTCCTATGCCTGCACTGCCATCTGTGTAAACCTACGTCTCCATCCTTGCTCTCATCATCTACATGTTACCTCCCAGCAGCACCAGCGAGAGCACAGGGTCAGCAACCAAACTCATTTTACTTCACCAATCAATTTAGTGGCTGTTGTCTCCTTTGAGGTCTGTCTGACATTAAGTTGTGGATTTGCCCAACCTTATTTCGGCACGACAGAACAATCCTCTTTGGTTCAGACTACCACCTACAGGGCTGTGTCATAACTCGTCAGCCTCCCAGACTGCATGCTCAGGTTGAACCAGACAGTCCTACCTCTCTCTTGCTGCCAAAATCTTAATCCAGCCATCCACTACTCAAGATTGATTTCTCAAATATTATGTACAACTTCTCTAGTCTTCAGACACCAGTTAATCCAGAACTCTGCTGCTCATGTTCTCTCCCACACTGAATGACATGCACAGGCACCTATATCCTTGCTGCCCTCCAGTGCAATTTCAAGGTTTTCACCTTCAATTCCATCCACGGTCTTGCTCCAACTTGCTTCAGCAATCTTTCCCAGGCCCACATCCTCCGCTCCTCTGACTCCATATTACAGCTTGGCCCAGCTCTCTGCTCCATCAGAGGCTCACCTTTTAGCAATTATGCCTTCATACTTGTAATGCTTTTCCAAAACGAGCTCCACTTCAAAAAGCTTAACCTTCCTTTTTATTTGACAAGCTTGACAGGGTAGATGCTGAAAGAATGTTTCACCTCGTGGGAGAATCTAGAACTAGTTTCAGAATAAGGGGTCGGCCATGGGTGAAGATGAGGAGGAATTTCTTCTTTCAGTGGGTCGTAAATCTTTGGAATTCTCTACCCCAGAGAGTTGTGGAGGCTGGGTTATTGAATATATTCAAGGCGGAGATACAGGTTTTTGAACTTCAGGGGAGTTAAGGGTTATGGTGAACAGGCAGGAAAGTGGAGCTGAGGCCAAGATCAGATCAGCCATGATCTTATTGAATGGCAGAGCAGGCTCGAAGGGCCAAATGGCCTACTCCTGTTCCTATTTCTTACGTCCTTATGTTTACCCACACCCTCCACAATCCTTACGTGTCTCCTGCTTGGGGTTCTCTTCTCCCCCTCCTAATGTGCTAACATTCTTTTGCATGAGGGCCATTGCATAAATGCAACTTATTGGACAAGAGTTCCAGAATCATTTTATCCATTCAATTCTACATTTTGCTGAAACTTTAAAGCCATGAGCACAAACTTACCCTGTAACAAATAAAATATATTATCGTAACAATAGTCTCTGCAGTATGAACACATTTTCTTTGGCATATGAAGAACTGGATTCTAACAATAAACCATTAGCTCTGGCCTGAGTCAAAGCTAAACTATCAAGCCGTTTCGATTTCCTACAATTGCCACATCACAAGTAATTAAGCTTCACTCTTATTGTCAAGCGGAAGTTTACAACGTTCTGACGTCAACAGAATTTTTCTTGGAACCCAGATTCTTAATAGGTGAGTCATAAACCGCGAAACATTATAGAAATACTCCCATTAGAACAGGTCTTTCAATACTCTCAATAGCAATTTTTTTAAGGCTCCCTTAGTGCTATACACAGAAGTAGAAATAAAATGGAATCACACCCCATGAATCATTGCCTTTTGAGAAAAACAAAAGAAAACTGGGGAAGAAAGCAAATTCTTGAAATAAGATCCAGCAACATCTGATTTTATAGGTAATTTTAAAAAGAATTGCATTATTTCACGCCTTTCATAACTTCCAACAGTGCTTTACAGCCAATGAAGTACTCTTTTTGAAGTAATGTAGCACTGTTGTAATGTAGGAAACACAGCAGCTAATTTGTACACAGCAAGCTTCCAAAAAACAGTAATTGTGATAATGAGCAGATAATCTGTTTTAGAAATGTTGGTTGAGGGATAAATATTGGCCAGGACGTTTTGTGAAGTATTTATTTTCAACGCCCGTTATTTTAGATCCTGCTTTCCAAAATGACTGCCCTTAATACAGACTTTAGAGCCACATTTCATCTGGGAATCTTTAGAAGACAGTCAATAGCTACAGGTTGAAGACTTTACTTACTCAGGTCGTTAGGTGGTCTTTCTGTACAGATAGTCCAAGACTGGTTAATATACCTGGGCTACATTGTACAGCCCAGACAGGAGCTATGCGATATAATTTTACCCAGAATACTCATTCTCCATATAAGGAGATGAAGTCTGCAATGTAAACACATTTTCCACAGATATTTTCAATTTTTCAACTGTGGAGAAACCTAGTGTATTCCACAAACATTGCCATGACAACTCCGCAACCTACAACACAGAGGTAACATCCTCACATGTGCTAAGTACATGCAAAATTCAAACACTTTATACATCTATGCCAACATCATCTTTGATATGCAAGAAGCAATTTGATCAGGATAACCATCTTCTGCATTATTCTAAAATAGTTTCCTATTTGCATTTCACACGTCTGATGGCAACACAATCTTGATTTGTAATCGTGTACAACCAGAAACCGATCAGGAAGCCACATTTGTCTACGGTATAGTGTATATCCAAGGGTGCAATGTAGTGACGCTGAGCAGCTATGGCACCTTCCTGCAGAGGAGAGAAAATCAGTGGCCGAGTGCTTATTGGGGCTAGCTACTCTGGCACAATCTGCCCACATCCTCAGCCACAGAGGTCAAGATCATGTCGGCTACAGATGGGAGATAATGTGCATGGAAAATTGCATGAATATTTGATATAAAGTTTATGGAATTCTCTTCCCCAGAGAGCTGGATCATTGAATATATTTAAGGTGGAGATAGACAGATTTTTGAAAGATAAGGGAGTGAAGGGTTATGAAGAGTGGGCAGAGAAGTGGAGCCGAGCCCAAGATCAGATCAGCCATGATCTTATTAAATGGCGGAGCAGACTCGAGGGTCCAAGTGGCCTACTCCTGCTCCTATTTCTTAAGGCCAGACTCGACATTTTAAATACACCCACAGGTGAAGCAAGAAGTGATATTGTAGAAGAGAAAAAAGATAAAAGCAGCACAACAGCCCAATAGCAAACAGAAAGAGCTGACTCTGAAAGGGAAATTCATTTGGAGGAGCACACTTATTTACGCAATTCAACACCCAAAGTTCGCAATCGACTCTTCTAAGCAATTTACATTAAATAAAAATGATACAAAGCAAAATGCTAAACAATTTCACAGCAGTTGCTATCTCACTCCAGTCACATTAGACATTGTTACATGCTGCATCTGTGGTGTCACAGGATCACAATTTGAATAATGTGCACCTGAAGCAAGTATTCATTTTTACCCCATGTGTATTAAATGATGGAAGTATGTCAGTCAGTTGAATGCAGCCCTGGAAGACTGCACACTCTGCTCTCCATCATAGCAATTTTGGTACACTTGTTGGGCATTCAGCTTGCCTGCAAGAGCTAACGACGTTAATCTCATTTCTCCGCCTTCCCACCCCTATTCCCGAAAGAAGAGTTGACAAGCTCCCCGCTGGAGTGGAACTAAACTACAGAACCAGTGGGAAGCTGTTCAACCTTCGTCATCTCCAGGCCAGGTCCAAGACCACCCCAACCTCTGTCGTTGAGCTACAGTACGCGGACGACGCCTGCGTCTGTGCACACATAGAGGCTGAACTCCAGGACGTAGTCAACGTATTTACTGAGGCGTATGAAAGTATGGGCCTTACGCTAAACACCAGTAAGACAAAGGTCCTCCACCAACCTGTCCTCGCCGCACAGCACTGCCCCCCAGATATCAAGATCCACGGCACGGCCCTGGACAACGTGGACCACTTCCCTTATCTCGGGAGCCTCCCATCAACAAGAGCAGGCATTGACGAGATCCAACACCACCTCCAGTGCGCCAGTGCAGCCTGAGGAAAAGAGTGTTTGAAGACCAGGCCCTCAAAACTGTCACCAAACTCATGGTCGACAGGGCCGTAGTAATACCCGCCCTCCTGTATGGCTCAGAGACGTGGACCATGTACAGTAGACATCTCAATCGCTGGAGAAATAACAACGATGTCTCCGCAAGATCCTACAAATCCCCTGGGAGGACAGACGCACCAATATTAGCGTCCTCGTCCTGGCCAACATCCCCAGAATTGAAGCACTGACTATACTTGATCAGCTCCGCTGGGCAGGCCACATAGTTCGCACGCCAGACACGAGACTCCCAAAGCCAGCGCTCTACTCCGAACTCATCCGTGGCAAACGAGCCAACGGTGGGCAGAGGAAACGTTACAAGGACACCCTCAAAGCCTCCCTGATAAAGTGCGACATCCCCACCGGCACCTGGGGGTCCCTGGCCACAGACCGCCCTAAGTGGAGGAAGTGCATCCGGGAGGGCTCCGAGCTCCTCGAGTCTTGTCGTCGAGAGCATGCAGAAACCAAGCACAGGCAGCGGAAGGAGCGTGCGGCAAACCAGACTCCCTGCCCATCTTTCCTTCAACCACTGTCTGTCCCACCTGTGACAGAGACTGTGGTTCTCGTATTGGACTGTACAGCCACCTAAGAACTCATGCTAAGAGTGGAAGCAAGTCTTCCTCGATTCCGAGGGGCTGCCTGTGATAATGATGAATCTCATTTCTCTGCCTTCCCACCCCTATTCCCTGTAGAAGAGTGTAAATGTTAAAACTAATGAAAGATAAAAAGTTTTGCGCAAATATGTATTAATTACCTCACACATTCAAGTGTGCATGAGTGATGGGAGAGGGGGAGAAAAATAAACTATCTTTCCTCATTATAAACTGAACAAGAGGTTAGAGGGATCCTCAAGGATATTACTGCATTTAAAATCAAATACCATACCTATATTTTGCACTTTGTATCGAATTTCCACCCTTCCCTCACCTTCACATGGTCCATCTTTGACTCGTTCCTTGCTCAACTTCTGTCTCCATTTCTGGGGATAGTCTATGGTCAAACATTCACCATAAGCTCACTGACTCCCACAGCTACCTGGACTACACTTCCTCCCACCCGCATCCTGTAAGGATTCTCTTCCATTCTCCCAGTTTCTCCGTCGCATCTGCTCTGACGATGCCACCTTCCACACTAGAGCCGCTGGTATGTCTTCTTTTTTCCTCAACGGAGGATTCCCCCCCACCGTGGTTAACATGGCCCTCGACCATGTCCGTTCTATTTCCCGCACTTCTGCTCTCACCCCTTCCCCTCCCTTCCAGAACTACGGCAGGGTTCCCCTTGTTCTCACCTTTCACCCCAGCAGCCTCCACATTCAACAAATCATCATCTGCCATCTCCAGTGTGATTCAACCACCAATCATATCTTGCCCTCCCCGCCTCTCTCAGCATTCCGAAGGGACCGCTCCTTCCGTGACACCCTGCAATCACCCCCAGCATTCCCTCCCCTTGGCACCTTCCCATACAAACCTAGGAGATGCAACACCTGCCCTTTTACCTCCTCCCTTCCCACTGTCCAGGGTCCCTAACACTCCTTCCAGGTAAAACAGCGATTTACTTGTAACTTCTTTTTCAATTTAGTAAACTGTATTCGATGTGGTCTTCTCCACATTGGGAAGACCAAACGCAGATTGGGTGACCGCTTTGCAGAACACCTTTGTTCAGTCCGTAAGCATGACCCCGAGCTTTCGGTCGCCCGTCACTTTAATTCACCTCTCCACTCCGACCCTCTCCGTCCCCTTACACTGTTCCAATGAAGCTCAACGCAAGCTCGAGGAACAGCACCTCATCTTCTGTTTAATCACTTTACAGCCTTCTGGAATCAATATCGAGTTCAACAATTTCAGACCCTAACCTCTGCCCATTTTTTTTTTTTTTTTTAAATAGCCCCTTGTTTTTTGCTCTTTCCCACGGCAGCTGGTGATGATTCTACCATTCACACCCCATCTAGACTCATCTTTTTTTTCCTAATTTGTGCCATTACCATCTCATTTTTGCCCATCATCCCTTTTGTCTCTTAATCTCTCCTGCCTTCCACCGTTCCCTTTTGTTCTTTCCTCCCCTCCCCCTTTCACTGCCCCTGCACTTCCTTAAGAATCTGTCACATCTCAAACTTTTCCAGTTCTGACAAAGGGTCACAGAGCCGAAATGTTAACTCTCATTTCTCTCCACAGATGCTGCCTGACCCACTGAGATTTCCAGCATTTTCTGTTTTTATTTCAGATTCCAGCATCCGCAGTATTTTGCTTTTGTACCATACCTAGATAATTGGAGGCCATTTAACTTGCATTTATACAACACCCGTCACATCCTCTAGATGTCCCAAAGCCCTTCACAACTGAAGTGCAGTCACTGTTCTTATATAGTCAAACTTGGCAGCCAAATTAGCACACAGCAAAGTCTCACAAGCAGCAATGTGACGAATGACCAGTTAATCTGTTTTGGTGCTTTTGGTTGAAAAATAAATGCTGACAGTGACACAGGGACAATGGCCTGTTTCAGTGCTATACATTCTATGTCATTCGATACAACACCCTGCTCTTCGTCCAAAAGTGCCATGGGATTTTATGCCCATTTGAACAGTCTGAGATGGTCTTTGTTTAATGTTTAATCTGAAAAATGCCACTTCCAGTATTGCACTGAGGTCTCGGCTTAGATTGTGGACACAAGTCCTGGAGCTACCAGCCAGCACAGACTTTAAAAATTAACCACTTTTTAATTGGATAAATATTTTCTAACTTTTATGGCTATATTTAGAACATTTTACTATAAAGAAACCCCCATACTTTGGGGACAATTTCACAAAACTCAAGTTCGAACTGAATATCCAATAGAGAAAAGGCTAAAGCTGGGAGCAAGTGATGCCGCTTCAGCTCGGAATCCATAGTTACAAAACTTCAACAATGCTAGTTGTCAGCTGATGGCAACCAGCGTTCAATATACATTAACTACATTAAAAAACATAATTTTGATGCAGTCCACAAATTAGATGAGTTCATAACTCCTTTGCATGTGCGTGTTAAGAGTTCCTTAAGCTCAATGTAACAATCAGGCCTGTAATAAAAACAATGCTTTTTCTCATCAGCCCTTCTTCTAAAAGGAGTTCACTATTGGCTTGCATATGGCTCCACAGGCACATGCCCTCCTCTCTAGCAAAGTTCCCATTATCCATGTGTGAGCCTCTACAATGAGTGCTGGTAGGCTATTGCTGTGGGAGGATCACAGCTGAGCTTCGCGGATACCCATGCAAGCACTTGCAGCAGAGAACCCGGAACATGAACCCAGCCAATTTTGGGGGCACTGGACTGCATAACCTCGCCCATTGTCCTGCACAGACTGGACACCACCTTCTCGGACTGCATGGCACAACTACTCTCAGGATAAATTCACTGAGTCATTGGGGGAGCCAGAACAAAGTTCAGGAACAATCCCAAACCATTCAAGGTCAAGAATGCAAAAAAATAAACAAACTCTAAAAGTTGAAGGAATAAAAGCACATGCTTAATGGAAAGGCAAAGATTGGAGTTCAAGAATACATAATTCTCTGAAAGTGCAAGTTAACGTAGATAGAGCCATTAAAAGGCCCATACAATTGAGATTTTATAAATAGGGTACAAGAGTAAAGTCGTCATGATGAATTTATGCAAAACATTTGGTTAGTTCACAAATAAGAGTACTGCGAACAGTTTTGGGATCCCCATTATAGAAAGCATATGAAAGCTATAGAGAGCGTAAAGTAGATTAATCAGAACAATGTGAAGCCTATATTTATATATTTTTAAATTATAATACTGAAAAATGCCATCAAATAAAAGCTGCATAATGACATTCTAGGTCACAAAACATATGCACAACAGAACTATAGTTCATATCACATGGTTTTAACAGCAAGAGGCTGACTCTTTGGCCAAGACACCTGCAAAACAAAACAGAAATGCCCCAGAGAACTGCACCTACAGATAAAAGTACAGTACACATTGAATGTGTTCCATGGATGTTTTTGGAATTAGAAAACATTCATAAACCTGTCAAGTTTGGCATTTGTACTTTGTGATATTATTGAAACTCCTTGACTTCCACAGACTGCAGCTATTAAAAAAAATTACAAATATATCACTCTCAAGGTAGTCGCATATCTCAAGGTTCAGTTGACGTTGGACTGCTTTGAGCTTTGCTCTTAGAGTGCGTGGCAATCTGAACCTCTCAAAAGGTCACTTTTGTTGCTAGATGCCTTTATAGCATATGAACATAAGAACATAAGAATTAGGAACAGGAGTAAGCCATCTAGCCCCTCGAGCCTGCTCTGCCATTCAACAAGATCACGGCTGATCTGGCCGTGGACTCAGCTCCACTTACCCATCCGCTCCCCATAACCCTTAATTCCCTTATTGGTTAAAAATCTATCTATCTGTGACTTGAATACATTCAATGAGCTCGCCTCAACTGCTTCCTTGGGCAGAGAATTCCACAGATTCACAACCCTCTGGGAGAAGAAATTCCTTCTCAACTCGGTTTTAAATTGGCTACCCCATATTTTGAGGCTGTGCGCCCTAGTTCTAGTCTCCCCGACCAGTGGAAACAACCTCTCTGCCTCTATCTTGTCTATCCCTTTCATTATTTTAAATGTTTCTATAAGATCACCCCTCATCCTTCTGAACTCCAACGAGTAAAGACCCAGTCTACTCAATCTATCATCATAAGGTAACCCCCTCATCTCCGGAATCAGCCTAGTGAATTGTCTCTGTACCCACTCCAAGGCTAGTATATCCTTCCTTAAGTAAGGTGACCAAAACTGCACACTACTCCAGGTGCGGCCTCACCAATACCCTGTACAGTTGCAGCAGGACCTCCCTGCTTTTGTACTCCATCTCTCTCGCAATGAAGGCCAACATTCCATTCGCCTTCCTGATTACTTGCTGCACCTGCAAACTAACTTTACCGGAGGGACTGGAGTGCATCGTCACGCCCGGCAACCAAATTTTAATTTGATTTTATGTTTTTTTTAAGTTAATTTGTTTTAATTGCCGGTACTTTTAGCGTCCCCCTCCCCTTTTATAGGGGGCACTTGGAAAAAAAAAATTCGATTCTGTGCCCAAAAAAAAATGGCATTGTAAATATTGGTGTTTCCCCCAGATCGGGGGGCACGGTTTAATGTTTTTCTGTTAACTCCTAAAAGAGTTTCATGCACAAGGACCCCCAGGTCCCTCTGCACCGCAGCATGTTGTAATTTCTCCCCATTCAAATAATATTCCCTTTTACTGTTTTTTTTCCCCCAAGGTGGATGACCTCACATTTTCCGACATTATATTCCATCTGCCAAACCTTAGCCCATTCACTTAACCTATCTAAATCTCTCTGCAGCCTCTCTGTGTCCTCTACACAACCCGCTTTCCCACTAATCTTTGTGTCATCTGCAAATTTTGTTACACTACACTCTGTCCCCTCTTCCAGGTCATCTATGTATATTGTAAACAGTTGTGGTCCCAGCACCGATCCCTGTGGCACACCACTAACCACCGATTTCCAACCCGAAAAGGACCCATTTATCCCGACTCTCTGCTTTCTGTTCGCCAGCCAATTCTCTATCCATGCTAATACATTTCCACTGACCCCGCGTACCTTTATCTTTTGCAGTAACCTTTTGTGTGGCACCTTATCGAATGCCTTTTGAAAATCTAAATACACCACATCCATCGGTACACCTCTATCCACCATGCTTGTTATATCCTCAAAGAATTCCAGTAAATTAGTTAAACATGATTTCCCCTTCATGAATCCATGTTGCGTCTGCTTGATTGCACTATTCCTATCTAGATGTCCCGCTATTTCTTCCTCAATGATATGGCACCAGATACTAAAGAAAAAACAAGTTAAGCCAATACATTTTGAAGTCCAATACGCTTGCTGAGGAATTGGACTAATCATCTCACATTCCTCGCAATGCTACGTAGCCCAAACAAAACCAATACTTGGACGAGCAAAATCTATAATTCCTTCCCTTGGGACTGCCCTTTGACATAGTGGGAAGGCTTGCGTTCTCCTCTGACCCCGAGAGCTATGTTGGGAGGAGTATAACTTGGGGTAGGGTCACTAAAGCCAGATAGGGTAATAAGTAGGAGCCAGTCTTGAGGCAGACCACCAGTCCTCCTGGCAGGTAACTGAGTCAGGACAACGGCCTGTCGACGCAAAAGTGCTTTCTCATTTCAGATAAAATCCAGGAGGCAAAACAAGTCTGTTTCAGTGCGGCAAATATAAACACCAACTGGGGAAAACCACTATTTGCTGGATGGAAGTAAGATAATACTCTGATCAGAGTCAAATATCTTGCTCTGACAGAAAACAGTAGAAGAAATAGGTCACCTCATGTGTCACTAGGCATAGGAGATGATCAAACTAAAGTCCATCGTTCTAGTACTGGGCCTTTTTCACAGCCCTTATAGATGCAAATTGTACAAAATTTTCTCGTAGTAAAGTACTTTTTTACATTCATACACACACACTTATTGATTTCCACACAGAATATAGATACAGATTTTCATAGACTAGATATACTGATTAAATTCCATTAACAAAACTTCATAGCTGTACAGTAATGTATTTGCTTCACAGGTTTTTTGCTTAAGAATTCATAGCAACAAGAAATAATTGGTTTATTAACAAAGGTTTAACAATCACACTACAATAGCCAACCTTAGACATTGGATATCACCAGAGTTGCATGAATTTGTTGCAGCCTTAAGAAAACAAGATACTTTATCCCTCTGCACATTAATGCAAAAGCTATTTTCTAAATATAAAAGCATTGTGTCTACTTGGATGCACTGTTAACACTGCAGCAGTCCGATGCAAGTTGTGGGATCATGGTCTCTACCCAGATATGAAGGTCACGCGAGTTTAACAATCCAACAGCTGAATTAGAAAATACAGTCTTGTATCTAACTAAAAATTCAAGAGCCAATGAATAATTATCGAGTCAGTTTGAACAAACAGTACCAATACAATTAAGCCTTCTGTGTTACAGATGAGATGCTACTCAGTAGCCCTGTTTACATGTTCAGTTGGATATAAAAGATCCCAAGGCACTATTCAAAAACAGTAGGAGAGTTCCCCCAGTGTCTTAGCCAACAGTCATCCCTCAAAATGACGCCACTAAAACAAATCACCTTATTTATCGCATTTGCTATTTGTGGGACCGTGCAATTGACTGCTGCATTTGCCTATAAGCCAATGACTACATTTCAAAAGGCATTCAGTGGCTATGGAACATTTTGAGACATCTTGAGGACGTGAATGTTGCTATATGAATGCAAGTTTTCTCTTTCCTACTGTAAAGGTAAACTAAATTAGAATAGTAAATACATGTTGACCTCTAGCTGCTAGCCTAAAGCAAAAATAGGAAACTTGTACTAAGTGGGTTCATTCTGTGTAAGGTCAGCACCTTTCGGCAGCAATTGTGTTTCCAGTAAAATGTAAGCATATCAAACTTGTATCGTAGCATCAGTTTGCCACAACAACTTGCATTTATATCACACCTTTAGAGTAAAACTTCCCACAGTACCTCACATGAACAATCAGATAAAAATGTACATTACTGGACTACCGTACATAGTAAAGCACTTGGATTAGTACCAAAGATTTCATCTCTGATTCCCTTTACTGTCCAAGATCAGAGATTTCCCACAACTCTCAAAGACCATTAAACAACCCACCAGATTGTTTGAAGCCCCTCCAACATTGAACTTTGCACCTTAACTTTTTCAATAAAACTGGGAGAACTTGAAACAACTATCTGCTTAGAAACATAGAAACATAGAAAATAGGTGCAGGAGCAGGCCATTCAGCCCTTCTAGCCTGCACCGCCATTCAATGAGTTCATGGCTGAACATGAAACTTCAGTACCCCCTTCCTGCTTTCTCGCCATAACCCTTGATCCCCCGAGTAGTAAGGACTTCATCTAACTCCCTTTTGAATATATTTAGTGAATTGGCCTCAACTACTTTCTGTGGTAGAGAATTCCACAGGTTCACCACTCTCTGGGTGAAGAAGTTTCTCCTCATCTCGGTCCTAAATGGCTTACCCCTTATCCTCAGACTGTGACCCCTGGTTCTGGACCTCCCCAACATTGGGAACATTCTTTCTGCATCTAACCTGTCTAAACCCGTCAGAATTTTAAACGTTTCTATGAGGTCCCCTCTCATTCTTCTGAACTCCAGTGAATACAAGCCCAATTGATCCAATCTTTCTTGATAGGTCAGTCCCGCCATCCCGGGACTGTCAAAAGAAAATGTTTGGGGGAGGAGAGAGAACAGTCTAGGAAATGTGATGTGGATCATGTCCTTATAAACACGAGATTGAAGGCTGGGAACATCCTTCTAAAAATCTAGCACAACAATCTAGGCTGACACTCCAGTGCAGTGCTGTCGAAGGTGCCGTCTTTCGGGTGAGACATTAAACCGAGGTCCCATCTGTCCTCTCAGGTGGACGTAAAAGATCGCATGGCGCTATTTTGAAGAGCAGGGGAATTATCCCGTGTCCTGGCCAATATTTATCGCTCAATCAACATCACTAAAACAGATTATCTGACCATTATCACATTGCTGTTTGTGGGACTTTGCTATGCAAAAATTAGCTGCCACGTTCCCTACATAACAGTGACTACTCTTCAAAAAAGTACTTTGTTGGTTGTAAAGCACTTTGGGACATCCTGAGGTTGTGAAAGGCGCTGTATAAATGCAAGTCTTTCTTTCGTTCCCACAAATCTCAAAAACACCATTCAACAATGCACCAGATTGTTTAAAGGCCCTCTGGCATTGAACTTTGGACCTTAACCTTTTCAATGAAACTGGGGGAACTTGAAACAACTACCTGCTTAAAACGGTCATAAGCAAATGTTTGGGGACGGAGAGGAGGTTGGGGAGTAAACAGTCTGGGGAATATGATGTGAATCGTGCCCTTATAAGTGCGCAAATTGGCTGCTGCGTTTCCCTACATCACAACAGCGACTCCACTTCACAAAAAAACTACTTTGGGAGGTCCCGCATTTTTTGAAATTGCAAGAAATGCAAGTTCTCTATTTTTAAAAAAAGGTCTTAAAAGTTTCTGTGGACCCGATCTGAAACTTTCCCACATTTATTTAATGGGTATGTGTGCGTGTGTATGTAATTATATAATTGTAAAAACAGAAAGTCCAACATCATGTCACCAGAAGTTGTTAGAAACCTTGAAATGCACAGTGTGCCGCCCCAGCAGAGAGAGAGTGAGCTGAGGCCGGGAGAGGAGAGGACAGCTCTCACCCCGCCATTAGACGGCCAGCCCTGCTAACAGGTCCAACCGCCTCCCCCACAAATAATCACCTCATAAATCGTGTGAGAGAGGCGGCGGCAGAAAAAGAAATGCAATACCTGAGATTTGAGCGCAGATGAAACTTTCACTGACGGGAGCGGAGCCGCTCAGCTTTTGTTTTGAAGAAGGGCGAGGATGTCGCTCACAGCAACCTAGCTTCCACCTCCGCCGCCGCCATCTTGCAGCGCCCGTTCACGTGACTTTCTCTCTCTTTCCTCCCCCCCCTCCCGAAACAACCCAATCCCGCCCCCGCCCCCGCTCTCGCGCCTTCCCCGCCTCGCTATTGGTCGCCCGACGTCATGGAAACTGACTGTCTCTCGGCGGCGCGCCTATTGGTTCGCACGCACGTCAATCAAGGTGCAGAGACGCTGCGCGGCCAGAGGTGGCGCCTTGTCTGTTCTCACAGCTGTTGACACCTGGTGAGCAAGTTTGTGTGTCTTACCCACCACCTCTTCCCAACTCTTCTTCATCAGGCAGAAGGTTGTGGGTTCAGGTCCCACTCCAGAGACTTGAGCACATTATAAATCTAGGCTGACACTCCAAGTGCAATGCTGAGGGAGCATCATCATCATAGGCAGTCCCTCGAATCGAGGAAGACTTGCTTCCACTCCCAAAGTGAGTTCTTTGATGGCTGAACAGTCCGATAAGAGAGCCACAGACCCTGTTGCAGGTGGGACAGACATTCGTCGAGGAAAGGAGTCGGCGGGGCTGGTTTGCCGCGCGCTCCTTCCCCTGCCTGTGCTTGGCCTCTTCATGCTCTTTGCGTTGAGACTCGAAGAGCTCAACGCCGTCCCGGATGCACTTTCTCCACCTCAGGCAGTTTTCGGCCAGGGTCTCCCAGATGTCAGTGATGATATCACACTTTACCAGGGAGGCTTTGAGGGTGTCCTTGTAACGTTTCCACTGTCCTCCTTTGGCTCGTTTACTATGAAGGAGCTCCGCATAAAGCATTTGCTTAGGGAGTCTCGTATCTGGCATGCAAACTATGTGGCCTGCCCAGCGAAGCTGATCGAGTGTGGTCAGTGCTTCAATATTGGGGGTGTTAGCCTGGTTGGGGACACTGATGTTGGTACGCCTGTCCTCCCAGGGGATTTGCAGGATCTTGCGGAGACATTGTTGGTGATATATCTCCAGCAACTTGGGGTGCCTTCTATACATCATCCATGCCTCAGATCCATACAGGAGGGCGGGTATTACTACAGCCCTGTAGACCATGAGCTTGGTGGTAGATTTGAGGGCCTGGTCTTCAAACACTCTTTTCCTCAGACGGCCGAAGGCTGCATTGGTGCACTGGAGGCGATGTTGAATCTCCGCATCAATGTCTGCCTTTGTTGATAAGAGGCTCCCGAGATAAGAGGCTGAGGGAGCGCTGCACTGTCGGAGGTGATGTCTTTCAAATGAGACGTCAAACCGAGGCCCCGTCTACCCTCTCAGGTGAATGTAAAAGATCCCATGCCACTGTTTCGAAGATGTGCAGGGGAATTCTCCCTGGTGTCCTGGCCAATATTAATCCGTCAATCAAAACAGGTCATTATCACATTGCTGTTTGTGGGAGCTTGCTGTGTGCAAATTGGCTGCCACGTTTCCCACATTACAGCAGTGCACTTCAAAAAGTACTTCATTGGCTGTAAAGCGCTTTGAGGTGTCCGGTGGTCGTGAAAGGCGCTATATAAATGTAAATCTTTCAATTCTTAAAGCACGTTAACTATAATTGCACCCCCACTGTCCCTTTTGAGCTCTGTAAAAAGAAAGAGGCTTCATGGGGATATAGACAGGCTATGTGAGTGGGAAAGAATATGGCAAATGGAATTTTGGGCCCAAGTTTCCACATGATTTGCGCCTGATTTTTAGGAGCAACTGGTGGAGAACGGTCTATCTTAGAAATCGCAATTCTCCACATTTTTTTTTCTGCAGTTCTAGTCAGGTAGAATAGTTCTACTTTAGAACAGAATTTTTTCTTCAAAAGGGGGCGTGTCTGGCCACTGACGCCTGATTTGAAAGTTTCCACAGTGAAAACGTACTCCAAACTAAAGTAGAATGGAGCAAGTGAAGATTTTTGTAGAACTGAAAAAACCTGTTCTACACATTAAAAAATCAGGCGCAGGTTACAAATTAGGCGTCCAGAACGAGGTGGGGGGGAGGGGGGGGGGAGGGAACTCATTAAATTCGACAATCAATCCTTATTTATACTTCTACAAATATTATACAAATAAATCCAACCTGAATAAACATTTAGAAGCAAAGAAAAGATTAAATAAACCATGTTCTTATCTGTGTGAAAGTGCTTCAGCCATCGTTCGAAGGAAACCGCCGTTTGTTGCCGCGCAGGGGAGGGAGGGGAAGGAGACAGCAGCTTGTTGCCGTGGAGGGAGGGGAGGGGAAGGAGACAGCAACTTGTTGCCGCGCAGGGGAAGGAGGGGCAGGAGACAGCGGCTTGTTGCCGTGGAGGAAGGGGAGGGAGGGGAAGGAGACAGCGGCTTGTTGCCGCGCAGGGGAGGGAGGGGAAGGAGACAGCGGCTTGTTGCCGCGCAGGGGAGGGAGGGGAAGGAGACAGCGGCTTGTTGCCGCGCAGGGGAGGGGGGTGAAGGAGACAGTGAGAAGGAAGCCTCAGTGCTGATGTGCTGATGGCAATGTGGTTTTATTAAAAAATGTTCAAAAATTAAACAGCTACAAAGAACTACAAAAATGGCCGAGTGCCAATCTTTTTTTTCCACACGGAGCATGCGCGAACGCTGCAACGCGCACGCGCAGCGTTGCCGGCAGGAAAAAAACTAATTTAAATAGTACCCGCCCCCTCCCACTTACAAAATCGGCGCAAGTGTAGGCTCCGCCCCCCCTGGGCGCCGCGCCAAACAGACAAGGAGCTGCAGAACGCTCCAGAATAGCGCGTTTTTTTTCTGGCGCCGTTTTAGGCGTGAAAAACGGGCGCCCAGCTCGGAGGGACGCCCGTTTTTTTATCCTGTGGAAACTTGGGCCCTAATGTGGAGAAATATGAAGTTATCTACTTGGGTAGGAAAAATAGAAAAGCAGAGTATTTTTTAAACGGTGAGAGATTGGGAAATGTTGGTGTTCAGAGGGTGCCCTTGTACAAGAATCACTGAAAGTTAACATGCAGGTACAGCAAGCAATTAAGAAAGCAAATCGTATGTTGGCCTTTATTACAAGAGGATTTGATTATAAGAATAAAGATGTCTTACTGCAATTATATAGGGGCCCCGGTGAAACCACACCTGGAGTATTGAGTACCGTTTTGGTCTCCTTATCTCTGGTAGGATATACTTGCCATAGAGGGACTGCAACGAAGGTTCACCAGACTGATTCCTGGGAAGGAGGAATTGTACTATGAGGAGAGATTGAGTAGACTAGGCCTATATCATGGTTCATCAGTCATTGAAGGTTGGCATGCAGGTATAGCAGGCGGTGAAGAAGGCAAATAGTATGTTGGCCTTCATAGCAAAGGGATTTGAGAAAAAAGGAGCAGGGAAGTCTTACTGCAGTTGTACAGGGCCTTGGTGAGCCCCCACCTGGAATATTGTGTTCAGTTTTGATCTCCTAATCTGAGGAAGGACGTTCTTGCTATTGAGGGAGTGCAGCGAAGATTCACCAGACTGATTCCTGGGATGGCAGGACTGACATATGAGGAGAGACTGGATCGACTGGGCCTGTATTCACTGGATTTTAGAAGGATGAGAGGGGATCTCATAGAAACATATAAAATTCTGACTGGACTGGACAAGTTAGATGCAGGAAAAATTTTCCCGATGTTGGGGAAGTCCAGAACCAGGGGACACAGTCTAAGGATAAGGGGTAAGCCATTTAGGACTGAGATGAGGAGGAACTTCTTCACTCAGACAGTTGTTAACCTGTGGAATTCCCTACCGCAGAGAGTTGTTGATGCCAGTTCATTGGATGTATTCAAGAGGGAGTTAGATATGGCCCTTGCGGCTAAAGGGATCAAGGGGTATGGAGAGAAAGCAGGAATGTGGTACTGAAGGAATGATCAGCCATCATCTTATTGAATGGTGGTGCAGGCTCGAACTGCCGGATGGCCTAATCCTGCACCTATTTTCTATGTTTCTATGTTCTCTGGAGTTTAAAAGAATGAGTTCTCATTGGAACAGAGGAGGTTGAGAGGGGCCCTCATTGAGGTGGACAAAATATTGAGGGGCCTGGACATAGTGGATAGTAAGGGTCTATTTCCATTGGTGGAGGGGTCTATTTCAAGGGGACATAGTTTTAAGGTGGTTGGTGGAATGTTTAGAGGGGATTTGAGGGGGGCTTCTTTACGCAGAGGGTTTTGGGGATCTGGAACTCACTGCCTGGAAGAGTGAGGATGCAGAAAGCCTCACCATTTTTAAGAAATAGTTGGATGGGCACTTAAAGTGGAGTAACCTGCAGGGTTATGGAGATAGAGCTGGTATTTGGGATTAGACTGGATGGAGCAGATATAATGGTAAGTACTGCAGGGAATAGAATACGACCAGGATGATCTCCTGGACTAGTTTCGATTGCCTGGATGGGACGGAGAGGAATTTTCCCAGATTTTTTCTCGCTAAATTGGCCTGGGATTTTATCTGGTTTTTGCCTCTCCCAGGAGGTCGCATGCCTCTGGTTGGGGTTGAGTGTAGAATGTTTTAGTATAAGGGGTGTCGCAGTTGTGGTGAGGCGGACTGGTTGGGTTGGGTACTCCTAGCCTTTCTGTCGTTGTTCATAGGTTTATATGTAACCTTTAGGGCTGCTGACCAAGGCCGTGTGGCTCTTTGTCAGCCGGCGCATGGGTCGAAATGGCCTTTTTCTGCGCTGTAAATTTCGATGTTTCGATGTTTCTATGAGAGGTGATCAAATTGAAACATACAACGTTCTTACAGGGCTTGATAGGGTAGATGCAGGGAGGATATTTCCCCTGGCTGAGGCGTCCAGAACCAGGGGTCACAATCTCAGAATAAGGGGGCGGCCATTTAGGACTGCGACTAGGAGGAATTTCTTCACTCAGAGGGTGATGAATCTTTGGAATTCTCTACCCCAGAGGGCTATGGAGGCTCAGTCGTTGAGTACATTCAAGACAGAGGTCGATAACTTTTAGGATATTAAGGGAATCAAGGGATATGGGGATAGTGAAGGAAGTTGGAGTTGAGGTTGAAGATCAGCCATGATCTTATTGAATGGTGGAGCAGGCTCGAGGGGCCAAATGGCCTGCTCCTAATTCTTATGTTCTTAGGTTCCCTTCTCCCTCATATGCTTATTTCGCTTCCCCTTAAATGCATCTATATAATTTGCCTCAACTACTCCCTGTGGTAGCCTATTTGACCGAAAGTCAAAAATCATCCAAATCGGAAATGAAGTGTCTATTTGCTTTGGGAAGGTGGGGCACCATGAGGATGAGCATGTTGAGCGACATGGAGGGAGTGTAGGGGATGTGGTGGTTGGAGGCGGGAGGTTACGTGATGACTGATGGCATCTCAAAGAATAGGTCCAACCAGAGTTGGCAACCCAAGGAATGTATCCAAGATGTGAAATCTATCAAACACCAAATACCCAGGTCACTGAAATGCCACTCTGTTACCCCTGTACTTTGCAGAATAAGCACTAGCTACAGTGCTGATTTCAGTTGTGGGATGGTACAATGGTTAATGCTCGTGGCCCCGGGACCCACCTGGACAGCTGGCTTCCAGCAACACTTCCAAAGGCAGCACCATGCCCAGTGGCAAGTATAAACATCTGACGGCAGATTAGGCAGCTGGGGTGACAGGCCACCATCTTTTTGACGATCAGTAGCAAGATTTAATCGCAAATTATGAACATCAAGCAACTGCACATGAAGCGGAGTGTACCTGGTACTACAACAACAACAACATCATGTATTGTAGTAAAACATCCCAAGGTGCTTCACAGGAGTATTATGAGACAAAAAATTTGACACCGAGCCACATAAGGAGAAATTAGGGCAGGTGACCTGAAAAGCTTGGTGAAAGAGGTAGGTTTTAAGGAGGAAAGCGAGGCGGCGAGAGAGGGAGTTCAGAGCTTGGGGCCTAGGCAACAGAAGGCACGGCCACCAATGGTTGAGTGATTATAATCAGGGATGCTCAAGAGGACAGAATTAGAGGAGTGCAGACATCTCGGGGAGTTGTGGGGCTGGAGGAGATTACAGAGATAGGGAGGGGCGAGGCCATGGAGGGATTTGAAAACAGGGATGAAAATTTTGAAATTGAGGCATTGCTTAACCGGAAGCCAATGTAAGTCAGGAAGCACAGGGGTGATGGGTGAGCGGGACTTGGTGCGACTTAGGACTCGGGCGGCCGAGTTTTGGATCACCTCTTTAATTAGGGTAAAATGTGGTAGGCCAGCCAAGAGTGCGTTGGAATAGTTAAGTCTAGAGGTAACAAAGGCATGGATGAGGGTGTCAGCAGCGGATGAGCTGAGGCAAGGACGGAGACGGGCGATGTTAAGGAGGTCGAAAGTTAATTTCAGAGTCAAATATGACACCAAGGTTGCAAACAGTGTGGTTCAGCTTCAGACAGAAGTCGGAAACAGGGATGGAGTCAGTGGCTAGGGAAAGGAATTTGTGGCGGGGATGAAAAACAATGGCTTCGGTCTTCCCCATCTGCAATTGGAGAAAATTTCTGCTCATCCAGAACCGGATATCGGACAAGCAGTCTGACAATTTAGAGACTATGGAGGGGTCAAGAGAAGTGGTAGAGAGGTAGAGCTGGGTGTCATCAGCGTACATGCGGAAACAGATGCTGTGTTTTCGGATGATGTCGCCAAGGGGCAACATGTAGTTAAGAAATAGGAGGGGGCCAAGGATAGATCCTTGGGGGACACCAGAGGTACCGATGCAGGGGCGGGAAGAGAAGCTGTTGCAGGTGATTCTCTAGCTATGATTAGACAGATAAGAATGGAACCAGGCGAGTACAGTCCCACCCAGCTGGATGATGGGTGGTGAAACGTTGGAGAATGATTAAAAGAACATAAGAATTAGGAACAGGAGTAGGCCATCTAGCCCCTCGAGCCTGCTCCGCCATTCAAAAAGATCATGGCTGATCTGGCCGAGGACTCAGCTCCACTTACCCGCCCGCTCCCCATAACCCTTAATTCCCTTTTTGGTTAAAAATCTATCTATCTGTGATTTGAATATATTCAATGAGCTAGCCTCAACTGCTTCCTTGAGCAGAGAATTCCATAGATTCACAACCCTCTGGGAGAAGAAATTCCTTCTCAACTCGGTTTTAAATTGGCACCCCCATATTTTGAGGCTGTGCCCCCTAGTTCTAGTCTCCCCGACCAGTGGAAACAACCTCTCTGCCTCTATCTTGTCTATCCCTTTCATTATTTTAAATGTTTCTATAACATTACCCCTCATCCTTCTGAACTCCAACGAGCAAAGACCCAGTCTACTCAATCTATCCTCATAAGGTAACCCCCTCATCTCCGGAATCAGCCTAGTGAATCGTCTCTGTACCCCCTCCAAGGCTAGTATATCCTTCCTTAAGTAAGGTGACCAAAACTGCATGCAGTACTCCAGGTGCGGCCTCACCAATACCCTATACAGTTGCAGCAGGACCACCTGCTTTTGTACTCCATCCCTCTCGCAATGAAGGCCAACATTCCATTCGCCTTCCTGATTATCTGCTGCACCTGCAAACTAACCTTTTGGGATTCATGCACAAGGACACCCAGATCCCTCTGCACAGCAGCATGTTGTAATTTCTCCCCATTCAAATATTCCCTTTTACTGTTTTTTTTTCCAAGGTGGATGACCTCACATTTTCCGACATTGTATTCCATCTGCCAAACCTTAGCCCATTCGCTTAACCTATCTAATTCTCTTTACAGCCTCTCTGTGTCCTCTACACAACCCGCTTTCCCACTAATCTTTGTGTCATCTGCAAATTTTGTTACACTACACTCTGTCCCCTCTTCCAGGTCATCTATGTATATTGTAAACAGTTGTGGTCCCAGCACCGATCCCTGTGGCACACCACTAACCACCGATTGCCAACCTGAACAGGACCCATTTATCCTGACTCTCTGCTTTCTGTTAGTTAGCCAATTCTCTATCCATGCTAATACATTTCCTCTGACTCCGCGTACCTTTATCTTTTGCAGTAACCTTTTGTGTGGCACCCTATCGAATGCCTTTTGGAAATCTAAATACACCACATCCATCGGTACACCTCTATCCACCATGCTCGTTATATCCTCAAAGAATTCCAGTAAATTAGTTAAACATGATTTCCCCTTCATGAATCCATGTTGTGTCTGCTTGATTGCACTATTTCTATCTAGATGTCCCGCTATTTCTTCCTTAATGATAGTTTCAAGCATTTTCCCCACTACAGATGTTAAACTAACTGGCCTATAGTTACCTGCCTTTTGTCTGCCCCCCTTTTTTTTTTTAAACAGTGGCGTTACATTAGCTGCTTTCTAATCCGCTGGTACCTCCCCAGAGTCCAGAGAATTTTGGTAGATTATAACGAATGCATCTGCTATAACTTCCGCCATCTCTTTTAATATCCTGGGATGCATTTCATCAGGACCAGGGGACTTGTCTACCTTGAGTCCCCTTAGCCTGTCCAGCACTACCTCCCTCGTGATAGTGATTGTCTCAAGGTCCTCCCTTCCCACATTCCCGTGACCAGCAATTTTTGGCATGATTTTTGTGTCTTCCACTGTGAAGACCGAAGCAAAATAATTGTTTAAGGTCTCAGCCATTTCCACATTTCCCATTATTAAATCCCCCTTCTCATCTTTTAAGGGACCAACATTTACTCTCGTCACTCTCTTCCGTTTTATATATCGGTAAAAACTTTTACTAACTATTTTTATGTTTTGCGCAAGTTTACCTTCGTAATCTATCTTTCCTTTCTTTATTGCTTTCTTAGTTATTCTTTGCTGTCGTTTAAAATTTCCCAAATCTTCTAGTTTCCCACTAACCTTGGCCACCTTATATGCATTGGTTTTTAATTTGATACTCTCCTTTATTTCCTTGGTTATCCACGGCTGGTTATCCCTTCTCTTACCACCCTTCTTTTTCACTGGAATATATTTTTGTTGAGCACGATGAAAGAGCTCCTTAAAAGTCCTCCACTGTTCCTCAATTGTGCCACCGTTTAGTCTGTGTTCCCAGTCTACTTTAGCTAACTCTGCCCTCATCCCACTGTAGTCCCCTTTGTTTAAGCATAGTACGCTCGTTTGAGACACTACTTCCTCACCCTCAATCTGTATTACAAATTCAACCATACTGTGATCACTCATTCCGAGAGGATCTTTTACTAGATCGTTTATTATTCCTGTCTCATTACACAGGACCAGATCTAAGATAGCTTGCACCCTTGTAGGTTCTGTAACATACTGTTCTAAGAAACAATCCCGTATGCATTTTATGAATTCCTCCTCAAGGCCACCCCGTGCGATTTGATTTGACCAATCGATATGTAGGTTAAAATCCCCCATGATTACTGCCGTTCCTTTTTCACATGCCTCCATTATTCCCTTGATTATTGCCCTCCCCACCGTGAAGTTATTATTTGGGGGCCTATAAACTTCGCTCACCAGTGACTTTTTCCCCTTACTATCTCTAATCTCCACCCACAATGATTCAACATTTTGTTCATTAGAGCCAATATCATCTCTCACAACTGCCCTGATATCATCCTTTATTAACAGAGCTACCCCACCTCTTTTCCCTTCTTGTCTATCTTTCCGAATTGTCAGATACCCCTGTATGTTTAATTCCCAGTCTTGGCCACCCTGCAGCCACGTTTCTGTCATGGCCACCAAATCATACCCACTTGTAATGATTTGTGCCGTCAACTCATTTACTTTATTTCGAATGCTGCATGCGTTTAGGTAGAGTGTTTTAATACTAGTTTTGAAACCATGATTTTTAGCTTTGACCCCTCCTGCAGCCCCTTTATATTCATACATATTGTCCCTTCCTATCACCTGGGGTAAGTGTCAACCACAAGTGCTGCTCTGCTCTATTGCCTCCTGCCTTTTGCATTCTTTCTTGAGGTTCTGTTCATCTGCGCTCTCACCCACTCTAACTAGCTCAGAGTCCTCTCCTGAGTTCCGAATACTCCTCGCATTGAGGCACCGAGCTTTCAGGTTTGCCTTTTTATTGCACTTTGACCCTTTAGAATTTTGCTGTACAGTGGCCCTTTTTGTTTTTTGCCTTGGGTTTCTCTGCCCTCCACTTTTACTCATCTCCTTTCTGTCTTTTGCTTTTGTCTCCATTTTGTTTCCCTCTGTCTCCCTGCATTGGTTCCCATCCCCCTGCCATATTAGTTTAACTCCTCCCCAGCAGCACTAGCAAACACTCCCCCGAGGACATTGGTTCCGGTCCTGCCTAGGTGCAGACCGTCCGGTTTGTACTGGTCCCACCTCCACAGAATCGGTTCCAATGCCCCAGTAATTTGAATCCCTCCCTGCTGCACCACTGCTCAAGCCACGTATTCATCTGCGCTATCCTGCGATTCCTACTCTGACTAGCACGTGGCACGGGTAGCAATCCCGAGATTACTACTTTTGAGGTCCTACTTTTTAATTTAGCTCCTAGCTCCTTAAATTTGTCTCGTAGGGCCTCATCCCTTTTTTTGATAGAGTGGTCAAAGGCTGCAGACAAGTCAAGAAGGACGAAGAGGGATAGTTTGTCTTTGTCACAGTCACAAAGGATGTAATTTGTGACTTTGATAAGAGCCATTTTGGTACTGTGGCAGGCGTGGAAACTGGAGGGATTCAAACTTGAAGTTGCGGAAAAGATGGCCGCGGATTTGGGAGGTGACAACACGTTCAAGGACTTTGGAAAGGAAAGGGAGGTTGAAGATGGGACGGTAGTTTGCAAAGACGGAGGGGTCGAGGGTTAACTTTTTGAGGAGAGGGGTGATGACGGCAGATTTCAGGGAGAGGGGGACAGTACCCGAGGAGAACCGTTAACAATGTTGGCTAACATGGGAGCCAGAATAGGAAGTTGGGTGGTCAGCAGTTTTGTGGGAATAGGGTCAAGGGAGCAGGAAGTCGTTCTCATGGACAGGTTGAGCTCGGAGAGGTCAAGAGGGGAGATCGGAGAGAAACTGGAGAAAGATGTGGTCAGGGCTGGGGCAGGGAGGTTATTCAGAGGAAGTTTGGCCCGGTGGGCTAAGGGAAGAAAGGGAAGAGGCAGAGGCGACTGAACGGATGGTCTCAATCTTAGAGACCATGAGCTTCTCATACTTACCTCGGAGGTGACTACACAAAAGGTTCTGCAGCACTAGCAGCTTCTGTTGTGGAGCCAGTAAAAGGTGGGAACGTAGCCCATGATCCTCCTGTTCGTCATTTCCCTGAATGTGCTGACTCACATTGATCCATGGGAGCCGAGCACCATCCCTTCCTTATGCAAGATGCCCTCCATTCTTAGTGTTGAATATGAATTACAAACTATACTACACACAGCTTTGTGCATAATTCTGCTGTTATCTTGAATGTTTTTTGTTTAAAGGGTATAATTATTAGATAATCAGGAATTATTCTCTCTCCTTTCCAGGAATTTCACCCAACGACAAAGGAGGAATGAGAATATCCATCTTCGGTCATGATGAAGGGCGAGTTGGAGGTGATGGTGCTCACAGGATGCTGCTGCTGTTGTCCTTCTCAGTGATAGTTGTGGCTAGGAAGTGCCATCAACGTTAGCTAGATAAGTTGCTGGAGCTCATACTGTAGATGGTACGTACCATAGCCAACTTGTGCAGTGGTGGAGGGGGTGGCTGTTGAATCCCAAGTGGGGTCTTGGGTGAAAAAGAGCTATCCAACCTAATCCCACTTTCCAGCTCTTAGTCTGTAGCCCTGTATATTTGGCACTTCAAGTGCATATCCAAGTACTCTTTAAATGCGATGAGGCTTTCTGCCTCTACCATTCTTTCAGGCAGTGAGTTCCAGACCCCTGCCGCTCTCTGGGTGAAAAGCGTTCTCAACGCCTCTCTAATCCTTCAACCAATTACTTTAAAAATCTATGAATCTTTTGTGCAGGTGGACTAGCATTCATTGAATCAACATTACACCAATGAAACATTTATGCTTTATCAAACTTTTTAACAAACAAAACTACAGCCAGTAAGTTATGATAGGACACCTAATTTCACACTGCTGAGGACGACTCACTTCCTTCAGGACCTTGAACAGCTGCAGTCCATGTGGTGAAGATGTTTCCACAATGCTGTTAAGTAGGGAGTTCAAGGATTTTCATATCAATATATATCTAACTCAGGACGGTGTGTGATTTGGTGGTGATGGTGTTCCCAACAAATCAGTTGCCATTCCCAATGAATCAGTTGCCATTGTCCTGAGTGGTAGAGGTCACGAGTTTGAGAGGTGCTGCCGAAAAATCTTTAGCAACTTGCTGCAGTACATCTTGTAGGCAGTACATGTCGCTCTGCAATCTCTCGCCACTCCTTCACCCCGACCTCACCGCTGTTGCTCATGCTCCAATCACCGACCTGAGTTATGGTGACGTTCAATCCCTCTTCACTGCCGTCGCCCTGCTGAACCAGCTCACACTGCACCTTGAAGTGCTGATGGTCCTTGCAAGTCGGGGCCGCTGTGCCGAATGCCGGGTCGGGCTCCAAGCTGTTACTTTGCTTCGGGACCCAGAAGAGGCGAGGACCCTGGGGCGGTATGGGACAGCAACACTGCAATGTGTGTGCGCACTAGGTCTGCGCAGCAGAGCTGGTCTCCAGTCGTCTTGCCACTGGAACACGATCTAGCTCTGTCGAGCCCTTGTGGTGGCTCATGTGCAACGGCCACCACGTTAAAAAAAGTCCGCGCACAGGCATCTTCCACCCTTCAATATGTTGTTTGGGACCTGGAATATTAGGTCCTTCATTGAAACATCTGTGAACATCCCTTTTTGGCGTGGAAGCAAGTCATCCTCAATACGAGGGACCGCCTATGATGATGAGGCAGTACAAAATGCAGACGACATTGGTGGTGGTGGGGTTGGATGTTTAGGTTCGTGGATGAAATAGCAACCACAAGTAGGCCATTCAGCACATGCGAATTCCACACTTCTACCACCCTTGGTGTAAAGTATTACCTAACTTCTCTCCTGAATGGCCTGGCTGATTTAATGGTTAAGTCCCCTTGTTCGAGACTCCCGGCAGCAAAATAAAACATTTTCTGTCCAGTTTCTCAATGCCTTTGAAAATCCTAAAAACCTCAATCACTCTCTTAACCTTCTATATTCCAGGTAATACAAGCACATTGTGTAATCTCTCCTCATACATGCCAGTCAAACAGACTGCTTGGTCCTGGATGATGCTGAGCTTATGCAGTTGCAGCTGCACCCGTCCAGGCAAGTGGAGAAGCTTTGGGGAGTTAGGGGACCTGTTCTTGTCATCGTGGCATTTATTTGTACTATTCCAGTGGAGTTTCTGGTCAAAGGCGAACCCCACCCCAGGATATTGATGGTGTGGTTGTGAACAGATTGCATGGGTAATAATTTTACAGATTAGTAAAGGCAAGACTGAGCCCACCCTTGCATCAGCTCCTCTATTCTGCATCTTGAATGTTGGAATTAACCACATATATCATGAACTCTGGACCAGTGTCCAATAATTTGATGCAAAGGTGTGATATGGAGCTCCTTCTTAACGTTGCTTCCCAAAATGTTGATGTAACATCTGTTTTGTTTGTCCTTAATATAAAAACTGGAATTATGAAGTGTACACTTATTCAGGTAAGCACAATTTGTCAAATACCGACCCAGATAGAAAGCTCATTAAAAAAGTTAGCCGAGACATAGAATACAAGAGCATGGAGATTATGCTTGAACTGTATAAAACACTAGTTAGGCCACAGCTAGAATACTGCGTGCAGTTCTGGTCATCACATCACAGGAAAGATGTGACTGTACTAGAGAGGGTACAGAGGAGAGTTACAAGGATGTTACCTGGACTGGAGAATTTTAGCTATGAGGAAAGATTGGAAAGGCTGGGGTTGTTTTGAATTTTGTTCTTTGAATATATTTAAGGCGGAGATAGACAGATTTTTGAGCGATAAGGGCGTAAAGGATTATGGGGAGCAGGCAGGTAAGTGGAGCCCATGATCAGATCAGCCATGATCTTATTGAATGGTGGAGCAAGCGCGAGGGGCCAAATGGCT
Organism: Pristiophorus japonicus; assembly: GCF_044704955.1. Lineage (NCBI taxonomy): Eukaryota > Metazoa > Chordata > Chondrichthyes > Pristiophoridae > Pristiophorus > Pristiophorus japonicus. Next base: position 187,045,483 of record NC_091988.1, on the reverse strand, counting down.
TACTCCTGCTCCTATTTCATATGCTCTCTTTGGAACAGAGGAGGCTGAGGGGAGACCTTATTCACGTGTATAAAATTATCAGGGGCCAAGATAGAGTGGATAGGAAGGACCCATGTTTCCCTTAGCTGAGGGGTCAATAACCAGGGGGCATAAATTTAAAGTAATTGACAGGAGGTTTCGAGGGGATTTGAGGGAAAATATTTTCACCCAGAGGGTGCAGGGGGTCTGGAACTCACTGCCCGAAAGGATGGTAGAGGCAGAAACCCTCACCACATTTAAAAAGTACTTGGATATACACTTGAAGTGTCATAACCTGCAGGGCTGCAGACCAAGAGCTGGAAAGTGGGATTAGGCTGGGTAGCTCTTTGTCGGCCGGCACGGACATGATGGGCCGAATGCCTCCTTCCGTGCTATAAATTTCTACGATTCTAGTGTTGAGCTTCACTGTACTAGGCTTGTACAGCGCTTCCCTGTGACTCCCGAGTGACAACAATGTGGTTGATCAGGAATTAGTAGTAAACTAAATGCACTTTCGTTTCTCAGCAGTCACAAAGTACAAAATGGATGGCAAAAATTGTAATCAATTGTATATTTATTAATAAGTCTAGAACAATTTTTCGTATCATATAAAATATCCAACATTTTTGATTGAGACAATTTGAAACAGTGCAGCCCGCCCCAGCTAGTCTCCTTCCACCCCTGCATAAATTTCTCGTTTCGCCACGCTCAGGAGTGGGGTCTACTGACACACATTTTATATGGCAAGCGGAGAGCAAGTATGCACAAAATTGTTATTTGTTTTATATGGAAAAAGGACAGAGAGAGCAGAATTCCATAGATATTGTCCCATTGGCTTGGGTTTCTTTGGTGGGGGGGGGGGGGGGGGGGGGGGAAGAACCAGGAACAGAGATAGGAAAAAAATGGAGCAGTACTATTTAAATTCCTCACTCATGTCCACTATTGGTCGGAGACCAACAATGCAGCAGTAAAACATTTGTAGCATTGCCAGAGAAACGCATAGTAAATATAAATATTAAGTCGATAACCAATATCCACAAACCCATTTCCCATCCCACAAGTGCAGTGCACAGTAGGAAACAGTAGTCAGAACACAGCACATGTATATAGTGCAAAAAGAACTTGCATTTATGTAGCACCTTTCACTACCTCAGGCCACTCCAAAGCCAAAGAAGATCTTATTGAATTGTAGTCACCAATGCTCCCTTTAATTTTTCGGGGGACGCGCGGCCTCTTTAACAGGCTGCTGCGCCCATTCAAATTCCCGCGCATGCGCTGTTTTTCCTATTGTAAAGCCGTCAAGTCAGCTGCGTGGTTAAGGGGAACATTGGTCGTCATTGTTGTAATGTAGGAAAGAAGAAAAACTTGCATTTCTATAGCACCTTTCACTACTTCAGGACATCCCAAAGCGTTTTACAGTCAATTAAGTGCTTTTGGAAGTGTAGGCACTATTGTAACGCCAGGTATATTACATTAAAACATTATTAGAAACAAGAATCAACTTCAACAGAGTTTAGGAATGACAGAATTGTAAGGAACACTTTTTAAACTCCCCTCTTCATCTATTTTCTCCTTCTCTCGCAACTACAGAATCAACCTTGGTCGAGAGGCAACTGCTTTGCTGTTCTGCGATTGACAATTAAGCTCGACAGTAACCCACAGTGACACGATGGAAAGTACACAGCTGCTCCACAATGGTTGATGTTAACAATTCATCTAAACTCATACCTCACCATGCTTCTGAGAAACATCTCAAAGTGCTTCACAATAAATTGAATATTATCTCGGAAAATGCAGCAGAAAATTTGCAACACAGCAAGATCACACATTGTGAACGGCCCGTTAGTTTGTTTCTGTGGGATTCGAGGAGGGAGGAATGCTGACCAGGATGGAAGGGAACCTCACACGCCTTCTTCGAGCAGTGCCCTGGGATCATTAATGTCCACCACAACAGACAGATGGTGTCTCCATCCAACGTCTCAGCCAAAAGACAGCACCCCTGACAATGCAGCACTTCCCTCAGCACTGCATTGAGTGAAGACGTGCTAAAGGTCATGGAGTGAGACTTGAATCCACAACCTTCACTCAGATGAAGTTTGGTAAGTACACTCTCCAGCAATCCAAACTAATTTTCTACCTTCCTCTGGGAACTGAGTCCTTGCAACGGTATGGGTGCCACAGCCAGCAGATACCCTCCAGTTTCTCACACAGATGGACATTATCCAAACGCCAACCTCGACCGCTCGTGTCAGGAGGCTAATATGCAGCTGCAGGCAGCATAGCTGAGCCTCATCCCACCCAGACATGTACCTCTAAGCAAGGGGTTACCGGAGAGCCATCAGCCGTGTAAATCCTGGCCAACAATACCAATTCTATCGCCACCCCGGTTGAGATCAGCTCATTCAATGCTGACCTGCTGTCCACGGCTCATGTACTCGCTTTGCTAAAATCTGCAGAGCTGTATATTTTATCTTTAATGCGGTTAATAAGACTACGCTGTTTCTCCCCCACCCCAATCTCCAAGGTACAAGGGGAAGACAGTGTGTTCAGCAGCCACAAATCTAATTTAATCACATCAGCCAGTGAAATGCAGTCAAATGAAGGACTGCTCCCATCCCGTGAAGACCGGGAGATGGGGCGATTCCACTCAGCATCACTAGTTCTGGGTTATTTTGCAGTATTTACATGGGAATTAAATCATTAGTCGTGAAATCACAAGGAAACATGCTGACTTCAGTCACAGCAATTGATTTTGGCTTCCCCGATAGAAATTGGCTAGAAAGGAGCAGGCTGAAAGGGGAGGGTGACCCGACAGTGGTCTTCAAGACAATGAAGGGGTTGCGATAGGATAGACGTAGAGAAGATGTTTCCACTTATGGAGGTATCCAAAACTAGGGGCCATCAATACAAGATAGTGACTATTAAATCCAATAGGGAATTCAGGAGAAACTTCTTTATTCAGAGAGTGGTTGAGAATATCGAACCCGCTACCACAGGAAGTGGTTGAGGTAAATAGCACAGATCCACTGAAGGGGAAGTGAGACAAACACATGAGAAAGGAATAGGATATGTTGATGGGGTGAGATGAAGAGGGATGGGAGGAGGCCCGTGTGAAGCTTAAACACCAGCACGGATCAGTTGGGCCTATTGGCCCGTCTTTTGATGTAATTTGATGTTTGTAGGTAAACTTAAATTGTTTGCAGGACTTTGGTCTGAAATAGGGAATCCAGAAGAGAAGACCACAGCTCAAGAAAGGTTTAAAATCATTTATGAACCACACATCTAATTATACAATTCCTCCTCCAAACATATCGGGATACATTGAAGAAATCAGCCAGGTTCCCGAATAGCTCAGTCAGTAAAGGCAGTGCAGACAAGGTCACAGGTTCGACTGCTGGTTTGTGCTAGATTAGCTAACCTTGGCTAAACTAGCATTAGGGAGCTATAACTGACACTTATCCCAGTGAGAGATTAAAACAAATTACATCATTGGGAGTTTCCACCTCAGAGATCCCTGCTAGAAAGTACATGTTTATGTCGGGAGGGATTAGGCTTCGTTTTAATGCAGTATCCTAACGTGGATAGCCTGGCCATTTGAATTAAGTAACAAGGGGGTCTCGGATACCCAGAGAACAAATCTCAGCCCGTCAATGACTTCAGGAGGAGAGTAAATTGCATTAAAAAAATTATTTCCACAAACAATTTTAAAAGGTGCAATTTTAAAAGAAGGTGCAGGTGCAGAGAGATCTAGGGATGTGCGTATAGAAATCTTTGAAGGTAACAAGACAAATTGAGAAGGCTGTTAAAAAAAAAGCATCTGGAATCCTTGGCTTTATAAAGAGAGAGAGAGAGAGAGAGAGAGAGAGAGAGAGCGAGCAAAACCAAGAGAGTGATGCTAAACCTTCACAAATCACTGGTTAGGCCTCAGCTGGAGTATTGTGTACCGTTCTGGGCATCATACTTTACGAATGATGTTGAGGCCTTGCAGAGGCTACAGAGGAGATTTACTAGAATAGTACCAGGAATGAGGGACTTCAATTATGTGGAGAGATTGGAGAAGCTGTGATTGTTCTCCTCAGAGCAGAGAAGATTAAGGGGAGATTTAATAGAGGTGTTCAGAACTAGGAGGGGTTTTGAGGGTAACTAAGGAGAAACTGTTTCCACTGATGGGTGGGTCGGTAACCAGAGGACACAGATTTAAGGTAATTGGCAAAGAACCAGAAGGGAGATGTGGAGAATTTTTTTAATGCAGCGAGTTGCTGTGATCTGGAACACGCTGCCTGAAAGGGCGATGGAAGCAGATTCAGTCGTGACTTTCAAAAGGGAATTGGATGAATACTTGAAGGGGAAAAGATTTGCAGGGCTACGGGGAAAGAGCGGGGGCAGGGGGACTAATTAGATAGCTCTTTCAAAGTGCCACCACAGGCACGATTGGCCAAATGGCTTCCTTCAGTGCTGCATGATGCTATGAATTGGCTATACTCAAAATACGTAATATTTTGCAGCCAAGAATGTGTGGATTATACACTGTGACTGCCTTACCATTTCATTGAGTTTTGATGCTGATGAACAGGAAGCCAGGTGAAGAAGAACAAGGCATAAGTGCATATAGACACCTAAAACTAACCACCTCTAAAGCCAATTAGGGATAGCCGAGTAATTACAGAATTAATCAACAAGGTGGCTGTCAAAACATTTTTGAGTGAGAGAAACAGACTTTATTTCCCCATTATTGCATCATGCGACTATCAGGATGGTAGATGGACCTTGATCTTTCTTTCATCCACCAATTCCTTCCACTGCTCTCGGTCTCCCATTCCAGTTTGTCCCTTCAGTAGCTTTGCTCTTTTTATGCACTTTCAACCCTTTATGCATCACTCAGATGACATTTGGTCGGTACACTCTCCAGCAATCTCGACCAAAGTTCTACCCTCCCCTATGGAACAGAGTCATTGCAACGGTGTGGTGCCACAGGCCGCAGATTCCCAAGAGCAGTTTGCTTCAATTTAAAACACCATATTAAAAAAAAAATCCACCCTTAATTCAAAGTTGCTTAATTCAGGTTACCGCACAAGTCACCTTTTAATACACTTTGTTGTGCTATTTTCAATCACAATTTAAACTATTGGCCAATTTCAATTTTTTTTTTTAAAGTTGCAAAAAAACCCCACAACTTTGAATGCTCTGTTTTAGGCAGAGTTACCCAGGTTGTATAAATAATGTGCTACAAGGATTAGGGATGTATGAAAAATAAATTAGTCTGATGGCAGGTCACGTAACAGATCCTGCAGCTGTGTCAGCCTGACTTAGCCGTGTATTCAATATATCAAAACATTCCACAAACAACAGAATCTTTTCTGGTGAGCAGTGTTGGCCAACAGCAGATTCGACAACACGAGAAATGTTTTGAGATCCAAGTCAAAAAGCAGGTTGGGCGACTGAGCATCGGCACACCAACAGCCAGCCATTTCTCCCAGAGAAAGTTGGCGAAAGAGAGACCAGCAGAAAGAGACATTGATGAATCACGCGCTTGCAATTTGCGTCTTAGCTTCTATGCCTCCCCGCTCGTCTTTAAAGAAGTGACATCCCAAGTGGATTGTGAAAAGTCCTACAATGTACTGAGTGTCGAGGGGAGGAGATGTTAACGTTGCCAATGTTCCCTCAAAATCGTTTTTGTTGTGCGTGACTGTTTATTTCGATGTGGGGTCCCTTGAAATCTCTGCGCACGTGCTATTTCAAACGGAAAAGCTTGCGAGTGGCCTTGGCAGAGTGGAGCGGGAGTGAGGAGTGAGGGGCGGGATCGAGGAGGCGAGAGCGAGGAGCGAGATCATGGAGTGAGAATGAGGAGCGGGGAGGCGAGAGTGAGGAGGTGAGGATTGGGAGATTACTGCAGATTACTGCACGTTCGTGCATGCTTGCAACTTGGAGGGAACACTGAACGCTGCCCCAGTAATTATTTTCCTTTTATCGGGCACTGCCAGCACCGTAAACAACAACTGATCTTTCACTTTATTCCCCAGTTTTCGATTGTCTTGGTCCTTTCTGTCCAAACTGAAAGGTGATGATAAATCTTTGGTCGTGAACAGCCTATCCCCCCCTACCCCCACCACCACCACCCCCTCCACAAACCCCAGCTCAAGCGAAAGGATGGGAAAACATTTCTACTGAACCATTGTAATTTTAATGCTGCCTTCTGTACACACTTCAGGCGATCTGCAAGCTCAGGTAAGATAGGGCGTGTCCAGGACCGCCACCCCAGCAGAAACTCCGCCATCAGCAAACTCGGTGCTCTTTGTGCGCAGCAGGTGGCCTGTGCTTCTGTTCATGACATATTCATCACACCTCCTATAAAGATAGAAACACGGAGAGTTAACAGGGAGGGAAAAAAAACAAACACAAATCTACGTGACACACCTTTTTATCTCCCAGCTACCCCCCCCCCCCGCCCCACCCAATTTCCTCCCTTCCTAGTTGCCAATCAGTAACTCGTGGGGTGCTGCAGGGATCAGTGCTGGGACCCCAACTATTTACAATCTAAATTAACAACTTGGAAGAAGGGATCGAGTGTAACGTAGCCAAGTTTGCTGACGATACAAAGGTGGGAGGAAAAGCGATGTGTGAGGAGGACACACAAAATCTGCAAAAGGACATAGACAGGCTAAGTGAGTGGGAAAAAATTTGGCAGATGGAGTATCATGTTGGAAAGTGTGAGGTCATGCACTTTGGCAGAAAAAAAAATCAAAGAGCAAGTTATTATTTAAATGGAGAAAGATTAAAGTGCCGCAGTACAGCGGGACCTGGGGGTACTTGTGCATGAAACGCAAAAGGATAGTATGCAGGTACAGCAAGTGATCAGGAAGGACAATGGTATCTTGGTCTTTATTGCAATGGGGATGGAGTATAAAAGCAGGGATGTCTTGCTACAGTTATACAGGGTATTGGTGAGGCCACACCTGGAATACTGTGTGCAGTTTTGGTTTCCATATTTACAAAAGGATATATTTGGAGGCAGTTCAGAGAAGGTTCAAGAGGTGGATTCCGGAGATGAGGGGGTTGATTTACGAGGAAAGGTCGAGTAGGTTGGGCCTCTACTTACTGGAATTCAGAAGAATGAGAGGTGATCTTATCAAAACGTATAAGAATATGAGGGGGCTTTGCAAGGTGGATGCAGAGAGGATGTTTCCATTGATGAGGGAGACTCGAACTAGAGGGCATGATCTTAGAATAAGTGGCCGCCCATTTAAAAATGATTTGAGGAGAAATTTCCTCAGAGGGTTGTGAATCTGTGGAATTCGCTGCCTCAGAGAGCTGTGGAAGCTGGGACATTGAATAAATTTAAGACAGAAATAGACAGTTTCTGAAACGATAAGGGAATAAGGGGTTATGGGGAGCAGGCAGGGAAGTGGAGCTGAGTCCATGATCGGATTAGCCATGATCATATTAATTGGCGGAGCAGGCTCGAGGGGCCGTATGACCTACTCCTGTTCCTATTTCTAATGTTCTTATGCTCTTCCTCTGCTGAAGGTATTGACTCCTTGTTGAGGCAGAGTGCCATATATACAAGTGGAGATACAAAATTTAATTCCAAAAAAAGAGAGCACATATTCCTGCGGGTGGTTCCTTACCCTTCTGACAAAGTGTCATCGACCTGAAATGTTAACTCTGTCTCTCTCCACAGATGCTGCCTGACCCGCTGAGATTTCCAACGTTCTCTGTTTTTATGCCATAGATAGACGTGCACACCCAGCCAAATCTTGCCCTAAATTGGCAATTCTACATGCGAGAGCCTTGACCAAGAGCATTACCAGCAATATTCCCTCGAAGCAATCACAAGGATCCTGCACACACCGCTCACCGGTTTCTCCACTGCAAGTGCCGCGCATGCGCGGAAATTTAAAGGGACCGCGCACCTAAAGAAACGGGCCGTGCAGACTGAAACGCAGCTTCCGGGGAACATCGGTTTTACTAAACTCGCCAACTATGGAGCAGAGTTTTGTCCTTGGCCAAAAAGCGGCGCACATGAACTTACAGCGGGGGCAGTCGGAACAGTTACTTTGTTCGATTTGCCTCTTCCCAACACTCTTTCTGCTCCACCCTGAATTCAGGCGCACAGACCATAGAGGGGCCCTCCGGGAAGTACCGCCGCAACCACCCAGGAAACGTGCACCGCTCTCTCCGCACCGTGCTTGTTGTACAACAACCCTCAACAAAGCAGCGGAGCATCTCGGCTTCTCTTACTGATCAGCAGCTCACGGTCAAGAGGTTTGCTAAGCTTTCGAGTGAACAGCAGACAGCTCATTTCAATCTCCTTTCAATTGCACTCCAGACTGGCAGAAATAAATTTTGATTAAAAAAAAAACATATTCCTGCTGTGGTTCCTTACCCTGCCACCTGTCACAAGAAGCACAACCATCACAAGCACACACCAAAAGACACAACACTAGCCCTTTGAAAACCTCTCTATAGACATCCACATTTATAACGGGCAGTCGCTTATATCGGCCAAAAAAAGCGAAAAACTATTAGACATTTGCATTAATGGCTATTTCAAAGTGGTTGGTTAGAGCATCTCAAACACTCTGTTTATTTTGTGCAGGAACAGCTGTGTTTACGAGCTGGCACCTCGTTAAGTTACAATGAAGCACAAAAAGTAGCACCTCTTTACTCAATGGGTAACTGGGCATTGTTAAACCGTTTTAAATCCCAGTAAGCAACGCTCACTTTAATTTTATTGAGAGTGCATGGCCCCTTTAAGGGGCTGCGCGGCCCATGCGCGGGTTTTTCCTATTGTAAAGCCGGCAAGCGGCCTGCACGGGAGCGCCAAACAGTTTCGCAATTGCGCAGCTTAAAGGGAACGTTGCCTGTAAGTGGTGTGGGGTTGCAGTTTGTACTAAAGTCAGACTGCAGTCACAAACATGACTTCACTAGCGATCTACAGGATATAGAGTACTGTAACAGCGCTACCCCGCCATCGCGTGCAACGGGCAAATTGTTTTCGCATGAACCCGCCAGCTATAACCAGAGGGGACAGAAGAACAGAAGAATTAGGAGCACGAGTTTGGCCCCTCGAGCCTGTTCTCCCATTCAATAAGATCATGACTGAACTTCGACTTCAACACCACTTTCCTGCACTATCCCCATATCTCTTGATTCCCTCAATATTCAAAAATCTATCGATCCCTTATCCGAGACAGGATCAGAATGGGCCACACGTGGCTGAAAAGCCGGTTTACACGCAAAGGTTCTGGTGGTCTGCTCATCCCTGCAACATAATGCCGCAGTGAGAGTCCAAGAAAGAGTCTCTCGGGTACATTTTAAAGCACTTCACATTCAAATAATTATTTTGTAAAGCAGCGAGTGTTGTTACATAGGCAAACTGGCCGCTATATTTCATGCAGCAAGATCCCATAACTGCAATGAATGATAAGAACATAAGAATCAGGGGCAGAAGTAGGCCATACGGCCCCTCGAGCCTGCTCCGTCATTTAATAAGACCATGGCTGCTCTTCAACCTCAACTCCACTTTCCCGCCCGATCTCCATATCCCTTGATTCTCTAGAGTCCAAAAATGTATCGATCTCATCCTTGAATACATTCAACGATTGAGCATCCACAGCTCTTTGGGGCAGAGAATTCCAAAGATTCACAACCCTCTGAGTGAAGAAATTCCTCCTCATCTCAGTCCAAAATAGCCGACCCCTTACCCTGAGACTATGCCCCCTAGTTCTAGAATCTCCAGCCAGGGGAAACAATCTCTCAGAATTTATCCTGCCATTCCTAGTAATATTGGTATAGATCAGAGCAGTGTTGGCCGTGACACTGGGAGAACTCCCAGTTTGCCTTCAAATGCCTAACCCACTAGAACAGACCGTATCTGAAGGCTGGCGCCCTCTGCAGTGTCGATCTGGGGCTTGGGCGCGGAGCTTGGACCCACAGGTGACCAACTGAGTGAGCACCTGCAGCAGAAAATGGGAGTGAGGGCGGAGTGAGAAAGGACAGAGCGCAATTGACAAGAAATCAAGATCTTTCCTTACCGGATGTAGACTCCAAACACTCCCAACTCAACCACACACTCCGACAGCTTCAAAGCGGCTCCTTGATGCAGCAAGTAATTCTTCAATACCTGCGGCTTGATCCTGTCCATCAGGATATACGCTGATCTCGTTGGCCCGTCTTTAATGGTTCCAAGAAGCTGCCTGAGCTCTTCTCCAAAAATGTTGTTTCCTGACAGCAACGTGAAGAGCGTGAATTAAATACACAACACCTTGGTCAGAAAAAAATATATATATATATAACATCTACTTCCGCCAACCAATGGTTCCATCCTTTAAATGGACAACATGCATTTCGATATGTAGCAAACACCCCAGGATGTTTCACAAGAGGTAGAGAAAAAAAATGAATGGAGCAGAATGAGGGGAGGTGTAATGTGGGCACCTGTGAGTTCACAGGTTGGTAGAACTGTTGAATTGGGAGTGGCTTAGCCAGTCATGTGATGTTCACAAGACTCAATAAAACCCCAGCCAGTTGAGTTTGGGGCGACCAATGACGAGGCAGGTGGTTGTGAGCCTGGTGGATGAACTGATAATGTGTAGTATGATGGATAAACCTTTGCTAATAAACCAACTAGTTGTTAATAGCAATGTGTTGTTATGAATTCTTAAGCAAAGAACCCATGAAGCAAATACATTACAGGAGGGAACTGAAGACATGATTGAAAAGGTAGGTTCTGAGTGCGCTCTATCTCCGATTGTGCCCTAGCTTGCTGCCACTCTGACCTGCCCTAATGCAGCTGGCACATCTCCTGTAATGGCGTCTCCCACCACCATGTGGTCATATTGGGTGCAGTCCACAAATGCATTCTTGGTCCCCTCCTATTCCTCATCTACATGCTTCCCAAACCCAATTTCACTCCCCCATCACTCCTTCAGCACCACTATGTTTATCCGACTGCTTTGCCAGTAACAAGTCCTGGATCAACAAGAATTTCCTTTCAACACAACATCGGCAAGACGAGAGCCATCTTTGTTCACCTCTGGCCATAAGCTCTGCACCACAACACCTGCCTCCTGGACAGCTCCCTCAGACCAATAACTTCGGTGTGGACCCTGAGCGGAGCTTCAAACTCCATGTCAGCGGTGACTCAGCAGGTAGCACTCTCGCCTCGGAGTCAGAAGGTTGTGGGTTCAAGTCTCACTCCAGGAACTTTGAGCACATAAATCCAGGCTGACATTCCAGTGCAGTGCTGAGGGAGTGCTGCACTGTCGGAAGTGACGTCTTTCGTATAAGACGGTATCCTTATCCAATTTTCCTCTCGGCACTGCGCCCAGGTGATCCTTTGAGCCCCGAGCACCATTGGAAAATTTGGCCTCGGATTTAAAATAAGAGCTCAACATCATCTTACCTCCTCCCTCCCTCTGTGGTTTCAGCACAAAGCGTTCTGGTTCTTCCATTGCTTGCGCTATAATTGCATCACCCTCAGGACCCTGTCACCAGAGAGAAAATTCTAGTTAAATTATTAATCGTTTCTGGAGGTGCCTGGCAAGTGTTAACTTGCAGGTTAATGTTCCTCCATTTGCTAAGAACCGGTTTTATCTTCACACTGACTGCTTTGCTCATGTGGGTATACCCACTTGCTGCTCAAAATCTTCCCTCTCCTCCCCATCCTCTAATTTTCTCCTCCATTCCTTCCTCCCCTGAAGCACTCAGTTGGGTTGGAGTTGAGTTGCCCGTGTACAAACGGACCTCCAAGTACCCTCACTCGGGAACACTTCCTCTCCCTTTTCTTCCCATTCTCCCCACCCACCCCCATCCCTCCACACCAATTCTACCACTGGGCATCAACTCCTCTTGTGGGTATCCTCTGATACCTTACCCAAGCAGCCATTTCATACATGAGCCTCGACACTGCGTTAGCAAGCTTCAAGATACATCACTATTGAGTTTGTTCCTGTATTCATGTGAAGGAGGTGGGAAATAGACAGATTTTTGAACGATAAGAGAGTCAAGGGTTACGGGGAGCGGGCGGGGAAGTGGAGTTGAGGCCAGGATCAGATCAGCCATGATTTTATTGAATGGCGGAGCAGGCTCGAGGGGCCAAATGGAATACTTCTGCTCCTATTTCTTATGTTCTTATGTAAGAGCACACGCGTCAGGCACTCCTGCTGCTGCCTAATTGAGCTTAGATGCTGCAGCACAGACTGTGGGGATGATCTGAAGCTTCGACTTCCTGGGTCTGCATTGACTCGGCTTTTATTCCCTCGAGTATAGAAAATTAAGGGGTGATCTAATTGAGGTGTTTAAGATGATTAAAGGAGTTGATAAGGTAGAGAGAGAGAGAAAGAGAAAGAGAAAGAGAAAGAGAAAAAGAGAAAAAGAGAAAAAGAGAAAAAGAGAAAAAGAGAAAAAGAGAAAGAGGAGAGAGAGACAGAGACAGAGGGTGCAGAAAAGATTTATTGGAATGGTTTCAGAGACGAGGGACTTCAGTTACGTGGATAGACCGGAGAAGCTGGGGCTGTTCTCCTTGGAGCAGAGAAGGTTGAGAGGAGATTTGATAGAGGTGTTCAAAATCATGAGGTGTCTGGACAGAGTAGATAGAGAGAGACTGTTCCCATTGGCAGAAGGGTCGAGAACCAGAGGACACAGATTTAAGGTGAAGGCAGAAGAACCAAAGGTGACATGAGGAAAAACTTTCTTTACGCAGCGAGTGGTTAGGATCTCGAATTCAGTGCCTGAAGGGGTGGTGGAGGCAGACTCAATCGTGGCTTTTAAAAGGGAGTTGGATAAGTACCCGAAGGAAGAAATTTGCAGGGTTACGGGGAAAGGGCAGGGGAGTGGGACTGGCTGAGGTGCTCTTGCAGAGGGCCGGCACGGGCTCGATGGGCCGAATGGCCTCCTTCTGTGCTGTAACCATTCTGTGATTCTGTGGTGGGGAAAGTCAGAACAAGGGGACATAACCTTAAAGTTAGAGGTGATGTCAAGAAGCACTTCACACAAAGGGTGGTGCTAGAATTCTGGAACTCTATTCCTCCCCTCCCCCCCGCAACCCCACCCCACAAAAAAAAAAGCTGTTGGGGGACAATTCAAAATGTCAAAACGGAGACCGATAGATTTTTGTTAGGCAAGGGTATTCTGGGTTACAGAACCTCGCTCACCTGCCCGACCTGACCTGTGAGGGAGCAGCAACCGACAGCGGGGATAAAAGCAGCAGCAGCAGCCAGCCACCACAGGGAACAGCACGAGCAGGTAAGGGAGGGCGACAATGGAGAACAGGGCAAATACATCCAACGTCATAGGAAGGCAGGAAAGTGATTGGCCAGTTAGTTGGTGAGTTTTTCTCTCTCTTTTCTTGCTATAAATTCGGGGCTGGGATTAATAACTAAAAACTTAAGTCTAATTAATTAAGTACATTAGAGATGTCAGGGCAGACGATATGTTACTGCTGTTGCATGTGAGAGCTGGTTGACCCCATTGAGGTCCACAGCGACCACATCTGCAGCGAGTGTCTGCAGTTTGAGGAACTTCAGCTCCGTGTTGATGAGCTGCAGACACTGCGACACATCCGGGGCCAGGGGAGGGGGGGGGGGGTGTGCGAGTTATCGGGACGCCGCGATCCAGGAACTAGTCACACCAATTAGATTAATTAATTAATTCAGATTTGGTCCGTGGTCAGGGACAGGAGGGTGTGACTACAAGCGAGGCAGGTATGGGGACTCAGGAGGTAGTGATGGAGGAGCCTCGGCCCTTGCTCTTGTCCAACATGTTCGAGGCTCTTACTCGCTGTGTGGACGAGAGCAGGGACTGCAGGGCGGATGAGCAAACTGACCACAGCATTGTTGTACGGGGGGGCCACTCAAGTGGGGGAAATAAAAAGAAACATTGTAGTGGTAGGGGACAGTATCATTCGGGGGATAGATACAGTTCTCTGCTGCTGAGAGCATGAGTCCCGAAGGCTGTGTTGCCTGCCCGGTGCCAGGGTTAAGGACATCTCCACTTGGCTGGAGAGGAACTTGGAATGGGAGGGGGAAGATCTAGTTGTCATGGTCCACGTGGGTACCAACAACATAGGTAGGACAAAGAAAGGAGGTTCTGCTGAGGGATTATAAGCAGCGAGGGGCTAAATTACAAAGCAGAACCACAAAGGTATTAATCTCTGGATTACTACCCGAGCCACAAGCAAATTTGCATAGGGGGAATAAGATCAGAGAATTAAACATGTGTCTCAAGGTTTGGTGTGGGAGAAATGAGTTTTGGTTTGTGGGACACTGGCACCAGTACTGGGGTAAGAGGGAGCTGTTCCGTTGGGACGGGCTCCACTTAGACTGTGCTGGGACTAGTGTCCTGACGAATCAAATAACTAGGGCTGTGGAGAGGGCTTTAAACAAATTAGTGGGGGAGGGGGGGGGGGCGGTGTTAAGGAGGATTCAGGTGCGCGAAAATTTAAAAGTCAAAGAATAAGGAGAAGGCAATAGAGCAGGGTAGCACTGGAGGAAATGAAAACCAGAGCGTGTCAGGAAGGGACAGAATGTATAAATATAAAAGGTGGATCAGAAAGTGGGGTCAAAGCAGGAAAAAAAATGGTAAAAAAAACAAATTTAAAAGCTCTTTATCTGAATGCACGCAGCATTCAGAACAAAATAGGAGTTGACAGCACAAATAGGTACAAATAGGTATGATTTGGTAGCCGTTAGAGACATGGTTGCAAAGTGACCAGGACTGGGAATTAAACATTCAGGGGTATTTGACAACTTGGAAGGACAGACAAAAAGGAAAAGGAGGTGGGGTAGCACTGATAATAAAGGGTGCGATCAGTGCATTAGTGAGAAATATTATTGGCTCAGAAGGACGCAAGAACATAATAGGAGCAGGTGTAGGCCATTCGACTCCTCGAGCCTGCTCCGCCATTCAATAAGATCATAGCTGATCTTCTCATGGACTCAGCTCTACTTCCCTACCCACTCCCCATAACCCTTTTATTCCCTTAAATCGCTCAAAAATCTGTCTATCTCCGCCTTAAATAAATTCAATGACCCAGCCTCCCCAGCTCTCTGGGGCAGAGAATTCCATCGATTTACAACCCTCAGAAGAAATTCCTCCTCAACTCAGTTTTAAATGGACAGCCCCTTATTCTGAGACTATCCCCGAGTTTTAGTTTCCCCTATCAGTGGAAATATCCTCTCTGCATCCAACTTGTCGAGCCCCCTCATTATCTTATAGGTTTCAATAAGATCACCTCTCATTCTTCTGAACGCCAATGTGTATAGGCCCAACCTGCAAAATGCTAATCTAAATAACTCTCCTGCACCATTTCCTACTCTATTTTCATAGGACCTCCCTTACAATGCACTCAGGATAAAATATACATTTCCACGAGTGAGACAGACAGGAATATTTCAGGATCACAGTCTGAAGTGCATTTTTGTGAGGGAAAACTCGGTTATCAAAACAGAGTGGGAGCTGCTGCTGCCAATTACAAACAGTGGAGGATCAACAGTTCTTGTTTCATTCCACGTGCCTGTATTCGTATCGCAAACCTCCGCGTGCAACACCACTTTCTTTAAACATCTCGCCATTAGGTGGCAGCATCTACCGTTTTGTGTAACCAGTCACAAGCAACTTCCCCTCCCACTCCCAGAAAGAGCAGACTAGTTTAGAATCTGTTGCAATGGTATGGAGCAACTTTCTTTACCTCATCGATGCTGTACAGACCGACGAAGGTGGCACGGATTCGGTCAACAGATATTGGGCAATCGTGCAGGAACTTCTCCACAACTCCGGGGCGCGTTAACTCCTGTTGTACTTTCTTGGTCCCCGCCAGGTGGGTGGCAATATCCGGGCATTTAATTGCTTTGGAACGCTCAATCAACAATCGTGCTTCCCAACACTAAGCGGAAGATGGGGGGAAAAATGGATATATTATGCTGTGTTAAAGGACAAATCGATATTAAGAATTTTGTGTAAAAAGACTTGCATTTATATAGCGCCTTTCAGGAACCTCAGGATTTCCCAAAGTGCTTCACAGCCAATTAAGTACTTTTGAAGTGTAGTCACTGCTGTAATGCAGGTAACGTGGCAGCCAATTTGCACACAGCAAGCCCCCACAAACTGCAACGTGACAATAACCACATAATCTGGTGCTTTACTGATGTTGATTGAGAGATAAATATTGGCCCAGGACACTGGGGAGAACTCCCCTGCTCTTCTTCGAAATAGTGTCACAGAATCCTGGGAGAGCAGAAGCGACCTCGGTTTAACGTCTCATCCGATAGTGCAGCGCTCCCTCAGCACTGCATTGGAGTGTCAGCCTAGACTAGTGTTCAAATCCACAATCTGCTGACTCAGAGGCGAAAGGGATACCAACTGAGCCACGGCGGACACGGCCATGGCAAGGTGCGCGTGCCCTGGTCACAGTCCTTGTGTCATCTTGACACAATTTCTGGTCACGTTTTTCCATCAAGGTTTGCCATCGTAAATGTCTAGCTCGACAATGGTGACTTGTCAGCTATGGCTCAGTAGGTAGCACCCTCATTCCTTCTGCTCTCAGGTTGGACGCAAAAGATCCCACGGCACTATTTCGAAGAAGAGCAGGGGAGTTATCCCCGGTGTCCTGGCCAATATTTAACCCTCAATCAACATCACTAAAGCAACAGATTATCTGGTCATCATCACATTGCTGTTTGTGGGAGCTTGTTGTGCGCAAATTGGCTGCCGCGTTTCCCACATTACAACAGTGACTACACTTCAAAAGTACTTCATTAACTGTAAAGCGCTAGGAGGCGTCCAGTGGTTGTGAAAGGCGCTATATAAATGCAAGTCATTCTTTCTTCTAACATTCCCATTTCAATTGATGTAGATGCAAGCCCTGGCCACTAGGTGGCTGCGTCGAGTCCATCTTAATTCATACGCCCAAAGAAACCAAACGATCGACTTACAATTACCCTCAGTTGCTTCTGACAGGATTCCAGAGTTTTGCTTCCACCATTCCACGTGGAAGCCTACTGCAAGTTTTAATCAATCTCTGCATGAAGTAGAACTTCCTGACTGTCGGATCTAAATTTACCCACTTGCTCGTCTGAATCCTTGTCCTGCTCCTACTGTTTAATATTGGTAGGATTCCAGATTAACCATTTACTATCTTCTAACTTTTTCCAGGCTCCCTATTGATCTCAGTCTTGAAAGCTTCAATTAACCCCCAGGGGGAAGAGAATTCCAGATTTCCACTACCCCTTTGTATGAAAAAAATTCCTCCTAACTAGCTTAACTCTAAATGGGACACAGAACTCGCCTTTATGCCCGATAGTCTAGTCCATTATTTTAAACAGAACCGAAGCGGGACTTGCGGGTCTGCAGATGCTGGTGTCCGCTCGCCTACCTCCCAACCTTGTCACCACCTTCTATATATTTGGTCGTAACAATTTCAAAATACTGATTACAGAATGTGGAAGATGTTAGAAAAGGGAATGGAGAATTATTTTTGCACAAAGAGATTGCGCGAAAGCACTGGAGAGAAGTATTAGAGAGGGGGCCATTTTGAAGGACATTGGCTCTGTGAAGGAGTCAGCTGACCTGTTGACTGAGTTGGAAGAGGCAGGGAGAGTGAAAAAATACTGACTGTCAAAGAAAGACTTGCATTTATATAGTGCCTTGCGTGACCTCGGGACATCCGTTTACCGATAAAGTATTTCCGATATTGCAATGTAGGAAATGCGGCAGCCAATATTCAAGGTCACACAAACAGCAATGTGACCATGACCACATAATCTGTTTTAGTGATGTTGGTGGAGGGATCAATATTGGCCAGGACACAGGAGATAATTCCTTTGAAATAGTGCCATGGGATTTTTTACGTCCACCTGAGAGAGCAGACGGTGCCTCGGTTTAACATCTCCTCCAAAGGACGGCACTTCCGATCATGCAGCACTCCCTCAGCACAGCACTGGAGTGTCAGCCTGGATTTTGTGCCCAACTCTCCGGATTCGGGCTTGAACCCACAACCTTCTGACTCAGTCACGCGTGCTAGCCACTGAGCCACAGCTGACATTTATCTGACAAGGTCCAAGTCTTCATACAATATGCTGTCAGCCCAGAAGTCTAAACAAGTGCATTGCTGCTTTAATAACCATTTATATGGAATCAGCAGAGTACAGCTGCCTCGATCTTCTTCAATCAAAGATCATTTTTGAAGTCATTTTATTGTATAACTTGGCCACCTCTCCTTAGGGCTCCCCAGTACACACCATATTTTAAAGGTAATTGGCAATAGAACCAGAGATGAGGTATTATATATATTATATATTTTTTAAACACTAGTTGTAGTGATCTAGAATACATTGCCTAAAATGGAAGCAGATTCAAAAGGGAACTGGATAAGTACACGAAGAGGAAAACATTGGCAGAGTTGTGGGGAAAGTGCAGAGGGGTTGAACGAACTGGATAGCTCTTTCAAAGTGCCAGCACAGGCACAATGGGTCAAATGGCCTCCTTCTGTGCTGTTACCATTCTCCGATAGCATGTTCCAGCCAAAAGGGCAGGCAGGCAAGTGTCCTGCTTCCGAGCCTCCAAACAATAGCACTCTCCACATGGCCATTTTTGCTCTCTTTTGTTAAAAATCACCAGCCTACCTCGACGAATGCAACATTTCATGGAAGTCAAATTGATTGATTCCTGGGAGAGAGGAATGGGATTGACGGGGTAGATGCCGAGAGGCTGTTTCCCCTGGCTGGAGAGTCCAGAACTAGAGGGCTTAGTCTCAGGATAAGGGGTTGACCATTTAAGACAAGAGGAGGAGGAATTTCTTCACTCGGAGGGTTGTGAATCTTTGGCATTCTCTGCCCCAGAGGGCTGTGGATGCTGGGTTGTTGAGTAAATCAAGACTGAGAACGATAGATTTTTGGACTCGAGGGGAAATCAAGGGATATGGAGATCGGGCAGGAAAATGGAATTGAGGTCAAAGATCAGCCATGAACTTACTGAATGGCGGAGCAGGCTCGAGGGGTCAAATGGCCTACTCCTGCTCCTATTTCTTATGTTCTTGTGTCTAAAAAGGCTGCCCCCTCCCCACCCTGCCATGGCTCGGTGTGTTTATCCAGTGAATATCTGTGCCACATAAACCAAGAAAGCCCCACGTTTGAACTCCGGTCTTTGTTAAGAGTTAGTGGGCTTTAACCAAGGTGTTGCTATTGGCCTGGCCAGTGAGCAAGAGTCATCAGAAAGTGGAGAGAGCAAAAAGCCGTACACCAACCTCTTCGCTGTGGTAATCCTCGGGACAATATCCAGTGCGAAAGTAAACAACTGCAACTTCGTAGCCATCTCTAAACATTAACACAACATGGACATCCGTTACAGTTACAAAACTTCTTCAAACTTTAATTTTTAAATCAGCTCACGGTCACCGGCACTGCAGGCGAGCACGCTGCTGAATATGGCTTTATACAAAATGGCAGAATGGACCAACCGAAATGCCTACCCATTTATTAAAAAAAAGTTAATATACGGCCAAACTGTATTAGATATAATTGTACAGCACAGAAACAGGCCGTTCAGCCCAACCGGTCCATGCCAGTGTTTATGCTCCAAACGAGCCTCTTCCCACTCTACTTTATCTCACCCCATCAACTTACCCTTCTATTCCTTTCTCCCTCATGTGTTGACGCTGATAATTGTACTTTCTGTAAATTGGATATCGTCTGTTAAATTGTAACGAACCAAATCCAACCAAGAGAAAACTTTTAAAGTATATGAGTATTTGTTCCCTACAGAACTCCAACCAAAGCATATTGAATAGGAATTAAAAGTAAAGATGATTATTTTGCCAAGTTATTCCTGTCGAGCAGGTGGCTTGAGTCGACTAGACCGAATCCTTTATATTACAGCCAGGAAACGACAAGAAAAAAAAACTCACATGAAAAGTCTTTTGTGATCATCCAAACTCCCCCTCTCGTTTATCTCCAGAGTCTGCCTCCTTACCACACGAATGTGTCTGTACAAGATAAAGCGAAATGAAATTAAACAGTTTATCAATTGTCACACAGCAGACATAGCACTGGAAAAATGCAGCCCCCCCCCCCCCCCCACACACACACACACTTTAAAAACGTCAAACATCAAATGGGAAAGGAGAAGGATTCATAATGTAAAAGGCTAACTTTGCATTCTCTTCCTTCCCCCACATTCCCCCTCCCTTAGCAGAGAGGTCAATAACCAAGAGGCTTGGATTTAAAGTAGTTGGTAGAAGGATTAGAGGGGAGTTGAGGAGAACTTTTTTCACCCAGAGGGTGGTGGGGGTCTGGAACTCACTGCCCGAAAGGGTGGTAGAGGGAGAAACCCTCACCATATTTAAAAAGTACTTGGAGATGCACCTGAAGTGCTGTAACCTACAGGGCTACGGACCAAGAGCTGGGAAGCGGATTAGACTGGATGGCTCTTTTTTGGTCAGCAAACACGATGGGCTGAATGGCCTCCTTCTGTGACGTAAATTTCTATGATTTTTTTCCAACTATTTCTGTGCCTGTTTGTCGGTCTCTCACTTTTTACGTAGGGTTACATAGGATATACGGCACAGCAACAGGCCATTTGGCCCAACCAGGCTATGCCGGCGTTTATGCTCCACTCGAACTTCCTCCCATGTTTCTTCATCTGAATCAATCAACATGACCCTCTATTCCCTTCTCCCTCATATGCTTGTCAAGCCTCCCCATTAAATGCATCGATACTATTCGCTTTAACCACTCCCTGTGGCAGCGAGTTCCACATTCTCACCACTCTCTGGGTAAAGAGGTTTCGTATTGGATTTCTTGTTAATGGCCTCTGTTTCTATTTGTGGGGAAGAGCAAAACTACTCTCTTGGTGTCAGAATTCAGGTTCCACCGAGGTTTCAACTCGGATCACTGGATTCAAAGTCCAGAGTGCTCCCCATGACACTTGTGATATACAAGCAATAATACTTAATGGGTGTAATGTCTGTATCTGTGAGTATGCTCACTGGTTTGTACAGCTGATGAGAGGTGGGTGCCAGAGGGAGTGGAGTGCATCATCACCTCCGGCAACCAAATTTTGATTTGATTTAAGTTACTGCCAAAGTTTAATTTGTTTATTGCGTCGGGTTTAGTGCCTTTTAGCCAGGGGACACTTGTATAACTTGCATTTTTGGTGCCCTCAAAAAAAAAGCCTAAAAAACAAGGAGGCACTTGTAAATTTTTGGAGTGTGTGCCCCCCCTTTAACCAGGGGTCACTTGATTGGTTGCAGCAAAATAGTTGTAGAGCTGTTGCAAAGTGAATGGCTTAGCCAGTCACGTGATGTTCACAAGCCTCAATAAAACCCCAGTCAGTTGGGTCTAGGTCAAAAAAGATGAGGTATGCAGTTGTGAGCCTAGCGGATGAACAACATTGAAGCACTGACCACACTCGATCAGCTCCGCTGGGCAGGCCACATCGTTCGCATGCCAGACACAAGGCTCTCAAAGCAAGCGCTCTGCTCGGAACGCCTTCACGGCAAACAAGCCAAAGGTAGGCAGCGGGAACGTTAGAAGGACATCCTCAAAGACACCTGGGAGTCCCTGGGCAAAGACCACCCGAAGTGGAGGAAGTGCATCTGGGAGGGCGCTGAGTACCTTGAGCCGATAGCATGTAGATATCAAGCGCAGACAGTGGAAAGAGCATGCGGCAAACCAATCCCACCCACCCTTTCCCTCAACAACTATCTGTCCCACCTGGGAATGTGGTTCTCGTATTGGACTGTTCAGCCACCCAAGGACTCATTTTTTAGAGTGGAAGCAAGTCTTCCTCGATTCCAGAGACTGCCTATGATGATGATGAACTGGTAATGTGTAGTGTGATTGTTAAACCTTTGTTAATAAACGAACTAGAATGTGTTGCTATGAATTCTTAAGCAAAGAACCCATGAACCAAATACATTAGAGAGGGTATTCACTTTTTTTTTTAAACTTTCACTGTTGGCAAAGTAAATCTTATAACTTAAGCTCCCACTTTGCTGCTCTGTCCAATCTTTGCAGCCTTCAATTAGGCTTAGCAACAGAAACTGCAAATTCAATGACAATGATTTGTGGCTGGTGGCAACACATGTGATCCTTTGACTTGCCAGCAGACTAGTA
Organism: Pristiophorus japonicus; assembly: GCF_044704955.1. Classification (NCBI taxonomy): domain Eukaryota; kingdom Metazoa; phylum Chordata; class Chondrichthyes; family Pristiophoridae; genus Pristiophorus; species Pristiophorus japonicus. Next base: position 187,023,356 of record NC_091988.1, on the reverse strand, counting down.
TTAAAACACTCGACCTAAATGCACGCAGCATTAGAAATAAAGTAAATGAGTTGACGGCACAAATCATTACAAATGGGTATGATTTGGTGGCCATTACAGAGACATGGTTGCAAGGTGGCCAGGACTGGGAATTAAACGTACAGGGGTATCTGACGATTCGGAAAGATAGGCAGGAAGGGAAGGGAGGTGGGGTAGCTCTGTTAATAAGGGATGATATCAGGGCAGTTGTGAGAGATGATATTGGCTCCAATGAACAAAATGTTGAATCATTGTGGGTGGAGATTAGAGATAGTAAGGGGAAAAAGTCACTGGTCGGCGTAGTTTATAGGCCCCCAAATAATAACTTCATGGTGGGGCGGGCAATAATCAAGGGAATAATGGAGGCATGTGAAAAAGGAACGGCAGTAGTTATGGGGGATTTTAACCTACATATCGATTGGTCAAATCAAATCGCAGGGGGTAGCCTGGAGGAGGAATTCAAAGAATGCATACGGGATTGTTTCTTAGAACAGTATGTAACAGAGCCTACAAGGGAGCAAGCCATTTTGGATCTGGTCCTGTGTAACGAGACAGGAAAAATAAACGATCTCCTCGTCAAAGATCCTCTCGGAATGAGTGATCACAATATGGTTGAATTTGTAATACAGATTGAGGATGAGGAAGTAGTGTCTCAAACGAGCGTACTATGCTTAAACAAAGGGGACCAAAGTGGGATGAGGGCAGAGTTGGCTAAAGTAGACTGGAAACAAGGACTAAACGGTGGCACAATTGAGGAACAGTGGAGGACTTTTAAGGAGCTCTTTCATAATGCGCAACAAAAATATATTCCAGTGAAAAAGAAGGGCGGCAAGAGAAGAGATAACCAGCCGTGGATAACCAAGGAAATAAAGGAAAGTATCAAATCAAAGACTAATGCGTATAAGGTGGCCAAGGTTATTGGGAAACTAGAGGATTGGGAAGATTTTAAGCAACAGCAAAGAATAACTAAAAAAGCAATAAAGAAAGGGAAGATAGATTACGAAGGTAAACTTGCGCAAAACATAAAAACGGATAGTAAAAGCTTTTACAGATATATAAAACGGAAAAGAGTGACTAAAGTAAATGTTGGTCCCTTAGATGAAAAGGGGGATTTTATAATGGGAAATGTGGAAATGGCCGAGACCTTAAACAATTATTTTGCTTCCGTCTTCACAGTGGAAGACACAAAAACCATGCCAAAAATTGCTGGTCATAGGAATGTGGGAAGGGAGGACCTAGAGATGGATCACTATCACTAGGGAGGTAGTGCTGGACAGACTAATGGGACTGAAGGTAGACAAGTCCCCTGGTCCTGATGAAATGCATCCCAGGATATTAAAAGAGATGGCGGAAGTTATAGCAGATGCATTTGTTATAATCTACCAAAATTTTCTGGAGTCTGGGGAGGTACCAGCGGATTGGAGAGCAGCTAATGTAACGCCTCAGTTTAAAAAAGGGGGCAGGCAAAAGGCAGGTAACTATAGGCCGGTTAGTTTAACATCTGTAGTGGGGAAAATGCTTGAAACTATCATTAAGGAAGAAATAGCGGGACATCTAGATAGGAATAATGTAATCAAGCAGACACAACATGGATTCATGAAGGGAAATCATGTTTAACTAATTTACTGGAATTCTTTGAGGATATAACAAGCATGGTGGATAGAGGTGTACCGATGTATGTGGTGTATTTAGATTTCCAAAAGGCATTCGATAGGGTGCCACACAAAAGGTTACTGCAGAAGATAAAGGTACGTGGAGTCAGAGGAAATGTATTAGCATGGATAGAGAATTGGCTAACTAACAGAAAGCAGAGAGTCGGGATAAATGGGTCCTTTTCCGGTTGGAAATCGGTGGTTAGTGGTGTGCCACAGGGATCAGTGCTGGGACCACAACTGTTTACAATATACATAGATGACCTAGAGGAGGGGACAGAGTGTAGTGCAACAAAATTTGCAGATGACACTAAGATTAGTGGGAAAGCGGGTTGTATAGAGGACTCAGAGAGGCTGCAAGGAGATTTGGATAGGTTAAGCGAATGGGCTAAGGTTTGGCAGATGGAATACAATGTCGGAAAGTGTGAGGTCATCCATCTTGGGAAAAAAAAAACAGTAAAAGGGAATATTATTTGAATGGGGAGAAATTACAACATGCTGTGGTGCAGAGGGACCTGGGGGTCCTTGTGCATGAATCCCAAAAGGTTAGTTTGCAGGTGCAGCAGGTAATCAGGAAGGTAAATGGAATGTTGGCCTTCATTGCGAAAGGGATGGAGTACAAAAGCAGGGAGGTGTTGCTGCAACTGTATAAGGTATTGGTAAGGCCACACCTGGAGTACTGCATGCAGTTTTGGTCACCTTACTTAAGGAAGGATATACTGGCTTTGGAAGGGGTACAGAGACGATTCACTAGGCTGATTCCAGAAATGAGGGGGTTACCTTATGATGATAGATTGAGTAGACTGGGTCTTTACTCCTTGGAGTTCAGAAGGATGAGGGGTGATCTTATAGAAACATTTAAAATCATGAAAGGGATAGACAAGATAGAGGCAGAGAGGTTGTTTCCACTGGTCGGGGAGACTAGAACTAGGGGGCACAGCCTCAAAATACCGGGGAGCCAATTTAAAACCGAGTTGAGAAGGAATTTCTTCTCCCAGAGGGTTGTGAATATGTGGAATTCTCTGCCCAAGGAAGCAGTTGAGGCTGGCTCATTGAATGTTTTCAAGTCACAGATAGATAGATTTTTAAGCAATAAGGGAATTAAGGGTTACGGGGAGAGGGCGGCTAAGTGGAGCTGAGTCCACGATCAGATCAGCCATGATCTTATTGAATGGCGGAGCAGGCTCGAGGGGCTAGATGGCCTACTCCTGTTCTTATGTTCTTATGTTCTGGTGGGGAAGGGTGGAATGATTTCACTACGTGTACACTGCTCAACATTTCCAGAGGAATCGAAAAAATATATATTTTTTTTTTTAAAGTGTACTTGTGATCTCACCGGAAGGACTGAACAAAGGGAACCTGCCTGCTGTATTAAATCCGCCCCAATGGAAGTTATTACAGCAAGGCAAGTGTGGTCATTTATCCAATTAAACCAAACCCAAGCCCCGCTAACCTACCCCAGGCAACACATACTTATGCCACAGCTCCATTTCCAAACAGCGTTGGTCAAAGATATTCCTCGAGACTTTTTCAATCAGGAAAACAACCACTGCCCTGCATAAAACACACAGAACAGCACAGTTAAGTGTCACAGCAATCAATCCGCTTATAATTCTTGATCAACAGTCTGAAATTGTGCTCTAAAGAGTTTTAAATATTGAATAATAACAGTTCGTGGGGTCAATTGATGTTTGCTTCGTGTTGAAATTGGACAAAAGGACAACATGTGGATGATAAACGGAAGATAAATACTTAATGCTATTTGCGCTCAGTTGGTCCAGGGAGCATGTAACTGAGCTATTCAGATCAGCAAGTCCCAAGTCTGATTATCGCCGCGTTTGCTGATCTGAGCCAGAGCTTAGGGCGCTAAATTTGATCTCTCCCTCCAAAACAGGGGGCTGGGGCGGAGAGAAAAAAATTTTAGCAGGTGATCCCACTCCTGATTGCAAGCTGGTGATAGTTTTGGAAATGTATGTACTGAAAGAAAGAAAATAAAGACTTGCATTTATATAACGCCTTTCTTGACCTCAAAACGCTGCACAGCGCTTTACAGCCAATCAACTCCTTTTGGAGTGTAGTCACTGTTGTAATGTCGGAAACACGGCAGCCAATTTGCGCACAGCAAGCTCCCACAAACAGCAATGTGATAATCTCTTTTTAGTCATGTTGGTAGAGGGATAAATATTAGCCAGGACACCACGGAGAATTCCCCTGTTCTTCTTCGAAATAGTGCCATGCAAGAGAGCAGACGGTGCCTCGGTTTAACATCTCATCCGGAAGACTGCGCCTCCGATAGTGCAGCACTCCCTCAGCACTGCACTGGAGTGTCAGCCTAGATTTTTGTGCTCAAGTCCCTGAGGTGGGACGAGAATCCACAACCTTCTGACTCAGTGCTACCCACTGAGCCACGGCTGACACCCGTGCCATCAGGCAATCTTAAAATCAGGATTGGCGGTAATGGCTCCCACGGTTGAATGGCCTGCTAACACCTATTGTCTAGGCGTACATGCACACACACACGCACACGCACGAGGAATGACTACTGGGCAAGGCCACAAAGCCAGCAACACTTGTGGAACCATCCTCAAACAAGAGGCAAATGCTCTGCAGAGAAAATTAGAAACAAGATACTTTTGAAAAACACATGTTCACCCAATAGAAAATCTGCCGACCATCGGGTGACTAAAATTACTGCTTCTAGACAGAGATTGTTTTTCCACCACCCGTCCCACAATAGTCACTGGTTTGCAGACAGTCCTCGAGTTCAAATGTTACTTACTCTGGTGACCCATACATATGCCAGGCTTTTGCAATTCCTTCGGCGATGCCTTTAGCCGCGTTGTTGCTCAGGATCTTAGCTGCTTCATCAGGCTTTCCCCAAAGATTCAGTACGTGCCTGGAATGAAGCACGAGAAAAGGTCACATCAATGTCCACTGCTTCGCCGAGACGTCAAAAACCTGGTAACACTTAAATAGCACAATTGTAAAGGGTGTTCATATACACAAATCCTTGAAGGACAAGTTGATAAGGCTGTTGGAAACGCATACGCAGTTCTGCGCTTTATAAATCGAGACATGTCGGGGAGAAATTCAGCTCCTTTGCGCCTCCGGGGGAGGGGGTGATAATGGGGTGCAAATGGGTTAGCGATCGGGCGCAGCGAGATCAGCGACTCCCGCTAAATTCGGCGCGATTTGCGGCGGCGGTGTGACGTTGCGCCCCCATCACCTTCGCCTGGAGATCGTGACATCATCGTCGTGCACATCGCCCCGGTCCCGAACTTCGTTTCCGCCCCGCGCAGCATTGCCGGGCAAAAACACCGACAGCTGCAGGAGGAGTACGTCGGGAGGCCGGGCGCTTCCGGGGGGGGTGGGGGGGTGGGGGGTGGGGAGCGGCGATGCTTGAAGGCGAGGTAGCCGAGGCAAGCACAACCCGGTTTCCTGCCCGCGATCGATCAGCCCGGCACTCTGCTGCAGCGCACCGGGCTGATCGGGACGGATCGCAGGCTGCCGTTGGGGGGGGGGGGTCGAGCCTGCAGCGATGGCCCATAACTTTAAGGGAGGAAAGCAGCCTCTGAGCTCGGCAGTGTGGGACGGCCCATTGTGCAGCGCTGCTCGGCTACCTGCCGCCTCTTCCGCTCCAGGAAGGAAGTGGAGCGCTTGATTTCACGTTCCACTTCCTGCCTGGAGCGCAACCGTCGCATACAAGTTTGAAAACAATGGCGCCAGGGCACTCATTTTTCAAACTTTTAAAAGTTAGCGCCCCAACACAGGCCCTCCCCAATTTCTCTCTCGTGGAGCAAGGAGGGAACAATAAATCTGTAGAAATCACTGGTTGGGCCTCAGCTGGGGTATCGTGCTCAATTATGGGCGCCACACTTTAGGAAAGCAATGCTCCCTCTGATTTTTCTTTGGGTGCACGGCCCCTTGAACGGGTTTTTCATTTTTCAAAATGTCAGTGTTCTTTTTTCCATTCAAATGGCGGAGATTGGCCTGCGAGGGATCCACAGTCTGCTGTGTGGCTGCACAGCTTAACCGGAACATTGACATCAAGACCATGGGGGTGGGGGCACAGAGAAAATGTACTAGACTGGTACCACTGGACGACAAACTTCAGCTATGTGGAGAGATTCAAGAAGCTGGGATTGTTATCTCCTTGGAGTAGAGGTGATGAAGGGGAGATTTAATTTTGGTGTTCAAAATTATGAAGGGTTTAGAGTAGACAGGGAGAAACGGTTTCCACTGGAATGAGGGGCGGTAATCACCGGAAAGAGATTCAAGATAATTGCCAAAAGAACCAGGGAAGATGAGGAGAATTTTTTTAAAGCAACGGGTTTAACCCTTTTCGGCCAATTACTCTCTGTGGGGAAATCATCAAGTTGGCGCATTCCAGCATCAATTACAAGCTAGCTGCGAAGGAAGTGTTCTGTAGGTTAGAACACAAGAACTAGGAGCTGGAGCTCAAGCCTGCTCCGCCATTCAAGACCATAGCTGATCAGATCCTGGCCTATCTCCACTTCCCCGCCAGTTCTCCATAACCCTCGACTCCCTTATTTGAGTACAGGGGCAGGGAGGTGTTGCTACAGTTGTACAGGGCCTTGGTGAGGCCACACCTGGAATATTGTGTACAGTTTTGGTCTCCTAACTTGAGGAAGGACATTCTTGCTATTGAGCGAGTGCAGCGAAGACTCACCGGACTGATTCCCGGGATGGTGGGACTGACCTATCAAGAAAGACTGGATCAACTGGGCTTGTATTCACTGGAGTTCAGAAGAATGAGAGGGGACCTCATAGAAACGTTTAAAATTCTGACGGGTTTAGACAGGTTAGATGCAGGAAGAATGTTCCCAATGTTGGGGAAGTCCAGAACCAGGGGTCACAGTCTGAGGATAAGGGGTAAAACCATTTAGGACCGAGATGAGGAGAAACTTCTTCACCCAGAGAGTGGTGAACCTGTGGAATTCTCTACCACAGAAAGTAGTTGAGGCCAATTCACTAAATATATTCAAAAGGGAGTTAGATGAAGTCCTTACTACTCGGGGGATCAAGGGGTATGGCGAGAAAGCAGGAAGTGGGTACTGAAGTTTCATGTTCAGCCATGAACTCATTGAATGGCAGTGCAGGCTAGAAGGGCTGAATGGCCTGCTCCTGCACCTATTTTCTATGTTTCTATTCCTGCTATTGAGGGAGTGCAGCGAAGGTTCACCAGACTGATTCCCGGGATGGCGGGACTGACATATTAAGAAAGACTGGATCAACTGGGCTTGTATTCACTGGAGTTCAGAAGAATGAGAGGGGATCTCATAGAAACGTTTAAAATTCTGACGGGTTTAGACAGGTTAGATGCAGAAAGAATGTTCCCAATGTTGGGGGAAGTCCAGAACCAGGGGTCACAGTCTAAGGATAAGGGGTAAGCCATTTAGGACCGAGATGAGGAGAAACTTCTTCACCCAGAGAGTGGTGAACCTGTGGAATTCTCTACCACAGAAAGTTGTTGAGGCCAATTCACTAAATATATTCAAAAAGGAGTTAGATGTAGTCCTTACTACTAGGGGGGTCAAGGGGTATGGCGAGAAAGCAGGAATGGGGTACTGAAGTTGCATGTTCAGCCATGAACTCATTGAATGGCGGTGCAGACTCGAAGTTTCTACGTCCAAAAATCTGTCCATCTCCAACTTGAATATATTCAATGACCCAGCCTCCTCAGCTCTCTGGAGTAGGGAATCCCAAAGATTCACGACCCTCAGAAGAAATTCCTCCTCATTTCCATTTTAAATGGGTGACCCCTTATTCTGAAACTATGCCTCTTAGTTCTAGATTTCCCCACGAGGGGAAACATCTTCTCAGCATCGACCCTGCCAAACCCCCTCACAATCCCACACGCTTCAAGAAGATCAACCCTCATGCCTCCAAACTCCGAGTATAGACCCAACCTGCTTAACCTTTCTTCACAAGACAACTCCATCTCAAAAATCAACCTCGTGAACCTTCTCTGAACTGCCTCCAATGCAAGTATATCCCTCCTTAAATGAGACGACCAAAACTGTACACAGTACTCCAGGTGTGGTCTTACCAATACCCAGGTAGATACAGGTTGGCGCCTGCTTGTAAATCCCTAGCCACTGCCATCGGAGAGGCCAGATTACCAGGGTCAGAAAAATACCAGCAGAAAATGACTGGCGCTTTTCACTTTTAGTTTTAAAAAGATAATTCGGCTTTGATTTATTTTGCATCTTTACGAATGATGTTTGCGATTAACAACTTGGTCAATAAATATCGCCATACTTGTAAGCACATACTTGACATGTGCGCCAAAGTCTGGCATTCTCGAACGCAACCCTTTGAGTTGCAATGGTACCAAGCCAGACGAGATTCTTGCATGCACCTTGTGTGGCATTGCTTAGAGCATGTTAGATAATGTACTGTTTTATAACGACAGGAGGATTACACTGTGTAATGCGTCCAATACTCAGGCAAAGATGTAGTTGTACTTAACATGTCCCTATTCAAGGATACAATTTTGAATTTCCGTACAATGTCAGATCCTGAGGCCAGAGTTAATTGCCGTCTGACAAGTGAAGTTTGCAAATTGCCGGGTCATCAGCAGAAAGAAAGACAACATAACGTAATATAGTTATCTACCATTCCATACAACATTCTCACATAAATCGGTCCATTAATGGTTAAAGCCACTGCCTGTCTGAACAGTAAATTGTAGTACTGTGTCCAATTCTGGGCACCGCACGTTAGGAAGGATGTGAAGGCCTTAGAGAGGGTGCAGAAGAGATTTACAAGGATGGTTCCAGGGATGAGGGACTTCAGTTACGTGGATAGTCCAGAGAAGCTGGGGTTGTTCTCCTTACAGCAGAGATTTGATAGAGGTGTTCAAAATCAGGAGGGGTAGGACAGAGTAGACAGAGAAACTGTTCCCATTGGTGAAAGGGACGAGAACCAGAGGATAGGAAAACCTTTTTTACTTTTTTTTTTTTACGCAGCGAGTGGTTAGGATCTGAATTGCACTGCCCGAGAGGGTGGTGGAGGCAGACTCAATCACGCCTTTCAAAAGGGAGTTAGATAAGTACCTGAAGGGCCAAGATTTGCAATGTTACAGGGAAAGGGCGGGGGAGTGGGACTAGCTGAAGTGCTCATGCAGAGGGCTGGCCTCCTTCTGTACTGTAACCGCTATGGTGGGGAGAGTCCAGAACAAGGGGACATAACCTTAAAATTAGGGGAGATGTCAGGGAGCACTTCTTCACACAAGGGGTGGATTCTATGATTCTAGTAGAACATGTCCTATTCGGATTTAGAATGATGAGTACATGGCTTACTTGGGGCTAAATGTGCCATACAGATGGCTCACAGGCAGGGGGCAACAAGCCAGCCAACAGGAAAGCCCGAGGTTCAATCCCTGGTCTGTACCGCCTTCGATGGCTCAGCCAGAAGAGCAATAAAAGCTACACATCTCCCTGTCCCGGAGACGGGGAACGGGGAGAAATCGCTCGGCGTTTCAGCTGCTGATCGTTATCCAGTGACCTTTTGCCCGACCACTAACATCCGCCTTCTGCATAGTGCATGTGTGGAACTTGGAGGCGGACAGGAGGAGGTTTGGCTACAATAACACGATGCCTCCCACAGTTGATATTCACCATCCTGGCTCACTCCTGGAGAACAGGTGAGGTACCAGAGGTCAGCCAGTACCTTTGCAAAACATAGACAAGCATAAAAGAGGCAGTGCCTGCAGAAGAGAAGAAGAAACTAATGGAATATTTCACCAAATATTCAGTGAGCGTTAGCAGACTATCGGGCAGCAGCTGAGCCTGATCCTCTCCTCTCCTCAATTGACACCCACATGCCTCCAGTAGGGTCGCTGCTGAATGACCATCAAGGGCACTGAGACTGGGAATTTGATCAGGATGCCATTCTGCTCTCCACAGCTCTGGCCCAGAGCCACAACAAAAAGACTTGCATTTATACGTGTATAGCGCTTTTCACGACCACCAGACGTCTGTCTCAAAAGCGCTTTACAGCCAATGAAGTACTTTTGGAGTGTTGACGCTGTTGTAATGTGGGAAACGTGGCAGCCAACTTGCGCACAGCAAGCTCCCACAAACAGCAATGTGATAATGACCAGATAATCTGTTTTTTTTTGATAAGAAGAATAAATATTGGCCCGGACACCGGGGATAACTGCTCTGCTCTTTTTCAAAATAGTGCCTTGGCATCGTTTACATCCACCCGAGGGTAGACGGGGCCTCGGTTTAACGTCTCATCCGAAGGACAGCACCTCCAACAGTGTAGCACTCGCTCAGTACTGCACTGGGAGTGCCAGCCTAGATTTATGTGCTCAAGTGTCCCTGGAGTGGGACTTGAACCCACAACCTTCTGACTCAGAGGCAAGTGTGCTACCCACTGAGCCATGGCTGACCAACTATACTACTTTTAGTGGGAAGAGGCCGCAGATAGAGTATAGAGATGGGTGGGTGGGCAGACAGAATTTACAGCACAGAAATAGGTCATTCGGCCCATGCCTGTGTTTTTGCTCCATACAAGCCTATTCTCACCACAGATTGCAAAAGACTATTTTCATCTGCACACAAAGGAAAGATCAATTTCAATTAAGCTGCCAAAAATCTCGAGTTCAGTTCTTACCGATGTACATCTGGAACCCGGTCAGCCAGCCCTGCGTAACTAGCAGCAATTGTGTTAATTTCTATTTGTTTCAGGCAAGTGCTTTTATCCGGTCGTTTGTCAAACATGTAGTCCGATCGGTTTATACCCAAAGTAATAGGCTGAAGGAGGAAAGAGAAAAGAAAAAAAATTAGACCTTAGTTGAACAAAAGCAATGGGCTGGGCACATCCAACACAAAATGCTTCTTCATTTAACTTCCGTATGCATAGATTTTAAGAAAGTATCTGACCCTTGTGGGGTACTGAGGTTGCATGATTAGCCATGATCATATTGAATGGTGGTGCAGGCTCAAAGGGCCGAATGGCCTGCTCCTGCACCTATTTTCTATGTTTAAGAATGCAACGGAGTTCTACATTTTGTTCCCTGCCCCCCCCGGCTCCATGACCTCACCAATCTTCTCCACTGCCGTCCCCACAAGTGATCTCACTGGATAGCAATGGGGAGTGGACACGGCCGTTTTGCCCTCTCTCTATTTCCAGAGGCATTGATGACAATTACAGCACCCTTACTGCTGCTCAACTCCGTTAACTCAGCACAGACTGGCATCAAACCCGAACTACCGAGACATCAACAAGGGCAAGTAGAGATGGGCAATAAATCTCTTGTTTTTATATAGCGCCGTTAACATAGCAGAACCTTTTCAGTGGCTCAGCTAGTGCATCAACCACCTGAACTGCCAGGGAGAACCTTTTCATTGAATTAAAAAAAAATCTTACACCCGATAGAAAATCCCTATGATGCCCCTCATGCTCAAATATCTTGTGGGCACCCTTTCCGCCCCGCAAGACCCCCAACTGAACAATGACCAGTTGGGCAAAGTACGAGAGAAAGGACACAGGCCCCAAGCAAGGAGTTTACATGTTCAGGATAGGGGAAAAATTAATTTTATGTGGGCCATTCAGCACTTCGAGCCACTCAATTAGATCATGGCTGATCTGTACATCAACCCCATTTATCTGCCTTTGTTCCACATTGCTTAATATCATTACCTAATAAAAAAAATCTATTGATCTCAGTCTTGAAAATTTCAACTGACCCCCAGCATTTTGGGGGGGGGGGGGGGGGGGGGCGGGGGGGGAATCCAAAAGAACATAAGAAATAGGAGCAGGACTCGAGCCTGCTCTGCCATTCAGTAAGATCATGGTTGATCTGATCTTGACCTCAACTCCACTTCCCTGCCCGCTCCCCATAACCCTCGACTCCCCCATCGTTCAAAAAAGTTCCAGATTTCCACTACCCTTTGTGTGAAAGAGTGCCTCCTGATTTAATTCACAAATGACCTAGCTCTAATTTTAAGGTTGTGCCCTCCTGTTCTGGATTCCCTCACCAGAGGAAACAGTTTCTCTATCTACCCTTTATCCTTACTGTGTGTTTGTTGGTAAAAGGGCAAGATGGAAATCAGAGTGTGCTTTATTTTCCTGGTTACTGAATGGTTGTAGATATTTGTAAAGTAAATATACACATGAAATACATTTGCCTGTATTGAGAAAGTATTTTATTTTTTTTTAATTATTTGTTCCTGGGAATCACTGACAAGGCCAGCATTTATTGCCCATCCCTAATTGCCAGAGGAGGTGGTGGTGAGCCACCTTCCTGAACCGCTGCAGTCCGTGTGGTGAAGGTGCTCCCACAGCGCTGTTAGGGAGTTCCAGAATTTTGACCCAGCAATGATGAAGGAATGGCCGATATATTTTCAAGTCAGTATGGTGTGTGACTTGAAGGGGAACTTGAAAGCGGTGGTGTTCCCATGTGCCTGCTGCCTTTGTCCTTCTAGGTGGTAGAGGTCACGGGTTTGGGAGTTTTCTGCAAAAACAAGTTCATGTGGCTAAAACGGTGTTGCTGGAGCCATAAATGTGACTAGTCGGCAATTTCTACTGGCTAACACGGCACTGGAGCATTAGTAGTGTAAAGTCCAAAACTGTGATGATGTCCAACGAAATCGGATAATCTGGATGATGGGGCCAGCAACAGCAATGTCAGGTTACAAAGAGGTGCTTAGGTTTATGCTACTTGTACTAATTTGGACTAAGCATAAAAGTCATTAGTGAGCCCCATATTCAAAGCGAGGCATTTGCCTGCCCATGCTGAGACTGAGCTGACCCAAAGTGAGGAAGTTGAGGTTGAGAGAGAGAGAGAGAGAGAGAGAGAGAGAGAGAGAGAGAGAGAGAGAGAGAGAGAGAGAGAGAGAGAGAGAGAGAGAGAGAGAGAGAATAAATTATGTGGGATGGGAAAAGGCAAAAAAAAAAGTTTCCTCCCTGGACGAGTGGATAATGGGGTAACACTTAACATAAAAATTAGGAGCAGGAGTAGGCCATTCGGCCCCTCTTGCCTGCCTCAACATTCCTGCACTGTCCCCATATCCCTTGATTAACCTTAATAATCAAAAATCTATCGTTCGCTGTCCTGAATACACTCAATGACTGAGCCTCTATAGCCCTCTGGGGTAGAGAATACCAAAGATTCACCACCCTCTGAGTGAAGAAGTTTCTCCTCATTTCAGTCCTAAATGGCCGCCCCCTTATTCTGAGACTGTGAGCCCTGGTTCTAGACTCCCCAGTCCGGGGGAAACATCCTCCCTGCACCTACCCTGTCAAGCCCTGTAAGAATTTTGATATGTTTTAATGAGATCACCTCTCATTCTTCTAAACTCGAGAGAATATAGGCCTCGTCTGCTCAACCTTTCCTCAAAGGACAATCACCCCCATCAAAGGAATCAACCTTCGCTGCACTCCCTCGATGGCAAGTATATCCTTCCTTAGTTAGAGACCAAATCTGTACACAATACTCCAAGTGTGGTCTCATCAGGGCCCTATATAATTGCAGTAAGATGTCTTTACTCTTATACTAAAATCCTCTTGTAATAAAGGCCAACATACCATTTGCTTTCTTAATTGCTTGCTGTACCTGCATGTTAATTTTGTGGTTTGTGTACAAGGACACCCAGGTCCCTTTGAACACCGATATTTCCCAATCTCTCACCATTTAAAAAATACTCTGGTAGGAAAAATAGAAAAGCAAAGTGGATAACTTCACATTTCTCCACATTATATTCCATTTGCCATGTCCTTGCCCATTCACTTAGCCTGTCTATACCCTCTTGAAGCCTCTTCACATCCTCCTCACAAACTTACATTCCCACCTAGCTTGGTATCATCAGCAAACTTGGATACATTACATTTGGTACCCCCCCATCCAAATCATGGAGATACATTGCGAATAGCTGGGGCCCCAAGCACCAATCCTTGCGGTACCCCTCTAGTTACAGCCTGCCAACCCGAAAATGACCCATTTATACCTACTCTCTGTATTCTGTCCATTAACCAATCCTTAATCCATGCTAGTATTTTACCCCCCACCCCCCCAATCCCATGTGCCCCTAATTTTGTTTAACAACCTCTTGTGGTTAACTAAGCCATTCAGACAAAATGGCATCAAGATCGGTTCCTGGCCTGTGCTGAACCAGGAGATGACAGCCTGGGCAGCAATTAGATTACAACAACTGGTCTCAATCCCCCTCCGCCCCCGCCCCCGCCCACACACAATCCGGGCTAAGCGAGGGGAGGAGGCAGTCTTCTGCCCCAGAATTGCTACAGAATTGCTATCCATCAACACGTGCAAGAACTATGTTTGGACGATGACAAGATCAGGCTCAGTCGTGTTGCCCTCCAGTTGAGCAGCCTGCTCACACTGGCATTAAATGGCCCACACGGGCACGGTCTTGGCTGACTCGGAGCACCCGTGGCCACTTTGGACCCAAGAAAAACAAGACCAGAGTATTTTCTGAATGGCGAGAGGCTCGGGACTGTGGAGGAGCAGAGAGATTTCGGGGTCAGAGTACAGAAATCACTAACAGCTGGTCAACAGGTACAAAAATAATTTAAAAAGGGTAATGGAATGTTGGCCTTCATCTAAAGATGGCTGGAATACAAAGGGGAAGAAGTGATGTTAGTTATATAAAGCTCTGGTTCAACCCCATTTAGCCCTGGTCATCGCACCTCAGGAAGGATATACAGGCCTTGGACGGGTTGCCGTGCACCAGGAGGATATCTGGGCTGAAAGGGTTAAATTATGAGGACAGGTTGCATTGTATTCCCGTGAATATAAAAGATTAAGGGGTGATCTAATTGAGGTGTTTAAGTTGATTGAAGGAGTTGATAGGGTTGAGAGCGCGAGAGAGCGCGCGCGCGGCAGGGCGAGGAGGAGAGGGCGGGCGATGGGGAGAGGGCGGGCGAGGGAGGGGGCAAGAAACGGTGGGGGAGTCCAGAACAAGGAATCATAACCTTAAAATTAGAGCTAGGCCATTCAGGGGTGACGTCAGGTCGCTGGAGATATATCGCCAACGATGTCTCCACATGATCCTGCAAATCCCCTGGGAGGTCAGGCCCACCAACATCAGTGTCCTCGTCCAGACTAACATCCCCAGTACTGAAGCACTGACCACACTCGATCAGCTTCGCTGGGCAGGCCATATAGTTTGCATGCCAGATACGAGACTCCCTAAGCAAATGCTTTATGCGGAGCTCCTTCACGGTAAACGAGCCAAAGGTGGGCAACGGAAACGTTACAAGGACACCCTCAAAGCCTCCCTGGTAAAGTGCGACATCACCTCTGACACCTGGGAGACCCTGGCCGAAGACCACCCGAGGTGGAGAAAGTGCATCCGGGAAGGCGTTGAGCTCTTCAAGTCTCAACGCAAAGAGCGTGAAGAGGCCAAGCGCAGGCAGCGGAAGGAGCGCGCGGCAAACCAGCCCCACCCACCCCTTCCCTCGACGAATGTCTGTCCCACCTGTAACAGGGTCTGTGGCTCTCGTACCGGACTGTTCAGCCATCAAGGAATTCACTTTGGGAGTGGAAGCAAGTCTTCCTCGATTCTGAGGGACAGCTGATGATAACTTCTTCACACAAAGGCTAGTGGAAATCTGGAACTCTCTCTTCCCCCACCCCAAAAAAAGCTGCCGAGGCTGTGGAGAGCTATTGAAAATTTCAAATCCGAGATTGCTAGATTTTTGTCATGTCAGGGCATCAAGGGGTACGGAACCAAGGCAGGTGGATGGAGTTGAGATACAGATCAGCCGTAATCTAATTGAATGGCCTACTCCTGTTCCTATGTTCCTTCCTATGTCAGTGTATCAAGGAGTGTTACAAGTAGATTATCTCACCGATATCTTCCCACGCTGCTCACGTTAACTGCTGGGGTTATGGTTGACCAACAAGTGGCATTGCAGGACATCACGGCTAAGAGTTGGAATGTTCCATATTCTCAGTTTAGGAAGATAAATGTGGAGGTGGCAGGGACAGGGAGAAAAAAAAAAAATCCCAGTAACAAAGTGCACTGCAGCTCCAGGACTTGTTCAATGCAGCACCAATAGGTCACACTTAAAGCTAATGTGCTTTAATGTTAGACCAGTGCAGCTTTTGCCTGGTGACTCTTAATTCCTCACTTAAACTATTCCCAATACTGCCAGTAATAGTGGTGCTTTACAGCTCAAAATCCTCCACACAAAACCCATGTGTAGGAGGTCAGATTCGATAAACTACATTGCTAAAAGTTTCACACACTCGCCGATAAATTTTATTTGTTCATGAGATGTGGGTGTCTCGAGTAAAGCCAGCATTTATTGCCCATCCCGAATTGTCCTCGATAAGGTGGTGGTGAGCCGCCTTCTTGAATCGCTGCAGTCCGTGTACTCCCACAGAGCTGACTTTGTTGGAGTGATTTGGTACAATGGAGTGGCTCGCTGGGCCATTTCAGAGGGCAGTTAAGAGTCAACCACATTGCTGTAGGTCTGAAGTCACATATAGGCCGGACCAGGTAAGGGCGGCAGATTTCCTTCCCTAAAAAGGACATTAGTGAACCAGATGGGTTTTTCCGACAATCCTGTCATCTTTACTGATACTAGCTCGCTTGAGCATCTCCGATTATAAATCGCTCCACCATCAGTGCCTTTTGCTGCCTCGGCATCAAGATCTGGAATTCCCTCCCTATACCTCTCCGCCTCTCTTTCCTCCTTTAAGACGCTCCTTAAAACCTCTCTCTTTGACCAAGCTTTTGGTCACCTGCCCTAATTTCTCCTTGTGCAGCTCGGTGTCAATTTTCGTGTCTCAGAATACCCCTGTGAAGCGCCTTGGGACATTTCACTACGTTAAAGGTGCTATATAAATATAAGTTGTTGTTATAGCTCTTTAAATTCCAGATCTATTTAATTAACTGAATTTAAATTCCCCAGCTGCCGTGGTGGGATTTGAACTCACGCCCCCAGATTATTAGTCCAGGCCTCTAGATTACTAGTCCAGTGACATTACCACTATGCTGCTGTACCCCTATTCAGAAATTCTGGTGCAAACAGAACAATCCCTTACTTTTGAAAAGGCTCCACTCCCCCCACCCCTCCAGTAGGATAAACAAGAGCCACTACCTGGTTAATACCTTCTTCAAGCACCTTACGGTAGATCTGGAAGAGGCGAGCTGTAAATTCATCGACTTTTATGGTGCTGCAAAAGATAGCAGAGAAGTTGTATTTGACACAAGAACATAAGAACATAAGAAATAGGAGCAGGAGTAGGCCACTCTGCTCCTTGAGCCTGCTCTGCCATTCAGTGAGATCACGGCTGATCTTCTACCTCAACTCCACTTGCCTGCACTATCCCCATATCCCTTAATATCCAAACATCTATCAATCTATATGTCTTGAATATACTCAACGACTGAGCCCTGGTTCTAGACTCCCCAGGCAGGGGAAACATCCTCCCTGCACCTACCCTATCAAGCCTGAAACAAATTTTGTATGCTTGACAAGACCGCAGCAAGGCATTAAGGTTCCTGGTTGCACAATGAGAACAATGTCACATTAATACTCGACAACTGAAAAGAAAGAATTTTCATTTCACGCTGCCAAAAGTTAGGCAGCACCCGCATAATGCTTTAGATCTATTTTCATACACTAACCTACAGGTCTGACTTCATACATATTCGAGAAAATCTCTTAAGATGCTGCTGGAGGGTGCATGCTTTTATAAAGGGCAGGAACGTTATACCATGCACGCACTATCTGGAGTACTACGTTCAGTTTTGGGCACCACGCCTCAAGAACGCTCACCTCAGCATAGGTCACTGGTTAGCGATCAGAACAGGAACCACAGGCGATTTCTCTCTCCCTCGCCCAGAGGCAACGAGACCAACTGTTGCACCCAGACTGCCACATAGGCCGAGATCAGCTCGCTCAGCACGGACCGATAATCTAATGTGGACTCTTCCCTGGCTTAAATCAAACACCCTCTTCAGCAGCTGAACCATCAGGGTCGCTCAGGCTGCCATATATGATTTGGAAAGGCAGTAGAGGCAGAAACCCTCACTACATTTGGATAGACACGTGCAGGGTTACGGACCTAGAGCTGGTAAGTGGGATTAGACAACCTCTTGTTGGCTGGCGCAGATACGATGACAAGTACTTCAGGGGATCTAATACGGTCAGAGTGGTCTCCTGAACTAGTTTTGATCGCCTGAATGGGGTCGGAGAGGAATTTTCCCAGATTTTTACCCCCCCACAATTGGCCTGGATTTTCATTTGTTTTTTTTGCCTCTCCCAGGGGAATCACATGGCTCCGGTTGGGGTGGAGTGTAAAATGTTGCGATACATGGCGTATCGCAGTTGTGTGGGGCGGACTGGTTGGGCTGGGTGCTCTTTACCTTTCCACCATTGTTCATAGGTTTATATGTAACCTTCAGGGCTGCTGACCGAGGGCCGTGCGGCTCTTTGTCGGCCGGCGCGGACACGATGGGCCAAAATGGCCTCCTTCTGCGCTGTAAATTTCTATGTTTCCATGATCCCAAGACCGTAGCTTGCTGGAAGATCCAATGTTGGCTAATTTGCAGACATAAATTATTGTGTCAAATCACTGAAGGAACTTACTGATTTCATCTACGTTTCTAACAACGATAGCAGATCTCCCATTGTGTTGCTCATTTACATGAGCTCTTTTATAATGATATAAATATTATGCCATCCATTACACAGTGTATTATTCTGTTCCTGGGACAGAGCATTGCTTTAGCCAGCCTGTGACTTTAAGGCCTGAAAGACTAAGGGCTGGAAATTGATCGAAAACTGTCACCACCGGTTTGCCGCCCAAAAAAACCACGATGACTCAGCTATTAAGAACTGTGGAAAATTCATGAAAAAATGGGGGAAAATCCGCCCGGCGGGAAAAATCTGCATTTTACAAGAATTTGCAGCAGAAAATCCGACCCTCGTCAACTTTAGTCCAAGGCCGATTACCGCTATGAGTTGGGCCCAGGGAACGGGGAAAACAAAAAATATTTTTCCCCCAAAAATTTTTTTGAATCGCAAAGACCCTTTTCTACTGAATCGCTGCAAAATCATTTTTTTTTTGTTATGTTGATTGAGGGATAAATATTGGCCAGGACACCTTGGATAACTCCCCTGCTCTTCAAAATAATGCCATGGAATCTTTTACATCCACCTCGGTTTAACGTCTCATCCGAAAGACGGCACCTCCGACAGTGCAGCGCTCCCTCAGCACTGCGCTGGAAATGCCAGCCGAGATTTTTTTTGTGTACCCAAGGTTCCTGGAATGGGACTTGAACCCACAGCCTTCCAACTCAAGAGGCGAGTGTGCTACCCACTGAGCCACAGCTGACACAGCCTTAGTTTCATATCCCTCAACACCCTTGGCTAGCAAATATCTATTGAGCGCAGATTTATAATTATTGATTGAGCTTGCATCTACTACTTACTGTGAGAGAGAATTCCAAATTTCTATCGTCCTTTGCGTAAAGAAATGTTTCCTAACTTCTCTCCTGAATGGCCTGCCTCTGATTCCCTAAACTTTCCTGATCAGTGGGAAAAAGTTCAAAATCCTAAAAACCTCAAACAGAATCAGCCCGCAACTTTCTATATGGCAAGGGAATACAGGCCTAGTTTATATAATCTCTCCTCACAATGCGCAAACCACTATGGTGGGAATTGAACTGACGTTCAATTACTCGTCCAGTGACAGAACCACTTGGAAAATAAAGCGGCAACGGTGGTTGCCACGTGAACCAGTAAAAAGGTTAAGTAAGTAACCCAATAAATGTTGCACTCCTTCCGAGGCCAATCTATCCTTTCTTGGGGGGGCAATGCAGTTTGATCAGAAAATGCTAGCGTTTGGAACGTGCTCAGAATCACTCAGCACTTTCGAGATTGTTTTGCACCCGCAACAAAGCACGATGCCCACAGGTGCCAAAACCTGCCTTCAGGAGGAGGTGGTGAATCAAAAAAGAGAAAAAAAAATATAGAATACAAGAACCAATTTACACTTCCCAACCCAAAACAGTAACCCTCGTTCCAAAAAGAGCAGACTGCCCCAAGTAATAACGACAGACATGTTCTTTCTGCAATTGCACGGCACATCCTAGGCCTCTTACCTGGCTAGCACTCTGGTTAGAAATTGGGAGTCCTGGCTCACTCGGTCAACTAGTATGTTGAAGTCTTGCTGGACCTCAAACGCCTCTATAAAGAGTTTCTTCGGAACCGGTGATGGGAACAGACTAAACGGTGCATATCCAGTCGTCTGAAAGGCAAAAGGAAGAAAGAAAGACTTGCATTTATATAGCGCCTTTCACAACCACCAGACATCTCAAAGCATTTACAGCCAATGAAGTACTTTTGGAGTGTAGTCACTGTTGTATGTGGGAAACGTGGCAGCCAAATTGCGCACAGCAAGGTCCCACAAACAGCAATGTGATAATTACCAGATAATCTGTTTTAGTGATATTGATCGAGGGATAAATATTGGCCCAGGACACCAGGGATAACACCCGTGCTCTTCTTTGAAATCGTGCCATGGCATCTTTTACATCCACCGGTTTAACGTCTCATCTGAAAGACGGCACCTCCGACAGCACAGCACTCCCTCAGCACTGCACTGGGAGTGCCAACCTAGATGTTTGTGCTCAAGTCCCTGGAGTGGGACCTTCTGACTCAGAGGAGAGAGTGCCACCCACTGAGCCACAGCTGACACTCGATTCCAGTCACTATGTAACGCACCAAAAATTGTCAGCATTTAGTAGACATTACCAAATAAAGCATACTGAATCGGATAAAAGAAAAGAACACAACAAATGCTGGAAATCGGAAATAAATAACTGAAAATGTTGGAAACACACAGTATGGCCATCGATAGCTGTGATTGGAAAAGACAGGTTAGTGTACTGGATGTGGACTCAGTTAAGACGGAGGGTCTGTACACAAAGTTCCCTCTAATTTCTGTTTTGTGCACGGTCCCTGTAACTGGCTGCGTGGTCCATTCAAATTCCGTGCAGGCACAGTTTCTGCAATTGAAAAGCCGGTGAGTAGCCTGCGTGGGACCTCCAGATCGCTGCTTAGCAGCAATGTGGTCTCTACCGAAATGTTAACAACTTGCATTTATATAGCGCCTTAATTGTAGCAAAACACGTAATCAGACAAAAAAGAAATTGCCACTGAGCCGGAGGAAGAGACATCAGGACAGGTGACCAAATGCTTGGTCAAAGAGAGATAGGTTTTAATGGAGGAGCGAGAGAGGTGGAGGTTCAGGGAGGGAATTCCAGAGCTCAGGGCCTGGACAGCTGAAG
Source organism: Pristiophorus japonicus (assembly GCF_044704955.1). NCBI lineage: Eukaryota > Metazoa > Chordata > Chondrichthyes > Pristiophoridae > Pristiophorus > Pristiophorus japonicus. Next base: position 187,002,385 of record NC_091988.1, on the reverse strand, counting down.
TCACGGCCGCCAATAGTGGGGCGAAGGAAATGGTGGATGCTCAAGAGGCCGGAACTGGAGGAAACGCAGATTCCTTGGAGGCTTGTAGGAGCTGGTGGAGTAGAAAAAAAGGGAAGGGAGAGGCCATGGAGGGATTTGAACACGAGGATGAGAATTTTAAAATCAAATACTCATTGGAGTTTAGAGGAATGAAAGGTGATCTTATTGAGACATACAAGATGACGAGGGGGCTTGACAGGGTAGATGCAGAGAGGATGTTTCCCCTCATGGGGGAATCTAGAACTAGGGGGCATAGTTTCAGAATAAGGGGTCGCCCATTTAAAACAGATCTGTGGAATTCTCTACCCCAGAGAGCTGAGGAGGCTGGGTCATTGAATATATTTAAAGGTGAAGATCGACAGATTTTTGAACGATAAAGGAAGTCAAGGGTTATGGGGAGCGGGCAGGGAAGTGGAGTCGAGGCCAAGATCAGATCAGATCAGCCATGATCTTACTGAATGGCGGAGCAGGCTCGAGGGGCCAAATGGCCTACTCCTGCTCCTATTTCTTATGTTTTTATGTAAAGCGTTCGGGGACAGGAGCCAGTGTCAGTCAGCGAGCGCAGGGGGAATGGAGGGGAATAACCTTCATTTTTACGTACTCGGGTAAAGAACATGTTAGAATTGGATCTAGTATCAACATATTAATCCGTCTTTTCTCTTCACAGACCTGTTGTGCGTTACTGGCACTCTGTTTTTAGATCTTACCGAGTCAGAATGTTACTGATCCAAATAATGGCAGACGAGAGTCAAGCCCCTCCATACAAAAGCAGGGCAGTGTGCCAGCGAAGGCTTTCTAACAAATAATGGTAAACACAGCTGTCGCTTGTCTCATGAGGATAATCAGGCTGCTGCGTAATTGTCAGCATTGCAGGTAATACAATATGCTTTAACCGTGGTGCGACATACTATTCTCTCTCACTAGAAGTAGACAGAATTTCATATCAGAATTTCATCTCAATATCAGACCCTCGAACTCTAGAGTGGTCTCACTTCTTCCAAGGGTAAATATTAACTGCCTCTTTATCCTAAAATTAACATACTCCCTCAAGAGTTTGTTTTAAAATTCATTCTCTTGACATGGACATCACTGACAAAGCTGGCATTTATTGCCCATCCTGGAGATGGTGGGCCGCCTTCTTAAACCACCCGTGCACTTTGTAGCAGCTTTGATACAACCGAGTGCATTGCTGGGCCAGTTCAAAGAGCAGTTAAGAGTCAATCACGATGTGGGACAGGAGTCAAATCAAGGCCAGACCGGGCAAGGACAGCAAGTCGCCTTCCCTAAAGGTCACGCGTGAACCAGTTGGGATTTTACGACAATCCGACAGCCTCGTGGTGCAACTGAATTAAAGTGGTGGGAATTGGAATTCACGTTCAATTATTAGCCCAGACCTCTGGATTACTAGTCCAGTAATATCATCGCTTGGAAAATAAGCCAGTAAAGCTGGTTGTTAAATAAACCGGTGAAGGTGGTTGGTGAATGAAGCAGTGAAGGCATTCTTCCTTCACCCTCCAGTGGGTGGCACTTTGGCGGCTGGATCAACATTGGCCGTGGGATATCACCAAATGATGCAGCACTGGAGGAGGCCATTCAGCCCATTGTGACAGTGCTGTATCATTCTACGACATAGACAAGTCTTTTCTTGCAGTCCCAAAAGATACATTACCTCTGTGCACTGCAACAAAGGACAACTGGCACAGTGAGGGCAGATGGGGCCCCGATGGAACGTCTCATCCGAAAGGCGGCACCTCCTACAGTGCATCACTCCCTCGGCACTACACTGGGAGTGCCAGCCTAGATTTATGTGCTCAAGTGGGACTTGAACCCATAGCCTTCTGACTCAGAGCCGAGCGTGCTGCCCACTGAGCCACAGCTGACACACACAAAGTGGGAGGAACAGGATGGGGTAGGACAGACAGGACAACGAGAGGCAAGTAACAAGAATAAGTTTGGGGCTAACTATCAGTTTAGTTTGGCTATGAATAAAAAGTGTAACCGGAGAGGAAAGCATGCATTCAAAACGAGGTATACTCAAAAGAACTAACCTCCGTGCTATTCGGTTCCTCTTTCGTCCTCATGAGGACTCCTAGAAGAAGAGCTGCATCCTTCGCAGCAACCACCAAGTTCTGTATAAGACTATTGTTCTGCAGTATCTCATCTGCAGCAACTGGTGGCATAAGAACCTGCCAAAAAACAATGTGACAACAGCATTAGAATCACATATTGGGGCATCCAAAGCACTTTTCCCACTGCCATCCCCCATCCTCTCATCAAATCTTGCCTGTAATTGCACCCTCTGAATTCTCAACCTCACACAATGTCAGACAATGTCACAGAGGAATTTACCAGGATGTTGCCTGGTCTGGAAAATTTTAGCTGTGAGGAAAGATTGAATAGGCTGGGTTTGCTTTCCTTGGAACTGAGGAGGCTGAGGGGTGACCTGATTGAAGTGTTTAAAATTATGAGGGGCCTAGATATAGCGTGGATAGGGAGGACCGGTTTCCCTTGGCAGAGGGGTCAACACCAGTGCACATAGATTTAAAGTAATTTAGGGGGGGGGAGGTTTGGATGAGATACGAGGAGAAATTTCTTCACCCAGAGGGTGGTGGGGGTCTGGAACTCACTGCCTGAAAGGGTGGTAGAGGCAGAAACCCTCACCACATTTAAGGGGTGCTTGAATGTGCACTTGAAGTGCTGTAAACCACAGACCAAATGTGGAATTAAGCTGGACAGCTGTTTGTCGGCTGGCACGAACGCGATGGGCCGAAATGGCCTCCTTAGAATTTCTATGATTCTAATGATCCACAAATGTGAGCATACTGACAGAGGGAGGTATCTAGATCCCTTCCACTAATATTGGCCACCTACAGGCATTTGTAATTGCGCAAGGACATTGTACAGAACCCGTCCAATATCTGTTCGGCAAAGGCAACTCTATACAAGCAATGGGCCATCAAGCACAGCTAAAGTTGAACTCGGTTCATAACAGGGACTAAAAAAGTTCTTACAAACCACAACAACTTGTATTTATATAACTTAGTAAAACGTCTCAAGGCGCTGCACAGGAGTGTTATAAGACAAAGTATTTGATATCGAGCCACATAAGAAGAAATTAGGGCAGGTGACCAAAAGCTTGGTCAAAAAGGTAGGCTTTAAGGAGCATCTTAAAAAGGAGGAAAGAGAGGCGGAGGGATTTAGGCAGGGAGTTCCAGAGCTTGGGGCCTCGGCAACAGAAGGCACGGCCACCAATGGTTAAGCGATTACAATCACGGATGCTCAAGAAGGCAGAATTAGAGGAGATCAGATATCTCTGGGAGTTGTGGGGCTGGAGATTACAGAGATAGGGAGGGGCGAGGCCATGGGGAGATTTGAAAATAAGGATGAGAATTTTGAAATCGAGGTGTTGCTCAACCGGAAGCCAATGTAGGTCAGCGAGCACAGGGGGGTGATGGGTGAGCGGGACTTGGTGCGAGTTAGGACACAGGCAGCCGGGTTTTGCGGGACTGCGGAATCGGAGGAGATAGCTCAGAAGTTACACAAAAATACAAAGAAGTTACAACAACATTTACCCACCCTGCTCCTGTATTCCTTCATCCACTTATCCAATCTAATCTTCAACGTTGACATCGTTTCTGTTTCACCCACTAGACCTGGGAGCTTGACACCCTGATAGATCTCTGTGCAAAGCAGTTTCTCTTCCTCACTGCTCTAAACCTCTTGCATTTAATCTTGTATCTATGCCCCCTCGTTACAGAATTGGACAAGATATGCAAGTGGGCAGAACAATGGCTGCTGAAATTTAATACAGACAAGTGTACAAGTGCTACAAATAGGAAGCAAAAATAGACGGCATGCGGACCGCATAAGTGGAGTTTAAATACCTACTGATGAAGCTTAAAGACCCTTGGAATCTTAGTAGACTTGATGCTAAACATGTCCCACCACTGCAAAGTGGCAAACTACTAAAGCAACAAGATGTTGAACTACATAATTAAAGCAGTCCAATACAAGTTAGAGGAGATAGTGATCAAATGTTACAGTCCTCCTGCATCTTGAATCAGGGTTGTCAACCAATGTTCCCCCTATTTATTTTTGGGTGCACAGCCCCTTTAATGGACTGCGCGACCCATTCAACATACAGGTTGAACCTCTCTATCCGAACCCTCGGGACCTGGCCTGTTCTGGATAAGGGATTTTTCCGGATGAGGGGCGGTCACATTAAATTGAATGGTACAGGTACTGAGCAAGGGGATATTGGGGCCGGGAGTGCGGCAGAGAGATCATGGAGCGGGGGGCAGGTGGATCACGGGGTCAGGCCAGCGATTGCGGGAGTCGGCAGCAAGGAAGGACTTCAATTTGTTCACGTCGGAGTTCTGCCTATACGCCACCCAGTGGCCGGGAATGGTTCCGGACGAGGGGTGGTTCTGGATAAGGGAGTTCTGGATAAGGGAGGTTGAATCTGTACCACGCGTTTTTTCCATCTCAAAGATGCCAGGCAGTCTGAGCAGGACCTCCAGAGCGCAGCTCAAGGGGATCATTCTTCCCAACTGTGGTTGGACATCTTGCTGGAGGTGATCACATGATCCCCAGCCTCCAATCACCTGCCTATTCACTCAACAATTTTTTAAAATATAATCAACAAAAGTGTTCAAAGAAAATGAAAAAAAAGTGTTTTGTAAATGGTCAATGATTTTTCGACTGGGTTGCTCACAGTGATGTCCGGGAGATTATACTTCAAAATTCTCCTGGAGTCTGCAGGAATTGGAAAGTTGGTGACAACCAGTGTTCCCTCCAAATTGCCTTTGTTGTGCGTGGTTCCTTGAAATTTCTGCACACCCTGCGCTATTTCAAATGGAAAAGTTTGTGAGCGGCCTGCGCGGGACCTTGCAGATTATTGCACGGCTGCCCACATGCAGCACAGAGAGAGCATTGTTGTCAACCCCATCTGGAATACTGCATCCACTTATAGACACAGAATCATACAGCCCACAAGGTGCCCATTCTTTCAAAGCCATACCAGCTCTGTGAAAGAGATATCCAATGAGTCCAACTCCCCTGCCCTTTTCCCACAGCCCTGAAAACGTTTCCTTTTCAAGACTATATCCAATTCCCTTTTGAAAGTTGCTACTGCATCTTCTTCCACTGCCTTTTCAGGCAGCATATCCCAGATCACAACTTGCTGCACTGAAAAAAAAAATCTCACCTCTACGAGTTCTTTTGCCAATTATCTTAGATCGTTGTCCTCTGGTTATTGACCCTCCTGCCAGTGGAAACAGTTTTTACTCTTATCAAAACCCCTCAGAATTTTGAGCACCTCAAGAAGCCGTGGTTCAGAGGGCAGCACTCTCGCCTTGGAGTCAGAGGGTTGTGGGCTCCGAGCTCCACTCCAGAAACTTGAGCGTATAATCTGGTCTGACACTCCAGTGCAATGAGGGAGTGCTGCATTGAGGGGCCGTCTCTCAGATGAAACATCTACCCCCTCGCAGGCATTAAAAAAAAAACAGCACAATTTCCAAATAGAGAGGGGATGGGGTCCTGCCAATATCGCAAACAGATTATCTGGTCATTTTCACATTGCTGAGTGTGGGTTCTGGCTATGTGCAAATTACCTGCCACATTTCATTCGCTTTGGGATGTGCTGAGATCATGAAAGGCCCTGTATAAAATGCAAGTCTTTCTTTTTTTTAATTAAATTCCCCTTGTTAACCGTCTCTGCTCGGAGGAGAAAGCGAGACCTTGTCAGAAAGAAACAAGAGAGACAATCAAGCTCTGGAGGCAGTGCGGCAAAGAATTCCCAGAAACCTGAATTAATGAGGAAAGAGTTGGGGGCTGAAATTGCCCCACGACGAAGAGTAAGTGCATTTACCAATCTTTAAGATTTTTCTCATTCAGGCGGATCTTGCGCCGATATTCACCTCTTTATTTTGTATTTCCGTTCAGGGCGGTGTTGAGGGGCCGTGTCACAACATTCCTGCCCTTCAGTTCAAGGGGAGGGCCACTGCGAACTCTGCATGGGGCTTAGTTATTTCCACAGAACCACCAGGAAGAGTTTCGGCCGGGCTAGCAGCCCGGTACCCAAGAGGGGGTGCCGGGCTGCCTGTTGGCGGCCCGGCCGAACACAGGGGCATAATTGTCGGGCCGGCCTCTGAGTCGGCCAACAATTAAAATAAAATGGAGGCGCTGGCAATGCGCGCTCCCTTTTAAGGGCAGACGTACTGCCCAGGCACACAGGGGCAGCGACCGGTGGAGCTGCTCCCATGGAGGCAATTTCCCACCTGGGGGGGGGTGGTCAGAAAGGGGGTCACCGCCAGGCAGTGTGTGCCAGACAGGTGGCAGCACAGGCGGTGCGGAAACCCGTTCCCAGCCCGGGGGCAATACAGGACGGGTCGGCCCATCCGTCTGGCCCCAGTCAGTAAGGACTAGCCACTCCATATGGAGCTTAAGGAGGGTGCAATTTCAGCCCCTTGGACTTTTCAGCTTAGCAAGGAAGTACCCGAGAAGTGATCTTCAAGCAGCAAGTGAGGGTAGAGAGAAAGTTAACCCAGCATATTACTTCAAATTAACTTACAGCTGTAAAACTGGGGGGGTGGAAAGAGGGACAGATTCAAACTAATAAAAAAGGTAGATTTAGGACGGATATTAGGAAATTCGTCTTCAAGGTGTGGAATAAAGATCAAGATAGAGCAAGGGAGGCAAAAACCCTGGAATCCTTTAAAAACCAGATGATAAATATGAAAGAGGGCGGCGTTAAGATCTCTCTGAACAGATACACTAAAATGAACTACCTGCACTATAATAAGTATCTGATGAATGCTCCCTTTCATTCCATGCGTGTTATTTAAATAGGAAACGCCAAGGACGTACAATTCAGCATGCTCGAATGGAAGGGAGAGAAAAAAAACGAATCAAATTAGCTAAATTATTGCAGCAAAAAAGACAAGATTTAAAATAAATATATACACACAGCAGTTTGCACTCTGGGAAACAAAACAGACATGTGCAACAACTGAATCAGTCGGCCTTGCACCAGGCCCTGGTCAAAGGTTGGATCCATTTTCTCTGCAATTCATTTGCCCCACAATTTCGACAAAAAGAAATCCCCCCCCCGGCCAATCTGCAGACTCAGTTGCAGCCCTGAATTGTACTGTATCTGAGACACGATCAATGCACAAACCAGGTCAGCAATCCCCTCACAGCTCGAGGCTGCTCTCTGGGACCTGGATCATGGATTAATAGCCGTTTTAATTTACCGTTCGAAACATTATTTGCACTTTAAAAAAATATAATGTATGCTTTTGCAAGCGGCTGTTACCTCCTCGTCTGACTTTCGGGGCACAGAGAGACTAGGCAACCGACTGTGCATCTTGTCGCACTCGGAGACAATCGCTACACTCGCCGTTGCACAAGGGCTATGTTCTCCGCCGTTGATTGACAGCCCGGGGTGCCAGCCAATGGCGGCGCGTTCTGCCGCCCGAGGGGCGGGGCGGGTCGCTGTCGATCGCTTGCTCTGCGTGCGCCGGTTGTCACAGAAACGGTGTTGCAAAATACAAGGGGCGGGGCCGCCCGCCGTCGACGGCACGTGATCGTCCACCCCACCGCCCCCCCCCCCCCCCCGCGCAGCGCCGCCTCTGCTCAGCTGAGTCATCACATCAGGAAGACGAGCAGGAGTTGGCCATTCGGCCCCTCGAGCCCCACTCCTGGAAGCAATACGGTGGAGGAGGATGGTTTTCTAGACCAATATGTCGAGGAACCAACTAGGGGGGAGGCCATCTTAGACTGGGTGTTGTGTAATGAGCGAGGATTAATTAGCAATCTCGTTGTGCGAGGCCCCTTGGGGAAGAGTGACCATAATATGGTGGAATTCTGCATTAGGATGGAGAATGAAACAGTTAATTCAGAGACCATGGTCCAGAACTTAAAGAAGGCTAACTTTGAAGGTATGAGGCGTGAATTAGCTAGGATAGATTGGCGAATGATACTTAAAAGGTTGACTGTGGATGGGCAATGGCAGACATTTAGAGACCGCATGGATGAACTACAACAATTGTACATTCCTGTCTGGTGTAAAAATAAAAAAGGGAAGGTGGCTCAACCGTGGCTATCAAGGGAAATCAGGGATAGTATTAAAGCCAAGGAAGTGGCATACAAATTGGCCAGAAATAGCAGCGAACCCGGGGACTGGGAGAAATTTAGAACTCAGCAGAGGAGGACAAAGGGTTTGATTAGGGCAGGGAAAATGGAGTACGAGAAGAAGCTTGTAGGGAACATTAAGATGGATTACAAAAGTTTCTATAGGTATGTAAGGAGGACACAAACAACCTTCCGGATATAAAAGGGGTCAGAGGGTCTAGTAGGGAGGAGGAACTGAGGGAAATCTTTATTAGTCGGGAAATTGTGTTGGGGAAATTGATGGGATTGAAGGCCGATAAATCCCCAGGGCCTGATGGACTGCATCCCAGAGTACTTAAGGAGGTGGCCTTGGAAATAGCGTATGCATTGACAATCATTTTCCAACATTCCATTGACTCTGGATCAGTTCCTATCGAGTGGAGGGTAGCCAATGTAACCCCACTTTTTAAAAAAGGAGGGAGAGAGAAAACAGGGAATTATAGACCGGTCAGCCTGACCTCAGTAGTGGGTAAAATGATGGAATCAATTATTGAGGATGTAATAGCAGCGCATTTGGAAAGAGGTGACATGATAGGTCCAAGTCAGCATGGATTTGTGAAAGTGAAATCATGCTTGACAAATCTTCTGAAATTTTTTGAGGATGTTTCCAGTAGAGTGGACAAGGGAGAACCAGTTGATGTGGTATATTTGGACTTTCAAAAGGCTTTCGACAAGGTCCCACACAAGAGATTGATGTGCAAAGTTAAAGCACATGGGATTGGGGGTAGTGTACTGACATGGATTGAGAACTGGTTGTCAGACAGGAAGCAAAGAGTAGGAGTAAATGGGTACTTTTCAGAATGGCAGGCAGTGACTAGTGGGGTACCGCAAGGTTCTGTGCTGGGGCCCCAGCTGTTTACACTGTACATTAATGATTTAGATGAGGGGATTAAATGTAGTATCTCCAAATTTGCGGATGACACTAAGTTGGGTGGCAGTGTGAGCTGCGAGGAGGATGCTGTGAGGCTGCAGAGTGACTTGGATAGGTTAGGTGAGTGGGCAAATGCATGGCAGATGAAGTATAATGTGGATAAATGTGAGGTTATCCACTTTGGTGGTAAAAACAGAGACACAGACTATTATCTGAATGGTGACAGATTAGGAAAAGGGGAGGTGCAACGAGACCTGGGTGTCATGGTACATCAGTCATTGAAGGTTGGCATGCAGGTACAGCAGGCGGTTAAGAAAGCAAATGGCATGTTGGCCTTCATAGCGAGGGGATTTGAGTACAGGGGCAGGGGGGTGTTGCTACAGTTGTACAGGGCCTTGGTGAGGCCACACCTGGAGTATTGTGTACAGTTTTGGTCTCCTAACTTGAGGAAGGACATTCTTGCATTGAGGGAGTGCAGCGAAGGTTCACCAGACTGATTCCCGGGGTGGCGGGACTGACATATCAAGAAAGACTGGATCAACTGGGCTTGTATTCACTGGAGTTCAAAAGAATGAGAGGGGACCTCATAGAAACGTTTAAAATTCTGACAGGTTTAGACAGGTTAGATGCAGGAAGAATGTTCCCAATGTTGGGGAAGTCCAGAACCAGGGGTCACAGTTTAAGGATAAGGGGTAAGCCATTTAGGACCGAGATGAGGAGAAACTTCTTCACCCAGAGAGTGGTGAACCTGTGGAATTCTCTACCACAGAAAGTAGTTGAGGCCAATTCACTAAATATATTCAAAAGGGAGTTAGATGAAGTCCTTACTACTCGGGGGATCAAGGGGTATGGCGAGAAAGCAGGAATGGGGTACTGAAGTTGCATGTTCAGCCATGAACTCATTGAATGGCGGTGCAGGCTAGAAGGGCCGAATGGCCTACTCCTGCACCTATTTTCTATGTTTGTATATGTTTCCTCCATTCAATAAGATCATGGCTGATCTGATCCTGGTCTCAGCTCCACTTTCCTGCCCGCTCCCCATAACCCTTGACTCCCTCATCGTTCAACAATCTGTCCATCTCCACCTTGAATATATTCAACGACCCAGCCTCCACAGCTCTGTGGGGCAGAGCATGCCAAAGATTCACGACCCACTGAGAGAAGAAATTCCGACTCATTTCAGTTTTTAATGGGCGACCCCTTATTCTGAAACTATGCCCTCTAGTTCTAGATTCCCCCATGAGGGGAAACATCCTCTCTACATCTACCCTGTCAAGCCCCTTCAGAGTCTTACACGTTTCATATAAACATAGAAACATAGAAACATAGAAAATAGGTGCAGGAGTAGGCCATTTGGCCCTTTGAGCCTGCACCACCATTCAATAAGATCATGGCTGATCAAACTCCAATGAGTAGAGGCCCAACCTGCTCAAACTTTCTTCATGTGGCAACCCCTTCATCTCAGGAATCAACCCTCGTGAACTTTCTCTGAACTGCCTGCAGTGCAAATATATCCTGCCAATGATGATGATTGAAATATAGGCCAGTACGTAGTACTCCAAGTATGGTCTCACCAACAGATGTAGCAGGATCTCCCTACTTTTATACTTCGTCTCCCTTGCAATAAAGGTCAATATTCCATTTATACAAAAGCAAACTATTGTGGATGCTGGAGTCTGGAATAAAAACAGAAAATGCTGGAAATCTCAGCAGGTCAGGCAGCATCTGTGGAGAGGAAGCAGAATTAACATTTTGGGTTGATGACCCTTTGTCAGAAGTGGAGAGTGTTCGAAAAGAACAGATTCTTAACAAGCACTGAAAGGGGGAGGGGAAGAAAGAACAAAAGGGAAGGTCTGAAATAGGTTGGAAGACAGGAGAGATTAGAGAGACAAAAGGGATGATGGCCCAAATTCAAATGGTAATGCCAGGAGTTAGAAAAACATTAGTCAACATAGGGTGTGAATGACAGGGTAATGATTGGCGGCCCCGATCTGTGAGAGACCCATCAGCGGCAGGTCGGGGCTATAAAAGGAGCGGCGAGCTGCCCCTGGTCAGCGTGGCGGCGTATCACTGCAAGGTACAGCGCGAGCTGGTGCAGGAGGGCGATGGCAGCGCAGAGGGACGTCATCAAGGCCCAGGTCGCTGATTGGAGTGGCGAGATCGGGGCGAGGGAGCAGCGAGAAATTGTAGAGGGATGTGATCGGGGCCCAGGAAAAGCGTGAGTTCGAGTCCAGAGGAGGCGAGGGCCCAGAGGCAACACAGGTCAGCCCACACTGCAATATGTGTGCGCACTAGGGTCTGTGCAGCAGAGCTGGTCTCCAGTCGTCTTGGGTAATCCTTGCCACTGGACTGTCAAGCCCGTGTGGTGGCTGGTGTGCAACGGCCACCACACGTTAAAAAAATCCACGCGTCTTCCACCCTTCAATATGCAGTTCGGGATCTGGAATATTAGGTCCTTCATTGAAACATCTGTGAACTCATCCTTGTTTGGCGTGGAAGCAAGTCATCCTCGTTTCGAGGGACTGCCTATGATGATGATGAATGACTAACTGCCATTCGAGACAAGGAGAAAAAAAGAAAGAAACAGGCTCGGGGCCTGAGCGGAGTCTCGGGCCTCAGGTGCTGCTTCTCGGCACCACGTGGAAGGAATGATTCGGGGTTGTGAGGGGGCGGGGCTTGACAGGGGGCGGGGCTTGACAGACGCATGTGCAGTACAAATAGTTACACTTTTTATATACCTGTAGAAGCTCTTACTGTCTATTCTGCCATCTCCATTCACACTCTATCTCGACTCATTTGTTTTTTTTAACTTGCCCCATTACCATCTCCTTTTGCCTTGCACCATCATCCCTTTTCTCTCTTAATCACTTCTTCCTTCCACCCTTCACAGACCTTCCTTTTTGTTCTTTACAACATTACAACAGAGACTACAATCCAAAAGTACTTCATTGGCTGTACAGCGTTTTGAAATGTCTGGTGGTTGTGAAAGGCGCTATATAAATGCAAGTCTTTCTTTTTTTTCCTCCCCTCCACCCTTTCCCTGCCCCTGCACTTGCTTAAAAACCCGTTACATCTCTAACTTTTCCTTGTTCTGACGAAGGGTCATCGACCTGAAACATTAGCTCTCTTTCTCTCTCTCCTCAGATGCTGCCTGACCTGCTGAGTATTTCCAGCATTTTCTGTTTTTATTTCAAGTTGTGTGTGTGTCTTTGGGAGATGAAAAGCTGGGGCTAGGCTGGAGGAATAGTTGGGTACACATACCCCCCAAATAATTGAAAAAGTAGCCACGCAGGTTAATAAGACCATTTTTTTTTAAATTGTTCCTGGGATGTGGGCGTTGCTGGCAAGGCCAGCATTCACTGCCTGTCCCTAATTGTCAGCTAGGTGGGTAGCATTCATGCTTTTGAGTCAGAAGATTGTGCTCAAATCCCACTCCAGGGACTTGAGCACAAAAATCTAGGCTGCCACTCCCAGTGCAGTGCTGAGGGAAGTGCTGCACTGTTGGAGGTGCCGTCTTTCGGATGAGACATTAAACCGAGGCCCCATCTGCTCTATCAGGTGAAAGTAAAAGATCCCATGGCACTATTTTAAACAAGAGCAGGAGAGTTATCTCTGTTGTCCTGGCCTATATTTCAATCATCATCATTGGCAGTCCCTCGAAATCGAGGAAGACATGCTTTCACTCTAAAAGTGAGTTCTAAGGTGACTGAACAGTCCAATATGAGAACCACAGTCCCTGTCACAGGTGGGACAGACAGTCGTTGAAGGAAAGGGTGGGTTTGTGGGACTGGTTTGCCACAAGCTCTGTCCGCAGCCTACACTTGTTTTCTGCATGCTCTCGGCGACGAGGCTCGAGGTGCTCAGTGCCCTCCCGGATGCACTTCCTCCATTTAGGGCGGTCTTTGGCCAGGGACTCCCAGTTGTTGGTGGGAATGTTGCATTTTATCAAAGAGACTTTGAGGGTGTCCTTGAAATGTTTCCTCTGCCCACTTTGGGCTCGCTTGCCGTGTAGGAGTTCTGAGTAGAGCGCTTGCTTTGGGAGTCTTATGTCAGGCATGCAAACAATGTGACCCGCCCAACGGAGCTGGTCGAGTGTGATCAGTGCTTCGATGCTGGGGATGTTGGCCTGATTGAGGACGCTAACATTGGTGCGTCTGTCCTCCCAGGGGATTTGCAGGATCTTGCGGAGGCGAAGTTGGTGGTATTTCTCCAGCGATTTGGTCCTACAGCGGGGCGGGTATCACTACAGCCCTGTAGACCGTGAGCTTGGTGGCAGATTTGAGGGCCTGGTCTTCGAACACTCAGGTGGCCGAAGGCTGCGCTGGTGCATTGGCGCAAGCCGTGATCCTAACCAATGGATCCATCACAGACCCAATCCACATCCGGACCGGGGTCAAGCAGGGCTGCATCATCGCGCCGACCGTCTTCTTGATCTTCCTCGCTGCAATGCTCTACCTCACACTCAACAAGCTCCCCGCTGGAGTGGAACTAAACTATAGAACCAGTGGGAAATTGTTCAACCTTCATCGTCTCCAGGTCAGATCCAAGACCGTCTCAACCTCTGTCTTCGAATTACAGTACACGGATGACACTTACGTCTGCGCACATTCAGAGACTGAACCCCAAGTTCACTACCCTCCTATCCTCCTTTAATCTCTCCCTCATGTGAATTCCCCAACCCATATTCACGGCCACCCCCTCGACCTTGCCATCTCTCGTGGCTTCGCACTCCCATCGTATCAATCGCAGACAAGGCCATCTCTGACCACTCCCTCGTATCGCTCTCCACCCACATCCCCCTTCCATCCTCCCCGCCAACCCTATCTCCTTCTGTGTCCTCCCCTGCAAAAAACTCTCTCCCAACTCTCTTACAACTGCACTTATGAACTCCTAACTGTCCAGACTTTGGCCCTCCATTCACCAGGACATTTCTGCATCTACCGAACTGCTCAATCACACCCACTCCACCACCTTTGATGCCCTAGTCCCTATTAAAACAATTACTCTCTCTCACCCTGGCCGCTCCCCCTGATACGGCCCTCATCTTCGCTCCCTTAAGTCCAAGGGACGTAGACTTGAATGGATATAGCGGACAACTGGTTTAGCCATTCACCGCCAGATCTGGCTGCCAGATCTCATATAAAGCATTATCGGTTACTGCTCTCGTCTCCCACAATTGCTCACTATTCCAGAATCACTCTATTCTCCACTGCTATTGGTCTTCTTAAACCTCTCTCCCCAGTCTCTACCCTCACCTCCGACAATAAGTGTGAGGAGCTCATGGACTTCTTTGTCTCTAAGATTGAGACCATCCATTCGGTCGCCTCGGCCTCTTCCCTTCCTACCCCAAGCCCACTGGGCCAAACTTCTTCTAAGGGTCCTCGCTGCCCTAGCCCTGACCTCACATCTTTCTCCAGTTTCTCTCCGATCTTCCCTCATGACCTTTCCGATCATCCCGTCCATGAGACCCACTTCCTACTCCCTTGACCCTATTCCCACCAAACTGCTGACCACCCAAATTCCTTTTCTGGCACCCATGTTAGCTGACATTTGTAATGATTCTCTCTCTTCAGGTACTGTCCCCTTCTCCCTCCAATCTGCCGTCAACACTTTCAAAGACTTTGGAGAGGAAAGGGAGGTTGAAGATGGGGTGGTAGTTTGCAAGGACAGAGGGATCGAGGGTTGATTTTTTGAGGAGAACGGTGATGACGGCAGATTTGAGGGAGAGAGAGAACAGTACCTGAGGAGAGCGAACCGTTAACAATTTCAGCTAACATGGGCACGACAGATTCTTGAACTACAAGGGAGTCAAGGGTTCTAGGGAACAGGCAAAAAAGTGGAGTTGAGGCCAAGATCAGATCAGCCATGTTCAGTTTTGGTCTCCTAATCTGAGGAAGGACGTTCTTGCTATTGAGGGTGTGCAGCGAAGGTTCACCAGACTGATTCCCGGGATGGCAGGACTGACATATGAAGAGAGACTGGATCAACTGGGCCTGTATTCACTGGAGTTTAGAAGGATGGGAGGGTATCTCATAGAAACATATAAAATTCTGACAGGACTGGACGGGTTAGATGCAGGAAGAATGTTCCCGATGTTGGGGAAGTCCAGAACCAGGGGACATAGTCTAAGGATAAGGGGTAAGCCACTTAGGACTGAGATGAGGAGAAACTTCTTCACTCAGAGAGTTATTAACCTGTGGAATTCCCTACCGCAGAGAGTTGTTGATGCCAGTTCATTGGATATATTCAAGAGGGAGTTAGATATGGCTCTTAGGGCTAAAGGGATCAAGGGATATGGAGAGAAAGCAGATAAGGTGTATACTGAGGTGAATGATCAGCCATGATCTTATTGAATGGTGGTGTAGACTCGAAGGGCCGAATGGCCGACTCCTGCACCTATTTTTCTATGTTTCCATGTTTCTAAATGGCCTACTCCTGCGCTTATTTCTTATGGTCCTAAGATGCACCCCAAGTGGTGTGGGCACTCGCACGGTGTACATTTTCAGGCCCCCTGTGTCAAAATATCTATCTAAACATCTGCCTGTCACACAGGCCTCCTGCCACTAGATGGTGCTGATGCGTGGGTCACACAGGTCGGTCTCCAATTTTTCTTCCCCACCCAACTTTTGGGTGTTTTTATGCCAATTTTTGGTGTTTTTAACTTGATTTTTCAGACTTTATTTTAAATCATTTTTTTAGGGCACCTGGGACACCCTTACTTACTCAACCCATTGTCTGTAAAGCGATTTGGGACATGAAAGGCACAATATAAGTACAAGTCATTCTTTCTTTTTGCTCAATTCTAATGACAAGGTCACCCACCTTGTTCCCTTTCATTGGCTGCCATGGGCTGACCTTTGGCCTTGCGCTAGGGCCTATCTGTCCAATCTGTTTCTGGCGCTGGTTTCGCCCTGCACTTGTCTTCCCTTCCTTCCTCACTGAGTTTTATATCCTCATTGACAATGATTAGTGCCTGCAACTATTTTCGTTGAATATTAATACAAGTTCCCCCTTATTAAAAGTGCACTAAACCGACAAATAAACAAATTAAACTTTATACATTATGTGGTTCAAATTAAAATTTGGTTGCCGGGGTGATGATACACTCCAGTCCCTCCGGCGCCGACCTCTCGCGGAAGGTGGCGAGTGTACCAGTGGACACCGCATGCTCCATCTCCAAAGACACCCTGTCTCAGATGTAACTGCGGAAGAGAGGCAGGCAGTCGGGCTGAATGACCCCCTCGATCGCCCGCTGTCTGGACCGGTTAATGACCACCTTGGCCGTGGATTAGTGCCTACAATCTGGATGACCCCTGACCCCACAGCCTGATGACCCCAGATACCCTGAACCCCACCCTTAGTAATCCACATCCATTCTTCTTAATCGGGACTTTCCTCTGAGCATTTGATTTTCATGCTAGCTAAACCAATACTGAATTCTTTACAGATGCTTAAAAATTATTATGCTGTGGAGCAATATCTCTTTAAGTGGCTTAACAAAGGAAAATTCTGCTTTTACATTGGTACAACAACAACTACTTGTATTTATATAGCATCTTTAATGTAGTAGAATGTCTCAAGGCGCTTCACAGGAGCATGATGATATTGATGATATCAGGCAAAAGATTGACACCGAGCCATAGAAGGAAACATTAGGACAGGTGACCAAACACTTGGTCAAAGAGGTAGGATTTAACCAGCCAAGCCTAGCAGCCAAAGGAGGAGTGCGAGGTAGAGAGGCGGAGAGGTTTAGGGAAGGAATTCCAGAGCTTAAGGCCCAGGCAGCTGAAGGCACGACTGCCAATGGTGGGGTATTTATAAGCAAGCTTTTAGCTATTTTTTTCAGTTGCGATTCCCGTTGGTGTGGGTGCTGCAACTAAATCTGGCATGGAGGAACCGTTTATTTGGTCATAGGGGACAGCAACACAGTGTAAATCCAACTCACTTTGAACAATGCCATGGAGGATCTGCCTGGGCACGCTTCCTGTTGTGTAATATTTACTTCCTGTCACTGTTTCTTCGTTCTGTTACGCTTGTGTTGTGATATCTGTCACGCCATTTCAGTCACACTTTTCTGTCACATTTTTCTGTTTAAAATTCTCATCCTGTTTTCAAATCCCTCCATGGCCACGCCCCTCCCTATCTCTGTAATCTCCTCCAGCCCCACAACTCCCTGAGATTTCTGCGCTGATCAATTCTGGCCTCTTGCGCATCCCCGATTCCCATCGCTCCACCATTGGCGGCCGTGCTTTCAGCTGCCTGGGCCCTAAGCTCTGGAATTCCCTCCCTAAATCTCTCTGCCTCTCTCCTCCTTTAAAATGTTCCTTAAAGCCTACCTCTTTGACCAAGCTTCTGATCACCTATCCTAATTTCTCCTATGTGGCTTGGTGTCAAATTTTGTTTGATAATGTTCCTGCAAAGCGCTTTGGGACGTTTTACTATGTTAAAAGCGCTGTATTCCTCACCTCTCTGGGCGAGAGCTTCCTCGTTTTTTGCATGCTTAACGGCCACTTAACATCCATTTTACTGCTGAAATGACATATAACGCCCATATATCGCCCATTTAGCCACAAAATGGAAACTGACTGGCATTTTTCGGAAACTTATCGGCAAGCATTACTTTCCCCATGTGCGTAACGCCGGGAAAAAATAATACCCCCCGCCCACTTTTTTTGGGCAGTATCATCAGGATGGGCGAAATGAACGCCCATAATATCGCCCAGCGTTACTTTCTGCACAGAATTAATGCCGAGATTCAATAATACCGCCCGCCCATTTTTTTTGTCGTCAGGAGCACATTTGGCGAAACTAACGTCCAGGAGATCGGCCAGCGTCACTTTCACCACCTCGCACACATATCGCCCTCAATATCGCTCGCCCAAAAAAACGCCCAGAAAAAGTGGAACTAACCGGAACTAATCACAGCGTTATGGACGCCATCTTCTATATCACATGTCGCATCCTTTAAAAGGCCGCTGTGCTTCAACCTCGGGGGAGTTTGGATGTACTCTGGAGGTCGTTGGAGTTGATGTGAACATCTCTACAAACATCTTGACCATACTGTGACCGATTGGAATTGAATAGGTGTCTTCGTCAGGATATTCCTTGTTTGTGACCAATCGGTGGAAAACAGAGAGCTATTGCAATGGGGCCTGTCCTTTCTCACCCTCTCTTGATGACCAATGACATGCTGCAGACTCGAGATGGCCGAAGGTACGCTCCACTGCATTATATGCCGACTGCAATGTAAGACGTGCCAGACTGATGAGGAGGACCAGACGTCACACCCTCCGCAAGTACAGGGAGAAGCAGTCTTACCTCGACTTGCCCGACACCACCTGCCTTCGGAGACTGCACTTCCACAAAGAGGTTATCACTGAGGAGTGCCAGCTGATAAGGGGAGATCTGCAGCCTGCCAGCACCCTCAGTATTGCACTGTCTGTCGAGGTCAAAGTCACCACGGCACTGTCGTTCTACGCGTCGGCTTCTCTTCAGGCCTCAGCTGGCGACATTTGCGGTCTGTCTCAGCATGCCACACATCGCTGCATTAGACAGGTCACTGAAGCTCTGTATGCACGCAGGAGGGGCTTGATCAGCTTCCCTATGACCACGGAGGCACAGAGTGAGAGGGCTCTAGGATTCTCCAGAATTGCAAACTTCCCCAAGGTGCAGGGAGCAATCGGCTGTACGCACATCGCCACGTGGGCACCTTTTCAGGATGCAGAGGTTTTCAGGAACCGCAAGGGATTCCACTCCCTGAATGTCCAACTCATTGTCGACCACAAGCAAATTATAATGGCAGTGAATGCTAAATTTCCGGGCAGCATCCATGATGCTCACATCCTGCGTGAGAGCACTGTATTTGACTTGTTTAACAATCAGCCACAAGGTCAATGCTAGATGCTTGGTGACAAAGGATATGGCCTCGCCACCTGGCTGATGACCCCCCCTGCGTGACACCCACACTGAAACCGAGAGGCGATACAATGAGAGCCACAGAGCCACTCGCACTATCGTGGAGAAAAGCATTGGAATGCTTAAGCAGCACTTCAGATGCCTGGACCACTCAGGAGGTGAGCTCCAATACCACCCTGAGCAGGTAGCTCAATTTGTGGTGGTGTGCTCCATGCAACACAACTTGACTATCAGGAGGGAACAAGAATTGCCTGATGGGTCTAACAGTCCACCTCACCAGAGAGAGGAAGAGGAGGATGAGGAGACGGATGCTGACATCATGTATCTCACACTACTGTACATAACTGTATCTTACCATGCTATACATGACTGTAACTAGAGATGACCTGTAACCACAAGCTTACCTTACCACCAGGGGTGCACTTGCAGGAGACACTGGATACCTGTCCCAGACAGGTATATAAAGACAGATCTCAGGCAAGTGTGGCATTCGAGAGCTGTGAAATAAAGGTGCAGGTCCTGAGTGACCTTGACTTCAGCATGTGCCTCGTGTGAGTCTGTACTGAGGGGACAGGACTTTACAGTGGCGATGAGGATGGGATTACAGAACCCACAGAATGGCGACCAACGGCTCAGATGAAAAATACAATGCTGGAGATAACTGGGAGGACTTTATAGAAAGGCTCCAGCAAAGCTTCGTAACCAAAGACTGGTTAGGCGACGATAAGGCAGACAAGAGAAGAGCCCATCTCTTGACCAGCTGTGGCTCGAAAACAGACGCCTTAATGAAGGACCTGCTGGCACCCGAGAAACCAGCAAGCAAGTCGTTTGAAGAGTTAAGCACACTGATAAGAGACCACCTGAAGCCAGTGAGCAGCCTACACATGGCCAGGCACAGGTTCTACAACTACAGACGCTGTGTGGGCCAGAGCATACCCGACTTTGTGGCGGAACTTCGGAGGTTGACTAGCTTATGTGAGTTCTCCGATGAACTAAGGAGAGAAGCACTGAGAGACTTTTTTATTGAAGGAATAGGCCATGCAGGCATATTCCGAAAGCTCATAGAGACCAAAAACTTGACCCGAGAGGCAGCAGCACTCGTTGCACAGACATTCTTGGCAGGAGAAGAAGAAACAAGGTTGATCTACACTGCGGGTACGACAACTAACGAAACATCGGAACAAGGGGTTCACAGTGTGAAACAAGCCGCTAACCCCACACACAGACAAAGGCAAGAGAGCAGGCCCTCAACAGCAGGCAGTGGCGCCAGAAGCCATCAAGGGCCACATGAACGGGCGTTCACACCTCATCAACCCACAATGCGAGCAATCAACAACAAACTGAGAGAAATTCAAGAAAGATCAGCCAGACGCAGCTCAGCCTTTGGAAACAATGGAAGCGGTCTGTGCTGGAGATGTGGTGGAAGGCGCTCATCAAGGGGTTGTCGATTTCAGCATGCCTTTGCAGAAACTGTGATATACAGGGCATCTGGCGCGCATGTGCAGAAACATAGAAACATAGAAAATAGGTGCAGTTTTTTTTTTCGCAGGCTGAAGATTTTATTCTAAAAAGATCAACGCAATTTTGCAGATATTTATCGAAGGAAACGGTGCTGGATAAAGAGCACATTGAACTGCTGAGCCAGGATTGGCAAAGCATCGTTGTCAAGGGACATTTCTTCATTGCTTTACTCCATCAACAGTGGAGTCTTCACATCGGGGATCTGAGCAAACGGATCAAACTCTACATTGGTAGAATTCAGCTGTGGGCCGCCATATAAGATATAAATATCACCTCTAATCAGAGCACAATTTCAGCACACTGTCCGTGGCCCAGGAACTTTAACATGGCCTTTTCCTTGCTTTGCCTCCTGTTACTTTCCTCCTGACACCCAGCGATTGTTCGGTGTCGTCATCAGTCTCTTCGTGCGACCGCTTCCTCTTGTCTCCCTGCTCTCTCAGCTCCAGCCGAGCAAATCGCTGAGCATCCGTCACTCGCTCCACCAACATCATCACCTCTTCCTCCTGTGTGGGGGCAGCTCGGCTGGTGTACGAATCGGAAGGGTCGGAAAGCGGACCAGAAGACGGTGGGGACAGTAACCGGGACACCGAGGTACAGCGGGTCAACATGATCAATGGCCACTGCTCTTACAACAAGATGCCTCCAATAATGATGAGGGTCCTACTCAACGGGATACCCGTCAACATGGAGCTGGATATGGGAGCGAGTCAATCTCTCATGCGCGCTCAACAATTTGAACAGCTGTGGCCGCACAAAAGAGACAGACCAAAACTCACAAGGGTCGATACCAAACTAAGGACCTATACCAAAGAAATCGTACCAATCCTTGGCAGCGCCATGCTCTCAGTCACACACAAAGGGACAGTGAACCGACTTGCCCTGTGGATTGTCCCCGGAGATCTCACAGCACTGCTGGGGAGAAGCTGGCTGGCAAAACTAAACTGGAAATGGGATGATGTTCACGCCATGTCGTCAGAGGAACGGACCTCCTGCTCAACAGTTCTAAGTCGATTTGAACATCTCTTTCAGCCAGGTGTGGGCACCTTCAAAGGGGCTAAAGTCAAAATCTACATCACACAGGATGCTAGACCGGTCCATCATAAGGCTAGAGCTGTGCCCTATGTGATGAGGGAAAAGATTGAACATGAACTGGACAGGCTTCTGCGGGAAGGCATTATCTCACCTGTGGAATTTAGCAACTGGGCAAGTCCCATCGTCCCAGTCATGAAGCCTGATGGATCCGTACGAATCTGTAGGGATTACAAATCTACTATAAACAGAGTCTCCCTACAGGACCAATACCCGCTGCCCAGAGCGGAGGACCTATTTGCCACATTGGTTGGTGGAAAACTTTTCTCAAAACTAGATCTCACATCTGCGTATATGACGCAAGAACTGACCAAAGAGTCTAAGCTACTCACCACCATCAACACACATCGAGGCCTTTTCATGTACAATCGATGCCCATTCGGCATCAGGTCGGCAGCTGCTATATTCCAGCGCAACATGCTCAAGTCCATCCCGGGGACGGTTGTATTTCAAGACGACATACTTATCACGGGCAGGGACACCGACTCCCATCTCCGCAATTTGGAGGAAGTACTAAAGCGGTTGGATCGGGTAGGCCAAAGTGTTAAGAAATCCAAGTGTCTGTTTCTCGCGCCCGAGGTTGAATTTTTGGGCAGAAGGATTGCCGCTGATGGAATCCGCCCAACAGAGTCCAAAACCGAAGCAATTCGCCTGGCACCCAGGCCCCGGAATGTCTCGGAACTGCGCGCCTTTCTCGGGCTACTCAATTACTTTGGAAACTTTATGCAGAACTTAAGCATGCTGCTGGAGCCTCTCCATGTAATACTCAGAAAGGGGTGCGATTGGTTTTGGGGGGACGCCCAGGAATGTGCCTTCAATAAGGCACGCAACCTTCTATGTTCCAACAGTGTTTTGGCTTTCTTTGATCCAGGTAAAAAGCTAGTTCTTACATGTGATGCGTCAGCGTACGGGGTCGGGTGCGTTTTACAGCATGTCAATGGTGCGGGTAAATTACAACCCATAGCTTATGCCTCCAGGTCACTTTCGCGGGCGGAGTGCGGGTACGGAATGGTGGAGGAGGAGACGCTCGCATGCGTGTACGGTGTCAAAAAGATGCACCAATACCTTTTCGGGGCCAAGTTCGCGTTAGAAACTGACCACAAGCCCCTCACGTCCCTACGGTGGGCACTCATGCTGGCGTCTTACGACTACACTATAAGGCACAGACCAGGCATAGACAACTGTGCCGACGCACTTAGCAGGCTACCCCTGGCGACCACGGAAGGGTCTGACGAACAGGACTGTGAGATAGTCATGGCAATCAATGCCTTTGAGTCCACAGGTTCGCCCATGACGGCTCGCCAAATCAGAGCCTGGACGACCAGCAACCCCACGTTATCCTTAGTCAAAAGATATGTCTTAACTGGTGACTGGGCAGAGGCTCGCGATGCCTGCCCCGAGGAGATCAAACCTTTCCATAGGCGCATGCATGAGCTGTCACTACAAGCAGGCTGCCTGATGTGGGGCAGCTGAGTAGTTATGCCACTGCGAGGCAGAGAGGCATTTGTCCGGGAGCTCCACCGCGAGCACCCGGGGATCGTTCTCATGAAGGCCATAGCCAGATCCCACATCTGGTAGCCTGGCATTGATGCAGACTTGGAGCTCTGTGTCCGATGGTGCACCATTTGTGCCCAACTCAGTAATGTCCCCAGGGAGGCCCCCCTGAGTCCCTGGCCCTGGCCCACCAAACCGTGGTCGCGGGTGCATGTAGACTATGCGGGCCCATTCATGGGCAAAATGTTCCTCGTAGTTGTCGATGCATTTTCAAACTGGATCGAATGCACCATTTTAAACTCGAGCACCACCTCCACCACTGTGGAGAGCCTTGGAACTATGTTTGCAAAGCACGGAATTCCTGACATATTGGTCAGTGATAATGGTCCGTGCTTCACCAGCGCAGAATTCCAAGATTTTATAAGTGACCACGGCATAAATCCCGTTAAGACGGCACCATTCAAGCTGGTCTCCAATGGCCAGGCGGAGCGAGCAGTGCAAATCATTAAACAAGGCATGCTCAAAATCCAAGGTCCCAAGCTGCAGGGCCACCTGTCGCGACTGCTGCTGGCATACAGATCTCATCCGCATTCATTGACTGGAGTTCCCCCCACGCAACTATTGATGAAACGGACCTTAAAGACAAGGCTCTCATTAATCCTCCCAGACATGCATGAAATCGTTGAGGCAAAGCGCCGGAAGCTAACTGAGTACCATGACAGAAATTCGAGGGGGAGGTGGAATGGGATAGGGGACAAAGTGTTTGTGCTAAACTATGGCAGAGGTCCCAAATGGCTTGCAGGGACAGTAACAGGCAAGGAAGGAAACAGGCTACTGGTGGTACAAATGGACAATGGCCAAACCTGCCGGAGGTATGTAGACCAAGTCAAAAGTAGATTTACCAACAACACTGCTGAACCAGAGGCAGACTACAATGTGGAACTCACACCACACCTGTTGGACAGACAGAGGGAACAATCTGAGGAAAGGGCAATTCCAACAGACAGCCCAGGCGAGACACCAACAGTCATACTGAACAAAACAGACAGCCCAGGCGAGATACCAGCAATCACACCAAAAGAAAAACAGGCACCAAGGCAAACAACTGAATCACAACTAAGACGCTCCACGTGAGAGTGTAGACCACCTGAGAGACTGAATCTATAAAGACAATAAGACCTTGGGGGAGGGTGATGTCATGTATCTCACACTACTGTACATAACTGTATCTTACCATGCTATACATGACTGTAACTAGAGATGACCTGTAACCACAAGCTTACCTTACCACCAGGGGTGCACTTGCAGGAGACACTGGATACCTGTCCCAGACAGGTATATAAAGACAGATCTCAGGCAAGTGTGGCATTTGAGAGCTGTGTAATAAAGGTGCAGGTCCTGAGTGACCTTGACTTCAGCATGTGCCTCATGTGAGTCTGTATTGCAGGGACAGGACTTTATAGCGGACGCTGACAATCAGGCTGACGCTGAAGCTATGCCCCCGCCCCCCCTGTAGACGGCATGAAAGGGTCCGTAGTGGCATGACAGCTGCAAGAGCCTTACGTCAGGAGGTCATCAATCAGCACTTTGCCTGAAAGATCGTTGGTGTTATTTACAAGGCTGACACACTACTGGGTGTGCAGGTCATGCATCAATGGTGGGCATCACCTTGGTGACAGTTAAAGTTTAAGTTGATTGAAGTTAAATGTAATTATACTCTTTGATGTTAAGGAATCACCAGTGTATAATGGTGCAGCTATCTTTGCCAATGCGCAACAAGGTTTTGTTAAATAAAAAACATTTAAACTGAACAGTTGCCTAAAATCATCAGTATTTCTGTAAAAAACAACCCTTCCCCCCTCCCCCCGCACTTCTCCTCCCCACCTCTACCCCTTCCCCTTCCCCTCTTGACTCCAAGCCGCCTGGCCGATGAGCTCTTCAGGCGATGCCTCATTGGGAGGGGAGGGGTGACGGCCGAACCGCTGCTTGGACAGATACGGGAGAGGACGGTCCCGAGGTGGGAGCGTGCTCCGAGCCATAAGCAAGATGTTGCTGCTGGCTCTCATGTGTGGTTGGCAATGGGGGTGCAGTGCCGTGCTCCGGGACCATGGGAGCCCTCTGCCACCAGTGTTTCTGGCTACCAGCTCCAGGGCCTCCACCATCCCTTCCATGTTATATCTTATTTGTTGGACAAAATCTCAGTGCCTAATATGTTCTGGGTGCTTGAGTAGGCTTTTTGCTGCTGGTGAATCTCCCTCGTGTCTCCCACAACAGCCAGACAAGCACACACCACAGCCACACCCGCTTTCAGTCCCTCTCAGCTCCCTCTCTGTCTTCTCTTCTGCGCATGTCATGATGACCCTTGACCTCCTGAATTGCGGAAATCGAGTGTTGCCATGCCATTGCTAAGGCCGGCGACACTTTACGGCAGAAGGTCAGCGAGATTTAACGCTACCGCCAATTTCAGATCGCTCACGGTAACGCCCAATTTCAAAAATGGAGACTAGGTGCTTTGAGAATGGGCGAGAAGCCGGTGAACTGAAAACCCATTTTCACCGCCCACGCTGGAAATAACAGCCATTTTTGGGTGATAAGCAAAAAAGTATAAAACCTGTGTCAGTTGTGGCTCAGTTTGTAGCACTCTCGCCTCTGAGTGAGAAGGTTGTGGGTTCAAATCCCACTCCTGGGACTTGAGCACAAAAGTCTAGGCTGACACTCCCAGTGCAGCACTGGGGGAGTGCTGCACTGTTGGAGGTGCCGTCTTTCGGATGTGACATTAAACCGAGGCCCCGTCTGCTCTCTCAAGTGGACGTGAAAGATCCCATTGCACTATTTCGAAGAAGAGCAGGGGAGTTATCCCCGGTGTCCTGGAAAATATTTATCCCTCAATCAACATAACAAAAACAAATGATCTGGTCATTATCACATTGCTGTTTGTGAGAGCTTGCTGTGCGCAAATTGGCTGACGCGTGACTACACTCCAAAAGTAATTCACTGGCTGTAAAGTGTTTTGAGATGTGTGGTGGTCGTGAAAGGTGCTATATAAATCTACGTCTTTCTTTACCGCAGATTTTGATCAACAAGGTCAGTGGCGCTGTTTGCTCATCTTTCAGCATTGCTAGCTTCATCTCTCCAGCTCAGGTGCTGCTGTGAAAACCAGCTTCAAATCGTTCAAGTGTTGCCTGTAAGTTTTTATTTTTTTAAATTAATATATTTAAAAAAAAAATAATGATTAGAATTGAATCATAGGATTATAGAATGGTTGCAGCACAGAAGGCGGCCATTCGGCCCGTCGAGTCCGTGCCGACTCTCAGCCAGTCACACTCCCCCACCCTATCCCCGTAGCCCTGCAAATGTTTTTTGCTTCAGATACTTATCCAACTCCCTTTTGAAGGATAAAATTGAGTCTGCCTCCACCAATTATTATTATATGATTATCAGTACTTAAACTTAAACATAGAGCGCACAACTAATTACGAGAGATAACCAGTGGCAGATAGGCTCACCGAGCAATTCGAATAACAATTCATTAGTCAGCAGTTACTTAACAAAATCACTTGCAGAGTTTATAAAGGCAGCTCAGTGTATCATCATAATTAAGCATTAACTGGATTGCTTATTCACAAGTTATAGTCGAGATCAGTGTCCGAGTCTGCTGGAAATTGCTGAGAATAAATTAGGATTAAATCCTTAGATAGCTGACAAGTTATCAGCATCAGACAAATAGTCTAATGAATAGATCAGAGTGCGTGGGTGAGAAATTGGCGTCATTAGCGCCTCCTGTTACCATCTCCGGGAGGCGCTAATCGAGCGCAAATGACTTTTCGAGCGGTTGCGGTGCCGCTAACGGCTCCTGCTAAATTCCGCGGGAGTTTAACGCCGGCGGTAACCGGTAGCGCCCCACTCCACTGCGGCAGCGATGATGATGTCATCACCGTGCACAGCGACCCGTTTTTGCCCCGGAGCAAAAATTCGGGAGCGCCCCTGAAGCTGCGCCGGGCGGTGACAACGACAGCTTCAGGAGCTCCGTTCCGGGCTACAGGCCGCTCATGGGGCACGAGTTAAAGGGGAGGTGGCGTGCGGGGAAAAAAATTGTCCGACTTACCTCCTTTATCGCGGGATCCGTGCCGCGATCTGGCAGCCCGGCACTCCGCTTGAGTGTTGTGCTGATGCCATGGCACTCCGCTCTCCGGTGGTCCAGGTAGGGACCCGCAGAGTCGGCAGCTTGTCACTCCCCTTTAATGAAGGGGAGGGCCCCTTCTACACGGCACCGCTACGCGTCCCAGCGCATCGCGCTGCGCCCCTCTCTCTGTGTTTCCGCCTGCCTTGCGCCCCACAGAGAAGGTGGAGCATGTTATTTTGCGCTCCACTTCCTCTCGGGGGCGGTAATCCCAATATCGCATGCGAGGCGGGACTTCCGTGCCTGGCGCAGGAACTCCCGCCTCCTCCATTCCATACGCTGGTGGTTAGCAATCTTTTTAGAGCGTATTTGACCTTGTCCTTATGAGCGACGTAGTTGAGTTGATCTCCTTTTCCTTCATTACAACAATGACTACACTTCAAAAAGAAAGTAATTAATTGGCTGTAAAACGCTTTGGGACGTCCGGTGATCGTGAAAGACCCGATATAAATGCAAGTCTTTCTTTTCTTTCCTTCCTTGGAATAGTGATGTTAGCTTTTAGAGTGTAAAGCTGATGAGGGGGGTGGGAGAGATATCTGATCCTGTGTTCTGGCTAAACCCACCTTACACACAAACGACTGCAACTGAGCTACCTGCCATCACTTTTGTTAAGTCCTGACTCTAATGGACTGACTTACACGAGACACATACAGAAGTCAAGGTCACTCAGGACCTGCACCTTTAATTCCAGCTCTCTCGTGCTGCACTTGCCTGAGACCTCTCTTTATATACCTCAGTGGGACAGGTATGGAGTGTCTCCTGCAAGTGCACCCCTGGTGGTAAGGTATGCTTATTGTTACAGGTCATATCCAGTTACAGTCATGTATAGCATGGTAAGATACAGTTATATACAGTAATGTGAGATACATGACAACTTTCACCTTCCTTGATCTTGGACAGCTTGTACAATTAAGTGACCCACGTATCTCTGCCTGTAACTGGCTGTATAGCTGTACAATACAATTTACAACATACAGCAGGCACCTCAAAACACTGGAGAAGTACCACCAACGTAGCCTCCGCAAAACCCTGCAAATCCATTGGCAGGATAGGCGCACCAACATCAATGTTCTCGCTCAGGCCAACATCCCCAGCATCAAGGCATTGACCACGCTCGATCAGGTCCGATGGACGGGCCACATTGTCCGCATGCCTGATGCAAGACTCCCGAAACAAGCGCTCTACTCTGAGCTCCGTCACGTCAAGTGAGTCACAGGAGGGCAGAGAAAATGCTTTATGGACGCTCTCAAAGCCTTCTTGAAAAAATTTAACATCTCCACCGACTCTTGGGAATCCCTGGCCCAAGACCGCTCAAAGTGGAGGAGAAGCATCCGGGAAGGCGCCGAACACCTCGACTCTCTTCGCCGGGAGCACGCGGAAGCCAAGTACAAACAGCGGAAGGAGCGCACGACAAATCAAGCACCCCACACACCCGTCCCTCCAACCATCGTCTGCCCCACCTGGGACAGAGATTGTAGGTGCCGCATTGGTCTCATTAGTCACCTTAGAACTCACATTAGTGTGGAAGCAAGTCATCCTCGACTCCGGGGGACTGCCTAAGAAGACAAAGAAGAAGCTGTACAACCTGATTTATATAACCTCCTACTCTCTGTCCTGAATATACTTGTAAAAGTGCACCGCTACATCAGTTAGGTACAGACTATTACTGAAGAAGACTAGAGGGACAAAGAGAATCTTCTTCGAATTAAACAGAGAATCTGAATCTGACGAAAACAAAGAATGTCAGCTGAGAGATGTGCCAAGCACCCTCTTACGTGTGGCAGAAGGGTTCTCCTCTGCTAACGTAAATCACCTCTAACAGTAAGTGTCCTGGAAGATCTCAAGTTAATGAGGCATGGATACCTAGGCATGCCAGACTGTACTTCTCAGTATTTAACTTTAACAACAGGTCTTACAGAGGAACAGATAAGACAGGCGATATTTATGTCCTACTAATGAGCTATTCCTGAGCACTGGACTCCATGCTGGCCCTCTTATCACTGGTAAGATAAGGCTTCTTGGTTTTAGTTAGTTTCCAGTTCCCAGCTTTCAGTTTAACTGCTGACTTCAATGTGTGCAGCCAACTTACGCCTGTCTCTGCCTCTGCCTCAGCTCATCCGCTGCTGAAGCCCTCATCCATGTGTTTGTTACCTCTAGACGTGACTATTCCAATGCACTCCTAGCTGGCCTCCCACATTCTACCTTGAGGTGATCCAAAACTTGGCTGCCTGTGTCCTAACTCTCACCAAGTCCCGCTCACCCTTCATCCTTGTGCTTGCTGACCAACATTGGCTCCCGGTTAAGCAATGCCTCGATTTCAAAATTATCATCTTTATTTTCAAATCCCTCCATGGCCTCGCCCCTCCCTATCTCTGTAATCTACTCCAGCCCCACAAGACTCCCGAAACAAGCGCTCGACTCTGAGCTCCATCACGTCAAGTGAGTCACAGGATCAAGGGGTATGGCGAGAAAGCAGGAATGGGGTACTGAAGTTGAATGTTCAGCCATGAACTCATTGAATGGCGGTGCAGGCTAGAAGGGCCGAATGGCCTACTCCTGCACCTATTTTCTATGTTTCTATGTTTCTATGTAACCCCCCCGAGATGTCTGCACTCCTCTAATTCTGCTCTTTTGAGCATCTCTGATTATAATCACTCAACCATCGATGGCCGTGCCTTCTGTTGCCTAGGCCACAAGCTCTGAAACTTCCTGCCTAAACCTCTCTGCCTCGCTACCTCTCTTTCCTCTTTTAAGACACTCCTTAAAACCTACTTCTTTAACCAAGCATTTGGTCACCTGCCCTAATTTCTCCTTATGTGGCTCAGTGTCAAATTTTTGTTGTTGAATACTCCCATGAAGCGCCTTGCGACTACGCTAAAGGTGCTATATAAATACAAGTTGTTGTTGAAACTCCATTTTGAGAACACGTCAGGTAGCTTTTTCCCCATAGCACAAATCGTGGATTAAATCCTGGGCCATTCTTGGTCTGTATGTCTCAGAATCATAGAATGGTTACAGCTCGGGAGGAGGCCATTCGGCCCTTCGAGCCCGCACTGGCTCTCTGCAAGAGCACCTCAGCCAGTCCCACACTCCCCGTAAAAAGCAATGAAGAAAGATCTCGCACTTAGAAAGTGCTTTTCACATTTCCAGGACATCCCAACGCGCTTTGCAGCCAACAAGGTGTTTTTGAAGTGTAGATGTAAGGAAAGGTGCAGTTAATTTGCGCAAGCTGCCACAAGCAGAAATGAGATCATGTTGAAATAATCTCTTTTAGTGATGTTGGTTGAGGGATATTTTATTGGCTATGTCACCGGGGTGAACCTGTTTGCTCTTCTTTGAGATAATGCTAGTGGATCTTTAATGTGAAGCTGAGAGGAAAGACGGGGCCTCAGGTAAATGATAGTGTTTTTTCTCATCTGAAAGATAGCACCTCTGACAGTGCAGCACTCCCTCAGTACTGCACTGGAGTGGCAGCCTGGATTATGTCTCTGGAGTGGAGCTTTAACCAAGTACTTCTGGGGAGGTCCAGTCTAAGGCTTTTTTTAAGCTTCTACCTCTGTCTTCAGATTGTTACGGAAACCCTGAAAGGCCCCAGCTCTTCTCATCGAATATATATATTCACCCCATCCACCACCTTCAACATTCACTCTCTCCACCACCGGCGCACCATGGCTGCAGTGTGTACCATCTACAGAATGCACTGCAGCAACTCGCCAAGGCTTCTTCGGCAGCACCTCCCAAATTCTACCATCTAGAAGGACAAGGGCAGAAGGCACATGGGAACACCATCACCTGCAAGTTCTGCTCCAAGTCACACACTATCCTGACTTGGAAATATATCGTCAATCCTTCATAGTCGCTGGGTCAAAATCCTGGAGCTTCTTCCCTGACAGCACTGTGCGAGTACCTTCACCACACGGACTGCAGCGGTTCAAGAAGGCAGCTCACCACCACCTCCTCAAGGGGCAATTAGGGATGGGCAATAAATGCTGGTCTTACCAATGACGCCCACATCCCATGAACGAATAAAAAGGAACATCCAGAGGACATCCACCTTCCCCAAAATGTCCACACGTCTGCATTTTGATCAGGCAATGTATTTCCATAAAATGAAGGAGTCCGTGTCATTTTGTATTCTCTGCCAACACCACAAATGTGGGTGTTGCAACAGCATGCAGCTTTGGCTGTTGATTTACCCAGGCGTACTAACGCCAATTGTAGTGCCTTGTGGGATTTTTAGTTTTAAACTTAGTGTACATTATATTAACATAATAACCAAGAAAGAAAGGGCTAGAATCACCAATTGTGAGATTATCGCCCAAAAGTGGCCGTTATTTCCAGTGTAAAAAAGGGTTTTCAGATCGCTGGCTTCTTGCCCATTCTCAAAACACCTAGTTTACATTTTTGAAAATGGGCGTTACCGTGAGCGATATCAGATGGGCATAGTGTTAAATTTTTTTGACCTTCTGCCGTAAAGTGTGGCTGTCCTTAGCAATGACATGGCAACGCTTGATTCCCGCGATTCTGGAGGTCAAGGGTCACCTTGACATGCGCAGTAGAGGAGACAGAGCGAGAGGGAGCTCAGAGGGACTGAAGACGTGGCTGGGTGTGGTGTGGCTGCTTTGGGAGGAAGGAGGAAGACTTTAGAGCTTCACAGCAAGTAGGCAAACAAAAAGTAGCTGTTAATAGCCACATATTTGACCAAATTTGCTCTATAATGGAGAGAGAGGAGGAGGCATCACAGCACGCTGTGGAGACTGACGCTGGAGAGAGCAGTGAGCTGGGCGAGGAGCACATTGGAGGGCGCAAAAGAGCTAGGAGGTTCTTGGATGAGGCAAATGGCTCCCTCTGGCAGGAGGTCGAGTTACGCTGGGGTGATTTGACACAGGGAGGGCGTGGGAAGCCCACCCCAAAGGCCTACCAGTAGATATGAACCGAGATAGCAGAGGTGGTCTCGTAGGCGACCAACGAGGTGCGTGAGGGCAACCAATGCCGCAAACGATGGAACGGCCTTGTCGGATCCGCAAGAATAAGTATTACATTGATTTACATGTACTTATGCATTTATATAATTTGATTTGTAACAGTCATGAGTGACTATTAGCAAATGTGAGGTCTTGCACTTTTACCGGGAATGTTCTACTCAAAGCCTGCAGTCATGGTGTATGTCTTTAGGTAAAGAATGATAATAATCATAATAATCATGATTACATCTGTCGGTTATGGGTTGAATCAGTCTCTGTGACAGTACCTAGCAATGATAGCACACAATGATCTCACGCCATGTCATCCTGTCACCTTTTACAGAAGAAGCTATCGACGATGAGGTCCATGCAGAGGCGAATGGGTGGGGGGCCACCAGTCCCCAGCAACATCACTGTGATGGAGGGGCGAGTGCGAGCACTTGTGGGGAAGACCCCCGGACAGCCACGGACGCATCTGCAGACCCTGAAGTGATGCCACATGAGTAAAGCTTACACCATTGCGTGATGTAAAGTCAATAGATGTCACACCAACTCATATCCGACTAATCATATATGATAGATGATTTCTAAAAGTGTCATAGAAATAATGCCCCCTTGCCCCCCAACCTTTCGCCTAATGAAAATCACTGCAATGCACTATGTGTTGATGGTCATGAAATGTGATGTCTGCGATGATTTTTAGAGCGGTGGTGCTTTTGTCGTGCACATGCTGTGTGTAGCGCTGGACTCACCTTGTGACCATAGCACCTCCTTCTCCTCTAATAACCTCATTCGTGTTTCGCTGCTTAAACTTGCAAAACAGGCGTAAGTGGCTGGTAACACCCCCTTTTGAAAAAAAAAACAGTTCTAAAATAAAACTATTCTAACTCACTAAAACTGGAGCAAACTAAATGCCGAGAATTGCAATTTCTAAGAAACTCCATTCTAAACTAGTTGCTCCAAAAAAATAGGAGCAACTTGAGCCGGAACTTGAGCCTAAGATACCGTCGGGACTTGCCCATTCTGTTTACTCACCTGCTGAATCTCTCCAGCACTCCTGTTTCTAAAAATCGATCCCTGTGCGCAGTTCTAACGATTGTTTGTTCGTTGTCTGAATGCAGCAGGTGTGGCTGATGCTTAGTGCATGACTAGTTTGGCTTTCAATCATGAAAAACATTCCTCTCCTTCCCCTCCAAAACGTGACTTTGTTCATTGGACGCAGCAGAAAGGCAGCCTTAGAGCATGATAATACAGAGCGCCTGCAAGGAGTGGCTCTGTGCATTTATAGAATCCTAGAATCTTATAACAACAACTTGTATTTATATAGCACCTTTAACATAGTGAAACGTCCCAAGGTGCTTCACAGGAGCGTTGTGAGACAAAAGATTTGACACTGAGTTGCGTACGGTGAAATTAGGGCAGGTGAAGGAGGTAGGTTTTAAAAAGTATCTTGAAGGTGGAAAGAGAGGTAGAGAGGAGGAGAGCTTTAGGGAGGGAGTTCCAGAGCTTGGGGCCTGGGCAACAGAAGGCACAGCCACCAATGGTTGAGCGATTATAATCAGGGATTTTCAAGAGGGGGAGAATTAGAGGAGCGCAGACATGGAGGAGATTACAGAGATCGGGGCGGGGGGGCGGGGGGAGAGGTGAGGCCATGGAGGGATTTGAAACCAAGGATGATAATTTTGAAATCAAGGCATTGCTTAACTGCAGGTCAGCGAGCACAGGGGTGATGGGTGAGCGGGACTTGGTGCGAGTTAGGATATGGGCAGCCGAGTTTTACAGTACAGAAGAGGACCATTTGGCCCATCATGCCTGTGCCGGCTCTTTGAAAGGGCTGTCCAATTTAGTCCCACATTTTCCCCATAAACCGACAAATGAATCCTCTTCAAATAAATGTTCAATTGCCTTTTGAAAGATCCTATGGAATCCGATTCCACCCCTCTTTCAGGTCGTGCATTCCAGATCATAACAACCCTCTGTGTGAAAAACATTCTCCATATTTCTCTCTAATTCTTTTGCCAATTATTTTAAATCTATGACTTCTGATTACCGACCCACCTGCCAGAAGAAACAGTTTCTCTTTACTTATCCTATCAAGACTCCTCAGAATTTTGAATACCACTATTAGGTCTCCCCTTAACCTTCTCTGCTCAAAGGAGAACAATCCCAACTTCTCCAAGCTCTGTACATAACTGAAGTCCCTCATCCCTGGTAACATCCTGGGAAACCTCCTCTGCACCATCTCCAAGGCCTCGACATCCTTCCTAAAGTGTGGTGCCAGAATCGTACAGCTGAGGCCAAACCAGTGATTTGTAATGTAGGTAACACAGCAGCCAATTTGTGTACAGCAAGCTCCCACAAACAGCAATGCAACAAATGACCAGATTGTTATGTATCTGTAAAGCATGCACTCCCATATTCCGCCACCAGGGAGCACATCCTCTGAAGTCCCAAGGGATCCCAGCATCCCTTGGGAGCACTGTATATAAGCCAGCCCCTAAGGCCTGTTCCTCACTCTGGAGTGTCTTAATAAAGACTGAGGTCAGTCACTGTTACTTTAACCTCCCTGTGTGCAGTCTCATCTGTGTTAGGAACACAATAACTGGCGACGAGAATACGAATCCAATGCAAAGATGCAGCAAACTGTGGGCATCCTGGAGAAGTTCTCGGAGGGTGAGGACTGGGAAGCCTATGTCGAACGGCTAGATCAGTACTTTGTAGCCAACAAGCTGGGCGGAGAAGGAAGCGCTGCAAAAAGGAGAGCGGTCCTCCTCACGGTCTGCGGGGCACCGACCTACAGTCTCATGAACAATCTTCTGGCTCCGGTGAAACCCACAGATAAGTTGTATGAAGAGCTGTGTACACTGGTTCGGGAGCATCTTAACCCGAGGGAGAGCGTGCTGATGGCGAGGTATCAGTTCTACACGTGCCAGCGATCTGAAGGTCAGAAAGTGGCACGCTACGTCACCGAGCTAAGGCGACTTGCAGGACAATGTGAGTATGATGGCTACCTGGAACAAATGCTCAGAGACTTTTTTGTACTGGACATTGGCCACGAGACCATCCTATGAAAACTTTTGACTGTGGAGACACCGACCCTCAGTAAGGCCATTGCGATAGCACAGGCGTTTATGTCCACCAGTGATAACACCAAACAAATCTCTCAGCACACAAGTGCTAGCAATGTTCATAAAATAACTGGAACTGTGTTTGTGAGCAGAAATGTACAAGGCAGAAACCACAAGTCTGCAACTGCCAGCAGGCCCCAGATGACACAGAGTCTGCAACAAAGCATGAATACAAGGCAATTCACACCTTGTTGGCATTGTGGACGCTTCCATTCAGCCTATTCATGCCATTTCAAAGGGTATGTTTGCAAGAGCTGTGGAACAATGGGGCACCTCCAACAAGCTTGCAGATGAGCTGCAAGCTTTGCAAAACCTGCTAACCACCACATGGCAGAGGAAGATCGGTCCATGGTGGATCAAAGCAATTTCGAGCCTCAGAGAGAGGAGGCAGATGCTGAAGTACATGGGGTGCACACATTTTCGACGAAATGTCCACCTATAATGCTAAACGTAAAATTGAATGGCTTACCCGTAGTCATGGAACTGGACACTGGCGCTAGCCAATCCATCATGAGTAAAAAGATGTTTGAGAGACTGTGGTGCAACAAGGCACGCAGACCAGCCCAGAGCCCCATCCACACGAAACTGAGAACGTACACCAAAGAGCTTATCATTGTCCTGGGCAGCACCATGGTCAAGGTCACCTATGAGGACACGGTGCACGAACTGCCACTCTGGATTGTCCCGGGCGATGACCCCACACTGCTTGGAAGGAGCTGGCTGGGCAAAATCCGCTGGAACTGGGATGACACCCGAGCGCTATCATATGTCGATGAGGTCTCATGTACCCAGGTTCTTAACAAATTTCCTTCCCTTTTTGAGCCAGGCATTGGAAACTTTTCCGGGGCGAAGGTGCGGATCCACTTGGTTCCAGAGGCACGACCCATTCACCACAAGGCGCGAGCGGTACCTCACATGGTGAGGGAGAGAGTGGAAATCGAGCTGGACAGGCTGCAACGCGAGAGCATCATCTCCCCAGTGGAATTCAGCGAGTGGGCCAGCCCGATTGTTCCAGTACTCAAAAGCGATGGCACGGTCAGGATTTGCGGCGATTATAAAGTAACTATTAATCGTTTCTCGCTACAGGACCAATACCCGCTACCTAGGGCAGACGACCTATTTGCGATGCTGGCAGGAGGCAAGGCGTTAAGCAAGCTCGACCTGACTTCGGCCTACATGACGCAGGAGCTGGAGGAGTCTTCGAAGGGCCTCACCTGCATCAACACGCACAAGGGACTGTTCATCTACAACAGATGCCTGTTTGGAATTCAGTCGGCTGCAGCAATCTTCCAGTGAAACATGGAGAGCTTACTCAAGTTGGTACCACGCACGGTGGTTTTTCAGGACGATATATTGGTCACAGGTCAGGACACTGTCGAGCACCTACAAAACCTGGAGGAGGTCCTCCAGCAACTGGATCGCGAAGGGCTGCGGCTGAAGAGGTCGAAATGCGTCTTCATGGCAACAGAAGTGGAGTTTTTGGGGAGAAAGATCGCGGCGGATGGCATTCGGCCCACAGACGCCAAGACAGAGGCTATCAGGAACACAGCCAGGCCACAGAACGTCAAAGAGCTGCGGTCGTTCCTGGGACTCCTCAACTATTTTGGTAACTTCCTACCGGGGTTAAGCACCATCTTAGAGCCCCTACATGTGTTATTGCGTAAAGGGGAGAACTGGGTATGGGGAAAAAAACCAAATAATTGCTTTTGAGAAAGCCAGAAACATTTTATGCTCCAACAAGCTGCTTGTATTGTATAACCCGTGTAAAAGACTTGTGTTAGCATGTGATGCGTTGTCGGGTGTGTATTACAGCAAGCTAACGTTGCGGGGAAGTTGCAACCTGTCACCTATGCCTCCAGGAGCTTGTCTAAGGCTGAGAGGGCCTACAGCATGATTGAGAAAGAGGCATTAGCTGTGTGTTTGGGTTAAAGAAAATGCATCAGTACCTGTTTGGCCTCAAATTTGAGCTGGAAACCGATCACAAGCCCCTCATATCCTTGTTTGCTGAAAACAAGGGGATAAATACTCATGCCTCAGCCCGCATATAAAGGTGGGTACTCACGCTATCAGCGTATAACTATACCATCCGCCACAGGCCAGGCACCGAGAACTGTGCGGATGCTCTCAGTCAGCTACCATTGCCCACCACGGGGGTGGAAATGGCGCAGCCTGCAAGCTTGTTGATGGTGGCGCAGCCCGCAGACTTGTTGATGGTCATGGAAGCATTTGAAAATGATAAATCACCTGTCACGGCCCGCCAGAACAAGATTTGGACCAGCCAAGATCATCTGCTGTCCCTAGTAAAAAACTGTGTACTGCATGGGAGCTGGGCCAGCATCCCCGTTGAAATGCAAGAGCTAATCAAGCCCTTCCAGCGGCGAAAGGACGAGCTGTCCATTCAGACAGACTACCTGTTGTGGGGTAACTGCCTAGTGCTACCCAAAAAGTTCATCTCAGATCTCCACAGCACACACCCGGGTATAGTAATGATGAAAGCGACAGCCAGATCCCACGTGTGGTGGCCCGGTATCGACTCTGACTTAGAGTCCTGTGTACGGCAATGCCGCCTGTGTGCTCAGTTGAGCAACGCGCCCAGAGAGGCACCACTAAGTTTGTGTTCCTGGCCCTCCAGACCATGGTCGAGGATCCATGTCGACTATGCGGGCCCGTTTCTCGGTAAAATGTTCCTGGTGGTGGTGGATGCTTTTTCAAAATGGATTGAATGTGAAATAATGTCGGGAAGTACCGCCATTATTGAAAGCCTGAGGGCCATGTTTGCCACCCACAGCCTGCCTGACATACTGGTCAGTGACAATGGGCCATGGTTCACCAGTGCCGAATTTAAAGAATTCATGACCCGCAATGGGATCAAACATGTCACCTCGGCCCCGTTTAAACCAGCCTCCAATGGGCAGGCAGAGCGGGCAGTACAAACCATCAAACAGAGCCTTAAACGAGTCACAGAAGGCTCACTCCAAACCCGCCTGTCCCAAGTACTGCTCAGCTACCGCACGAGACCCCACTCGCTCACAGGGGTGCCCCCGGCTGAGCTACTCATGAAAAGGACACTTAAAACCAGACGCTCACTGGTCCACCCCAACCTGCATGATCAGGTAGAGAGCAGGCAGCAGCAACAAAATGTAAACGATGGTCGCACCACTGTGTCACGGGAAATTGATCTGAATGACCCTGTGTATGTGCTGAACTATGGACATGGTCCCAAGTGGATCGTGGGCACGGTCATAGCTAAAGAAGGGAGTAGGGTATTTATAGTCAAACTAGACAATGGACAAATTTGCAGAAAGCACCTGGACCAAACGAGGCTGCAGTTCACAGACTGCCCTGAACAACCCACAGCAGACACCACCTTTTTCGAGCCCACAACACACATCCAAAGGATTAACGACACCACCCCGGACCAGGAAATTGAACCCATCACGCCCAACAGCCCAGCAAGGCCAGGCTCACCCAGCAGCCCCGCAGGGCCAACAACACGCCGGCCCAGCGAGGGCACAGCCAACACACCAGAACAGACATTTGTACCGAAGTGGTCCACCAGGGAAAGAAAGGCTCCCGACCGCCTCACCTTGTAAATAGTTTTCACTTTGACTTTGCGGGGGAGTGATATTGTGTATCTGTAAAGCAAGCATTCCCATATTCCGCCACCAGGGAGTGCATCCCCCTGAAGTCCCAAGGGATCCCAGCATCCCTTGGGAGCACTGTATATAAGCCGGCCCCTAAGGCCTGTTTCTCACTCTGGAGTGTCTTAATAAAGACTGAGGTCACTGTTACTTTAACCTCCCTATGTGCAGTCTCATCTGTGTTAGGAACACAATGCAGATAATCTATTTTTGTGATGTTGATTGAGGGATAAATATTGACACTGGGGATAACTCCCCTGCTCTTCTTCAAAATAGTGGCGTGAGAGGGCAGACAGGGTCTCATCTGAAAGACGGCATCTCCAACAGTGCAGCACTCCCTCAGCACTGCACTGGAGTGTCAGCCTAGATTTTTTTGTGCTCTAAGTCCCTGGAGTGGGACTTAAACCCACAACCTTCTGACTCAGAGGCGAGAGTGCTACCCACTGAGCCACAGCTGAATAATTATTTTAAAAAGTAGAATTGGAGCAGATCTATTGCTCAGCCTCGGCCCCTCCGCGACCC
Organism: Pristiophorus japonicus; assembly: GCF_044704955.1. Lineage (NCBI taxonomy): Eukaryota > Metazoa > Chordata > Chondrichthyes > Pristiophoridae > Pristiophorus > Pristiophorus japonicus. Next base: position 186,962,849 of record NC_091988.1, on the reverse strand, counting down.
CCCCCCCCCACCACACTGGCCTGCACCTCGAGCCTGTTCACATTGACGCACCAAAGTCAGTGTTCTTGCTCAGGCCAACATCCCCAGCATCGAAGCACTGACCGCGCTCGACCAGCTCCGCTGGGCGGGCCACATCATCTGATGCCCAACACAAGACTCCCAAAGCAAGCGCTCTTCTCAGAACTCCTACACGGCAAGCGATCCCCAGGTGGGCAGAGGAAACATTTCAACGCCTCCTTGATAAAGTGCAACATCCCCATCGGCACCTGGGAATTCCTGGCCCAAGACCGGCCAAAGTGGAGGAAGAGCATCTGGAAGGGCGCTGAGCACCTCGAGTCTCGTCGCCGAGAGCATGCAGAAATCAAACACAGACAGCAGAAAGAGTGTGCGGCAAACCAGGCTCCCCACCCACCACCCCCTTTTCCTTCAACTACTGTCTATCCCACCTGTGACAGAGTCTGTAGGTCCCACATTGGACTCCTCAGTCACCTGAGAATTCACTTTTAGAGTGGAAGCAAGTCACCCTCGACTCTGAGGGACTGCCTGTGATGATGATGTCCATATAATGACCCGAGATTGCAGCACAAGTGAAGAATTGAATACCTCAAACCCTTTGTGCTTACAAATGAAATAACCTGCTTTGGTGTGGGCATTATTTCAGTTTGCATTTCAGGATCCACGTCTCCGTGAGTTGGCTGCTGGTGATATTCATTGGAGTTCAGAAGAATGAGAGGTGAGCTTATCGAAACATGTAAGATAATGAGGGGGTTCGACAAGGTGGATGCAGAGAGGATATTTCCACTCACAGGGGAAACTAAAACTTGGGGGCATAAGGGGCCGCCGCCCATTTAAAACCGAAATGAAGAGGAATTTCTTCTCTCAGAGGGTTGTAAATCTGTGGAATTCTCTGTCCCAGAGAGCTGTGGAGGCTGGGTCATTGAATATATTTAAGGCGGAATTTTTGAACGATAAGAGAATAAAGGGTTATGGGGAGCGGCCAGGGAAATGGAGTTGAGTCCATGATGAGAGCAGCCATGATCTTATTGAATGGCGGAGCAGGCTCAAGGGGCCAAATGGCCTATTCCTGCTCCTATTGCTTATGTTTTTATGTTCTTATGATTGTGCTGCTAAATCTGGCTCCCACACTGACGCTCCCAATTCTGGCTCACTTATCTCTGCAACAGACTCGCAGGCACAGATTCTCGCAGGTCTTTGGTTCTGTTACCATGACAAAAGAGCTGGATTTAACAGCGTCGACACCTGGTATCGGTTCACAGACGCTGATCTCCCACAATCCAAACTACACCTGCTTCAGTGTGACTGTAGTTCCAGGCAGCCATGGGGAGGTTGCAGAGTTGGTTTTGATCTGTCGGCACATTAGAGGACATGTACTGTGAGCTTGTTTGTGGGAAATCCCCTATGGCAGCAATTTGTTTTTGTCGGTTATCCTGGCTAGTCACCTGAGCACAGGGCACACGGCCACCTGGGACAATGTCGGGGCTGAGAGAGTAATTCGTGTTTGAGGGGTGGGTTTCAATTAATATGGCATGAGGGAGGGGAAAAATAAGACTGGGAAGCAAAGAGCAAAGAAAAACTGTAAAGGGGTATAGGATAGATGTGGAAAAACAGGAAAGGACTAAAGAGCCCACAAAAGGAAGAAGGATTGTAACAAGTAAGATAGATAAACACAGATTAGCCAGGATAGCCATCAGAGGCAGGTCGGGGCTATTATGTATGTATGTAGACCTTACCCAAATGTAAGACTTGCCACTAGGGGGCACACCTGTGGGAGACCTAAGGATCACCTATGCACCCTGCAGCAAGCAGGTACAAAAGATGATTCACCATGCTGCTGCCTCACTTTGGAGTCTGAATAAAGAGACCAAGGTCACAACAGTTTGAGCTTGCAATACAGTCCTGTGAATTTATTCTGAACATAACAGGGGCCTTAAAAGGAGTGACGTGAAGGCGGCATGCCACTGCAAGGTACAGTGCGAGCCGGTTCAGGAGGACGACGACTTGGAGGAGGGCGACTGGATTGGACATCACCATAATTCAGATCGGTGGTTGGGGCGTGGGCAGGTGCAGCAGGAGTGGCGAGGTCAGAACGATGGAGCGGCGAGAGATCGTGGAGCGACGTGATCGGGGCCCAGGAGAGGTGTGAGTTTGGGGCCCAGGAGAGGCGAGAGTTCGGGGCCCAGGAGAGGTGAGGGCCCAGGGGCAGCACGGGCCAGTCCACACTGCGATATGTGTGCACAATAGGTCCATGCCTATTATTCATTACAAATGGTATGATTTGGTGGCCATTACAGAAACGTGGTTGCAGGGTGACCAAGACTGGGAATTAAACATACAGGGGTATCTGACGATTCGGAAAGATAGACAAGAAGGGAAAGGAGGTGGGGTAGCTCTGTTAATAAAGGATGATATCAGGGCAGTTGTGAGAGACGATATTGGCTCTAATGAACAAAATGTTGAATCATTGTGGGTGGAGATTAGAGATAGTAAGGGGAAAACGTCACTGGTGGGCGTGGTTTATAAGCCCCCAAATAATAACTTCACGGTGGGGCGGGCAATAATCAAGGGAATAATGGAGGCATGTAAAAAAAGGAACGGCAGTAATCATGGGGGATTTAAACCTACATATCGATTGGTCAAATCAAATCGCACAGGGTAGCCTGGAGGAGGAATTCATAGAATGCATACGAGATTGTTTCTTAGAACAGTATGTTACAGAACCTACAAGGGAGCAAGTTATCTTAGATCTGGTCCTGTGTAATGAGACAGGAATAATAAACGATCTCCTCGTAAAAGATCCTCTCGGAATGAGTGATCACAGTATGGTTGAATTTGTAATACAGATTGAGGGTGAGGAAGTAGTGTCTCAAACGAGCGTACTATGCTTAAACAAAGGGGACTACAGTGGGATGAAGGCAGAGTTGGCTAAAGTAGACTGGAAACACAGACTAAACGGTGGCACAATTGAGGAACAGTGGAGGACTTTTAAGGAGCTCTTTCATAGTGCTCAACAAAAATATATTCCAATGAAAAAGAAGGGCGGTAAGAGAAGGGATAACCAGCCATGGATAACCAAGGAAATTAAGGAGAGTATCAAATTAAAAACCAATGCGTATAAGGTGCCAAGGTTAGTGGGAAAATAGAAGATTGGGAAAATTTTAAACGACAGCAAAGAATGACTAAAAAACCAATAAAGAAAGGAAAGATAGATTACGAAGGTAAACTTGCGCAAAACATAAAAACGGATAGTAAAAGCTTTTACAGATATATAAAACGGAAGAGAGTGACTAAAGTAAATGTTGGTCCCTTAGAAGATGAGAAGGGGGATTTAATAATGGGAAATGTGGAAATGGCTGAGACCGTAAACAATTATTTTGCTTCGGTCTTCACAGTGGAAGACACAGAAACCATGCCAGAAATTGCTGGTCACAGGAATGTGGGAAGGGAGGACCTGGAGACAATCATTATCACTAGGGGGGTAGTGCTGGACAGGCTAAGGGGACTCAAGGTAGACAAGTCCCCTGGTCCTGATGAAATGCATCCCAGGGTATTAAAAGAGATGGCGGAAGTTATAGCAGATGCATTCGTTATAATCTACCAAAATTCTCTGGACTCTGGGGAGGTACCAGCGGATTGGAAAGCAGCTAATGTAACGCCTCTGTTTAAAAAATGGGGCAGACAAAAGGCAGGTAACTATAGGCCGGTTAGTTTAACATCTGTCGTGGGGAAAATGCTTGAAACTATCATTAAGGAAAAAATAGCGGGACATCTAGATAGGAATAGTGCAATCAAGCAGACGCAGCATGGATTCATGACGGGGAAATCATGTTTAACTAATTTACTGGAATTCTTTGAGGATATAATGAGCATGGTGGATAGAGGTGTACCGATGGATGTGGTGTATTTAGATTTCCAAAAGGCATTCGATAAGGTGCCACACAAAAGGTTACTGCAAAAGATAAAGGTACGCGGGGTCAGTGGAAATGTATTAGCATGGATAGAGAATTGGCTGGCTAACAGAAAGCAGAGAGTCAGGATAAATGGGTCCTTTTCGGGTTGGAAATCGGTGGTTAGTGGTGTGCCACAGGGATCGGTGCTGGGATCACAACTGTTTACAATATACATAGATGACCTGGAAGAGGGGACAGAGTGTAGTGTAACAAAATTTGCAGATGACACAAAGATTAGTGGGAAAGCGGGTTGTGTAGAGGACACAGAGAGGCTGTAAAGAGATTTAGATAGGTTAAGCGAATGGGCGAAGGTTTGGCAGATGGAATACAATGTCGGAAAGTGTGAGGTCATCCACCTTGGGAAAAAAAACAAAAAAAGGAATACTATTTGAATGGGGAAAAATTACAACATGCTGCGGTGTAGAGGGACCTGAGGTTAGTTTGCAGGTGCAGCAGGTAATCAGGAAGGCGAATGGAATGTTGGCCTTCATTGCGAGAGGGATGGAGTACAAAAGCAAGGAGGTCCTTCTGCAACTGTATAGGGTATTGGTGAGGCCGCACCTGGAGTACTGCATGCAATATAGGTCGCCTTACTTAAGGAAGGATATACTGGCTTTGGAGGGGGTACAGAGACGATTCACTAGGTTGATTCCGGAGATGAGGGGGTTACCTTATGATGATAGATTGAGTAGACTGGGTCTTTACTCCTTGGAGTTCAGAAGGATGAGGGGTGATCTTATCGAAACATTTAAAATAATGAAAAGGATAGACAAGATAGAGGCAGAGAGGTTGTTTCCACTGGTCGAGGAGACTAGAACTAGGGGGCACAGCCTCAAAATACAGGGGAGCCAATTTAAAACCGAGTTGAGAAGGAATTTCTTCTCCCAGAGGGTTGTGAATCTTTGGAATTCTCTGCCCAAGGAAGCAGTTGAGGCTAGCTCATTGAATGTATTCAAGTCACAGATCGATAGATTTTTAACCAATAAGGGAATTGAGGGTTACGGGGAGCGGGCGGGTAAGTGGAGCTGAGTCCACGGCCAGATCAGCCATGATCTTGTTGAATGGCGGAGCAGGCTCGAGGGGCTAGATGGCCTACTCCTGTTCCTAATTTTTATGTTCTTATGTTCTTATGCAGCAGAGCTGGTCTCCAGTCGTCTTGGTTAATCCTTGCCACTGGACCAAGACCTAGCTCTGTCAAGCTCGTGTGGTGGCTAGTGTGCAATGGCCACCACACGTTAAAAATATCCACGCACAATTATTTTCCACCCTTTAACATGTAGTTCGGGACCTGGAATATCAGGTCCTTCATTGAAACACCTGTGAACTTTTTGGTGTGGAAGCAAGTCATGCTCGATCCGAGGGACCGCCTAAGGGAAGGTAGTAATTATACTTTGAATTCAGGCTCATGGTATGACCTAACTAAAAGAGAAAAAGTTGGAAATCCTCAGCCGTTCAGGCGTAATCTTTAAAATTAGAAAGCGATTCGATAGGGTAAACGTAGAGAAGATGTTTTCAGTTCCAGAACTAGGGGGCCATAAACATAAGATAGTCGCGAATAAATCCAATAGGGAATTCAGGAGAAACTTCTTTACCCAGAGAGTGGTTAGAATGTGGAATTCGCTACCACAGGGAGTGGTTGACACCAACAGCGTTGAAGCATTTAAGGGGAAACTAGACATGAGGGAGAAAGGAATAGAAGGATATGCTGATAGGGTGAGATGTAAAGGGGAGGCAGGAGGCTCATGGGGAGCATCAACACTGGCACGGAGCAGTTGGGCCGAATGGCCTGTGTCTGTGCTGTACGTTCTGTGTAATTCCATGTTTTTTCTGGAGAAATGGAAATCACATTTCAGGTTTTAAGGCAACTCCTTAGCATAGCATCTCATGTCCATGTATTCCTGTCATTTGTTTCATTCTGAGGATCTTCAAGTATGAGATAATATGACGCCATCAATGGTGTTAAAAGATCCAATCAAACAGAGATTGTTTGCTTTAGAAAGGTGAACAAGACACACAGCGATCTTATCTGATCATTCCACAGAGAGGTCATTCACAGATCAGAAGTGTCAGACTGAATTTACATGGTGTGCCTGATCAGACATCCTGGCACTCCGTGTGGGCCACATTCAGCAAAGGTTTTTGGATACAGTCTGGTAAAGAAATACTTGCATTTATATAGCACCTTTCATGGCTGGATATCCCAAACTGCTTTACAGTCAATGTAGTACTTTTTGAAATGTAGTCGCTGTTGTAATGTAGGAAATGCGGCAACCAAATTACGCACAGCAAGCTCCCACAGACAGCAATGTGATAATGACCACCAAACTCCCCACCCACCCTTTCCTCCAGCAATTCTCTGTCCCACCTGTGACAGAGACTAATTCCCGTATTGGACTGTTCAGTCACCCGAGAACTCACTTTTGGACTGGAAGCAAGTCTTCCTCAATTTCAAGGGACTGCCTCTGATGATGAATGACCAGAGAATCTGTTTTTTGTAATGTTAGTAGAGGGATAAATATTGGCCAGGACACTGGAGATAACTCCCCTGCTCTTCTTCGAAACAGTGCCGTGGGATCTTTTACGTCCACCCGAGAGAGCAGTTGGGGCTTTGGTTTTAACGTCTCTTCTGACTCAGAGGCGAGAGAGTTATCCACTGAACCACTGGCTGACACGGTAATTTCTTTCTTTCGGCAGCAGCTCTGGGGTCGATTGTAACTCCCCGACGATGGGCGGGTGGGTGGGCATTGGGTGGGGGTTAAAAATTTAAAATTGGCAGATGAATCAAGCAGGTTAGTGGTTTTTAGAGCACTGCTTGTGGGCTAGGAGAAGCAGGGGTGCTTCAATCTGGCTCCCCGACCCAACATTAGGTCTCCCTTTTTCTGAATATAGCGTCTCCTCACTGCTGAGTTCAGCGATCGCACCCCCTCCCCTCCAGCCACCCACCCGCAATCAGCTGACCCCCATCTCACTCCAGCGCCCCATCTTTCCTTCCCTCCCTCGCCATTCGCCATTGCTGGGCTCTGACACGCCCCACTCCTTCCACCAAGAATCTAGAACTAGGGGACATAGTTTCAGAATAAGGGGTCGCCCATTTAAGATGGAGCTGAGGAGGAATTTCTTCTCTCAGAGGATCGTGAATCTTTGGAATTCTCTAGCCCAGAGAGCTGTGGAGGCTGGGTCATTGAATATATTTAAGGTGGAGATAGACAGATTATTGAATGATAAGGAAGTCAAGGGTCATGGGGAGCGGGCAGGGAAGTGGAGTTGAGGCCAGGATCAGATCAGCCATGATCTTACTTAATGGCGGAGCAGGCTCGAGGGGCCAAATGGCCTACTCCTGCTCCTATTCCTTATGTTCTTATTGCTTCTCAGCTGCTGCATGTGTGCACAGTATTACTCCTCAGCTGCTGCATGTGTGCACAGTATTACTCCTCAGCTGCTGCATGTGTGCACAGTATTACTCCTCAGCTGCTGCATGTGTGCACAGTATTACTCCTCAGCTGCTGCATGTGTGCACAGTATTACTCCTCAGCTGCTGCATGTGTGCACAGTATTACTTCTCAGCTGCTGCATGTGTGCACAGTATTACTCCTCAGCTGCTGTTGAAAAGTCATATTCACAACTTAAATCCTGACTGATTTTTTATCCTTTCTTATGTCAAAATTGAGAAGTGAGTTGTAACACTGTGGACGTGTTCTCAAAATGGATTTTCTGTTTAAAGTTTTCCAAAAAACGGAGTCAGCAGTTAAAGTGGGAAATGAAAAGAGGCAAGAAACGAATTAAAAATAAAGACTAGTGTAAACAAAACATTCCTCACCAGTGATAGAGGACCAACAGCAAGGACACCGGTTGGGAGATAACTGGTTGGTGGGCTATAAATATGCCTGGCTTTATCTGGAGCTTTGAGACACCCTTTGTCAGAGAGAGATTAGGGAGTTGGAGGAGCTAGGGAATAGAAGCGTGACCTTGACATGTCTGGGTACTGTGGCTTCATTAACATGGAGGTCGTCAGGGTCACTGGCATGGCTGTTTGATGTGATTGACAGTAAAAGAAGTGAAGTCTCCTGACAACTGTCACTCAGATGTGATAACTGAATGGAAAGATGCTTTTTTCTTTGAAGACCTAACTATAGACGAAGGCGTTCAGCACAGCTCTGAGTGCTGCTCACCATCCTACATCTTCTTCTCCTACTTCTTTCTATTTCGGTAGTTTTCTTCACTGAGCGTACGAGGAAGGTAAGAGACGGCAACTCTTGTGGGACATGTTCCTGGAGGTTTGATCACATGACCCCACTCCTTCAACCACCGCCCCATCATTACCCCCCCCCCCCGCCCTATTGATCGCCCGACATTTTCATCCTCACCATGTACTGTCTTCTCACGGCCAATTGGAAAGCAAACAGACTCTTCATTATCCGATTGGATGATTCTTGGCTATCAGTCAGTCTTCTTTCCCCCCACATCACTAATTGACAGAAATGTTCAAAGAAAATGAAAAAAAAATCCACTTTTTTTAAATGAAAGAACGGTTTGCATTTATCTAGGCTGACACTCCAGTGCAATACTGAGGGAGTACTGCACTGTCGGAGGTGTTGTCTTTCAGATGGGACGTTAAAACTGATACGTCCTTACTATACAGTATAAATGCACACAAGGCCCATGCTTGAGAGAAGGTCAGTCTGTGACTTGTCCTTTATTCCTTCGCACTCAAGTGATGAAGGTGGGTGGAGCTTCCCCTTTTATACCTGAAGGTCCAGGTTAGGAGTGTCTCCCACCTGGTGGTCAGTGTTCTCACAGTGTACAACTTAGGTCAGTTTATACATGGGTTACAATGCTGGTTGAATACATGACATCACCTCCCCCCCCCCCAAAGTCTTATTGGGATCACAGGTTGAGTCTCTCTGGTGGTTTACGCTCCCTTGTAGAGCGCCTGAGTTGGGGCTCCGGTTGTTGGGCACTGGCCTGAGTGTCTGCTGTTTGCGGTGCCTCAGGCCTGTCCGGACTGCCCACAGTGACTGGGCTCTCCTCCCTTTGGTTCCGGTGTTCGGTCACCTGTGGTGGAGTGAACTCTATATCGTGTTCTTCCTCTGCTTCTTCTATGGGGTTGCTGAACCTCCTTTTTGTTTGATCCACATGTTTGCGGCAGATTTGTCCATTGGTAAGTTTAACTACCAGAATCCTATTTCCCTCTTTGGCAACCACAGTGCCTGCGAGCCATTTGGGCCCTGCAGCGTAGTTGAGGACAAAAACAGGATAATTTACATCAATGCATCGCGCCCACGCATTCCTGTCATGGTAGTCATATTGTGACTGGCACCTGCTCTCGACAATTTCTTTCATGGTGGGGTGTATAAGGGATAACCGGGTTTTGAGCGTCCTTTTCATTAGTAGCTCTGGGGTGGAACCCCTGTGAGCGAGTGTGGTCGGGATCTATAGGCCAACAGGAGGCGTGATAAGCGGCATTGTAGGGAACCCCCTTGGATTCTGAGCATCCCCTGTTTGATTATCTGCACTGCTCGTTTTGCCTGGCCGTTTGAGGCCGGCTTGAAAGGTGCCGTTCTAAGATGGTTAATTCCATTGCCTGCCATGAAGTCCTGGAATTCAGTGCTTGTGAAGCACGGGCCATTGTCGCTGACCAAGATGTCTGGTAGACCGTGGGTGGCGAACTTTCTACTGTGGCAGAGGATGTGCTTGAATTTAAAATGTCACACTCGATCTATTTGGAGTAGGCATCTACGACAACCAAAAACATTTTCCCCATGAAAGGACCTGTGTAGTCCACATGGATGCGTGACCAAAGCTTGGTGGGCCATGGCCAGGGGCTAAGGGGGGCTTCCCTGGGCGCATTGCCCAGCTGGGCACACGTGTTGCACCTGCGAACATAAAGTTCCAGATCTGCGTCTATCCCTGGCCACCAAACGTATGACCTGGCAATTGCCTTCATCGTTACAATGCCCGGGTGCCCATTGTGGAGTTCTCTGATGAACACCTCTCTGCCCATCTGGGGCATGACTATGCGGTTTCCCCACAGCAGGCAATCGGCCTGAATCGAGAGTTCATCCTTGCGCCTGTGAAATAGTTTAAATTTCTCAGGGCATGCCCTGTACGTGGCTGCCCAGTCCCCATTCAGGACACATTTCTTGACTAGAGACAATAGCGGGTCTCTATTTGTCCAGACTTTAATCGGACGAGCTGTCACGGGTGAGCCTTCGCTTCCGAAAGCTTCAACAGCCATGACCATCTCAGCAGCATGCTCGGTAGCCCCCTCAGTGGTGGCTAGTGGGAGCCTGCTGAGTGCATCAGCGCAGTTTTCGGTGCCCGGTCAGTGCCAAATTGTATAGTCATAGGCGGCTAACGTGAGTGCTCACCTCTGTATGCGGGCCGATGCGTTTGTATTTATGGCCTTGTTGTCGGTCAAAAGGGACGTTAGGGGTTTGTGATCTGTCTCCAGCTCAAATTTCCTGCCAGACAGGTACTGGTGCATTTTCTTTACCGCAAATACACATGCGAGCGTCTCCTTTTCTACCATCCCGTAGCCCCTTTCTGCCTGGGACAGACTTCTGGAGGCATAAGCTACCAGCTGCAACTGACCCTTGGCATTGACATGCTGCAACACACACCCGACACCATAGGACGACGCATCGCACGTTAACACAAGTTTCTTACATGGGTCATATAGCGTTAACAGATTGTTGGAACATAACAAATTGCGTGCTCTATTAAAAGCCCTTTCCTGGCTGTCCCCCCAGACCCATTCACGACCTTTGCGTAGGAGCACGTGTAGCGGCTCTAGCAGTGTGCTCAATTTGGGAAGAAAGTTACCAAAATAGTTGAGCCCCAGGAACGAACGCAGCTCCGTCGTGTTACGGGGTCTGGGTGCTCTCTGGATCGCTTCCGTCTTGGACGCAGTAGGGCTGATCCCGTCTGCTGCTACCCTCATACCCAGGAATTCTACCTCTGGAACTGGGAAGACGCACTTCGCCTTTTTCAGTCGCAGACCTACCCGGTCCAGTCTGCGTAGCACCTCCTCCAGGTTGTGGAGGTGTTCTTCAGTATCGTAACCTGTAATGGGGATGTCGTCCTGAAAAACCACCGTCCCTGGAATCGACTTGAGGAGGCTTTCCATATTTCGCTGGAAGATCGCGGCGGCCGAGCGAATCCCGAACGGACATCTGTTGTACTCAAACAACCCCTTGTGTGTTGTGATGGTGGTCAGCTTCTTTGACTCACTCGCCAGCTCCTGGGTCATGTAAGCTGAGGTCAGGTCCAATTTTGAAAAAAGTTTGCCACCGGATAGCGTTGCAAAGAGGTCCTCCGCTCTCAGTAGCGGGTACTGGTCTTGGAGTGACACCCGATTGATGGTGGCCTTGTAATCGCCACATATCCTGACCGACCCATCCGCCTTGAGCACCGGCACAATCGGGCTCGCCCAGTCATTGAATTCGACTGGCGAGATGATGCCTTCCCTCAGCAGGCGGTCCAATTCGCCTTCTATCTTTTCCCGCATCACGTACGGCACCGCTCTGGCCTTGTGGTGTACTGGCCTGGCGTCCGGGTTTATGTGAATCACTACCTTGGCCCCATGAAAGTGCCAATGCCGAGTTGAAATAATGAGTCAAATTTGTCCAGGATCTGTGAGCATGATACTCGCTCCACAGAGGAAATTGCATTGACATCGCTCCATTTCCAGTTCATGACAGCAAGCCAACTCCTCCCCAGTAGTGCGGGACCGTCCCCTGGGACAATCCAGAGTGGCAACCTGTTCTCTGAATCTTTGTGGGTCACGACTACCGTGGCGCTGCCAAGCACTGGAATGATCTGCTTTGTGTAAGTCCGTAGCTGTGCGTCAATCGGCGATAATTTTGGCCTCCTGGCCTTGGATGCCCACAACTTTTCGAACTGTTTGATACCCATCAGGGACTGGCTGGCACCCGTGTCTAACTCCATTGATACTGGGATGCCATTGAGGAGCACTTTCATCATTATCGGTGGCCTCCTGGTATATGAACTGTATACGTGCTCCACATGAATTCGCTGAACTTCAGCTTCCAGCAATTTCCCCCAGTGTCCATTTCTGCAATTTCTGCAGGTATTTTGCTCATCTCTGCAAACTCCGGCTGAGTGTGTGCCTCCACGCCTCTAGCATGAGTTGCGGTTTGAAACAAAAGGTCCCTTGCCAGTCGATCGTCCCTGACTGCCCCTGTTATTGTCCTTGAGTGCACCATTAACAGGTGTTGATGGCCCCATTACTGGCCGCATTGTCCCTTGCAATGGCGTGAATCGCTGTTCAGCTTGCCATTGTCTCTGTTGAACTCCCCCTCTGGGTTCGACTACATGTTGGGGCATGCCTGACTGCCCTTGTCTGCCTGGAGAACTGTGTGCTGCTTTAACAATGTTGAATCTCTGTCCCAACCATTCCTTAACACAGTACCTCTCGTCTGTTCTGCTAGTGGCCATGCTCGCGTGGTTTAAATCCCAGTTTCTTGTCGCCATTGATACGTCCTTACTACACAGTATAAATGCACACGAGGCCCATGCTTGAGAGAAGGTCAGTCTGTGACCTGTCCTTTATTCCTTAGCACTCAAGTGATGAAGGTGGGTGGAGCTTCCCCTTTTATACCTGAAGGTCCAGGTTAGGAGTGTCTCCCACCTAGTGGTCAGTGTTCTCACGGTGTACAACTTAGGTCAGTTTATACATGGGTTACAATGCTGGTTGAATACATGACAAAAACAAGGCCCCGTCTGCTCTCTCAGGTGGACGTAAAAGATCCCATGGCACTATTTCGAAGAGAGCAGGGGAGTTCTCCCCGGTGTCCTGGCCAATATTTAACAATAAAACAGATTATCTGGTCACGATCACATTGCTGTTTGTAGGCGAATTGTATCCATGTTTCCCACATTATAACACTGACTACACTTCAAAAGTACTTTATTGGCTGTAAAATGCTTCGAGATGTCTGGTGGCCATGAAAGGCGCTATATAAATTCAAATCTTTATTTTTTTTTTCCTTAAATAAGAAGACCAAAACTGTACAAAAGCAAAATAGTGTTCTCGCTGGAATCTGAAATCAAAACAGAAAAAGCTGGAAATCTCAGCGGGTCGGCAGCATCTGTGGCGAAAAACAGAGTTAACGTTTCGGGTCTGTGACATAGTCATAGTTCTGACGAATGGTCATCGACCTGAAAGGATAATTCTGGTTCTCTCCACAGATGCTGCCTGACCCGCTGAGATTTCCAGCATTTTCTGTTCTTCGACCAAAACTGTACGCAGTTGGAATGTGGCTCTTTGAAAGAGCGATCCAATTAAAAAGAGAGACTTGCATTTATATACAGGTGAATGTGGCCCTGCATGCCTCCAGCCTAACTAACTACACTGACTGGATCAAGTTACACATTCTATCGGTGAGGCCTCACCTGGAGTACTGCGTACAGTTCTGGTCTCCGTATTTAAGGAAGGTTTTACTTGCATTGGAGGCTGTTCAGAGAAGGTTCACTGGGTTGATTCCGGAGATGAGGGGGTTGACTTATGAAGATAGGTTGAGCAGGTTGGGCCTTACTCATTGGAGTTCAGAAAAATGAGAGGTGATTTGATTGAAACTTATAAGATAGTGAGGGGGCTCGACAAGGTGGATGCAGAGAGGATATTTCCACTCATTGGGGAAACTCGAACTAGGGGACCCATTTAAAACTGAGATGAGGAGAAATTTCTTCTCTGTTGTAAATCTATGGAATTCTCTGCCCCAGAGAGCTGGGGAGGCTGGGTCATTGAATATATTTAAGGCAGATAGAGACAGATTTTTAAATATAAGAACGTAAGAACATAAGAAATAGGAGCAGTAGGCCATACGGCCCCTTGAGCCTACTCTGCTATTTAATACGATCATGGCTGATCCAATCATGGACTCAGGTCCACTCCTCTGCCCGCTCTCCATAACCCCTTAATTGCTTATTGTTTAAGAAGCTGTCTATCTGTGTCTTAAATTTATTCAATGTCCCAGCTTCCACAGCTCTCTGAAGCAGCGAATTCCACAGATTTACAACCCTCAGAGAGAAGAAATTCCTCCTCATCTCAGTTTTAAATGGGTGGCCCCTTATTCTGCCCCCTAGTTCTAGTCTCCCCTATCAGTGAAAACATCCTCTCTGCATCCACCTTGTCAAGCCCCTTCATAATCTTATACGTTTCGATAAGATCACCTCTCATTCTTCTGAACTCCAATGAGTAGAGGCCTAACCTACTCAACCTTTCCTTATAAGTCAACCCCCTCATCTCCGGAATCAACCTAGTGAACCTTCTCTGAATTGCCTCCAAAGCAAGTGTATACTTTCGAGCGGTAAGGGAGTAAAGGGTTAAGGGGAGCATGCAGGGAAGTGGAGCTGAGTACATGATCAGATCAGCCATGATCTTATTGAATGGTGGAGCAGGCTCGAGGGGCCGAATGGCCTCCTCCTGCTCCTATTTCTTATGTTCTTATTAGAAGCAGCTATTGGCTGTGAGGAGAAGGCACATTTATTTGTTTTTATAAATGTTGCTGGGGCAACTCGGTGCATCCTGATATTGTAGGAAAGTCTATTGGTTATAAAAAAAAGTCCTTTGTTCTAAGATAGTTATATGAAGTCCCCATCGTTCTTATCATTAACTCTTTCATTTTTTTCAAACAACAACTTGCATTTATATAGCCCCTTTAATAGAGGAAAATGTGCCAAGGCACTTCAGCCCTGAATAAATACTTAAAGGGGAAATATTTGCAGGGCTATGGGGAAAGTGCAGGGTGTGCGGAGAGGCACTACTCTCATCACACTTCTGTTTGTGGGAGCTTGCTGTGCACAAATTGGCTGCCGCATTTCCTACATTACAGCAGCAACTACACTTCAAAAAAGTACTTCATTGGCTGTGAAGCGCTTTGGAAACGTACTGAGGTTGTGAAAGGCGATGTGCTATGTCATTATCGCATTGCTATTGGTGGGAGCTTGCTGTGCGCAAATTGGATGCCGCATTTCCTACATTACAGCAGCGGCTACACTTCAAAAAGTACGCCAGTTCTGACGAAAGGTCATCGACCTGAAATGTTAACTCTCTTTCTCTCTCCACAGATACTGCCTGACCTGCTGAGTATTTTCAGCATTTTCTATTTTTATTTCGGATTCCAGCATTTGCAGTACTTTGCTTTTGTGTCAAAAAGTACTTAATTGGCTATGAAGCACTTTGGGGCATCCTGAGGTGCTAAATAAATGCAAGTCTCTCTTTTTAATTGGGTAGCTTTTTAGCGCAATGGGCTGAATGGCCTCTGTGTTCGCTGTGGCTCAGTGGGTAGCACACTTGCTTCTGAGTCAGAAGGTTGTGGGTTCAAATCCCACTTGAGCACAAAAATCTAGGCTGACACTCCCAGTGCAGTGCTGAGGGGAGTGCTACAGTGTTAGAGATGCCGTCTTTCGGATGAGATGTTCAACTGAGGCCCTGTCTTCCCTCTTAGGTGGACATAAAAGATCCCACGGCACTATTTCGAAGAGAAGATTTAAAGTAATTGATAGGAGGCATAGAAAGGATTTGAGAGGAAATGTTTCACCCAGGGATGGTGGGGGGGTGGGAACTCACTGCCTGAAAGGATGGTAGAGACAGAATACCTCATCACATTTAAAAAATACTTGGATATGCACTTGAAGTGCCATAACCTATAAGGCTACGGATCAAGAGCTGGAAAGTGGGATTAGGCTGGCTCGATCTTTGTTGGTCGGCACGGACACGATGGGCGAAAATTGCCTTCTTCTGTGCCGTAAATTTCTATGAACGAGCAGGGGAGTTATCTCCGATGTCCTGGCAAATATTTGTCCCTCAATCAACATAACAAAAACAGATTATCTGGTCGTTGTCACATTAATATTTGTGGGAGCTTGCTGTGTGCAAATTGGCTGCCGCGTTTCCCACATTACAACAGTGACTACACTGCAAAAGTACTTCATTGGCTGTAAAGTGCTTTGAGACGTCCGGTGGTTGTGGCTGAAGAATTCCTCCCAGAGACGCAATACAGATTCCGTCCACTGAGGGGTACAACGGACATGATCTTCACCATGTGACAACTACAAGAGAAATGCAGGGAATAGCAACAATCCTTGTACAATCCTTTGACTTCACAAAGGCCCGTGACGCTGTCAACCGTGAGGGATTATAGATCCTACAACTCCCCTGGGAGGACAGGCGTGTCAACATCCCCAGCATTGAAGCACTGACCACACTCGATCAGCTCCGTTGGGCAGGCGACATAGTTCGCATGCCAGACACAAGACTCCCAAAGCAAGTGCTCTATGCAGAGCTCCTTCACGGCAAACGAGCCAAAGGTGGGCAGCGGAAACGTTACAAGGACACCCTCAAAGCCTCCCTGATAAAGTGCGACATCCCCACTGACACCTGGGAGTCCCTGGCCAAAGACCGCCCTGTGGAGAAAGTTAATCTGGGAGGACGCTGGGCACCTCGAATCTCAATGCTGAGAGCGTGCAGAAATCAAGCGCAGGCAGTGGAAAGAGCGTGCGGAAAACCAGTCCCACCCAGCCCTTCCCTCAACGACTATCTGTCCCACCTGTGACAGAGTCTGTGGTTCTCGTATTGGACTGTTCAGCCACCGAAGAACCCACTTCAGGAGTGGAAGCAAGTCTTCCTTGATTCTGAGGGACTGCCTACGATGAAACATAGAAACATAGAAAATAGGTGGAGTAGGCCATTCGGCCCTTCGAGCCTGCACCGCCATTCAATGAGTTCATGGCTGAACATGCAACTTCAGTACCCCATTCCTGCTTTCTAGCCATACCCCTTGATCCCACTAGTAGTAAGGGCTACATCTCACTCCTTTTTGAATATATTTAGTGAATTGGCCTCAACAACTTTCTGTGGTAGAGAATTCCACATGTTCACCACTCTCTGGGTGAAGAAGTTTCTCCTCATCTCAGTCCTAAATGGCTTAACCCTTATCCTTAGACTGTGACCCCAGGTTCTGGACTTCCCCAACATTGGGAACATTCTTCCTGCATCTAACCTGTCTAAACCCGTCAGAATTTTAAACGTTTCTATGAGATCCCCTCTCATTCTTCTGAACTCCAGTGAATACAAGCCCAGTAGATCCAGTCTTTCTTGATATGAAGGATATGCTAGAGCGTCCTCCATTTTGGCTGCCCTCAAAAGTTTATCACCATCCTCCATCTCCTCCACGATGACATGTAAGATGTGATCCTGACCAATGGATCCACCATAGACCCATTCCACGTCCGGACTGGGGTCAAGTAGGACTGTGTCATCGCACCGATGCTCTTCTCGATCTTCCTTGCTGCAATGCTACATCTCATCCTCAGCAAGCTCCCCGCCAGAGGTGGAGCTAAATTATAGAAAAGGTGGGAATCTGTTCAACCTGTGCTGCCTCCAGAACAAATCCAAAGTCGTCCCATCCTCTGTCATTGAACTACAGTATGCAGACATCATCAACACCTTCACCGAGGTGTACGAGAGCATGGACCTTACACTAAACATCTGTAAGACAAAGGTCCTCGACCAACCTGATCCCTCACACAGCACTGCCCCCCCCCGATTATCAAAATCTACCATGAGGCCTTGGACAACGTGAACCATTTTCCATACCTCGGGAGCCTACTGTCAGCAAGGGCAGACATTGACGACAAGGTCCAACACCGCCTTCAGTGCGCCAGTGCAGCATTCGGTCACCCGAGAAAGAGACCAAAGAGTTTAAAGACCAGACGTCTCAAATCTGGCACCAAGCTCATGGTCAACAGGGCTGTAGTGATACCTGCCGTCTTATATGGCTCAGAGCTATATACAGCAGACACCTCACAGCGCTGGAGAAGTACCACCAGCGCTGCCTCCGCAAGATCCTGCAAACCCACTGGGAGGATAGACGCACCATCAGTGTTCTTGCTCAAGCCAACATCCCCATCATCGAAGCACTGACCACACTCGATCAGCTCCGCTGGGCTGGCACATTGTTCGCATGCCAGACTCGAGACCCCCCCAAAGCAAGTGCTCTACTCGCAACTCCTTCACGGCAAGCGAGCCCCAGGTGGGCAGAGAAAACGTTTCAATGACAGCCTCAAAGCCTCCTTGATACAGTGCAACATCCCCACCGACACCTGGGAGTCCCTGGCCAAAGACCGCCCTAAGTGGAGGAAGAGCATCCGGGAGGGCGCTGAGCACCTCGAGTCTCATCGCCGAGAGCGTGCAGAAACCAAGCGCAGACAACGGAAGGAGCGTGCGGCAAACTAGACTCCCCACCCACCCACCCTCCCTTTCCTGTCTGTCCCACCCGTGACAGAGACTGTAATTCCCGTATTGGACTGTACAATCACCTGAGAACTCACTTTTAGATTGGAAGCAAGTCTCCCTCGACTCCGAGGGACTGATGATGATGATGATGATGATGATGGTGGTGGTGGTGGTGGTGGTTGTGGTTGTGGTTGTTGTTGTGAAAGGCGCTATCTAAATGCGAGTCTTTTCCTGCTGCGCTGTTTGTCACACTGTGTGGGGAGCGGACTGCGCCTTTATGCGGAGGGGCGGGGCGGGGGCGGACGGGTGTGAGTGACAGTGAGAATGGACCAATGAGCGGCGATGACCGCTTCTCGGGCTGACCCCGCCCCGGGAGCTGTCAATCAGGGCGGGCAGTGAGCGGCGCGCGCGCAGCCCGGCAGCGGAGCAGATCGAGGAGCCTGTGAGCAAGAGTGAGTCAGAGCAGCGCAGCCCCAGCCCCAGCCCCAGCGTGCAGAGGAAAATGAGCCGGAGCGAAAGCCGAAAGAGGCCGAGGTCGCCGAGCCCCGCGACCACCCCACAGAAGAGAGTGTCCCATGTCAAGTTGAAATCCAATTACCGGGACTGGGACGTGGAGGAGGTCTGCTGCTTCCTGCGGGTGCACGGGTTCGAAAAGTTCGAGCAGTTGTTCCGAGGCAAGTACAGCATCGGAGGATGATCCGACAGAGAAGGGGGCCATTCGGCCCATTGTGCATGTGCCGGCTCTTTGAAAGAGCGACCCAGTTAGCCCCACCTCATTGCCCTTTCCCCATAACCTTACAAATTAATCCCCTACACTTGCAAAAAGCAAGCTGCAGACAGGAAGAGGGAAGACACTTCCTCTGAGGATGACCTAAGCCTACTGCTATTTCATTTTGGTCAATTAAGGACATCCAAAAGCATGAATTTACATTCTATTAATATATTATAAGTCTTGTTCTAGGAGTACCCCTGCAACGTGTGCAAGAGTTCCTCCTGGATCATTCTAGGGTAACTGAATCATTGTTATTTCTTTACATGTGGTCCACATTTGCATTTTGATCAGAGGTGGCCTGTTTAATATTAGTAACATTGAATGTGCTGTGTATGTTGTGCACTCCCTATTAGGGCATCAAGATTCTGTGATACATGGGTGGGCTTTTCTGTGGGGGATCTTGCACTGAGCCGCCTTAACTCTGGTGGAAACCCCGTTTGTGTGTTAACGGGATCTCTGCCGAAATTACAGCGGTGCAGAAGGAGATGCAGTGAGAAAATTCACCCCCACAGTCACACCTGCAGCTGCACAATCTGCCAGTAAGGAGGGAGCCTCTTGTAAATGTTGATCATATTGACTGTGATTGAGAACCAAAGAATTAGGAGCAGGAGCAGGCCATTTGGCCCCTTGAGCCTGCTCCGCCATTCAATTAGATCATGGCCAAACTTCTACACCACCTCAACTTTCCCGCCCGATCCCCATATCCCTTGAATTAAAAACAGAAAATGTTGGAAAAGTCAGCGGGTCAGGCAGCATCTGTGGCGAGGGGAACAGTTAACGTTTCAGGTCGATGACCCTTTGTCAGCATGGAGTACTTAATTGCCTGTAAAGCGCTTTGAAATGTCTGGTGGTCATGAAAGGTGCTATATATAAATGCAAGTCACTTTTAATTGGATAAGTCTTTCAAAGAGCCGGCGCAGGTGCGATGGTCTGAATGGCCTCCTGTGCTGTCTGTCGGACTACGGCAAGCACTGCGCATTTAAGCAGGGATGGGGACGGAGGGTTGAGCAGCCAATCAAACTGGGCAGTGAGGGGCACACGAATCGTTTTGACGAAGGGTCATCAACCTGAAATGTTAACTCTCTTTCTGTACAGATTCTGCCTGACCTGCTGAGTTCTCCAGCATTTTCTCTTTTTATTTTTGATTCCAGCACCCGCAGTATTATGCTTTTGTCTCCATATCCCTTGGTTTCCTTAGTTCCCAAAAATCCATCTATCTCTGTCTTGAACATACTCAGTGACCAAGCAGAAAGGAACAGAAGAAATAGGAGCATAAACCAAGCGCAGGCCTGTTGAATTTGAGGTTCGGTTTGAGAGGGAGAAGGGAGAGTGACAAACCATGGTTTTTAATTGAGGTAATGGAAATTTTGAAGGAATGAAAAATTAATTGACCACAGGACACCGGGCTGAACTGGTAATGGGTAAACATACAGAGAAACAATAAGTATTTGGTACAATACAAAAACCAATACATACTGTACCTAATAAATGGTGAAAACTCTATTTTATCGTTAACCGTGGTCAACCAATGAAGCAAGGACAGTATCGAGCAAATAGCAAAGGCTTATACAAATACTGTTATTAGGTAAACCTACAAACAAACAATAGGAACCTACTCCCAGAGGTATTTGGTACAATTTGAAAACCCAATACCCTGTACATATCTATAAAAGATAAAGGCTCCACTTGTTAAGCAACCATGGCCAACAAATTAAGCAAGAGATAGTCTCGAGCTGATAGAAAATGCTTGCACAAATGCAAGAAAAAGTGGAAATGGCAATTGACTGAGAGCGCTATAAAACACAACATAGGAATGGGAAGGAAGTTGTGAAGTTTAAAAAGAGAATATGGGAGTAAAGCTAACAGAAAAAGTTTTTATAAATATGTGATGAGGAAGAGAGTGGTTATTAGGGATGTGGGCCCATGAAAGACAGATGAAGGAGCGACTGTAATGGACAATAAGGAAGTGGCAGACTGGTTAAGTGGGTATTTTTCTATCGGTTTTCCCAGTGGAGGAAGAGGACAACATATCAGTGGTACAAAGAAACTTAAAAAGTCAAGGAGAGAATTTAATATAAGTTTAAAAAAACCAAAATGGTATTGGAGAAAATAATTGATGTAAAGTAGAAAAATCTCCGGGACCTGATGCTTACCACGCCAGAATATTAACATAAGTAGTTGAGAAAATTGCAGAGGCATTATTTGTAATTTTCCAAAGCATTCTAGATTGAAGAATTGTGCAATGCAAGTTTCCACAAAGTGCCCAAATTACTTCAGAAGATGATTCATATCAGTTTATTATAAACACATTTCATATCCATTGTCTCACATTTCCTATTTCCTGTGTTAGTACTTGATTGGTTGAAACAAAAACCAATCACAACGTTTGAGCTATCAGGAGTCGGGAAGAGAAGCCAGATGACATTACATATTTCACATTGACATCATGAAATTGAGCTATGAACTGTCTCTTATGCCTTCACAATTAATATGTTCTAACTCAAAAACCTGGTTTGAAGTTGGCATTTTCCACCTGCAGTCCCCAGGTTGCTGCAGTCTGTGTGAACAGAATTTCCCTCTATGCTTTTCTCTTTAAGGGAAAATATGTGTTTCCTGAGTGTGCAACAGAGGGCTTGATATTGGTGGCCTTATCGCCTGCTGCCGCCGAATTCTGCCTCCTGTTTCCCCTCTCTCCCAGTTTCCACTTGGGCTGGAGCGGGCTAGAGGGGAGTACCACTGGGAACCGCCTGCTGACATCCTCTGGTGGCCAAGTAGTGTAAGTGGCCTCCTGCCCACCAAGATGCCAGATTAGTGTGTGGTGGGAGTCAACACAGCAGGGGGAAGGACCGCTGTGTGGAGGCTGTTCTAACCCCGACGGTAGGTACGAAGAAGGGAAAAAAAGTTAGTGAAAATATTTAAAATATTTTTTTTTTTAACAGCGACTTACCTGGATGGGGTCCCCTGAAGGTGTTCCGGTGGGTTTTTTTTGTTTATGATTTTTATTTGCACGTCTTCCACCCTCCCTGGGCCCGACTCCATCCTCGGTGGTACTTGGGGCGACAAGAGCCTTTGCCGCCGAGATTGAGAGCTCCCGTCTGCTGCCGCCCAGATCGATGGTGTAAGCTGTTGTTTGTCTGCCGGGCGGTACTGCACCTCTTTTAGAGGAATCTTCCTGGCAAAGTACCGCCCGGTCTCGGTGGCAATCGGCAGCACTTGGGCGAGTCTTGGCCTTCACCGATTTCGGCCCCAGAGTTTGAAAATGATTTGAAACAGCTTGTATTTATATAGTGCCTTTAACACTGGAAGATGAATTTAAGCTTTTTGAGTAAAGCTTTCAGCTCAAACCCATTATCAACTGCTTCTGGTTCAGAATAAAAATATGGACATGTTGACGTTTAGTGTAACCTTCCTGCCTCCCTCAATATTTTGCCCTCTCTGCCATCATTTCCTCTTGATAACTTACTGGAATCTGTCTTGGCAGGGACTGGCAGTTGGGCAAGAATGAATTCCACTGAATACTGCTTCATGTTCCACTTTCCTATCCTCTTTAGATGAAAAGCTATCTGGCATCACCCTGCCCTATCTGACGGAATCTGATTTGGAACAGCTAGGAGTGAGGTAAGTGCAGCAATGCTGTAAGGGGGGAATACATTGTCTATCTGATCTCGGGTCACTGTGTGTGAGGATTGTTCTTTCTATGCAAAAACATTTTCCCAAAGGTATTTCCCAGAATCACAGGCAATGGGCATGAAGCTTGAATAAGAACATAATAATTAGGAGCAGCAGTTGGCCATAAAGCCCCTGAAGCCTGTCCGCCATTCAATAAGATCATGGCTGATCTTCGACCTGAACTCCATTTTCCCGCCCGATCCCCATATCCCTTGATTTTCCCTCGAGTCCAAAAATCTTAACTGATTCAGCATCCATACACATGGACTTCAGGTTTGCAAGTTGAATATTTCGCGATCTCGCAGTTTATCTTCTTCTATAAGTAGAATAACCATTTTCCTCTCCTGCTTCTCCCCCCTCACCCTCAGCCTCCACCTTTCCCCATCCTTGGATAAAAATGCAGTGTGTCAGCCTGACTCAATTGGTAACACTCTTAACTCAAAGGCACAAGGTTTTGGATTCAAGCACCCACTCAAAACTTGAGTTCACAATGTAAGTTGACACTTCATTGCAGTACTTGGGGAATACTGAACTGTTGGAGGTTTGTTAGACCGAGATCTTCTTGTTCTACTGGTTCAGGTGGATGTTGACGTTCCCATGGCACAATGTCAAGAGGGGAAGGGCTTCTACTGGCCAACATTTACACTGAAAACATAACTGCCCAACATTTACACTCAAAGCAAAACTAATGGGTTATTCATCTCATTGCTGTTGCTGCATACGGTAATGTCGATATTACAACACGGGAATAGATTGTTTGGTCCAAACAGACAGTGTTTAGCCTCTACACAAGCAGCAGTCCTAATTTCATGTGTCTATATCTTCCTTTGTTCCCCTTTCGTTCAGCCACCAAGTTCACTATTTTTAAATGTTGAAATGGTCTCTGCTTCAATTACAACCCAAAAGAACATAAGAAATAGGAACAGGAGTAGGCCATTTGGCCCCTCGAGCCTGCTCCGCCATTTAATACGATCATGGCTGATCCGATCATGGACTCGGGTCCACTTCCCTGCCTGCTACCCATAACCCCTTATTCCCTTATCGGTTAAAAAACTGTCTATCTCTGTCTTAAATATGGAAACCAAAACTGTACGCAGTATTCCAGGTGTGGCCTCACCAATACCCTGTATAACTGTAGCAAGACTTGCCTGCTTTTATACTCCATCCCCTTGGCAATAATAAAGGCAAATATTCCATTGGCCTTCCTGATCACTTGATGTACCTGCATACTATCCTTTTGTGTTTCATGCACCAGGACCCCCAGGTCCAGCTGTACTGCAGCACTTTGTAATTTTTCTCCATTTAAATAATAACTTGCTCTTTGATTTTTTTCTGCCAAAGTGCATAACCTCACACTTTCCAACATTATACACCATCTGCCAAATTTTTGCTCATTCACTTAGCCTGTCTATGTCCTTTTGCAGGTTGTTTATGTCCTCCTCACACATTGCTTCTGCATAAAGAAGAAAAAAAGGTTTTGTGCTCTCTGTTGAATCTCTTCCATTTACTCTTCCATCTTTATCCCCTCAATCACTAAGCAACGTTGTTTCTACCTGTGCTGTCCCATTCCTTCATGACTTCAAACACTTCTATCAAATTACCCTGTAATAAAAGCAGTCCACACAAGTCTTTATTCTGTTTGCATTTCCTCATTTAAGGGTGTTTCCTTGTGACTGTCACATTAGCCGACTTGTGTTACTTATCACAAAGTTGATCTCTCTTGTGCTGTGAGCTGTTTCAACATGTACTATTCATTAATTGTGTTTGTTTGGTATACTGTGCTGTTCTGGCTACATCAGATCAGAAACAGACTCCCATTTTCCCCCTTATTTTAGAGGAATTTTATACTTCTCAAGAAATAGGAGCCAGGAGTAGGCCATCTGGCCCCTCGAGCCTGCTCCGCCATTCAATATGATCACGGCTGATCTGATCTTGGCCTCAACTCCGCTTCCCTGCCCGCTCCCCATAACCCTTGATTCCCTTATTGTTCAGAAATCTGTCTATTTCCACCTTAAATATATTCAATGACCCAGCTTCCACAGCTCTCTGAGGTAGAGAATTCCAAAGATTCACGACCCTTTGAAAGAAGAAATACCTCCTCATCTCAGTTTTAAATGGGTGGCCCCTTATTCTGAAACTATGCCCCCTAGTTCTAGATTCCCCCACAAGAGAACGCTTTTAAACAAAAAATTGCTCTTGGGGTTAAGAAAGATTCCTTGTGGCCATTATCTCTCTCCATCCATTGGTCAGAGGTGTGTTATAACCCACTTTGGTGGAACAGGCTCAAGGGGCTGAATGGCCGCCTCCTGTCTCTGAAGGGATGATGGTTCAGTGTTGTGGTGCACACCCCAGATGTCGGGAACGGTAACATAGTGGTTATGTTACTGGATGAGTAATCCAGAGGCCTGGACTAATGATTTGGGGGGGATTGAGTTCAGATCCCACCATGGCAGCTGGGGAATTTATAAAGTCAGTTAATTAAATAAAAATTTTTTTTAAAATCTGGAATAAAAAGCTATTATCAGTAATAGTGACCGTGAAATTACCGGATTGTCATTAAAAACCCATCTGGTTCACTCATGTCCTTTTAAAGAAGGAAATCTGCCGTCCTTACCCGGTCGGGCCTATATGCGTCTCCAGACCCACAGCAATATGGTTAACTCTTAATTTGCCCTCTGAAGTGCCTTCGCATACCACTCAGTTGTATAAGGCGGCTCACCACTGTTGCTCAAGGGCAATTAGGGATGGGCAATAAATGCTGGACTTGCCAGCAACGCCCACATCCCATGAACGAATACATTTTAACAATGACTGGATGGAAAGAGATAATGTTCACAAAGAATCTCTCTTAACCCCCAACCCCTGCCCCAAGATCACCTTCTCGTTTAAAAACATTAGCTTGAGAAATAAGGGGGAAATGAGAATCTGTTTCTGATCAGCTATAGCCAATAATAACCACAATTAAGAAACGGTGGATTCCTGTCCGTCACTGGAGCGGTACTTTTTCTGAGGACTGGGGAGAAGGAGAGAGAATTGGTGGCGAATGCAATCAATTCCAAATGGATCTTGTGCGAGAGATATTTTACCATGGATCAGATTCTCCTCCTTTGTAAGCCAAGATCGGTTATGAGATAATTTAAAAAGGAGGCAGACAAAAAGCAGGAAACTATAGACCTGTTAGCCTAATATCTGTGGTTGAGAAAATGTTGGAGTCTTATTATTAAAGAAGCAGTATCAGGACATTTGGAAAAGCAAAATTTGGTCAGACAGAGTCAGCATGGATTTATAAAGGGGAAGTCATGTTTGACAAATTTGCTGGAGTTCTTTGAGGATGTAACGAACAGGGTGGATAAAGCGGACCCAGTGAATGTAGTGTATTTGGACTTCCAGAAGGCATTTGACAAGGTGCCACATAAAAGGTTACTGCACAAGATAAAAGTTCACTGGGTTGGGGGTAATATATTAGCATGGAGAGAGGATTGGCTAACTAACAGAAAACAGAGAGTCAGGATAAATGGGTCATTCTCTGGTTGGCAACCAGTAACTGGTGAGGTGCCGTAGGGAGCAGTGCTGGGACCCCAACTGTTTACAATCTATATTAACGACTTGGAAGAAGGGACCGAGTGAAACATAGCCAAGTTTGCTGACTATACAAAGATGGGAGGAAAAGCAATGTGTGAGGAAGACACAAAAAATCTGCAAAAGGACATAGACAGGCTAAGTGAGTTGGCAAAAATTTGGCAGATGGACTATAATGTTGGTCTGTGTGAGGTCATGCACTTTGGCAGAAAAAAATCAAAGAGCAAGTTATGATTTAAATGGAGAAAGATTGCAAAGTGCTGCAATGCAGCGGGACCTAGGGGTACTTGTGCATGAAACACAAAAGGATAGTATGCAGGTACAGCAAGTGATCAGGAAGGCCAATAGTATCTTGGCCTTTATTGCAAAGGAGATGCAGTTTCAAAGCAGGGAAGTCTTACTGCAGCTATATAAGGTATTGGTGAGGCCACACCTTGGAATACTGCGTGCAGTTTTGGTTTCCATATTTACGAAAGGATATACTTGCTTTGGAGGCAGTTCAGAGAAGGTTCACTAGGTTGATTCTGGGGATGAGGGGGTTGACTTATGAGGAAAGGTTGAGTAGGTTGGGCCTCTATTCTTTGGAATTCAGAAGAATGAGAGGTGATCTCATCGAAACGTATAAGATTATGAGGGGGCTTGACAAGGTGGATGCAGAGAGGATGTTTCCACTGATGGGGGAGACTAGAACTAGAGGGCACGATCTTAGAATAAGTGGCCGCCCATTTAAAACGGAGATGAGGAGAAATTTCTTCTGAGGGTTGTAAATCTGTGGAATTCGCTGCCTCAGAGAGCTGTGGGAGCTGGGACATTGAATAAACTTAAGACAGAAATAGACAGTTTCTTAAACAATAAGGGGTGATGGGGAGCAGGCGGGGAAGTGGAGCTGAGTCCATGATCAGATCAGCCATGATCTTATTGAATGGCGGAGCAGGCTCGAGGGGCTGTATGGCTTACTCCTGCTCCTATTTCTTATGTTCTTATTATGTTCTTATAACCTTTCCACGGTGCTGTTTTGTTTTCTTGTTTCCAGCACGCTTGGAGAACGATTACACCTGATCAGCTGTATTGATGCGCTCTGGCAGAACCCGATTGACGTGAAGGTAGGAGAGAACTGCGTGCAGTTCTGGTCACCACATTACAGGGAAAGATGTGACTGCACCAGAGAGGGTACAAGGGAGATTTACGAGGATGTTGCCTGGACTGGAGAATTTTAGCTATGAGGAAAGATTGGATAGTTTGGGTTGTTTTCTTTGGAATAGAAGAGGCTGAGGGGGAGACCTTACTGAGGTGTTTAAAATTATCAAGGGCCTAGATAGAATGGATAGGAAGGACCTGTTTCTCTTAGCTGAGGGGTCAACAACCAGGGGGCATAGATTTAAAGTAATTGGTAGGAAGTTGAGGGGATTTTAAGGAGAACTGTTTTCACTCAGAGGGTGGTGGAGGTCTGGAACTCAGAACGCAGAAAACCTCACCACATTTAAAAAGTACTTGGATATGCATTGAAGTGCCGTAACCTACAGGGCTACAGACTAGGAGCTGTAAAGTGGGATTAGGCTGGATAACTCCTTGTTGACCAGCACGGGACACGATGGGCTGAAATGGCTGTAAATTTTTATGATTCTATGAATACATCCGAAGGGGAAATTGGGTGGATCTCTAGGCATCAGTTGTCTATCGCTGTGTCTGGCTCACAGCAATGTTGAGAGTTTGAAATTGGTTGCCACTTGGAAAAACCTGGTAAAAGATGGCGGGGGGAGCTGAGGATGAACGAGCAGATTGTTCTACTGCATCGTTTTGCATGGTCTACAGGGCTGTAATAATATCCACCCTCCTGTATGGCTCAGAGACATGGACTTCAAGTCGCTGGAGAATTATCACCAGCGATGTCTCCACAAGATCCTACAAATCCCCTGGGAGGACAGGCGCACCAACATCAGCGTCCTCGTCCAGGCCAACATCCCCAGCATTGAAACACTGACACACTTGGGTCAGCTTCGCTGGGCAGGCCACATAGTTCGCATGCCAGACATGAGACTCCCAAAGCAAGTGCTCTATGCGGAGCTCCTACACGGCAAACGAGCCAAAGGTGGGCAACGGAAACGTTTCAAGGACATCCTCAAAGCCTCCCTGATAAAATGCGACATCCCACTAAAACCTGGGAGTCCCTGGCCAAAGACCGCCCTAAGTGGAGGAAGTGCATCCGAGAGGGCTTTCGCAGAAAGAGCGTGCAGCAAACCTGTCCCACCCACCCCTTCCCTCAACGACTATCTGTCCAACCTGTGACAGTCTGTGGCTCTTGTATTGGACTGTTCTGCCACCAAAGAACTCATCTCAGGAGTGGAAGCAAGTCTTCCTCGATTCCGAGGGCTGATGATGATGACGTTCTGAGAGGGTAGAACTAGCAGGAAATTCAGGAGAAACTTCTTTACCCAGTGAGTGGTTAGAATGTGGAGCATACTGCCACATGGAGTGATTGAGGCGAATAGCATAGATGCATTTAAACGAAAGCTCGATGTACATGAGGGAGAAAGGAGTAGAAGGTTATGCTGATAGGGTGAGATGAAGAGGGATGGGGAGTAGGCTTGTGTGGAACATAAGACACTGGCAGTGACCAATTGGGCTGAATGGCCTATTTCTGTGCTGTAGACTCAGTGTGGGGGATGTAACGCACATGCTCACACTTGTAACCCTTGTCATGTGATGAGAAGACACCATGTGGTTTTTCTGTAGGTGTTCAACGACCCAATCCATGGACACATTGAGATCCACCCACTCCTTGTCCAAATCATCGACACACCACAGTTCCAGCGGCTTCGCTTCATCAAGCAGCTCGGGGGGACGTACTTTGTATATCCCGGGGCTTCCCACAACAGATTTGAGCACTCCATAGGGTAAGGACTCAGAGCGGAATTATGGACATTGTGTTTGGAAGCAGATTGAGATCATTTCTAATGTTCATTGTTTCCCCGATGATTCTTCCTCCAGTGCAGGGTCCACTGTCCCACTGTTGATGGTGGCCCTCCAGCACCAAGTCGTCATCTTCCCAAGTGGACCCATGTGGTGAATGCGGGTTAGCTACTGGACCATGGGAGCATTGTTTTATGTTCTCTTCGCCTAGGGCTGTGGATGCTCAGTGGTGGGGTATATTCAAGGCTGAGATCGCTAGATTTTTTGGGCTTTAGAGGAATCTCCACCCAGTGTCCATTTGTGCGTTATGCTGAAAAGTGACCGGCCAAGGGACACTGAGTCCGATTGCACTGACACCCCCAGTATTCTGGGTGAGATATACTGACTGAGCTCTGAACAGGAATTGAGCGTGGAATCCTCCTTTCTGTGTGGCTCAGTGCTATCAATTGAACATAAGAACATAAGAAATAGGTGCAGGAGTAGGCCATTTGGCCCCTCGAGCCTGCTCCTCCATTCAATAAGATCGTAGCCGATCTGATCTTGGCCTCAACTCCATCATCATAGGCAGTCCCTCGAAATCGAGGAAGACTTGCTTCCGCTCTAAAAGTGAGTTCTCAGGTGGCTGTACAGCCCAATACGGGAATTACAGTCAGTGGTTGAAGGACAGGGTGAGTGGGACTGGTTTGCCGCACGCTCCTTCCGCTGCCTGCGCTTGTTTTCTGCATGCTCTCGGCGACGAGACTCGAGGTGCTCAGCGCCCTCACGGATGCTCTTCCCCCAACCCCCCCCCCACTTAGGGTGGTCTTTGGCCAGGGATTCCCAGGTGTCGGTGGGGATGTTGCACTTCATCAAGGAGGCTTTGAGGATGCCCTTGAAACGTTTCCTCTGCCCACCTGAGGCTCGCTTGCCGTGTCGGAGTTCCGAGTGGAGTGCTTGCTTTGGGAGTGGCTCCATTTCCCCACCTGTTCACAATAACTCTCGACTCCCGCATTGTTCAAAAATCTGTCTATCTCCACCTTAAATATATTCAATGACCCAGCCTCTGCAGCTCTCTGGGGCAGAGAATTCCAAAGATTCACGACCCTCTGAGAAGAAATTTATCTCCGTTTTAAGTGGGCGGCCCCTTATTCTGAAACTATGCCCACTAGTTCTAGATTCCCCCATGAGGGGCAACATCCTTTGCATCTACCCTGTCAAGCCCCCTCAGAATCGTGTACGTTTCAATAAGATCACCTCTCATTCTGTTAAACTCCAATGTGTATGGGCCCAGCCTGCTCAACCTTGTGTGCTGGTTGCAGTTGGCAAAGAGCCCTGTATTCGCAGTGTGCCAATATATCCTCTGACTTTCCACTCAATGACCCGCTCTTTATTGGAGCGGGACTGATGCTCACAGGCCAGAGGGTATTCTGGGTATTGTAGCAGGATAATGATGGGGCAAGGAACAGAGTGCGATGAACTCTTGACCTGGCTCAGTGATATCACCAAAGCGTTGGTGGACCATTGGGTTGTCGGACTTGAAACCGAGAGAGGACTGTGGATTAGCTCCACAATCTGTTGACATGTTCCACGTCATTTCCTTTTGTACTTTAAGGTTTCTGAGTTATTGAGTAAAGTTTGTATGTTCTCGAGTCAGGCCAATGTGTAGATAACTATATCTCAGGGCCCCACCCTCTCTGCTGAGGGCTGATGTGTGATTGTTGTTCAAGTTATAACTTGTTGCTTAAAATTGTAATGACAATATACATATATTGTTATGGGGCTGTCAGTATATTTTTTCGGCCCATCTGGTGCTCAAACCCTCATCCAGACTCCACTATTCCAAAGCTCTCCTGACCGGCCTTCTGTCTTCCACCCTCCGTAAACTTTAGCTCATTCAGAACTCTGCTGCCTGTGTCCTAACTCGCACCAAGTCCTGTCGCCTCTCAGCCCTGTGCTCACTGACATTGGCTCCCGGTCTGACCACATCTACCATTGGTACTGAGCTGTGCAGATCGGGAGTGGCTTCACATTGATCCCCGGTCTGGCAACGTGACAATTTAAACATTTTCATCCCTTCAGGGCATCACCCCTCTCCCAACGGGCTGAATGGCCTCCTTCTGTGCTGTAGGTTTCTATGATTCTGTGACGCTCCCAGTGCAGTACTGAGGGCAATTCTTGGACGAGGCCTCGGTTTAAAGTCTCGCCGAAAGTGGGAGGGGCCGTCTTTCGGCGAGACTTTTAAACCGAGGCCTCGTCCAAGAATTGCCCTGCCAGCTAGCTCTGCCCTCAGCCAGATAAACTAGTTATTCATCTTACTGTTTTGTGGTTCCTTGCCATGTGCTAGTTGGCTGCTGCGTTCCCTACATTACAACAGGGAGGTGATTTGGGACGTCCTAGGATGTGGAAAGCTCAATAAAAATGTGAGCATTTTCTTACCGAAATCTTATGGGTTTGGACACAGGTTTACTATTTTGATTCCCCCGGATTGTTTTCTTTATTTGTCCTGGCAAGACCAGCATGTATTGCCCTCGAGAAGGTGGCCGAGGGCCACTGGAGCCCGTGTGTGGTGAACTGAGAGGCCATTTCAAAGGGCAATTAAGGGTCAACCACATTGCTGTGGGTCTGGAGTCACACACTTGCACCGACCATGCAAGGCAGCAGATTTCCTTCCCTAAAAGACATTCGTGAACCAGATGGGTTTTTAACGACAATCCAGTAATTTCATGGTCACCATACTGACACTAACTTTTTTAAGTCCAGATTTATTTAATTAACTGAATTTAAATTCCTCTAGCTACTTTTGTGGGATTTGAACTTGAGTCTCTGAATTATTAGTCCAGGCCTCCAGTAATATACCCATTAAACTGCTGTAACCTTGCAGTTCTGTAAAGAGAGATCCAGGCCGACACCACAAGCGTACATACATCTGTCAGATTAGATGTAATGATTTCATGTGCAGCCGCTCACCGCTGTGTTACTGACCTGCCTTCCAAGCTGGATATAGTCAGCAGCGTACAAGTATCCGTATCTCATCCATAGTTGCGCTCGGGATACTGTCAGTTGTTTACCTTATTTTCAAGAAATTGTGTGCAGAAAAACTGGAGCGCTCTATAACCAAATGTTCCCTCTGATTTTTTTGGGGGGGGCTGCACGGCCAACTCAAAATTCCGCCCACGCAAAGTCTTTCTATTTAAAAGCTGGTGAGTCAGCGGTGTGGGAGCTTCAGAGTGCTTATAAAAGAAAGACTTGCATTTATATAGTGCCTTTCACGACCACCGGATGTCTCAAAGCGCTTTACAGCCAATGAAGTACTTTTGGAATGCAGTCACTGTTGTTATGTGGGAAGCGCAGCAGCCAAATTTGCGCACAGCAAGCTCCCACAAACAGAAATATGATAATGACCAGATCATCTGTTTCTTTTTCATGTTCTGTTGATTGAGGGACAAATATTGGCCACAACACCGGGGATAACTCCCCTGCTCTTCTTCGAAATAGTGCCATGGGATCTTTTTCTCGCCTTCTCTCTCCCTCTCTCTCTCAAGTAGACTTGAGAGAGCAAACGGGACCTTGGTTTAACGTCACATCTAAAAGACAGCACCTCCGACACTCCCTCAGCACTTCACTGGAGTGTCAGCCTAGATTTATGTGCTCAAGTACCTGGAGTGAGACTTGAACCCACAACCTTCTGACTCCGAGGCGAGTGTGCTACCCACTGAGCCACGGCTGACAGGGAACATTGTCTATGACTAGATCATTTTTACCGGGCAAATCTATTGGTCTTTTCTATATTAAAGACCCAAACGACAGTTGACGTATACAAAGTTGTGCACCCTTGTTAATTTATTCTCTCTTCGCCCTGCAGTGTGGGATACCTGGCAGGCCAGCTGGTGAAAGCTCTGTCTGAGCGGCAACCGGAACTGCGGATTAACCATCGGGACATGCTGTGTGTGCAGATTGCAGGACTATGCCACGACCTGGGTGAGTGAGCAGATCTGTCGGGACTGGTAGAGCAGGGACCTCCATGGTTTTGTTTTTAGCAAGGTTATGACATTTATTTGTTTCAAGACTTGGGTTCAAAGCGAACAGGGATCAAAGTTTCCTGTCCAAAGTGCCGAGTGGGTGAAGGCATCACCCGGCGTGACAGTAAGTTGTAAAGATCGAAAGGTCACAGATTCGATTCCCAGTCTCGCTCAGTTAACGACCTCGACAAGTGTAGCAGTTGGAGGCTTCAGTGTTCCTGGGCAACATTCCTCCAGGGTTCTGGACTGATGTCCAATGACCCCTGCCGGAAATGGCGCATGTCAAGTGAGGGTAGGATTGGGCTCGGCTGTGATGCTCCCCATTGCCAAATATCCTGCCAGCACTGACTGTAATGTCTTGTACATGAAGAATGGCCACTTGGGTGGAGTGTTGGGGATGTCGGTTCCTACAATCGCCCAGCAAGAATTAGTAGCTTGGGGAAATGAGGAGGGAGAAGGGATGTAGAATTAAATCACTATCCATTCCTAATAAGTGTGAAGCTAAGTTTAAAGCCTTTACTGCAGTGACTGCTTCCGATTGCATGGTTTTGTGGAGATTTATGAAATGCAGATTAGTGGGCTAGCTTGGGCCTGTTATAAGACTCAATGCGGATCTATACTGGGACAGACTTCAAGGTTAGCAAAATACAACAACCTTTAGCATTATTCCCTCTCCCCCACCACACGTTAGTCTGATTTTCCAGCCTTAATGTCTGCCCCTTGTTTGTATTTCACTTGGTGACTGAGAAAACTCTGTACCTGTTGCAAAAGAATTAACGCAGTCAACTCTCCCAATTTTTGTACATGTGATTTTAAAAGAAAGACTTGCATTTATAAAGCATCGTTCACGACCACCAGACGTCCCATAGCGCTTTACAGCCAATTAAATACTTTTGAAGTATAGTCACTGTTGTAATGTCGGAAACGAGGCAGCCAGTTTGCGCACAGCAAGCTCCCACATACAGCAAAGTGATCATGACCAGATCATCTGTTTTAGTGATGTTGATTGAGGGATAAATATTGGCCAGGACACCGGGGATAACTCCCCTGTTCCTCTTAGAAATAGTGCCGTGGGATCTTTTACGTCCAGCTGGGAGAGCGGACGGGGCCTCGGTTTAACGTCTGATCCAAAAGACGGCACCTCCGACAGTGCAACGCTCCCTCAGCACAGTGAGTGTCAGCCGAGATTCTCAGAGCAGAGAAGGTTAAGGGGAAATTTAATGGAGGTCTTCAAAATTTTGAGGGGTTTGGATGGAGTAGATAGGGAGTAACACTTTCCAGTGGCAGTGGGATCAGTGACCAGAGGGGACAAATACAAAATAATTGGCAAAAGAACCAGGTGGAGGATGAGAAACTTCTTTGAGTTAAGATTTGGAATGCACTTGCCTGAAAGGGTGGTAGAAGCAGATTCAGTCGTAACTTTCAGAAGGAAATTGTATATATACTTGAAGGGGAAAATGTTGCTGGGGAGTAGAACGAATTGGATCGTTCTTTCAAAGAGCCAACACAGGCACGATGGGCCGAAAGCCTGAGCTGTATGATTAATGCTTTAAATGATACTCAGTTTAAAGAAGGCATGTCGAGATGATCGGCAGAAACCAGAGCTGGACTACCAGCGAATGTCGTTGCCTCGCCCACATCTGCTGGCGAGTGACCATAGCGGACTGCACCTGCCGGCTCTGAGTCCGCATAGAGCCGCTTGCAGTTCTGTGCCAAGCACTTGCTCCGCTCCGCAGGGACAATCGTGTTTGTGACTGGCAAGGTCATCAGTGCGCGCAACTTTTTTTACTCAGCCTCTACCTCATCATCGTGCAGCACAGGGATCATCTGTGGCTCAGTGGGTAGCACACTCACCTCTGAGTCAGGAGGTTGTGGGTTCAAGTCCCACTCCAGGCACAAAAATAATCTCGGCTGACAATCCAGTGCAGTGCTGAGGGAGTGCTGCACTGTTGGAGGTGCCGTCTTTCGGATGAGACTTTAAACCGAGGCCTCAGGTGGATGTAAAAGATCCCCTGGCACTATTTCGAAGAAGAGCAGGGGAGTTACCCCCAGTGTCCTAGCCGATATTTATATCTCCATCAACATCATAAAAAAACAGATTATCTGGTCATTATCACATTGCTGTTTGTGGGAGTTTGCTGTGCGCAAGTTGACTGCCATGTTTCTCACATTACAACAGTGACTACACTCTTTAAAGCACTTTTAGATGTCCGGTGGTCATGAAAGGTGCTATATAAGTGCCATGCCATCACTGCTGCATTTCCCAAAGTACAGCAGATAGGCCATCAGTGGTGACTTGAAGGTTCCTACTCCCCCCTTCTCCAACACCACCAATTACTCCTCTTCACCTGTCCCTGGGACTCATCCAGTACAAACCCAACACACCTACATCCTCTGGAAGTGCATTGCTATGTTGGTGCTTGAGAAGTTTGGTGGTTACATAAAGTTATTACAGTGGATGCAGCTGATAACGGACTTTCAAAGAGCATTTGACAAGGTGCTACGTAGACTTGGGGCAAAGGTATTGCGGTGTGGACTTTAGGGGGAATGTGATCACGTAGGTAGAGAGAATTGGAGAGCAGAAAGTAATGGGTCGGGATGAGAGAGGAGTTTCTCAGACTGGAATGATGTGGTGAGCGGTGTGTGTAAGAGCTGTTTTTTTTTAAACTACACACACACAATGATCTGGAATTGGGAATGTAAAAGAATATTGAAGTTTGTTGAACTCAAATTGAGGGGACATGGCAAATTGTGATGGCTGTGGGAGAGTGCAGGAGGAGCTAATAGACGAGCAGGAAAGGTGGCAGATATGCTGTTCAGTGTAGAAAAATGTCCACGTCTTGGAACTAGGGAAAGGAAATGCACCTTAAATGGTAAGATTTTAAATGCAACCGAGCAGCAGAAGGATGCTGGCGTAGAGGCCAGAGCAAGATAAAAAGGCAAACTGAATTGTTGAATTTGTGTCGAGATGGTTTTGGGAGGGTACAAATTCAAGATAAAGTGGAGGTTAGAAAAACATCTCTTTGCACAGAAAGTGGAATTCTCTGCTGCAATCTGTTGTTGAAGCAAAATCCATAAATTGTTTCAAAAGGAAATGGCATAGTTACTTGAAATAAGTGTTAACGGATGTGGGGAAGCAAGCAGGAGAGTGAGATAAGAGTAAGTGGAATCACCAGCACAGACTTTATGTGCCTGTGGCCTGTTTCTGTGCACTAACATTGTGACTATGTATTGGATGCAATGTATAACCAGCAAAGTCCAACAACAATTTACATTTTTATATCGCGCCTTTAACGTAGTAAAATGTCCCAAGGCGCTTCACAGGAGCGTGACCAAACAATATTTGACACCGAGCCACATAAGATATATTAGGACGGAGAGATTGTGCGAGAGAGAGAGAGATTGAGATCAGGAATTCCAGAGCTGAGGGTCCAGGCAGCGGAAGGCACAGCTGCCAGTGGTGGAGCCAATTGGAGGCCCGAATTGGAGGAGTGCAGAGAACTCGGTGGGTGTGGGGCTGGAGGAGATTACGGAGATGGGGCGAGGGATTTGAAAACGAGGATGAAAATGTTACAATGGGACCGGGAGCCAATGTAGGTCTGCGAGCGCAGGGGTGGTGGGTGAAGAGGACTTGGTGCGAGTTAGGACACGGGGCAGCTGAGTTTTTGGATGAGAAGCTTACGGAGGGTGCAGAGCCTAGTGGGAGAACGAGAGTGGCAGATACCAGATAAAGAGGAGAAAAAATTCTGACGTCATAGTCAGGATAGAGTGTGGAGCGGCGCGGGTAAGTTCTAGATAAGTATTTCATTTATTTGTTACTGTTTTTAGTGGTTAGCGTTTTAGTGTTGGCTAAACAGTTGAATAGCCTTTTTTTTAAAAAAAAGTTTGAAAAGAACGATTAGCGAACGGGGCAGGACAGCTGGGGGCCCATCACACGCACATCCGGTGCCACGTGGGGAATGCCTGCCACTTTCTGGAAAACCACACATGCAGGACGTGTCACCAACTGCTCGAGCTCTGGCTTTCTGACTGTGAGGAGCGAATTGCATCACTCAGTGCGGGCGGCTGCGCCTCTCTCGGATAGTCCGCTTCAGGAGATGGTCACCCTGCAGTTACAGAGAGAGTTCAGGAGGACAGCGAGGCAGTGGGTGGCCACCAGGTAGACGAGGAGGAATGGGCAGGCAGTGCATGATTTCATGATTTCCCCCGGGACTATGGCCCTCACCAACCGGTATTCAGTGTTTAATACCAGTGGAGGGCGACGACCAATGTTCCCCGTAAGAATCATAGTCATTTTCAGCACGGAAGGAGGCCATTCGGCCCATCGTGTCCCGCCGGCCGACAAACAACTCTCCAGCCTAATCCCACTTTCCAGCTCTTGGTCTGTTGCCCTGCAGGTTACGGCACTTCAAGTGCACATCCAAGTACTTTTTGAATGTGGTGAGGGTTTCTGCCTCTACCATCCTTTCAGGCCGTGAGTTCCAGACCCCCATCACCCTCTGGGTGAAAAACTTTCCCCTCAAATCCCCTCTAGCCCTCCTACCAATTACTTTAAATCTATTTCCCTTGGTTGTTGACCCCTCTGCTAAGGGAAATTGGTCCTTCCCATCCACACTATCCAGGTCCCTGGTGATTTTGTGCACCTTAATAGGGTCTCCCCTCAGCCTCCTCTCCAGCTGCGCTGCCTCCTGCATGGCCTGCCTCCCCCAATGCGCGGCCCATTCAAAGTTCTGAGCATCTATGTTGGAAAAGCCAATGAGCGGCCTGCGCGTGACCTTGCAGATCACTGCGTGACCTATCGGGAACATTGCTGATGGCATCGCGGGGGAGTGCAGTCAAAAGCAAACCCATGACCACGTGGGAGTCTCGGCTGCATAAGGAAGTTTAGAAATGCAGATGTGGTAGGGGATTTGATATTTGGAGGGGGGGGGGGGGGGGGTTGGTGGGGAGTGGATAGGCGGTTGTTCTGCAGCCGCACACCTGAGTCTCGAATGGTGTGTTGCCTCCCCTGGTGCCAGGGTGAAGGATATCACTGAACGGGTGCAGGACATTCTGAGAGGGGAAGGGGAAAGCCAGAAATCGTGGTCCATGTTGGAATCAGTGACACAGGAAGGAAAAGGAGGAGAGGTGGCAGTATTGATCAAGAATAATATTACAATTCTGCAGAGGGATGATATACTAGGGGGTTCAAGGACTGAATCTATTTGGTTAGAGTTCAGTAACCGAAAAGGAGCTTTTACGTTGCTGGGTGTTTACTATAGACCCCGAAATAGTGAGAAGGAGATAGAGGAGCAAACGTGTAGGCAAATTCCAGGTGAATATAATAGAACAGTAGCAATAGGGAATTCATTTACCCGAATATAGACCGGGGAAAAACCGAGTAAAGGGCAAAGGAGGGGAAGAATTCCTAAAACTTGGTGCTACAGGGCAGTGTTACTGGAGCTAGGAAAAAGATTACAGAACAGGGCCTGAAAGGTGGTAATCTCAGGATTACTCCCAGTGCCACGTGCGAGTGAGTACAGAAATAGGAAGAGAGTGCGGGTGGATGTGTGGTTGGAGAAGCAGTGCAGGAGGGAGGGCTTCAGTTTCCTGGGGCATTAGGACCCATTCTGGGGGAGACGGGATCTGTTGAAGCGGGATGGGTTGAACAGAGCTGGGACCAGTGGCGTGGAGGTTAACTTGCTCAGTGGGCGAAGGTTTAAACTGATTTGATGGAGGTGGGGGTGGGGGGGGGAGTGGGGAGCGGTGGAGAGGCACCAGGATGTAGCAGCAGAGAGGAGAGACAAGGTGCATAGAAAACACGGAGGGACAAACCAGAGCCGAACAGAGAATAGTGTCGAAAGAACAGGTATTTGATGGAGGGTTAAAGCAAAGCCGATTAGCATGGTGTTGGAATGTGTACAAGCAAGTGACCTGGATTTGGGTACAGGGAGTACAATTTCAAAGTTTGCGGTCGATACAAAACTTGGCAACGTAGTAATTAATGAGCAGTATAGTAGCCATAGACAGACAGGGATTGTTTCTTAGAACAGTATGTTACAGAACCTACAAGGGAACAAGCTATCTTAGATCTGGTCCTGTGTAATGAGACAGGAATAATAAACGATCTCCTTGTAAAAGATCCTCTCGGAATGAGTAATCACAGTATGGTTGAATTTGTAATACAGATTGAGGGTGAGGAAGTTGTGTCAGAAACGAGCGTACTATGCTTAAACAAAGGGGGCCACAGTGGGATGAGGGCAGAGTTGGCTAAAGGAGACTGGGAACACAGACTAAACGGTGGCACAATTGAGGAACAGTGGAGGACTTTTAAGGAGCTCTTTCATAGTGCGCAACAAAAATATATTCCAGTGAAAAAGAAGGGTGGTAAGAGAAGGGATAACCAGCCGTGGATAACCAAGGAAATAAAGGAGAGTATCAAATCAAAGACCAATGCGTATAAGGTGGCCAAGGTTAGTGGGAAACTAGAAAATTGGGAAAATTTTAAACAACAGCAAAGAATGACTAAAAAAAGCAATAAAGAAAGGAAAGGTAGATTACGAAGGTAAACTTGCGCAAAACATAAAAACAGATAGTAAAAGCTTTTACAGATATATAAAACGGAAAAGAGTGACTAAAGTAAATGTTTGTCCCTTAGAAGATGAGAAGGGGGATTTAATAATGGGAAATGTGGAAATGGCTGAGACCTTAAACAATTATTTTGCTTCAGTCTTCACAGTGGAAGACACAGAAACCATGCCAGAAATTGCTGGTCACGGGAATGTAGGAAGGGAGGACCTTGAGACAATCACTATCACTAGGGGGGTAGTGCTGGACAGGCTAATGGGACTCAAGGTAGACAAGCCCCCTGGTCCTGATGAAATGCATCCCAGGGTATTAAAAGAGATGGCGGAATTTATAGCAGATGCATTCGTTATAATCTACCAAAATTCTCTGGACTCTGGGGAGGTACCAGGAGATTGGAAAGCAGCTAATGTAACGCCTCTGTTTAAAAAAGGGGGCAGACAAAAGGCAGGTAACTATAGGCCGGTTAGTTTAACATCTGTAGTGGGGAAAATGCTTGAAACTATCATTAAGGAAGAAATAGCGGGACATCTAGATAGGAATAGTGCAATCAAGCAGACGCAGCATGGATTCATGAAGGGGAAATCATGTTTAACTAATTTACTGGAATTCTTTGAGGATATAACGAACATGGTGGATAGAGGTGTACTGATGGATGTGGTGTATTTAGATTTCCAAAAGGCATTCGATAAGGTGCCACACAAAAGGTTACTGCAGAAGATAGAGGTACGTGGAGTCAGAGGAAATGTATTAGCATGGATAGAGAATTGGCTGGCAAACAGAAAGCAGAGAGTCGGGATAAATGGGTCGTTTTCGGGTTGGAAATCGGTGGTTAGTGGTGTGCCACAGGGATCGGTGCTGGGACCACAACTGTTTACAATATACATAGATGACCTGGAAGAGGGGACAGAGTGTAGTGTAACAAAATTTGCAGATGACACAAAGATTAGTGGGAAAGCGGGTTGTGTAGAGGACACCGGAGAGGCTGCAAAGAGATTTGGATAGGTTAAGCGAATGGGCTGAGGTTTGGCAGATGGATTACAATGTCGGAAAGTGTGAGGTCATGCACCTTGGGGAAAAAAAAACAGTAAAAGGGAATATTATTTGAATGGGGAGAAATTACAACATGCTGAGGTGCAGAGGGACCTGGGGGTCCTTGTGCATGAATCCCAAAAAGTTAGTTTGCAGGTGCAGCAGGTAATCAGGAAGGCGAATGGAATGTTGGCCTTCATTGCGAGAGGGATGGAGTACAAAAGCAGGGAGGTCCTGCTGCAACTGTATAGGGTATTGGTAAGGCCGCACCTGGAGTACTGCGTGCAGTTTTGGTCACCTTACTTAAGGAAGGATATACTGGCTTTGGAGGGGGTACAGAGACGATTCACGAGGCTGATTCTGGAGATGAGGGGGTTACCTTATGATGATAGATTGAGTAGACTGGGTCTTTACTCGTTGGAGCTCAGAAGGATGAGGGGTGATCTTATAGAAACATTTAAAATAATGAAAGGGATAAACAAGATAGAGGCGGAGAGGTTGTTTCCACTGGTCGGGGAGACTAGAACGAGGGGTCACAGCCTCAAAATACGGGGGAGCCAATTTAAAACCGAGTTGAGAAGGAATTTCTTCTCCCAGAGGGTTGTGAATCTGTGGAATTCTCTGCCCAAGGAAGCAGTTGAGGCTATCTCATTGAATGTATTCAAGTCACAGATCGATAGATTTTTAACCAATAAGGGAATTAAGGGTTACGGGGAGCAGGCGGGTAAATGGAGCTGAGTCCATGGCCAGATCAGCCATGTTCTTATTGAATGGCGGAGCAGGCTCGAGGGGCGAGATGGCCTACTCCTGTTCCTAATTTTTATGTTCTTATGACCAATGTAAAAGGAAAGACAGACTTGCATTTCTATAGTGCCTTTCACGACCACCAGATGTCTCAAAGCGCTTTACAGCCAATGAAGTACTTTTGAAGTGTAGTCATTGTTGTAGTGTAATGGGCAAACACATGGTAGATG
Source organism: Pristiophorus japonicus (assembly GCF_044704955.1). NCBI lineage: Eukaryota > Metazoa > Chordata > Chondrichthyes > Pristiophoridae > Pristiophorus > Pristiophorus japonicus. The sequence goes on along the minus strand of NC_091988.1, from coordinate 186,921,123 downwards.
CAGATAAGTGTGACGTGATGCACTTTGGGTGAAACGACATGATACCATTCTGCAGTCACCCCCAGCACCCCCTTCCCTTCCCACAGCACCTTCCCGTGCAAGAGCAGGAGATGCAACACCTGCCCTTTTACCTCCTCCCTTCCCACTATCCAGGGCCCCGAACACTCCTTCCAGGTGAAACATCAATTTACTTGTAACTTCTTTCAATTTATTATACTGTATTCGCTGCTCACGATGCGGTCTCCTCGACATTGGGGAGACCAAACGCAGATTGGGTGATCCCTTTGCGGAACACCTCAGTTCAGTCCGTAAGTGTGACCCTGAGCTTCCAGTTGCTTGTCACTTCAATTCCCCGCTCCACTCCCACTCTGATCTCTCTGTCCTTGGCCTCTTACACTGTTCCAATGAAGCTCAATGCAAGCTCGAGGAACAGCACCTCATCTTTTTAGGCACTTTATAGCCTTCTGGACTCGACATCGGGTTCAACAATTTCAGAACATAATCTCTACCAATCTTTGGCTCCCTTCCTTCCCCCCCCCCCCCCCCGAGCTTAGGTTTTTTCTCTTTGTCTATAAAGGCAGCTGGTCATTATTCCGCCATTCACACCCGATCATAGAAACATAGAAAATAGGTGCAGGAGTAGGCCATTCGGCCCTTCGAGTCTGCACCGCCATTCAATGAGTTCATGGCTGAACATGCAACTTCAGTACCCCATTCCTGCTTTCTCGCCATACCCCTTGATTCCCCCTAGTAGTAAGGACTTCATCTAACTCCTTTTTGAATATATTTAGTGAATTGGCCTCAACAACTTTCTGTGGTAGAGAATTCCACAGGTTCACCACTCTCTGGGTGAAGAAGTTTCTCCTCATCTCAGTCCTAAATGGCTTACCCCTTATCCTTAGACTGTGACCCCTGGTTCTGGACTTCCCCAAGATTGGGAACATTCTTCCTGCATCTAACCTGTCTAAACCCGTCAGAATTTTAAACATTTCTATGAGATCCCCTCTCATTCTTCTGAACTCCAGTGAATACAAGTCCAGTTGATCCAGTCTTTCTTGATATGTCAGTCCCGCCATCCCAGGAATCAGTCTGGTGAACCTTCGCTGCACTCCCTCAATAGCAAGAATGTCCTTCCTCAAGTTAGGAGACCAAAACTGTGCACAATACTCCAGGTGTGGCCTCACCAAGGCCCTGTACAACTGTAGTAACACCTCCCTGCCCCTGTACTCAAATCCCCTCGCTATGAAGGCCAACATGCCGTTTGCTTTCTTAACCGCCTGCTGTACCAGCATGCCAACCTTCAATGACTGATGTACCATGACACCCAGGTCTCGTTGCACCTCCCCTTTTCCTAATCTGTCACCATTCAGATAATAGTCTGTCTCTCTGTTTTTACCACCAAAGTGGATAACCTCACATTTATCCACATTATACTTCATCTTCCATGCATTTGGCCACTCACCTAACCTATCCAAGTCACTCTGCAGTCTCATAGCATCCTCCTTGCAGCTCACACTGCCACCCAGCTTAGTGTCATCCGCAAATTTGGAGATACTACATTTAATCCCTCGTCTAATCATTAATGTACAATGTAAACAGCTGGGGCCCCAGCACAGAACCTTGCGGTACCCCACTAGTCAGTGCCTGCCATCCTGAAAAGTACCCATTTACTCCTACTCTTTGCTTCCTGTCTGCCAACCAGTGCTCAATCCACGTCAGCACACTACCCCCAATCCCATGTGCTTTAACTTTGCACATTAATCTCTTGTGTGGAACCTTGTCGAAATCCTTCCGAAAGTCCAAATGCACCACATCAACTGGTTCTCCCTTGTCCACTCTACTGGAAACATCCTCAAAAAATTCCAGAGCATTTGTCAAGCATGATTTCCCTTTCACAAATCCATGCTGACTTGGACCTATCTTGTCACTTCTTTCCAAATGCGCTGGACGTCCTTAATAATTGATTCCATCATTTTACCCACTACTGATGTCAGGCTGACCGGTCTATAATTCCCTGTTTTCTCTCTCCTTTTTTAAAAAGTGAGGTTATATTGGCTACCCTCCACTCCATAGGAACTGATCCAAAGTCTATGGAATGTTGGAAAATGACTGTCAATGTATCCGCTATTTCCAAGGCCACCTCCTTAAGTACTCTGGGATGCAGACCATCAGGCCCTGGGGATTTATCGGCCTTCAATCCCATCAATTTCCCCAACACAATTTCCCGACTAATACGGATTTCCCTTAGTTCCTCCTTCTTATTAGACCCTCTGACCCCTTTTATATCCGGAAGGTTGTTTGTGTCCTCCTTAGTGAATACCGAACCAAAGTACTTGTTCAATTGGTCTGTTATTTCTTTGTTCCCGTTATGACTTCCCCTGATTCTGACTGCAGGGGAACTACATTTGTCTTTACTAACCTTTTTCTCTTTACATATCTATAGAAGCTTTTGCAGTCCGTTTTAATGTTCCCTGCAAGCTTCCCCTCGTACTCTATTTTCCTTGCCCTAATCAAACCCTTTGTCCTCCTCTGCTGAGTTCTAAATTTCTCCCTGTCCCTGGGTTCGTTGCTATTTCTGGCCAATTTGTATGCCACTTCCTTGGCTTTAATACTATCCCTGATTTCCTTTGATAGCCACGGTTGAGCCACCTTCCCTTTTTTATTTTTACGCCAGACAGGGATGTACAATTGTTGTAGTTCATCCATGCGGTCTCTAAATGTCTGCCATTGCCCATCCACAGTCAACCCCTTCAGTATCATTCGCCAATCTATCCTAGCCAATTCACGCCTCATACCTTCAAAGTTACCCTTCTTTAAGTTCTGGACCATGGTCTCTGAATTAACTGTTTCATTCTCCATCCTAATGTAGAATTCCACCATATTATGGTCACTCTTCCCCAAGGGGCCTCTCACAACGAGATTAGACTAACCTTTTTCTAACTCTGGTCATTGCTATTTCAATTCGGCCCATTATCCCTTTTGTGTCTCTAATTTCTCCTGCCTTCCACCCTATCACAGACCTTCCCTGTGGCTCTTTCTTCCCCTCCCCCTTTCAGTGCTTCTTAAGTTTGTGTTCTTTTCGAACACCTGCCAGTTCTGACGAAGGGTCATTGACCTGAAGCATTTACTCTGTTTATCTCTCCACAGATATGTTGCTTGACCAGCTGAGATTTCCAACATTTTCTGTTTTTATTTCGGATTCCAGCATCCGCAGCATTTTGCTTTTGTATTATCGAAATGGTATTATTTTGAGAGGATGCAAAAGCAGAGGGGACAGGGGGTGCATACTCACAAATCCTTGAAGGTGACAGGGCAAGTTGATAAAGCGGTTAAGAAAGTGTATGGGACGCTTGGCTTTGTAAATTAGGGCAAGGGAGTGATGCTAAACCTTTACAAATCACTGTTTAGGCCTCAGCTGGAGTATTGTGTACCATTCTGGGCACCACACTTTAGGAAGGTTATCGAGGCCTTGGAGCGGGTGCCGAGGATGTTTACCAGGACGAGAGATTGGTGAAGCTGAGATTGTGCTCCTTAGAGCAGACAACGTTAAGGGGAGACAGAATCGTGGTATTGAAAACCACATGTGGTTTTGATAGAGCAAGTATGATCACCGACCCACATGCTGGAGGAAATGTGGGTCAGTGACCAGAGGTCATAGATTTAAAATAATTGGCAAAGGGACCAGAGGGAAAATGTGGAGATTTTATTCCCACAAAGATGTTTATGATCTGGAACGTACTACCTGGAAGAGCGTTGGAAGCCGATTCCATGGGAACGTTAAAAAGGCAATTGGACATAGTTGAAGAGAAGCAATTTGAAGGGTTACGGGGAGAAAGTTGGGGTATGGGACTGAAGAGCCTGCACAGAGACGAGGGGCCGAATGTCCCCCTTCTGTGCTGTAAGATTCTATGATACTAAGGTGGGAGGCCGGGCAGCCAGGAGAGTATTTGAATAGTCGCGTCCAGAGGTAACAAATCCATGGAAGAGGGTCCAGACACTTAATAAGTTGAAGGGAGTACCGGTACATGCACAGTGACAGACGTGCCCTAAAGCTGCAACTCATTGTAGGTGTTACTCACAATATTGTGCAGTGAGGTTTAAGTTGGTGTGATTTCCTTTGAAAGATGTGCGTGTGGCTAGGATGAGAACTTTAAAATCGAGGTGTTGCCGGACCGGGAGCCAATTTTAACCAGCAAACACAGGGCTGATGGGTGAAGGGAACGGAAATGGTCCTCGATACCTGGCTCGGTGACCCCATGGAATGTGTAAAAAGTGCAAAGTTGGAGCAGTGCAATAGGGTCAAAGGTCAAACTTGGGTCAGCAATAGCAACATTCCTCCAGTGCTTGGATTAAATCAACATCGGGTTCAGCCAAGATGATAACATCAGGATATTACGTTCTAAAGTCAGCCTATAACAAGATCCAGATGCGACATAAGGAAAACCCTTTTTATGCAACGAGTGGTTAGGATTTGGAAAACACTGCCTGATAGGACGGTGGATACAGATTCGATCGAAGCCTTCAAAAGGGAATTGAATAAATACTTGAAGGAGAAAAAATTGCAGGGATATGGGGAAAGAGCGGGGGAGTGGGACTAACTGGATCGCTCTTCGCTCTTCGAAAGAGCCGGCGCAGACTCGATGGGCCGAATGGTCGCCTCCTGTGCTGTACTGTTCTATGAAATAACTTTTTGAACTTCCATGCAGTGAGCTTAACCCTTTGCCTTTTGTTTTCCCAGGTCACGGGCCATTTTCGCACATGTTTGATGGAAAATTTATCCCCCTTACACGAGAGGGGATGAAATGGAAGGTGAATGTTGCCTGTAGAGTCTGAGTAATGCTGAGTGTCACAAGAGGCATTGCAGTGAGCTGGACGTCACCATCATATTAACGGGGGGAATATCTTCGAGGAAGTTCAGTGGGAATCAGATTACAGATTTCCAAGAGAATGAATGTTGCAGTGGCTGCCCTGTCACTTCTGGTTGTGGTACTTGGTTCATAGTCCTTTGACACTGAAGCAATTAAAGTCTCTGCTGTCTGTTCCTGCTGCAAGCATCCGAAGCGAGTTAAGCAGTCGCAACCCAGTTTCCAGCGAGTGTGAGCCAATCCCACAAAACTGCCGATATTCTGTTGCTATATTTGCACATTCCCCACTTGTACCAGAAGGATGGATTGTGTGGGAGCTGCGTCCTCTTGAAAGTTAGGTACAGGCTGCACTTACACCGTCTGCTCTTAGCCTGAGCAGCCGTTTATGTCAGGCAAATGATGCTTGTCGTTGCCACAGGAGTCAATTACTACGTCGCTGCTGATGATGTATTAAGTGGGCCAGCTATTTTGGGCAGCTCAGCAAGTTCTTAGTAGTTTGACACTGATTTATAAAGCTCTGCTAATTTCAGGCAAAGTCCGGTCACACGAACTGTTCATCTGCCCATATCCTCGCTTCTGTGTCTGTATGAATGGTCACGTTAACTGTTTAGCTGTATGCCTCTTTTATACTCTTTCCTAAAATTGGCTAATAATCAGCATTGTATAGACCTGCACAGAGCAAAAAGAAAGAAAGACTTGGATTTCTCTAACGCTTTTCATGACCACTGGACGTGTCAATTTCAGCCAATTAAGTACTTTTTAGAGGAGTAGTCACTGTTTGTAATGTGAGAAATGCGGCAGCCACTTTGTGCACAGCAAGTCCCCCCATCAGCAATGTGATAATGACCAGATAATCTGTTTTTTTAGTGATGCTGATTGAGGGATAAATATTAGCCCAGGACACCGGGGATAACTCCCTTGCTCTTCTTCAAAATAGTGCCATGAGATCTTTTGCGTTTACCTGAGAAATCAGACTGGGGGGAGGAGGGGGCTTAGTTTAACAATTCATCCGAAAGGCGGCACCTCCGACAGTTTAGCGGCTCCTTCAGCACGGCACTGGAGTGTCAGCCTTGATTTTTTTTTTGTGCTTAAGTCCCTGGAGTGGGACTTGAACCCACAACCTTCTGAGTCAGGAGAGAGTGCCACCCACTGAGCCACAGCTGACACAGAAAAGGGCTATTCGACCCAACTGGTCGGTGTTTATGCTCCACACGGGTCCCCGCCCACCCCCTCTTCATCTCACCCTATCAGATAACCTTTTATTCCTTTCGCACCCATGTGTATATCTAGCTTCCCCTTAAATGCATCTGTGCTATTCGCCTCAACCACTCCTTGTGGCAGTGCATTCCACATTCTCACCACTCTCAGGGTAAAGATGTATCTCCTGAATTCCCTATTGGATTTACGAGTGACTATCTTATATTTATATCCTCTAGTTTTGGTCTCCACAAATGGAAGCATTGTCTCTGTCTATATTATCAAATCACTGAAAGTTAACATGCAGGTACAGCAAGCAATTAAGAAAGCAAATGGTATGTTGGCCTTTATTACAAGAGGATTTGAGTATAAGAGTAAAGCCATCTTACTGCAATTATATAGGGCCCTGGTGAGACCACACCTGGAGTATTGTGTACAGTTTTGGTCTCCGTACCAAAGGAAGGATATACTTGCCATAAAGGGAGTGCAACGAAGGTTCAGCAGACTGATTCCTGGGATGGGAGAAATTATCCGATAAGGAGAGATTGAGTAGACTAGGCCTACATTCTCTAGAGTTCAGAAGAATGAGAGGTGATCTCATTAAAACATATAACATTCAGGGTAGATGCAGAGAGGATGTTTTCCCGGGCTGGGGAGTCGAGAACCAGGGGTCTCAGAATAAGAAGTTGGACATTTAGGAGATGAGGAGAAATTTCTTCACTCAGAGGATGGTGAATCTTTGGAATTCTCTACCCCTGAGGGCCGTGAAGGCCCAGTCGTTGAGTATATTCAAGACCGAGATCGATACATTTTTGGATATTAAGGGAATCCAGGGATATGGGGGGAGTGCAGGAAAGTGGAGTTGAGGCCGAAGATCAGCCATGATCTCATTGAATGGCGGAGCAGGCTCAAGGGGCCGAACGGTACTGTCTGTCCCAGTGCTTGACTGACTGCCAGGGGCGTTACGCTTTAGTGGAGTGATGCCAGATCCCTGCCCTTTTTTTAAAAAAAAACATTTTGTTTGCCTGGTTTCCCTGCCCCACCAAACGTGCGAATTTTGTCCTTTCCCTGCTGGGTTTTCACTTCCTTTCTCCTGTCTAAGCTCCGAGAGATACGGACATTACCCGAGGAATGTTGATGGAGGCATTATTCCCACGTAAGTTGACCCCAAGAGGAAGTCAGAGCATGAACGTAAAGTTATGCAGAGATTCTTACCCGCGAGTGGGAATTCAGTGTAGCGGTAAATGTGTGTGACCTGGGCCTTGGGTGTGTGACCGTTTGATTTCATTTCTTAGTCATCTGCATAGAATGATGATCCAATCTTTCTTCCCTGTATTGTAATTGAATATAGCACGAGGATGCATCATTGAAGATGTTTGATCACTTGATCTCATCCAATGGGCTGGAAGATGTTCTGCAGAACCATGGCCTCGAGTTACCAGTGGACCTTGACTTTATCAAGGAGCAGATCCGAGGCCCAATAATGGAGGCGAAGAGTAATGGAGAGGGCTGCAGTACAAGGCGCTCAGTGGTAAGTGACCACATTGAAGCAAGGGAAAGGGAGGAGGAATGGTTTGTGAGAGGTAACTGCTTTAAAAATTATAACCCACGTTTGTACACCCAATGATGGTCCGTAGGCTTTATTTCAAAATGGAAGTGTGTAATGTATTTACTTCATGGGTTCTTTGTTTAAGAATTCATAGCAACACATTGCTCTTAAGAACTAGTTGGTTTATTAACCAAGGTTTAACAACCACACTACACATTACCAGTTCATCCACCAGGTTCACAACCACCTGCCTCAGCGTGGATCCCTTGAACTCAACTGACTGGGGTTTTATTGAGTCTTGTGAGCATCACGTGACTGGCTAAGCCACTCCCAACTCAACAGCTCAACAATTCTTTTGGGGAAACCAAAAATAAACATTAAATCAAGTGCCCCCCGATCTGGGGGACACTCCAGACACTTTCCAACTGCCCCCTTTTTTTTGTTTTTTTGTGGGTTTTTTTGGACATTAAAATCATAAATTTTTACAAGTGCCCCCTATAAAAGGGGAGGGGGACACTAAAACCCAGTAATGAAAACAAATTAAACTTTAAAACATATAAAATCAAATTAAAATTTGGTTGCCGGGGGTGACGATGCACTCCAGTCCCTCCGATGTCCACCTCTCGCGGAAAGCCGCGAGCGTACCGGTGGACACCGCGTGCTCCATCTCCAAGGACACCTTGGCCCGGATGTACGCGCGGAAGAGAGGCAGGCAGTCAGGCTGAACGACCGCCCGCTGCCTGGACCGGCTGATGGCACCCTTGGCCGTGCCCAGGAGCAGTCCTACAAGGAGGCCTTCGGACCTACCCGCTCCCCTCCGCACAGGGTGCCCAAAGACAACAGCTCAACAACCATGTGAGCATATGTGCAGGTGCATGCATTTACAGGGTGGAAAGGCTCCGATGCTGAATGCAGTTCGATGTACTGAGGCATAAGGAATCGGGAAGCCATAGGTTCAGTCCCTGTTCTATGCAGAGTTAGCTGATCATCGATTGGATGAAGCGGTATGGTAATGCAGTTGTTATTTTACTGGACCAGTAATCCAGAGAACCATGGCAGATTGAGAATTTGAATTCAGTTGAATAAAAAATTTAGAAATAAAAAATCTGGTAACAGAAAAAGTGACACTGAAGTTGTCTGAACGTCATTAAAAACCCATCTGGTTCACTAATGTCCTTTAGGGAAGGAAACCTGTCGTCCTTACCCGGTCTGGCCTATATGTGACTCCAGACCCACAGCATTGTGGTTGACTCTTAACTGCCCTCTCATGTGGCCTAGCAGGTTAATTGGTTGTATCAAACCCACTCTCTCTGCAGTGAATCAAGAAGGTGGCCCACCTCCATCTTCTCAGAGCAACTCGGGATGGCCTTGCCAATGACTCATCCCAAGAATGTGTGTTTCAAAAAAAAGTTAGCGGGTGCCCCATTTGGCTTCTATGTCTCTGGGCTCGGAAAGGGAAAGATTAGCCAGAGCTCCAGCTCCTGTTTGCTATCCAGTGTGTCTCGGTTTAAAGTATGCGTGCTTGATGTTGCATGAAGATAAAGAACAGGCTTCGCTCTGATGCCCTCCACGGCTGAATAGTCCGCTGCTGCTTGTTGTCAAGGTTTACGTGAAGGCTGGTTACTTGGGCGAGATGCCAGTGCCTGGGGACCGTGACCCAACATGTATCTCCACAGTCGGCAAAGGGGGTGTGGGGGAAGCGTGGCGGCCCCAACCGGCGAGAGACCACCAGCGGCAGGTCGGGGCCATAAAAGCAGCGGTGAGCGGCGGCCCCTGTACAACGTGGCGGCGTACCACTTCAAGGGACAGTGCGAGCTGGTGCAGGAGGGCGACGGCAGCCAAGAGGGACGTCATCAAGGTCCAGGTCGGTGATTGGAGCGTGGGCAGATACAGCAGGAGCAGCGAGGCCGGGGTGAAGGAGCGGCGAGAGAATGTAAAGGGATGAAATTGGGACCTCGGAGAGGCGTGACTTCGGAGCCAGAAGAGGCGAGGGCCCAGGGGCAGCACGGGCCAGCCCACACTGCGATATGTGTGCGTACTCGGCCCGTGCAGCAGAGCTGCTCTCCAGTCGTCCTGGTTAACCCTTGCCACTGGACCAAGACCGAGCTCTGTCAAGCCCGCGTGGAGGCCACCACACGTTAAAAACAATCCACGCACAGGCATCTTCCACCCTTGAGGATGCAGTTCAGGATCTGGAATATTAGGTCCTTCATTGAAACGCCTGTGAACTCATCATTTTTTGGCGTGGAAGCAAGTCATCCTCGTTTCAAGGGACTGCCTATGATGATGAGGGGAAGAAAGTGGTAAAATTGGAGGACAGAGGTGCTGGTGGTTGGTTTATGTGAGGGAAATGGACCAGGTGTTGGCCATCTGCTGGATGAATTGCCATGCTGCATCCTGACCCAGCACAATATGGTCGAGCTCGGCCCACTGGACCAGTTATCGCAATTCAGCTACACTTGTGCATCGTGTGGAGATTTGAGGAGATGGGAATGAGGAAGAAGAGAACAAGTGACAGTTCTCAATATTCACTGTCCTGTGAGCTGCTTTATAAAGCTAACTGTGGTATCTTGTCTCTTCAGTGGCCCTACAAAGGCCGTACGAAGGAGAAGGGCTTTCTATACGAAATCGTCGCCAATAAGAGAAATGGGATTGATGTTGATAAGTGGGATTACTTTGCCAGGTAAGCCGACCTTTGGTCTCTCGATCTCATTGATCAATTGGTGATGAACATTCTTTAATCCACGGCCCTTCTCAGTGGGGGCTCACCAGGTACATTACAAAGTTGATTTAAAGCAAGGGTGGCAGTTTCTGGACAGTAACAGAAATTTTCTCCAATTGAATATTGGGAAGGCCGAAGCCATTGTTTTTGGTCCCCGCCACAAACTCCGTTCCCTAGCCACTGACACCATCCCCCTCACTCCTGTTTGAGGCTGAACCAGACTGTTTGCAACCTTAGTGTCATATTTGACCTGAATTGAGATTTCGACCACATATCCGCAGTATGATTCAGACCGCCTATTTCCATCTCTATAACATCGCCCGTCTGCTGCTGAAGCCTCATCCAAGCCTTTGTTACATCTAGACTTGATTATTCCAATACACTCCTGGCTGGCCTCCCACATTCTACACTACATAAACTTGAGGTGATCGAAAACTCGGCTGTTCGTGTCCCAACTCGCACCAAGTCCCGCTCACCCATCACCTCTGTGCTTGCTGACTTACTTTGGCTCCTGTTTCAGCAACACCTCGATTTCAAAATTCTAATCCTTGTTTTCAAATCCCTCCATGGCCTCACCCCTCCCTATCTCCCTATCTCTCTTAAGCTTCTCCAGCCGCACAACTCTTCCCCCCCCCCAACCGAGATATCTCCGCTCCTCTAATTCTGCCCTCCTGAGTATCCCTGATTATAATCACTCAATTATTGGCATGCCTTCTGTTGCCTAAGCCCCAAGCTCTGGAACCTGGCTAAACCTCTCCTCTCTACCTCTCTTTCTTCCTTTAAGGTGCTTCTTAAAACCTACCTCTTTGACCAAGCTTTTGGTCACCTGCCCTAATTTTTCCTTGTGTGGCTCGGTAACATATTTATTTTTTTGTCTTCTAATACTTCTGTAAAACACCTTGAGACATTTTACTATGTTAAAGGCGCTATATAAATAAAATTTGTTGTTACTATACCGCCAATCTTTTTGTTATCAGCAAACTTGTGTATACGGCACTCTATTGTGTTATCCAAGTCATTAAAAAAATATAGTGAATAGTTGAGGTCCCAGCATAGATCCTGTCCAATTAGAGTACATATCTATTAACCCTACTATCTTCTACTGCCTAACCAATGTTCTAACCAGGTCAATAATTTGCTTTCAATTCCATGAGTTTTAATTCTAGCTAACTATCTTTATGTGGAACCTTATTGAATGTCTCTGGAAGTCCATATAATCTACATCCATAAACATTTCCTTATCTATTACTTCAGTTACTTTCTCAAAAAATTCAATTAAGTTCGTTAGACATGACCCACCCTTTACGCACTATGATAGCTCTGTCTAATCAGCTCAAATTTCTTTCAGTGCTCAGTTACTCTGTCCTTAATTATAGATTTCAAATAACATCCCCACAACAGATGCCACACTAACAGGACTACCATTTCCTGGTTTCTCTCTCTTACCATCCTTAAATATTGGAGCTACATTTGCAGTTTTCCAATCTAAAGGGACAATTCCCGAATCAACGAACCCAGAATAAAATTAAAGCTAGGCTATTTAGCAGTGACATCAGGAAGCACTATTTTCCCCCATGGGGAGCTTGTTTACAATGTAAAGTACAAGCCCATTGGCCGATCTCTTCATTTGGGGATCGTGTGACTTCAGCAGATATAAGATTCTGAGCAGGGCTTGACAGGGTGGATGCAGAGAGGATGTTTGCCCTCGTGGGGGAATCTAGAACTAGGGGACATAGTTTCAGAATAAGGGGTTGCACATTTAAAATGGAGATGAGAAGAATTTCCTCTCTCTGAGGGTTGTGAATCTTTGGAATTCTCTACCCCAGAGAGCTGTGGAGACCGAGTCATTGAATATATTTAAGGTGGAGATGGACAGATTTTTGAAGGATAAGGGAGTCGAGGGTTATGGGGAGCAGGTGGGGAAGTGCAGTTGAGGCCAAGATCAGATCCGCAATGATCTTATTGAATGGCGGAGCAGGCTCGAGGGGCCTACTCCTGTTCCTGTTTCTTGAAACTGTTCTCGTTGGCAGAATGGCCGAGAACCAGAGGGCACAGATTTTAAGTGATTGGCAAAAGAACCAAAGGCGACGTATTCGAACATGTCATCCCTTTATACAATATGATGTAAAGGCTGTGATTGACTGTGTCTTGTCTTGTTTCTGAAGGGACTGCCACCACTTGGGAATCAGGAACAACTTTGACTTTGTACGTTTCCTCAAGTTTGCTCGAGTTTGTGAAGTTGGCAAAACGAAGCACATCTGCACTCGCGATAAGGTGACGTATGTTGTGAGATGGAATGGAGTCTTGTTTAGTTTGTGGTATTTTTTGATAAACTCTGGCTGATTTTCACCACCATAGCTCAGGCACACCAAAGCCAATTATAGCACCTCTACTGACATCAGCTAACTCAATACATTAGATCTCAATTATTTTCCTCCCCCTCTACCTGCCTCTGGGAACCACTTTGAATGCAAGACCCATCATAGACATTATGGCATAAGCAACTGTGGACCAGAATCAGTGAGCTACAATTTCCCAACATGTTGTATTTTTTTATATATTAATTCGAATTAACTGCGTTAACGAATATGATATAATTGGCATCACGGAGACATGGCTCCAGGGTGACCAAGGCTGGGAACTCAACATCCAGGGGTATTCAACATTCAGGAAGGATAGACAGAAAGGAAAAGGAGGTGGGTAGCGTTGCTGGTTAAAGAGGAAATTAACGCTATAGTAAAGAAGGACATTAGCTTGGATGATGTGGAATCTGTATGGGTGGAGCTGCGGAATACCAAAGGGCAGAAAACGCGAGTGGGAGTTGTGTACAGGCCACCAAACAGTAGTAGTGAGGTTGGGGACAGCATCAAACAAGAAATTAGGGGTGCGTGCAATAAAGGTACAGCAGTTATCATGGGCGACTTTAATCTACATATAGATTGGGCTAACCAAACTGGTAGCAATACGGTGGAGGAGGATTTCCTGGAGTGTATTAGGGATGGTTTTCTAGACCAGTTATGTCGAGGAACCAACTCGAGGGTTGGCCATCCTAGACTGAGTGATGTGTAATGAGAAAGGACTAGTTAGCAATCTTGTTGTGCGAGGCCCCTTGGGGAAGAGTGACCATAATATGGTAGAATTCTTTGAGGATCGAGAGTGACACAGTTAATTCGGAGACTAGGGTCCTGAACTTGAGGAAAGGTAACTTCGATGGTATGAGACGTGAATTGGCTCGAATAGACCGGCGAATGATACTTAAAGGGTTGACGGTGGATAGGCAATGGCAAACATTTAAAGATCACATGGGTGAACTTCAACAATTGTACATCCCTGTCTGGAGTAAAAATAAAATGGGGAAGGTGGCTCAACCGTGGCTAACAAGGGAAATTAAGGATAGTGTTAAATCCAAGGAAGAGGCCAGAAAAAGCAGCAAACCTGAGGACTGGGAGAAATTTAGAATCCAGCAGAGGACGACAAAGTGTTTAATTAGGAGAGGGAAAATAGAGTATGAGAGGAAGCTTGCTAGAACATAAAAACTGACTGCAAAAGCTTCTATAGATATATCAAGAGGAAAAGATTAGTGAAGACAAATGTAGGTCCTTTGCAGTCAGATTCAGGTGAATTTATAATGGGGATCAAAGAAATGGCAGACCAGTTGAACAAATACTTTGGTTCTGTCTTCACGAAGGAAGACACAAATAATCTTCCGGAAATACTAGGGGACCGAGGGTCTAGTGAGGAGGAGGAACTGAAGGAAATCCTTATTAGACAGGAAATTGTGTTGGGGAAATTGATGGGATTGAAGGCCGATAAATCCCCAGGGCCTGATGGTCTGCATCCCAGAGTACTTAAGGAAGTGGCCCTAGAAATAGTGGATGCATTGGTGATCATTTTCCAACAGCCTATCGACTCTGGATCAGTTCCTATAGACTAGAGGGTAGCAAATGTAACACCACTTTTTAAAAAAGGAGGGAGAGAGAATACGGGTAATTATAGACCCGTTAGCCTGACATCAGTAGTGGGGAAAATGTTGGAATCAATTATTAAAGATGAAATAGCAGCGCATTTGGAAAGCAGTGACAGGATTGGTCCAAGTCAGCATGGATTTATGAAAGGGAAATCATGCTTGACAAATCTTTTAGAATTTTTTGAGGATGTAACTAGTAGAATGGACAAGGGAGAACCAGTGGATGTGGTGTATTTGGACTTTCAAAAGGCTTTTGACAAGGTCCCACACAAGAGATTGGTGTGCAAAATTAAAGCAGGTGGTATTGGGGGTAATGTACTGACGTGGATAGAGAACTGGTTGGCAGACAGAAAGCAGAGAGTCGGGATTAATGGGTCCTTTTCAGAATGGCAGGCAGTGACTAGTGGGGTGCCGCAGGGCTCAGTGCTGGGACCCCAGCTATTTACAATATACATCAATATCTCCAAGTTTGCAGATGACACTAAGCTGGGTGGCGGTGTGAGCTGTGAGGAGGATGCGAAGAGGCTGCAGGGTGACTTGGACAGGTTAGGTGAGTGGGCAAACGCATGGTGGATGCATTTTAATGTGGATAAATGTGAGGTTATCCACTTTGGTGGTAAAAACACAAAGGCAGAATATTATGTGAATGGCGGCAGATTAGGAAAAGGGGAGGTGCCAGGAGACCTGGGTGCCATGGTACATCAGTCATTGAAAGTTGGCATGCAGTTACAGCTGGCGGTGAAGAAGGCAAATGGCATGTTGGCCTTCATAGCTAGGGGATTTGAGTATAGGAACAGGGCGGTCTTGCTGCAGTTGTACAGGGCTTTGGTGAGGCCTCACCTGGAATATTGTGTTCAATTTTGGTCTCCTAATCTGAAGAAGAACATTCTTGCTATTGAGGGAGTGCAGCGAAGGTTCACCAGACTGATTCCCGGGATGGCAGGATTGACATATGAGGAGAGACTGGATCGACTGGAGTTTAGAAGGATGAGAGGAATCTCATAGAAACATATAAAATTCTGACGGGACTGGACAGGTTAGAAACATAGAAACATAGAAAATAGGTGCAGGAGTAGGCCATTCGGCCCTTCTAGCCTGCACCGCCATTCAATGAGTTCATGGCTGAACATGCAACTTCAGTACCCCATTCCTGCTTTCTCACCATACCCCTTGATCCCCCTAGTAGTAAGGACTTCATCTAACTCCTTTTTGAATATATTTAGTGAATTGGCCTCAACAACTTTCTGTGGTAGAGAATTCCACAGGTTCACCACTCTCTGGGTGAAGAAATTTCTCCTCATCTCGGTCCTAAATGGCTTACCCCTTATCCTTAGACTGTGTCCCCTGGTTCTGGACTTCCCCAACATTGGGAACATTCTTCCTGCATCTAACCTGTCTAACCCCGTCAGAATTTTAAACGTTTCTATGAGGTCCCCTCTCATTCTTCTGAACTCCAGTGAATACAAGCCCAGTTGATCCAGTCTTTCTTGATAGATCAGTCCCGCCATCCCGGGAATCAGTCTGGTGAACCTTCGCTGCACTCCCTCAATAGCAAGAATGTCCTTCCTCAGGTTAGGAGACCAAAACTGTACACAATACTCCAGGTGTGGCCTCACCAAGGCCCTGTACATCTGTAGCAACACCTCCCTGCCCCTGTACTCAAATCCCCTCGCAATGAAGGCCAACATGCCATTTGCTTTCTTCACCGCCTGCTGTACCTGCATGCCAACCTTCAATGACTGATGTACCATGACACCCAGGTCTCTTTGCACCTCCCCTTTTCCTAATCTGTCACCATTCAGATAATAGTCTGTCTCTCTGTTTTTACCACCAAAGTGGATAACCTCACATTTATCCACATTATACTTCATCTGCCATGCATTTGCCCACTCACCTAACCTATCCAAGTCGCTCTGCAGCCTCATAGCATCCTCCTCGCAGCTCACATTGCCACCCAACTTAGTGTCATCCGCAAATTTGGAGATACTACATTTAATCCCCTCGTCTAAATCATTAATGTACAGTGTAAACAGCTGGATGCAGGAAGAATGTTCCCAATGTTGGGGTAGTCCAGAACCAGGGGACACAGTCCAAGGATAACGGGTAAGCCATTTAGGACCGAGATGAAGAGAAACTTCTTCACTCAGAGTGGTTAACCTGTGGAATTCTCTATCGCAGAGAGTTGTTGATGCCAGTTCATTGGATATATTCAAGAGGGAGTTAGATATGGTCCTTACGGCTAAAGGGATCATGGGGTATGGAGAGAAAGCAGGAAAGGGGTACTGAGATGAATGATCAGTCATGATCTTATTGAATGGTAGTGCAAGCTCGAAGGACCGAATGGCCTACTCCTGCACCTATTTTCAATGTTTCTTGGGATATGGGTGTTGTTGGCAAGGCCATCATTTATTGCCCATCAGTAATTGCCCTCAAGAAGATGGTGGTGAGCCACCACCTTGAACCGTGTGGTGAAGGTTCTCCCACAATGCTGTGGGATCGGGAGCTGCAGAATTTTGACCCAGAGACAATGATGAAACAGGGATATATATCCAGTCAGGATGGTGTGCGACTTGGTGGTGTTGGTGTTCCCATGCGCCAGCTGCACTTGACCTTCTAGGTGGTGGCGGACTTGGGGTATCACATCAGGAGGCTGTGATTTAATTGAGGTTACAGATGTGTACGTACATAGAAAGAGAGAAAATAATAGATACCTGAGAGTGCTTACAAGGTTGTGATGAGCTGATGCTACACACTGGGAAAATGAACATTATGAATCCTGATAATGAGATTTAAGCTTTGATTGATCCAAAGTGCTTTATATATTTTTTTATTCGTTCATGGGATATTGGGCATTGCAGGCAATGCCAACATTTATTGCCCATCCCTAATTGACCTTGAGAAGGTGTTGGTGAGCCGCCGCCCTGAATCGCTGTGAGGTGAAGCTACTCCCACAGTGCTGTTGGGGAGGAAGTTCCAGGATTTTGACCCATCGACAATGAAGGAACGGCCGATATATTTTCAAGTCAGGAAGGTGTGTGACTTGGATGGGAACGTGGAGATGGTGGTGCTCCCATGTGCCTGCTGCCCTTGTCCTTCTAGGTGGTAGAGGTCGCGAGTTTGGGAGGTGCTGCCGAAGAAGCCTTGGCGAGTTGCTGCAGTGCATCTTGTAGATGGTGCACACTGCAGCCACGGTACGTCGGTGGTGGAGGGAGTGAATGTTTAAAGTGCTGGATGGGGTGCTAATCAAGCAGGCTGCTTTGTCCGAGATGGTGTCGAGCTTCGAGAGTGTTATTGGAGCTGCACTCATCCAGGCGAGTGGCGAGTGATTCTATATATAGTGTGTACAGCAGGAGAATGTTTTATTTAAAACTTCTGCGAGTTGTCTGTCGCGCTTGTGGCTGAGGTTGATGATCGCTGCCCTGATGCATATTGATCACAGCTGCAATGGTTCAGAGATCCATTTCATTGTTAATCTAGAAATACACTCTACTTTCAATATTGTGTTATGGAAATTAACTGCTTGCCAAGATTTTTAACAACAACATCAACTTGTATTTATATAGCGCCTTTAACATAGTGAAATGTCCCAAGGCGCTTCACAGGAGCATTATGCAATAAAAATTTGACACCGAGCCACAGAAATAGAAATTAGCGCAGGTGGAGACATGTTTTAAGGAGCATCTTGAAGGAGGAAAGAGAGGTGGAGAGGTTTAGGCAGGGAGTTCCAGTGCTTGGGGCCTAGGCAACAGGAGGCACGGTTACAATTGAGCGATTACAATCAGGGATGCTCAGGAGGGCAGAATTAAAGGTGCACAGACATCACAGGGGAGCTGGAGGAGGTTGCAGAGACAGGGAAGGACGAGGCCATGGAGGGATTTAAAAATAAGACTGAGAATTTTGAAATCGAGGCATGCTCAACAAATTCAAACTATTTTCTTTATTTTCCATGAGTGCTGACACTGGATCAAGTGAAATACACACTCTCTGACTGGGTGGGGGGGGGTTGGGGTGGGGAAGACGCTCCCTCGGGCATGAGTCAGCTCTAACGAGAGGCGTTGCTTTATACCGAGTATCACAAACGTCTGTTGTTAATGGTCAGCCCATCAGGGAGTAAAGACCATCTCTGTCTGTATGAGTTGCATTGTCTCCACTGGTGTAAGCATTACCTTGGGGGCAGTTGCTGTGTCTTTGAACTCTAGTTTTGATTGACCGCTTTATTTAATTGTGAAAGATGCTGCTGTCTCTGTATCTAGTCTCTTGGTGTATTTCTGTTTCTGTTTGATAAGCTAGCGTCATTGGCCTAGAAATCCCGGTCGGCTACTTCCCGTGGGCAATCGGGTAAAAAGGTTTGTAAAAAAGTTTGTAAAAAATGCGCATTTACCTGAAGCTGCTGCGCCCACGAGCGATCCCGGTCTTGAGGCCGCCACTGACTGCGTCGCAGCGCGTGCCCGTCCGGACGTGCGCAGGGTTGGAGCTGCAGTCACATGGCTCTGGGTAGCCAATCCAAGTAAAGTATATACTCATTCATAATAATAGGAACTCCGTAAGTTGGAGTTCCCATTATGATGATTGAGAAATCCCCCCCCCCAAACACCCAAAACACTCATTTTAAAAAAAATAGAAAAAATACACCACATATTTTTATTAATTTAAATTAGTTATTGATGTATTAAAATAAAACATTTTTCCGATTTATTGTTTTTTAACGTTTTTTAAATTGTGGTTTAAAATAAACTTACCATAGTGGGGAGGGTTTTTAACAATAAAGTGTGTTTTTTAAATGTAATTTTTATTATGGTTTTGTGTATTTTAAAACTCTTGTGCCTGTAAAAGGCTATGCGCCTGCTTTTATCAGGCGCAAGAGGTTTCAGGACATCCGCTGGGCAAGATATGGGTAAATCCTGCAATCTTGCCCATGCGAATGTCCTGGCTGTGGAGATACGGAAGATCTATCCAGCTGGAGAATGTTGACTCCAAATCCTGCGTGAATTTCGAGATGTTTTGTTTTGGGCAGGGACTAAGTTTAAAGTAACATTTTGTAGTCTGGTTGAAGGTTGATGTTATTTGGACTGAATTCCAGCAATTTGCTGTTATAACTTCTGTAAATGAGTAAACCTGTCTGGTAGTTTAGTCCATTATGGAAGTGTTTGGTATGAGCGATACTGATCATCTGTTGAAGTAACATGCATGATCCTACTTAGAACCCAGATACCATATACACCACCGAGTCCCGCTCACCCATCACCCCTGTGCTCGCTGACCTACATTGGCTTCCAGTTAAGCAACAGCTAGAATTTAAAATTCTCATCCTTGTTTCAAATCCCTTCATGGCCTCGCCCTTTCCTATCTCTCGTAATCTCCTCCAGCCCCACAACCCCCCCCCCCCCCCCGAGATCTCTACGTTCCACCAATTCTGGTCTCTTTCACATCCCTGTCTTTCATCACTCCACCATTGGCGGCCGTGCTTTCAGCTGCCTGGGCCCGAAGATCTGGAATTTTTTCCCTAAATCTCTCCGCCTCTCTAACTATCTCCTCCTTTAAGTTGCTCCTTAAAACTTACCTCTTTTGACCAAGCTTTTGATCATCTGCCCCAATTTTTAATGTGGCTTGGTGTCAAATTGTCTTTATCTCCAAATACTCCTGTGAATCGCATTGGGATGTTTCACTACGTTAAAGGCGCTATATAAATACAAGTTGTTGTTTGTTCTTATTGGTCAACATGTGGAATGGACTCCTGGGTAGACTAGTGGTGGTGAAAACTCTGGAAGCATAGAAACATAGAAAATAGGTGCAGGAGTAGGCCATTCGGCCCTTCGAGCCTGCACCGCCATTCAATGAGTTCATGGCTGAACATGCAACTTCAGTGCCCCATTCCTGTTTTCTTGCCATATCCCTTGATCCCCCTAGTAGTAAGGACGACATCTAACTCCTTTTTGAATATATTTAGTGAATTGGCCTCAACAACTGTCTGTGGTAGAGAATTCCACAGGTTCACCACTCTGGGTGAAGAAGTTTCTCCTCATCTCGGTCCTAAATGGCTTCCCCCTTATCCTTAGACTGTGACCCCTGGTTCTGGACTTCCCCAACATTGTGAACATTCTTCCTGCATCTAACCTGTCTAAACCCATCAGAATTTTAAACGTTTCTATAAGGTCCCCTCTCATTCTTCTGAACTCCAGTGAATACAAGCCCAGTTGATTCAGTCTTTTTTGATGGGTCAGTCCCGCCATCCCGGGAATCAGTCTGGTGAACCTTCGCTGCACTCCCTCAATAACAAGAATGTCCTTCCTCAAGTTATGTCGAGGAAATATTAGCTTAAATTAACTCGGGCGGAGACTTTCAGAACTGCACTTCGAGAGAATTGTATTTTAAAAAGCGAGATATCTCGGAGAACCTGCTTGGACCGTACCAAGGCAGAAAACTCTGCCGTACAGGCAAATTGTCCCTATCTTTATACGGAAATTGAATACAGAAATATAAAAGGAATCTTATTCGTTAGTCCCGCGAGTACAAAGGTCGTCTCGGGAGGTACACACTCTATCTATCCTTGCATAGTTTCTCCCTGTTCACAGTCTGATAAGCAGAATAAAAGGAGACTCCCTTTTAATACCAGATGGTCATTTAATTGCATCTCTAAGTTTCAAGGCTAAAAAAAACGTGGCTATTTTTCTAGTCCTATTATTTCTTTAAGCATAGCAAAAACAGAATTTAACCCTTCCCTTTTCCATAAGCCATAGATTCATAGATTCTTTCTTCCACAAGTTAGGAGACCAAAACTGTACACAATACTCCAGGTGTGGCCTCACCAAGGCCCTGTACAACTGTAGCAACACCTCCCTGCCCCTGTACTCAAATCCTCTCGCTATGAAGGCCAACATGCCATTTGCTTTCTTAACGCCTGCTGCACCTGCATGTCAACCTTCAATGACTGATGTACCACGACACCCAGGTCTCGTTGCACCTCCCCTTTTCCTAATCTGTCACCATTCAGATAATAGTCTGTCTCTCTCTTTTTACCACCAAAGTGGACAACCTCACATTTATCCACATTATACTTCATCTGCCATGCATTTGCCCACTCACCTAACCTATCCAAGTCGCTCTGCAGCTTCATAGCATCCTCCTCGCAGCTCACACTGTCACCTAACTTAATGTCATCCGCAAATTTGGAGATACTACATTTAATCCCCTCGTCTAAATCATTAATATTCAGTGTAAACAGCTGGGGCCCCAGCACAGAACCTTGCGGTACCCCACTAGTTACCGCCTGCCATTCTGAAAAGTACCCATTTACTCCTACTCTTTGCTTCCTGTCTGACAACCATTTCTCAATCCATGTCAGCACACTACTCCCAATCCCATGTGCTTTAACCTTGCATATTAATCTCTTGTGTGGAACCTTGTCGAAAGCCTTCTGAAAGTCCAAATATACCACATCAAATGGTTCTCCCTTGTCCACTCTACTGGAAACATCCTCAAAAAATTCCAGAAGATTTGTCAAGCATGATTTCCCTTTCACAAATCCATGCTGACTTGGACCTATCATGTCACCTCTTTCCAAATGCGCTGCTATGACATCCTTAATAATTGATTCCATCATCTTACCCACTACCGATGTCAGGCTGACCGGTCTATAATTCCCTGTTTTCTCTCCCTCCTTTTTTAAAAAGTGGGGTTACATTGGCTACCCTCCACTCCATAGGAACTGATCCAGAGTCTATGGAATGTTGGAAAATGACTGTCAACAAACATACTGCGGATGCTGGAATCTGAATCTGGCATCTTCACAGATGCTGCCTGACCTGCTCAGATTGCCAGCATTTTCTGTTCTTGCTACTCGTTGCTAAGTTGTGCTCCAGAGTGTCTGTCCAAGGATTTTGTTTCTGATGACGAACAAGGGTGTAATCTGGTTCTCCGTCTTTCCTTGCAGGAGGTGGGTGACCTGTACAACATGTTTCACACGCGCAACACTTTGCATCGCAGAGCCTATCAGCACAGAGTGAGCAACATCATCGAGAGCATGTGAGTATTGCTGCCGCGCCTCTCTGGGATTTCTTTCTGTTCTGTATTTATTCTCTAACCCCATCTCAAATCATCAAATCAGAATTTTACAGCCCGGAAGGAGGCCATTTCGGCCCATTGTGTCCACGCTGGCCAACAAGAGGCCATCGAGCCTAATCCCACGTCCCAGCTTTAGTTCCGTAACCCTGCAGGTTACAGCACTTCAGGTGCACATCCAAGCACTTTATAAATGTAGTGGGGGTTTCTGCTTCTACCACTCTTTCAGGCAGTGAGTTCCAGACCCCTACAACCCTCTGCGTGAATAAATTTCCCTTCAAATCCTCTCCAAACCTTATACCAATTACTTTAAATTTATGTCCCCTGGTTGTTGACCCCTCTGCTAAGGAAAATAGGCCCTTTCTATCCACTCTATCTGGACCCCTCACAATTTTATATGCCTCAATGAGATCTCCCCTCAGCCTCCTCTGTTCCAAGGAAACAAATCAAGCCTATCCAATCTGTCCTCATAGCTTAGATTCTCACTCCTGGTAACATCCTCGCAAATCCCCTCTGTACCCTCTCCAGTGCAATCGCGTCCTTCCTGTAATGTGGTGACCAGAATTGGACGCAGTACTCCAGCTGTGGCCTAACCAATGTTTTATACAGTTCAAGCATAACCCCCATGTTCTTGTATTCTATGCCTCGGCTAATAAAGGCAAGCATTCCGTATGCCGCCTTAACCACTTACCTACCTGGCCTGCTACTTTCAGGGATCTGTGGACATGCACTCCAAATACCCCTTTGTTCCTCTACACTTCTCAGTAGCCTACCATTTAATGTGTATTCCCTTTCCTTGTTAGCCCTCCCCAAATGCATTACCTCACACTTCTCTTTGTTAAATTCCATTTGCCACTGTTCTGCCCACCTGACCAGTTGATTGATATCTTCCTGCAGTCTGCAGCTTTCTTCTTCATTATCAACCACACAGCCGATTTTAGTATCATCTGCAAACTTCTTCATCATACTCCCTGTATTCAAGTCTAGATCATTGATGTATATCACAAAAAACAAGGGACCCAGCACTGAGTCCTGCGGAACCCTACTGGAAACATCCTCCCAGTCACAAAAGCACCCATTAACCATTACCCTTTGCTTCCTACCTCTGAGCCAATTTTGGATCCAACTTGCCACTTTGCCCTGGATCCCATGGGCTTTTACTTTTGTGACCAGTCTGTCATGTGGAACCTTATCAAAAGCTTTGCTAAAATCCATATACACTACATCATACGCTCTGCCCTCATCGACCCTCCTGGTTACCTCCTCAAAAAATTCAATCAAGTTAGTCAGACACAACCTTCCCTTAACAAATCTGTGCTGACTGTTCTTGATTAATCCGTGTCTTTCTAAGTGAAGATTTATCCTGTCCTTCGGGATTTTTTCCAATAATTTTCCCACCACTGAGGTTAGGCTGACTGGTCTGTAATTACTCGGTCTATCCCTTTCTTCCTTTTTAAACAAAGGTGCCGCATTAGCAGTCCTCCAGTCCTCTGACGCCATAGAGGTTTGAAAAATGATCGTCAAAGCCTCTGCTATTTCCTCTTTTGCTTCACTTAACAGCCTGGGATACATTTCATCCAGGCCTGGGAATTTATCCACTTTCAAAGCTGCTAAACCCCTTAATGCCTGCTCTCTCACTGTTTATTTCATCTAATATTTCACACTTCTCCTCCTTGATAGCAGTATCTGCATCGCCCCTCTCTTTTGTGAAAACAGACGCAGAGTATTCATTAAGAACCATACCCACATCATCTGCCTCCACATACACATTACTCTCATGGTCTCGAATCAGCCCTACCCTTTCTTTAGTTATCCTCATGCTCTTAATCTATTTATTTATTATATTTATAATATATCTATGTTTCTATTGGATAGAAAGCAGGAAAAGGGGTACTGAGGTGAATGATCAGCCATGATCTTATTGGGCTCAAGTTTCGGCCTGAGTTGCTCCTATTTTTTTGGTTAGTTTAGAATGGAGCATCTTAGAAATTGCAATTCTCGGCATTTAGTTTGCAATAGTTCCAGTGAGTTGGAACAATTCCATTTTAGAACAGATTTTTTTTTCAAAAGGGGTTGAGTCCAGGGAGAGGGGGTGGTGGGAGGAGAGGGGGAGTCTGAACGGGCCCCACCGACGAGAGGAAGCCGGGCTGAAGACTTCAGTTGGGGCCCGCCCCGAGCAAAATGCCAGGCGGGTGGGCCCCGCTGAGGACGTGGAGGGAGGGGGGCAGGCGGGGAGGAGAGAAGGGGGCAGGGGGGGGAATGGCTGAATGGGAGGGAGGTGGGTGGGGAGCGGGACCTAACCGGGAGGGAGGGAGGGAGGGGGGGGGCGGGACCTAACCGGGAGGGAGGGAGAGGGGGCGGGGGAGCGGGACCTGAATAGGAGGGAGGGAGGGGGTGGGGGAGCGGGACCTGAACGAGAGGGAGGGAAGGGGGATGGGGGAGAGCGGGTGCTGAACGGGTGGGAGGGGGGGAAGCGGGACCTGAACGGACGGGAGGGAGGGGTGGAGGGAAGAGCGGGTGCTGAACGGGAGGGAGGGGGTGGGGGGGTGGGGAGAGGGAGCTGAACGGGAGGGAGGGAGGCCCAAGTCAGATCTTCGCCGCCCTGGGAGCCCATTCGACCAGGGCTAAGGGCGGCGTGCTTCGGACTCCTCCCACACAGCCTCGGGGGTGAGGAGCTACTGCACATGCGCGCATGTGTAGCGGTCCCGGCACTGTTTTCAGCGCAGGGACCTGGCTCCTCCCCCGACGCGTTCTGCTGCACTGCGCCAAGGGCCTGGATCGACCAGATGGAGGGGAGAATACCAAGGTAAATAATAGGCGCCGTTTCTGTTCTAAAAAGTCGCCGCACCACACGGAGATGCGCCGTTCTAACCCTTGGGGCCCACTGAATGGTGGTGCCGGCTCGAAGGGCCGAATGGCCTACTCCTGCACCTATTTTCTATGTTAAAACATCTTTGGGTTTCCCTCGATTGTACTTGCCAAAAATTTTTCATACTCGCTTTGCTTTCCTAATATCCTTTTTAATTTCACCACTGGACTTTCTATATTCCTCTCGAGATTCTGCAATATTTAGCCCTCGGTAGCTTCTCTTTTCTTCTTTATCCTACCCTGTATGCCCCTCGACATCCTGGGGGCTCTAGATTTGTTAGTCCCACCCTTTTTCTTTAAGGGGACGTATTTGGCATGAACTCTTGGGATCTCCTCCTTGAATGCCTCCCACTGCCCTTACACTGATTTACCTTCAAGTGGCTGTTTCCAGTCCACTATGGCCAAATCATCTCAGCTTAGCAAATTAGGCTTTCCCCCAATTTAGAACTTTTATTCCTGGTCTATCCTTGTCCTTTTCCATAACTACCTTAAGTCTAACTGAATTATGGTCATTATTACCGAAATGCTCTCCCACTGATACCCCTTCCACCTGCCCAGCTTCATTCTCTAAAACTAAATCCAGAACCGCCCCCTCCAGGCTTGCTACAGACTGGCTCAAAAAAGTTTTCCTGAATGCATTTTAGGAATTCCACACCCTCTATACTCTTCACCCTAATTTTGTCCCAGTTAATATTAGGATAGTTGAAATCCCCCACTATTACTGCCCTATAGTTTTTGCACTTTTCAGAAATTTGCATACGTATTTGCTCTTCTATCTCCCACTCACTCTTTGGGGGTCTACAGTACGCTCCCAGCAGTGTGATCGCCCCTTTTTTGTTTTTCAGTTTGACCCATATGGCCTTGTTTGATCCCTCTAACATATCATCCCTCCTCACAGCTGTAATAGTTTATTTAATCAATACCTCGACCCCCCCCCCCACTTCCCTTTTAACCCCCCTCTCTATCCTGTCTGAAGATGCTGTAAGCAGGAATATTGAGCTGCCATACCTGCCCCTCTTTTAGCCATGTTCTTTTCTCCTGAAAGTACTGACACATGCAGAAGTGCAGGTCCCCACTTTCCATCATCCGCTAGCACCTTAAATCCATGTGTCCCCAAGCCGGTGAGTGTCGGCAGCCGATTAGCCCCCGGCGACCCCCTCACCACCCCCAACCCCCACAAGAGCCATCAAAGGCAAGCCCACCTGGTCCTCACCTGATGGTGACATGTTTACTTTGCTGCAGCAGCAGTCAGTCGGCTGTTGGTCAAGAGAGGGAACCCTGGCTGATTAGATTTTCTATCATTTTTTTAATTAATTCACGGGATGTGGGCGTCGCTGGCAAGGCCAGCAGTTACTGCCCATCCCTAATTGCTCTCGAGAAGGTGGGGGTGAGTCGCCGCCTTGTACAACTGGGCCACTGCAGAGGGCATTGCTGTGGGTCTGGCATCACCTATAGGCCAGACTGGGTAAGGGCGGCAGATTTTCTTCTGCCACTAAAGGACATTAGTGAACCAGATGGGTTTTTACGACAATCAAGTAGTTTCATGGTCACCATTACGGTTACTGACTTCTGAAAATCTTCCCCTTTTGCCAAGGACGCTGAGATCAATCGCAGACCATTGTCGCTGTATCTGATCAGCTGTGCTAACCCGGTGCGGACCAGCGATTGACCCTGGGCCTCAGTCTGACCCCACGTGGCGGGGAATTGGCCCTCTGAGCCACTGGAATCCTGTGCAGCAAACCAGTTAAAAGTCTCCCTTGTTTGGAAAAGGTTGCTGACACATTTCTGAAAATGTTTAATCCATCAGGATCACAGAGGCGCTGGTGCTCGCAGATCCGCACATCGAGATAAGCGGTACAGATGGGAAGCTTTATACAATGTCCACAGCAATTGATGACATGGTGGCTTATACCAAACTCACAGGTGAGCATTGTTGTATGATGCAGGCAGATCTAAAGCTGTTCTTTGAATCTTACCGCATGGAAGGAGGCCATTTGGCCCATCGGGCCTGTGCCGGCTCTTTGAAAGAGCGATCCAGTTACTCCTGTTGCGCTGCTCTTTTCCCACAGCCCTGGGCATTTGTCATATATTTATCCAATTCCCTTTTGAAAGTTGCTATTGAATCTGCTTCCACCGCTCTTTCAGGCAGCGGGTTCCAGATCATAACTCGTTGCGTAAAATAAATTCTCATCTCCCCTCTGGTCCTTTTACTAATTATCTCAAATCCTTTTCCTCTGGTTACTGACCCTCCTGCCAGTGGAAACAGTTTCTCCTTATTATACTCCTATCAAAACCCTTCATAATTTTGAAGAATTCTATTGAGCCACCCCCGTAACCTTCTCTGCTCCAAGGAGAACAATCTCAGTTTCTCTGATCTCTCCACATAAGTGATGTCCCTCATCCCTGGCATCATTCTAATAAACCTCCCCTGCACCCTCGCCAAGGCCTTGACTTCCACCCCAGCTGAGGCCTAACCAGTGCTTTCTTTTTTCCCTGCAATTATTTCTGGGGAAATCAGTCCCTCTTGGGAAATCTGTCCGCAGCAAAGCTAGGGGGAGACAGAGAAACCCTGAACTGGTGGAACTTGTCAGCAAACATTGCAGGTTTCCCTCCCAAAGACTACATTATTAAGGGCTGTGGGCTTTTTTGGAACATTAACATTACTGTTTTTTTTTTAAATTGGAAGAAAAAGAGACAATATTTTTAGTTGACCGGTTCTTGGATTGTTGTTTTTCCAGACGATATCTTTCAACAGATCCTGTATTCATCTAAACCTGAACTGCAAGAGGCACGGAAAATCCTGAACAATATCATTTGTCGCAAGTTGTACAAATGGATAGGGCAAACGCAGCCTGAAGCCCAGACAAAAATTCTGCGGGTAAGTATTACGTAGAAGTGTAAGAACATGAGGATTAGGATTAGGAGCAGGAGTAGGCCATTCGGCCCCTCAGTGAGATCATGGCTGATCTTCAACCTCAACACTTTCATACATATCCCTTGATTCCCTTAATATCCAAATATCTATCGATCTGTGTCTTGAATATACTCAACGACTGAGCCTCTACAGCCCTCTGGTGTAGAGAATTCCAAAGATTCATCACCCTCTGAGTGAAAACGTTTCTCCTCATCTCAGTCCTAAATGGCCGACCCCTTATTCTGAGACTGACCCTGTGTTCTAGACTTCCCAGCCAAAGGAAACATCCTCCCTGCATCTACCCAGTCAAGCCCTGTAAGTATGCTGCATCAAAAGGGTATGGACAGGTCATTCGGGCCAACTAGTCAATGCCAGTATTTGTATTCCACACTGGTCTCCTCCCACTAGAATGACATCACTCACCCTGCACCCCGTATCCCTCCATCCTCTCCCTCACGTATGCATCAAGCCTCCCCTTTAAATGTATTTGTGCTTTCGGCTTCAACCATTCTATGTGCCAGCAAGTTCCATGTTCTCATCACCCAATGTCAAGAATGTTCTCCTAAATTCTTTATTTAATCTGTTAGTGGCTATCTTGTCCTTGCACCCCCTTGTTCTGGACTGAAGCACAATTGGAAATAGTTACTCCACAACCATCCCATCGAACTCCATCGTAATTTTGAAGACGTCTGTCTGGTTTCCTCATGGTGATTTCCAGGGGAAAATATCTAGATTTGAAATCTCCAATTTACAGGAGATTCTTCCACTTTTTTTGTGTTGAAATCCTATTGGAAGAGTATTTACCATTTTACCCTCCCAGCCCTATGCCATGTACTGGTTTATGCACTAGGTGGACTGTCGTGTTGCTTTCAGATATCTAGTCACCTCTGGAGTGCACCTTGCAGACATTACCCATAAACATGAAGCTGGTTTCCACATGTTTCCTGATGTCCAACTTTACCTCTTCCCTTTGACTCCATCACTGCTGCTGTGCTGTCCAAATGCTTTCCAGACATTATGATGTGAATAAGCCAGCACTTTCTCTCTCTAGCCTAACCTCAGCAAGACTGAAGAAACCCTGCTTGGCTTGTGCCAGAAACTGCGCACCATGACCACTTGCTTCCATCTTTGGAACATTGGCTGCTCATGTCCCTACCTCATTCCCACTGCTGCGAAACCCTCATCCACATCTTTCTCACCTTCCAGCTTGAGTTCTACAACACTGTCCTTGCTGGCCTCATGAGCTTATCATTAACTCCTAACTTAGACCATAAGAAATAGGAGCAGGAGTAGGCCATACGGCCCCTCGAGCCTGCTCCGCCATTCAATAAGATCATGGCTGCAGTCTGCAGTTTTGCTGCTTGATTCCCATTTGTGCTAATTCTGCATCCCCTTCCTTCTGTTTGCTATTGACCCCCCCCCCCGCCCCCCCAACCAGTAAATTCTTCTTCCCTTTTTCAAATATCTGTATCCTAACTCACACCCAGTCCCCTTCACCCATCACCCCTGTGTCCGCTGATCTACATTGGCTCCGGCCCAGATTTAAAATGCCTTAAATTTCAAATTCTCAATCTGTGTTTAAATCCCTCCATGGCCTCGCTCCTCCCTATCGCTACTTCTCGAAGATGGTCCTTAAATCCTACCCCTTTGACCAAGCACCTGTCCTAATATCTCCTTGAGTGGCTCGGTGGCAATTATTTCTGGTAAGGCTCCTGAGCCGTATAGCAACAACTTGCATTTATATAGCGCCTCGAGATGTTTTACTACATTGAAGGCGGTAGATAAGTTATTATATGGCTCAGGTATGCCACAGATGAATTTGTGGAGCTGTTGGGGAAGCCCTGGAAAAGCTTTTGCAACGTGCCTTTGACATTGTTTTTTTTTGCTGTCAACACAATGTAACGTGATGGATGTTTTGTTGTAAAATTAGTTTATTTTTGTATAAAATCAATCTTAGGAAAATCCGCTGCAATATGCTTTTTGTTTTAGGAGGAGTTCAACGAGCTGAAGGATGAGGTGGCCGCTGCTATCCCATCGACACCTTTGGATGTCCAGCTCGTTCCAGAGGATTTCATAGTAAATGTAAGTAATGAATGGTTAAGGATGTGTATAAGAGGTCTATCCCCAACTGGCTGCTGTAAGAGGGCACTGATTGTACACAGCGGGTACAGCCCAGAAGATCTATGGGTCACATCCTGGTCTCTACTGAATCAGCTGACTTTAGCCCATCATCATCATCATAGGCAGTCCCTCGAAATCGAGGAAGACTTGCTCCCCACTTTTTAAAAAAAAAAGGAGGGAGAGAGAAAACACGGAATTATAGACCGGTTAGCCTGACATCAGTAGTGGGGAAAATGCTGGAATCAATTATTAAAGATGTAACAACAGCGCATTTGGAAAGCAGTGACAGGATCGGTCCAAGTCAGCATGGATTTATGAAAGGGAAATCTTGCTTGACAAATCTTCTAAAGTTTTTTGAGGATGTAACTAGTAGAGTGGATAAGGGAGAACCAGTGGATGTGGTGTATTTGGACTTTCAAAAGGCTTTTGACAAGGTCCCACACAAGAGATTGGTGTGCAAAATTAAAGCACATGGTATTGGGGGTAATGTACTGATGTGGATAGAGAACTGGTTGGCAGACAGGAAGCAAAGAGTGGGAATAAATGGGTCCTTTTCAGAATGGCAGGCAGTGACTAGTGGGGTGCCGCAGGGTTCAGTGCTGATGATTTAGACAAAGGAATTGAATGTAATATATCCGAGTTTGCAGATGACACTAAGCTGGGTGGCAGTGCGAACTGCAGGGGGACTTGGACAGGTTAGGTGAATAGGCAAATGCATGGCAGATGCAGTATAATGTGGATGTGCGAGGTTATCCATTTTGGTGGCAAAAACAGGAAGGCAGATTATTATCTGAATGGTGACAGATTAGTAAAAGGGGAGGTGCAATGAGACCTGGCTGTCTTGGTACATCAGTCATTGAAGTTAGGCATGCAGGTACAGCAGGCAGTAAAGAAAGCAAATGGCATACTAGCCTTCATAGCGAGGGGATTTGTGTATAGGAGCAGGGAGATCTTACTGCAATTGTACAGGGCCTTGGTGAGACCACATCTAGAGTATTGTGTGCAGTTTTGGCCTCCTAATCTGAGGAAGGACATTCTTGCTACTGAGGGAGTGCAGCGAAGGTTCACGGGATGGCAGGACTGAAAGACTGGATCGACTAGTCTTATATTTACTGGAATTTAGAAGAATGAGAGGGGATCTCATAGAAACATATAAAATTCTGACGGGATTGGACAGGTTAGATGCAGGAAGAATGTTCGCGATGTTGGGGAAGTCCAGAGCCGGGGGTCACAGTCTAAGGATTAGGGGTAAGCCATTTAGGACCGAGATTCACTCAGAGAATTGGGAACCTGTGGAATTCTCTACCACAGAACGTTGTTGAGGCCAGTTCGTTAGATATATTCAAAAGGGAGTTAGATGTGGCCCTTACGGCTAAAGGGATCAAGGGGTATGGAGAGAAAGCAGGAATGGGGTACTGAAGTTGCATGATCAGCCATGATCATATTGCATGGTTGTGCAGGTTCGAAGGCCGAATGGCCTACTTTCTATGTTTCTACTCTAAAAGTGAGTCCTTAGGTGACTGAACAGCCCAATACGGGAATTACAGTCTCTGTCACAGGTGGGACAGAGAGTTGTTGAAGGAAAGGGTGGGTGAGCCCTCGGTGGGCAGAGGAAACGATTCAAGGACACTCTCAAAGCCTCTTTGATAAAGTGCAACATCCCTTTAGCCCATTCAGTAACTGAAACACGGTGATTAACTTCTGTACATCTGAGCCAGGGAGGGTGAAAATCCGCTTGTGTTCTCTCTTCTGGCTCATGGATCTCTGCTGGGTAGCCAGTGTATGTGGGCAGTGGCTGAGGAGAGGTTTAGTTTATTTGTGAGGCGCAGCGTAGCTGAATAACCAGTCAGCATTTGATCTCCTGGCTCACGTAGGCCACTTGGCCCCTCGAGCCTGCTCTACCATTTAATAAGCTCATGGCTGATCTGAACTTGGGCTCAGCTCCACTTCCCTGCCCACTCCCCATAACCCTTGACTCCCATATCGTTCAAAAATCTGTCTATCTCCACCTTAAATATATTCGATGACTCAGCCTCTACAGCTCTCTGTCCCCCTTTGCCCGAGCTGAGGTCTGATTTAAGCAGGCCAGGTTGAAGATTGAATCTGTTGCTCCAAAAGAAGAATTGCCCTTTGTGACAATTGAGTCAGATGACATCATGTGACCAATTGTGTCGTGCATTTCTCGGTGAATGATCCCATTGAAGTATTTTGCGAAACATACACCAGACGGTGCTGATCTCCGAATGTTCGTAAGCGAATTGAAGTGGAATCTGGAGAGTGATTTCTCCCACTTCACCTTGCGTTGGATGGTCTTGTGGTTAGCTGTGATTGTTACATTTGCCGTGGCATCTTGAGGCAGGACTTAAATTCCTCTTCAGATGATTGACTTCAATTGGCCAGTATACATAAAGGTATATTTGACCTCTCTTTGGGGCCCAACAAAGAGATACGTATGCAAATCGTTTATGTAAACGACCAATAGTGGTCCCAGTAACGATCCTTGTGGAACACCACTTTCCCCGCCTTTTGCCAGGCTGCGTAACGACCTTTAATCCCTACTCTCTGTTTCCTGTTTTGGAGCCAGCTTGCTCGCCATTCTGCTACTTGTCCCCTCACTCCACATGTTCTGACCAATCCGCTCCCTAATGTCCTGGCCAGTACTTGTTCCTTAACCGTCATCACTAAATCAAATGATGTGGTCATTAAAAATGTGAAATGATGCATTTTGGTGGAAAGAATGAGGAGAGGACATATAAACTAAATGGTACAATCCTAAAGGGGTGTGTGAACAGAGAGACCTGGGAGTATGTGTAAATAAATTGTTGGAAGGTGGCAGGGCAGGTTGAGAAAGCAGTTAAAAAGGCTTACCGGATCCTGGGCTTCATAAATAGAGGTTTAGAGTACAAAAGCGTGGAAATTATATTGAACCTGTATAAAATAATGATTCTGTGATTATCACATTGCTGTTTGTGGCAGCTTGCTGTGTGTAAATTGGCTGCCGCGTTTCCTATGTTACAACAATGACTACACTTCTAAAGTACTTTATTGGCTGTAAAGCTCTTTGGGTCGTCCTGTATTAAAACAAGTTTTTTTGTTTTATTGCGAAGCAACGTCCAACAGCGCCAGCAATTTTCCGTATTGAAATGTATAAAAGATTTCAGCATCCGTTTCTGCTTATTTAGGTTGTTCAGATGGACTACGGGATGGAGGCACAAAATCCTATTAACAAGGTCCGGTTCTACTGTAAGGACAACCCCAACCAGGCGATCAAAATCCGTAAAGATCAGGTAACTTCACCTCTCTGCAGTCGACCCCAACTGAGGGCAGGCATGTGACCGACTCCCAGTGTTGCTGTGGGGTGGCCATATGGAAGGCAAGGGTCAGTGGTCTGGAGATTACTCCTGCTCTTGGTTTGCTCCTCAGCCTCTTGAGGTGTTGGGCGTCTTCGCAGAGCAAAGGTTAACAGAGCTGGGAGCCAGCCCTTAGCTCACTGTAATGTGTTGTCGTAGCTCGCTCCTTTGTACTAGAAAATGCATCCTTGTCAGTTTGTTAATACAACAACAACTTGTATTTACATAGCACCTTTAACGAAGTAAAACGTCCCAAGGCGCTTCACAGGACAAAAGACAAAAAAAATAAATTTGACTCCGAGCCACATAAGAAGAAATTAGGGCAGGTGACCAAAAGCTTGGTCAAAGAGGTAGGTTTTAAGGAGCATCTTAAAGGAGGAAAGAGAGGCGGAGAGGTTTCGGCAGGGAGTTCCAGAGCTTAGGGACTTGGCAGCAGAAGGCACGGCCACTCATCGGTGAGCAGTGATAATCAGGAATGCTGAAGAGGACAGAATTTGAGTAGCGCAGGCATCTCCAGGGTGGGGAGCCTGTGGGGCTGGAGGAGGTTACAGAGATAGGGAGGGGCGAGACCATGGAGGGATTTGAAACAAAGATGAGAATTTTAAAATCTAGCTGTTGCTTAACCGGGAGCCAATGTCGGTCAGGGAACGGGACTTGGTGCGAGTTAGGACACGGGCAGACGAGTTTTGAATGACCTCTCAAGTTTATGTAGGGTAGAATGTGGCTGGCCAGCCAGGAGTGCATTGGAGTAGTCAAGTCTGTGGGTAACAAAGGCATGGATGAGGGCTTCAGCAGCAGATGAGCTGAGGCAGGGGTGGAGATGGGCAACGTCCCAGAGGTGGAAATAGGCGGTTTTAGTTATGCTGCGGATATGTGGCCGGAAGCTCATTTCAGGGTCAAATATGACACCTAGGGGTTGCGCACGGTGTGGTTCAGCCTCAGACAGATGCTAGGGAGAGGGATGGAGTTGGTGGCGAGCAGTCTGACAATTTAGAGACCATGGAGGGGTCGAGAGACGTGGTGGTGAGGTAAGAGAGATGGGTGTCGCCAGCGTGCATGTGGAAACTGACGCTGTGTTTTCGGTTGATGTCGCCAAGGGGCAGCATGTAGATGAGAAATAGGAGGAGGCCAAGGATCGATCCTTGGGGACACCAGAGGTAACGATGCAGGAATAGGAGATTTTCTGGCTACGATGACATGGATAAGAATGGAACCAGGCGAGTGCAGTCTCAGCCAGCTGGACAATGATGGAGAGGTGTTGGAGGAGGATGGGAGTGGTCAACTGTGTCAAAGGCTGCAGGCAGATCGAGAAGGATGAGGAGGGATAGTTTACCTTTGTCACAGTCACAAAGGATGTTACTTGACGTGGACATTAACTTTCCTCTCGTGTGCCCACCCAGGTGTCTCAGTTGCTACCGGAGAGGTTTGCAGAGCAGCTTATCCAGGTGTACTGCAAGAAGACAGATGAGCGGAGTGTGGAAGCAGCCCAGAAACACTTTGTCCAGTGGTGCATCAACAAGAACTTCACGAAACCCAGGGTAAGGAGGTGTTGACCACACTGGAATGTTGTAGTTTCTGATTTCTCTGTGGCCGTGTTGCATCCCTGGTTTATCACTTTTAAGCCTCACTGATGTCATTGCAAGAGATTGGTGCAGAGATTCCGAGGAGGACTTCCCATGGGCAAATCAATAAAGAATAGAAATAAAATGCGCACTTGCCTGAAGCTGCTGCACCCGCTGGAACTCCTGATCCACAGGCCTCCTCTCCCCGCGACACGCAGCGCGTGCTCGTAGGGACGTGGGCCTGGATACCCAATCACAGGTAAGTATTTTCTCATTCATTGTAATAGGAGTTTTGTAAATTACGAATCTCCTATTACAATTAATGAGGAAAAACCCCAAAACTCTCAAAATACATAAAACATTTTTTAAAAAACACCTCACACAATAAACTAATAGAAATTAAAGATGTATATGTTTTTTAAAGAAAAAAAATTGTCGATTTTTAATAAAAGTTTTGGTTAGGGTTTAAAATAACATTATCTGAGTGGGCAGGGTTTTAACATAAATATGTTTTTAAAATTTTTATTTTAATCATGTTTTTTATAGGTTTTTAAAGTCTTACACCTGTAACAGTAGATTATGCGCCAGCTTTTTCAGGTGCAAGAGTTTTGAGGACATTTGCCATGCAAGATATGGGTAAATCCCGCAATCTTGCCCGTGCAAATGTCCTCGCTCCCGAGATGTCTACGATCAGTCAAGCTCCAGCTCGACAGATCGGAAAAGCCGGTTTTCAGCGCATGCGCATTGTGCGCTGAAAACCGTCTTTTCCGATGCCTTCCCAGGTCCGTAGAAACTTCGTCTGGGCCCAGGATGCCGGAATTTTTTGCTCCAATGTTTTGTTATGGGTTTGCCCTCTATTGGCTCACCAGAATGTAACACTTCCTGTGTCAGCCCTGGCTCAGTGGTAACCTCCCGAGAAGGTCGAGGGTTCAAGTCCCACTCCAGAGACTTGAGCACATGATCTTGACTGACACTTCCAGTACAGTATTCCAGAGCACTGTGCAGTCTTTCGAATGAGACATTAAACCAAGACCCCCGCCTGCCCTCTTTTGTGGACATATCCAGGGCACTATTCCAAGAGGAGCAGGGGAGTTATCCCCAGTGACCTGGCCAATATTTATCCCTCATCAACATCACTAAAAGCAGATTATCTGATCATTATCACATTGCTGTTTGTGGGAGCTTGCTGTGCACAAGTTGGCTGTCACGTTGCCTACATTACAACAGTGACTGCACTTCAAAAAATACCTCATTGGCTGTAAAGTGCTTTGGGACGTCCTGAGGTCATGAAAGGCGCTATATAAATGCCAGTCTTTTCTCCTCTGATAAAAGCAGCAAGAGCATGATTTTAATCTACTGACTTTGTGATGTTTACTGATGCTTAGAGTTGGAGGTAACATAAGAATTAGGGGCAGGAGTAGGCCATTTGGCCCCTCGAGCCTGCTCCGCCATTCAATAAGATCATGGCTGATCTTCTACCTCAACTCCACATTCCCGCCCGATCCCCATATCCCTTGATTCCCTTAATATTCAAAAATCTATCTATCTCTGCTTTGAATATACTCAAAGACTGAGTGACGAAGTCTCTCCTCATCTCAGACCTAAAGTTAATGGGCCCAAGTTTCAGCATCAGGTGAAAACGGCGCCCCTCCGAGACTTACGTGACCTGCCTGGGCTCGAAGGTGCGCCGGAATATTTTGCTGCAATTCCCCGGTCCTCCTGGACCGTGGCGCGGCGCGGCGCAGTCTTCCTGGGGCGGAGCAAGCTGCAGGTGGGCGGGGCTAATGCCCTGCGTGTCTGAAGACTGCCGGCTTCGTTGCGCGTGCGCGTTGCAACGTGTGCGCCTGCGCAATGGCTCAGCAGGGCATTTTTCCCCAGTCTGTTTCAGAATAGTGTGGGTACCGGGGAGGGATGGAGGAGCGTAGAAAGAGGGCACTGGGGAGGTGATCGGTGGGGAAGAAACTTGGGGAGGGCTGGAGAAGCATGGGAAGGGATGGAGGAGCGAGGCAAGGGATGGAGGAGTGTGGGTTGGGGGGCACTCGAAATGATCGAAGGGCCGGAGGCGAGAGCAGGGGTGCCTCCGTCCAACCCCCCACACCCACACCCACGTCCCGTCCCACAGCCCCCCCCGCGTTCAGCCACACGCCACCCCACACACCTCCACCACATCCCCCCATCTCACACCATCCCCCCCACACGCCCCCACTCTCCCCAACCCACCCCCATCCCCCCCACACACACACACACACCCACACTCCCTCCTCTCCCCCCCCCCCCCCCAATGCCCCCACACCACCCCCCCCTCACTGTCAGATACAGAGAGAGAGAGAGACACTGACAGAAACACCTTCCCTTCACATAAAGGTAGGACTTCTATTTTTTTTATTGATTGGTTGCTTATTACTTTGGTCTTGGAGCTTTAGGTGCAGGGTTCCTTCTATTTTTTATTAATTAATTGCTTATTACTTTTTGTGCTTCGTAAATGTACTGCTTTGTTTTGTGCTTACTGCTTTAAATGTATTTTGCTTCTTTAATGTTGTTATGAAGGTGTTTATGGAAAATCCTCTAACTTCCCTCCCCCCCCCCCCCCCCCTGTTGTGATGTTGATGTGTCCTTTGTGTTTAATGCTTCCCACCCCAGTCTCTGGCTGTGCCTGCACTAAACTTAACTCCAGGTAAGGTTTTTCAGAACTTACAAAAGTGGATACTTACTCCATGCTAAGTTAGTTTGTAGTAAGTTTTCACTGCCGAAACTTGCAAAACAGGCCTGAGTGGCTGGGCACACCCCCTTTTGAAAAAAAAATACCTTGCCTCAAGCCAACCTAAACTAACTCACTAGAACTAGAGCAAACTATTATCCGAGAATTGCAATTTCTAACATACTCCAAACTAAACTAGTTGCTCCAAAAAACTAGGAGCAACTCCACCCGAAACTTGGGCCCATTGTGCCTGGGCTGACACAGGAATTATAGTAAATTGTTTTTTTTTTTAAATTCGTAGCCAATCGTTCCAATTCTTTGTCAAATCACAAACGCCAGAGGTCACCTTGCACACATCAAGGATCACTCTGCGCCAATGCTCTTAGCCAAAAGGCCTAGAGCCACTGCACCGTTCCTGGAAGTACTGCAATACCAGGTTCGTGCCATGGAGGTGGATGGGTCAGGCCCCCCCACATACCTCCGTGGAGGTGGATGGGTCAAGCCACCCCACCCACCTCCTAAATTGTTGTGTGGACAGGAAGTAGCTGAAAAGCCACAGAACCTGCAACTAATTGAGATGCAGGAGTA
Organism: Pristiophorus japonicus; assembly: GCF_044704955.1. Lineage (NCBI taxonomy): Eukaryota > Metazoa > Chordata > Chondrichthyes > Pristiophoridae > Pristiophorus > Pristiophorus japonicus. The sequence continues at coordinate 186,882,664 of NC_091988.1, read as the reverse complement.
ACTAATGTGAAACGACACTGGCTGTCTGGTTGCTGTGTGTCAGTGAAACCATAGCAGAAAGATTTCTGAAGCTATTTTTGACCTAAATTATCTGTGATCTTTTAGAATGCATTTGTAATTGCACTTGTGTTGGTGAGCATCAGAGACATTTAATCCGCTATGTTTACACTGTCGCAAAGAAGCCAGCCTTCCTGAAGAGGGATTTAGTAGTTGAGGAAGATTAACTATGTGCACGATGTCTCGTGAAATCGTAAATGTTTCTTTAGGCTGACGCTCCAGTGCAGTACTGAGGGAGCACTGCTCTGTCGGAGGTGCCTTCTTTCGGATAAGATGTGAAACCAAGGTCTACCAATAATTTTGTTTTGGGTACGTGGCCCCTTTAACGGGCTGCGTGGCCCCTCCCAATTCTCGCGCATGCGCAGTTTCTTCTATTCAAAAGCCGACTGCGCAGGACCTCCAGACGGTTGCGCGGCTTAAAGGGAACATTGCTGTCTGCCCCCTTGGTTGGGCGCAAAGATCCCATGGCACTGTTTCGACGAAGAGCAGGGGAGTTATCCCCGGAGTTATGATTAACATTTATCCCTCGATCAACATCACTAAAAACAGATTATCCGGTAATTACCTCAGTGCTGTTTGTGTGAAAGGTACTATATAAATGCAAGTTTGTTCTTTCTTTATAAACTGATTTCCAATTTTGCTTCGAGGAAATCTTCGCTACCTGTCACTGAATTGTTCAATTCAACCATTTACATTTCAAGGGCAATTCTTGAAGTGTGCGTGAACAAAGTGTATGGCAGTCAGTGCCTCTGCACAGAGTCTTGGTCATAGCCATGCTAAGTGTAATGTATGTATGCCTGGGTTTACCTGCCACCAGGGGGAGCGACCGTCAGAGGCCATTGGGCCACAGACACACACGTGCAGCCCTCGGCCTTTTGGCTAAGATCTGCATAACTAACCTGACCAGCCACCATGACCTCCGGGTGGTTTCTCCCTGGTCAGGAAGGTATATGCTTACATTTTTGTAAACAGGAGGTGGGTGGGATGGCTTGACCCATCCACCTCCACGGAGGTGTGTGGGGGACCTGACCCATCCACCTCCATGGCACGAACCTGGTATTGCAGTACTTCCAGGAACGGTGCAGTGGCTCTAGGCCTTTTGGCTAAGAGCATTGGCGCAGAGTGATCCTTGACTGGTGCAGGGTGACCTCTGGCGTTTGACAAAGAATTGGAACGATTGGAACGATTGGACACGAATAAAAAAAAAATAAATAAAATAAAAAAAAAATAAATAAAAAAAAAATATAAAGAAAGCTTCCATGTTTAATCCTCACTTTGAGAGCTAATAAAGTAGAGTCAGGTTGCACCTGATTGAGTTCACGGTACTAAGCCTATTGAGTTATTGTATATGCAACACTAAGCAAAGGCCCAGGAAAGCTATGTCATGAGTGGGTGGCGGTAAATAAGGAATGAGAGTCAGCCTTCTGGACTCAACACCGAGTTCAACGATTTCAGAGCATAACCTCTGACCAACTTTGGCTCCTCCCCCTCCCTATGTTTTTTTTAATTTTTTTTTCTCTTTGTCTCCAATGACAGCTGGTCATTATTCTGCCATTCACACCCTATCCAGATTAACCGTTTTCTAACTCCTGCCATTACCATTTCTATTCAGCCCATCATCCCTTTTGTCTCTCTAATCTCTCCTGCCTTCCACCCTATCACAGACCTTTCCTTTTGTTCTTTCTTCCCCTCCCCCTTTCATTGCTTAAGAACATTCGCCAGTTCTGATGAAGGGTCGTTGACCCGAAACATTAACTCTGTTTCTCTCCACAGATGCTGCCTGACCCGCTGAGATTTCTAGCATTTTCTGTTTTTATAATGAGAGCCAGTGACTAGTTCCCCGTATCTGTCAGTGGGAAAGTAGCACTAGAAAAGAAAGACTTGCATTTATATAGCGCCTTTCACAACCTCGATGTCTCAAAGTGCTTTACAGCCAATGAAGTACTTTTTTAAAAAAAATGTTGTAACTGTTGTAATGTGGGAAACATAGCAGCCAATTTGAGCACAGTAAGCTCCCACAAACAGCAACCAGATCATTGATTTTGAGCGACAGTGATAGCGATGACTCTGATCCCAAAGCTGACCCGCTGAGATTTCCAGCATTTTCTGTTTTTATTTCAGATTCCAGCATCCGCAGTATTTTACTTTTGATTTTTAGCAATGTTGATTTGAGGGCTAAATATTGGCCCAGGACACCAGGGAGAATGCTCCTGTTCTTCTGAAATGTTGACCGTGGGATCTTTTGCGTCCAGCCTGAGAGAGCAGGCCTCGGTTTAACGTTGCATTCCAAAGTTGGCACCTCCGACAGTGCGAGTGTCGGCTTAGATTTTGTGCTGAAGTTGGGTGGCTGGATGACTTTTAAATGCAATATTATTTTATCAAGATATTTTAAGATGTGACGTTTAAACAGGATGATGATTATTCGCCCTTCCCAAAAAGCAGTTGTTAACAGTTGCACTCTCGTACCTACTTACAGGATGGTGATATCGTCGCCCCTGAGCTGACGCCGCTCAAGCCCGATTGGAACAACAGCGACAGTGACAGTGACGTCTCTGATCCCAAAGCTGAGCTCCAGCTCTATCGCAATGCCAACAGTTACAGGTCCAAGGTGAAGCTTTTCAAGTAGAGAGAGTGGGATTCCCCTGTGAATCCCGGGAGACTTGTTATATTCCAGGAATGGAGTTGCATTCACAAGGGATCTCTTAAATCGCCTCAGCCCTTTCCCCTTTTAGCGTTTTCAAAACTTTAGATGACTTCCGATTGTTTTCTTACTTAAATTACTTGAACAAAAGTAATCTTCATGCAAATTAATCCAACTCTAAATGGCTTCAAAGCCGGTCAGTTGAGAAGAAACGTTTGGTTGCATAAAACCAAGTTGACTGATTGCCCGTTGCAACGGGCAGCTACCCTCAAACAATGGCAATCTCCTTTCTCATCTTGCTTAACGTGTCATCAACTGGCTTCTGCGGGAACTTTGGTGAAGGGCCAGGGATGGGATTCACTCCTAAAATCGAAGCTTTTTTTCGCCTAGTTCTGATTCCTCTTTGGTTACTTCCTGGCTAAATAGCGACAACAGGGGCAGGTGAGGTTTCCATTTCCAAAGACGGAATACAGCATCACAGAGGCTGGGGAGTTGACTGTTTCTCCTCAGTGAGCAAATCTACTAAGGATCGTGTGGCCTAGTGGCCACAGAAATATGCGCATTCGAGATCGTAAGGAGCTTGAGTCATGGTTTGGTCATTGAAGATAGCTGTCTTTAGATCATGGAATAAGTAGACAGAAGCCTTCTCGTAACTATATATTTTATTGCTTGGTAGAGGGAGTAAAGCTTGTGCTATAGACTACTTGACTGCTTAATATGTCATTATATCTCTATAATTTGAAGTATATTAATACAAAACGAATACTCTATTTTAGTCAACTAGAACCTCGGGGAAACTGGATCAATCTGGTGATGGTGCATCTTCCTGCACCACTGGAGCGAAGCTGATTGTGGTCACGGTTCCTCGTACAATTGCTTTATTGGTGTGCGATATGTGAACATTGCAGTGGGAGCTCACTGGTCAGTACGTGGCCCAGTGATGGAGATCCTGGTCATAGCATTGAAGCTAATTCGCGGTTGGGTAGATGCTGCATTATTCCGGGGAGTCTTGTCGCTGCCCAGATTAGGGTCCGATTTGTGCATTTCGATATACTGTACTGCTAGGATGAGTTGGGGCAGATGGGAATCTAGATTTGATCAAATAACCTTTTTCAGGGATACGAGGCTGCATTTTGTTTTGTCTGGAATTCTTTCTGGGCTCTACAAGTGGGAGTGCCTAACGTTTACAGTGATTCCTGATTCCGTGTACTCAGGGTTTTTTAAATATGTCCAAGATGCGAGCATCTGGTTTTGCTGTATAGAAGCCAACAGACTGAACACACATACCTTGTGCAGAACACAGCCCTACATGTAGGGTTAAAAGGTAAGTGCTTTAAATCAAAACTTTTGTAAAATTAAGATCACTAAAACTCGTCAAAAAAACCCCTGCAAAACTGCTCTTTTCCCCCTCCCATATTTTCTTAATGTTCAACCATCCCAGAGGTGACTTCTGTGTGTCGAAACTAGACCAATGGTTCCAGACTTCATTGTAGAACATCATCGATTTCTGATCTGGGAAATAGCCCAATGAGGCTTATTGTTAGAGAATTTCAAATGAGTGTCGAGAAGCATCATCATCTCCCAAAACCTGGTTTTGGAGACCTGAGTAGGAACACATTGTACCCCACCCCCCAGTTTATCATTCCTCGCCCTGAAATATAAGATCACATCGCATACAAATCTTTATTCAAGCACCACATGTGGAGATTTTTGATATAGGAGATACATCTGATCAGAAAGACCTCCCCATAGATATTGAATGAAGACCTTATAACTATAAACCAAATATTTTCAAGGAACAATCAATATTTTGATACCCCAAAGTCTGAGGTAATTACTGACCAAGGGAGCAAATGGAAAGTGTGTATTTTAACTTCAACCCTTTGTAGTGGTGTGTTCTCGCGTACCCTGTACTTGTATCTGCACGCGCTGATGATATACTGGAGCTCACTTCAGCAAAATGGTTCTACCTCTTCTTCTGAGCTCCTGAAATTTTTTGTGTAATTCTAGCTATATATACACCTAATGGTGGGAATTTAAAAAAGTTGCATATAATACTATTAGCAACGCAATCCACTAACTCCAAAATGACTAGGAATAGCACATTGTTGTCTTTTGTGTGAATTCCGTGAGAGTAGGGGCAAAGGGCTCAGTTGGTTACTGCACGGACCTGTCACTGTCGACCTGGTGAGACTGCTGGATGTTCCCAAGGAGCTGACATGATAGCCACCTTGAATTTCTCCCCAGCCCTTCTCCCCCCAAATAAGTGTTGAAAATCTTTTTTGTTGCTTTGGTAAAACATGCTTCCAATTGGGAGAAGGGAGAAACTGTTCTGATGGATCAGAGTAGCATCATCTGTGCAGTCTAACGACAGCAGGCCAGGTTGTGGACCATACCAGCTCAATTGATAAGGCTATGTGACATACAGCTGGTTCCTAATGAACAAATGCTCTGGAACTTGGACATCTCGACTGTTCAAAGACACCATGCGATCAGTGACTCCTATATCAGTATGCTCATACGAACAATGGTGGACAGGTAACGACCCTCTGGTCCATTGAGTTTGTCCCACACAATTTGTGATACCTTGTGTATCACAATATGTATACACTCCACCCCACCTGAAACCATGTGATCTGGGAGGGACAAAAAAAAGTTTTTTTTTTTTTTTAAACAGGCCAATTTGGGGATAAAATATTTGGGAAATTCCTCTCCGGCCCATCTAGGCAATCGAAACTACCCCACAAGATCACTCAGGCCCTGAATTCACTCGGGCCTACCTTCTGCAAGAGGTGATCTCCACCCCAGCCAGTAACAGGCCTGGCTCTCGCTTGAAGGAATTCACCGAATTGGCGATCACCACACAAGCCGGCAGCCTGTTCCAAAGGTCCACGATTCTCTGGGAAAAGAACCTTTTCCTGACGTGAACCTAGATCTAGCCTTATATAAGTTAATGAACAGGGGTATGGAGTGCTGGGCAGAGATTCTCTTATCCCCTTCCGTTAATGTCGACCAGATGGCTTTAAAGGCACGACAGGTACAACACCTCAAACCCGGCAACCTTGGGACCGAGACCTTGACGATTTTTGGATTTTTACGGATTTCGGACAAGAAAATCAAGAGCGTGCATATGCTACCGAGCCAGACAAAGTACTAATGGTGGTGTGGGTCAGGTTGGGTCGAGGGTCATTCGGCAAGACTCGGACCGATTGCACACCATTTAAAACATAGCGGCGAAGCTGATAACTAGTCCGGCCCGCCGGTTTTTGGACAATACCGGATTTTATTTTCCTGACTATCAAATGGGATTTTCTCAAACATGTCCAGTTTTTGGACAGCCAGATGTGAGATGTTGTACCTGTATATAAATGCAAGTTACTGAATGGAAGCAAGGTACTTTCACACAGGGCAAAGCAGAAATTGTGAAAACCAGTTGAAACTGGGCATTGGTGGTGGGAGAGATCCGGGAATGGATGGCATGGCTACTCTGGGCACGAGAGAATTTGGGTATGGGATGGAGCTCTGGCTGTAAGCTTCATTTGCTTTCTGTACATAAATTATATTAATTATATTCGAATATTTTCAGGGGCCGTATGTGTGATGCATGGGTTAGTTCACTGTAATGCCAGGAAGGCATTGTTTGTCATACATCCCCATCCCCCATGGAGGGCTGAGTGCCGTGTTTACTCAGCCTTGAGTGCTGAATTATTATTCTTTTTGCTTCATTTTATTGGATACCAGGATAACAAGTGACCTGACTTTCCTGGCTGTTGACCGTGGATCACATGGTGCCATTGGCCTGTTTTAAAATGTCTCCCCTGGAGCGGGGTTGTGTAATTAGCTTGTTTTTAATGGTTCGTGTTTTATATTTAAATGTACAACTTAATTCACAGTTGTATTACATATTGTTTTGTCTTCCTTGTTCTGTTTGGAGACGGGGTTAAAGCCTGCAGAGTAGCTGTTAGCTGATCATGTTTTTACTCGGTGACATTCTCAAACTTCTACCTACCGGGACCCATTATGTTTTGATTCAGGTATTTTATAAACTTGGGTTTAAAATAGCCAACTTGCAATTCTGTACTGCGCAGCTGGTTTAATAATACAGCAATAAAGGGAAAACGTTGAAAACAAAGCCTATTCTATGCAGAAGCCATTCGACTTAAACTCAGAATTTTATAGTTGGTAACAGGAGGCTGTTTGGCTCATCAGATCTTTGCTGGCTCCCTCAAAGTACTATCCACTTGGTGCCGATTTCTATACCCTTTGTGACAGTAACCGTGACGGCAGTTCACATTTCTGCACTAAGTTCCTCACTAGACCTCGGCCCCTGGGAAGGCCACGAACTACCTTCTCAGGGCAACAAGGGATGGCCAATAAATGCAGCCGTATATATTTGAGTATGATGAGGAACACAGACAATTAGCGGTGAATAGGTTTGGTGTGATTTATTAACCCAGGCAAAGATGGACACTAAAAACGGATAATCCCCTTTAACTCCTGAATATTGTGATTCCGATTATGCCAATTGTGTTACAGAATTTGTTGTAACATCCCCTGAAACTTGGCACTCTGTGCACAGAATTACATTCACACCCTTTCCATGAGAAAGATTACCACACTCTGAAAGTACGTAACCTTCAACTATCGTGAACAATCTGGCATTGCTCAGCACTTTTAGTGTAAAGAGCACACTCGCTGGGGACTGGCGTGAGGCAGATTTTACACACACCAGCCCGCAGCAGTGTCCCAGGTATAATGCACCAGGACTTTGGTCATATCCTGGGCTGATGGTAGTGGGAAAGAATCCTGCTACAGCAGTGCTGAGTGAGTGGTATCTAGAGTCCAGACCTAATCTCCAGTTATAGCGAAGGAGGCTATTTTATTGAGGAATAAAACAAGATGGTTACAGGTCTGTGGAGTGATTTCAGACCTGTGGAGCCTTTCAGATTCTTGTAACCAAGGACATATTGGAGAAACAAACCCGAGACCTTAAAGCACTTTACATGCATTGCAACAGGTGGAAGCCTCCCTATGCTGCTCAATACATTTATCCAAAATCCCTTTTTATCCAGAAGCCAGTGACCATTCTCAGTCCCAGCCTGAGTATGAAGCCTTGAATGCTGTCTTGTCATGAACCTGGTGTGAAATGTCATCTGCTGGTAGTTCTGATCATCTGGGGAAATCCATTCTGGGAATGGGGAGGTCATATATAGAATGTACAACATAGAAACAGGTCTTTTGGCCCAACTGTTCTATGCCGGCCTTAAGAAAAATATTAAAGGGTACTTGGAAACATTGGGGAAAATGGGACTGGAGTAGATGGTTCCAGTGCAGCCAGCTCGATGGGCTGGAATGGCCTCCTGCGCAGATATGTCCATAGAATTACCTCAAGTCTACAGCACAGAAACAAGCCACTCGGCCCAACTTATCCATGCGGGCGTTTATGCTCCACATGAGCCTCCTGCCAACCCTCTTCATGTAACCCTAACAGCATATCCTTCTATTCCTTTCTCCCTCGTGCTTATCTAGCTTCCCCTTAAATGCCTCTATGCTTGCCTCAACCAGTTCCTCAGTTGCCTCAAGCGAATTCCAGTCTCACCACTCTCTGGGTAAAGAAGTTTCTCCTGAATGACCTATTGGATTTATTGGTGACTATCTTTTATATTTATGGCCCCTAGTTTTGATCTCCCTCACAAGTGGGAACTATCTTCTCTGTCCACCCTATCAAACCCTTTTCATCATTTTGAAGACTTTTAATAGGTCACACCTTGGCCTTCTCTTTTCTGGAGAAAAGAGCCCCGCTCTTTCCTGGTAAGTACAGCCTCTTAGTTCTGGCATCATCCTTGTGAATCTTGTTGCAACTATCCCAGTGCCTCTGTATTCTTTTTGTAATATGGAGACCAGAACTTTGCACAGTGCTCCAAGTGTGGTCTAACCACAAGTTCGATACAAGTTTAACACTCTCCAAAGATTGTTCATGTTTCTCTTCATCATCAAACCCCCCGCCACCCCCAAGAAGTAAAAACCGTAATCTTAATTTCAGTTCTCGAGTAAAATTGTGAAATACCCATAATCTGTCTCTCATGACAATTTTCAGAGCTGTGCTGCAGTCCTGTTTTGAAGGAGAAGCGTACACTTTCTGCTTATTGGTGGCTTTGATCCGTAATTGTGCAACAATTGTGTTCGTTGACTGTAGCTTGATACTGGAGCGAGGACATCCGCAATTGAGCAAGCAGTCTTCGGTTCTGCACCACAGCACATGTACGCGTATGTTAGTTGTCGTTTGGTCATCATTATCGTTCAGAATTTAGTCTGAAGAAAATATTTGCTGCAGAGAGTGAAGAATCTGCATTGTTTTCTGTTTGGCAATGCTATCTTGTGTTGAGGCTAGTTATTCAGCGTAAGGGAGCAAGGTGTCCTTTTGGATAAACCTTTTCTTAATTAACAATTATACCGGCAAATCCACGAACATTTTTTTGGGGGGAAATTTTAGATTATTTTAAACCTTTTGAATGTTTTAGCTATAAGTTGACGATTGTGTTGTTTAGCTAATAGTTTCCTAACCGTTTACAAATCCTGTCCCTCTATAACCAGCCTTACCTTGAAAGGCTGTCAACTGAAGACATGTGGTCTTTGTTAGTATAATGATCCTAATTCCAGAGACCTAGCGCTTCTTTCGTCTCGCAGTCTTCTGGTGGCCTTCAAGGCAGGGGCACTGAGCTGCATTCCCTCCTTAATGGCCGTGTGGATTGTGCAGCCTCTGGGCTTGACTTGAAGTGGCAACAGAGAGAGTAGTTTAATTGGGGAGAGTAGCACGTGGCTATCATGGGTCTTGGTAGTGCTGCTCCCCTGACACTAGTATATATAATTTAGAAGGGGACGATATTATACCCTTCTAATTCTGCTGAAGAAATGTATCTCCATCCATCCCCTGAACACCCCCTTCCTCATGTTAAATGGAGCTCGCCTATAAGTGAATAATGGTTACTTAAACGCCTAATAGCTTGGGGGAGGGGGTTAAATGCAAATATGTCCGATGATTCATTTCTAGCAGGGTTCCTGTAGGCTGTGTGATGTGAATTGAAAGTGGCAATACATTGCTGCGATCAGGGATTCCCATCTATGCATTGACCTTCACTGTGCCTTTTATTCTATAACCTTTTATGTTGTTCGGACATGTTTAGTCAGCTTTTGTGAAATTATGTACACTGGCATGTTTTGTGTTGGAAGGTATGCAATTGGTTAATAAATAACGTTCTTATAAATGGTGACTGTCTGATTAATTATGGAACTTTCCATTTTGGAAACCCACTGTCATAATCAGATAAAGATTAGTTTATTTTTGACTACTGCTTGTTAAGTAAATATATATAACATACATTCTCAAAATAGCTGGGGGCATTTTTTTTTTAAAGTGCTTTTTTTTCATTTTAACACTTCTGTTTTATTCGTTATAAAAATATTGGAGGTGGGTAAAAGGATGTTTGACTGATAATCAAGAATTATCCAATCAAGTAACTAGAGTGCTCTCCCTTTCTAATTGGCTGTGGGAAGTCGGGGCTCTGAGATGGATGTGTTGGGCGACCAATGATGGGGAGCGCAGGTCAGGGTGATTGGTAGCCTCTCCAACTCCTGTCTGAGACTGAACCAGACTGTTCGTAAGCTCGCAAGCTTGGTGTCATATTTGATCCTGAAACAAGCTTTTGACCACATATCCACAGCATAACTAAGACTACCTATTTCCACCTCCGTAACATCGCCCATCTCCACCCTTGCATCAGCTCATCCGCTGCTAAAGCCCTCATCCATGCCTTTGTTACCTCTAGACTTGACTATTCCAACGCACTCCTGACTGGCCTCCCATGTTCTACCCTATGCAAATTAGAGGTGATTCAAAACTCGGTTGCCCGTGTCCTAACTGGCACCAAGTCCCACTCGCCCATCACCCCTGTGCTTGCTGACCTACATTGGCTCCTGGGTAAGCAACGCCTTATCCTATTTTAAAATCCCTTCATGGCCTCGCCCCTCCCTATCTCTGTAATCTCCAGCCCCACAAACATCCACATCCTCTTAATTCTGCCCTTTTGACGTGACCTGATTGTAATCGCACAACCATTGGTGGCTGTGCCTTCTGTTGCCTAAGCCCCAAGCTCTGGAACTCCCTGCCAAAACCTCTCTACCTCTCTATCCTCCTCCAAGACGCTTCTTAATACCTACCTCTTCCTGCACTAATTTCTACTTGCGCGGCTCGGTGTTAAATTTTAATTGCATAATACTTCTGTGAAGCGTCTTGGGACGTTTCACTACATTAAAGGTGCTATATAAATGCAAATTGTTATTGTTGTTGGAGGTCATGTCATGAAATCTTCAGGAATACATCGATCAAAGTTGGCAATTCTCGTCTCAGCTTTGCTTTATACTGTCCTAACCTGAAAGTTGTTGTCGAGGAGATGTCACTGATTAACGATCCAAGAACGAGAACTCTGGTGATTCTCACCCCAACCCACCGACCTAAATCAGCCAATCGCATTGTCCTTCCTGCTATTCTGGCTGAGATCACCCCACTCAACGTGAACCTGCGACCTCTTGGTCTGTATCAAAGACTTGCATTTTTACACAACTCTTTTCACGTCCTCGGGATATTACAAAACACTTCCCAGCCGAGTGGTCTCACTGCTTGCTAGGAAATCGCTGCAGCCAATTTCAAGAGAGCAAGATCTATTGCTTCACCAATTGAACCTTCATTGGCCATCTACCTTACCAGCTCGTGTAGCTATCCTGTTTGCATCGACATGTGTTGGCAACATTTTAAAAGTGGAAAATTGCCAGACCAATGTGCACTGATTAAAAGTGTTTGGTCAGATTTAGTTTCAAGGTTAAATATACAGAAGCCAAAGCAGATAGCAAAACACACAAAATAACATAGCACTGATAAAGGCTGTATGTCGCATCAATCGAAGGAATTGATACATTTTTAAAAAGTGTTTTTCACCCATTCTGACACCTAACTTGCATTTATATAGCGCCTTTAATGTAAAACGTCCTAAGGTGCTTCACAGGAGTATTGTAAGACAAAAATTTGACATTGAGCCACATAGGAGAAATTAGGGCAGGTGACCAAGTGTCTCAAAGGAGGAAAGAGAGGTAGAGAGTTTAGGAAGGGAATTCCAGAGCTTGGGGCTTCGACAACAGAAGGCATGCACGCCGATGGTTGAGCGATTATATTCACAGATGCTCAAGAGTGCAGAATTAGCGGAGCGCAGATATCATGGATTGAGTCTGTGATGGATCCGTCGCGTCGAGGAGGAGACGACAGTCCGGGGTCGGAGGCCGATAAAAAGGCCGTGAGTTCAGGAGTTCGGGCAGCGTTGAGGAGGAGGCGTGGCTGGTGCAGCTACAGGGAGAAGGCAACAAAGAAGTAGAAAGAAATAGGTGATGTCACAGCCAAGGGGGTAAGTGATTGGCTGGTGATTGGTGAGTAGTTTTTCTTTTTTCTCTTCTATAACAGTGAGTAAACTTTAGCATTGTTGTTGCCAATTTAAGTGTATCTAAGGGTTACGTCATGACAGGAGAGCTCGGTCACGTGATATGCTCCTCCTGTACCATGTGGGAACTCGGACACTTCCGGTGTCCCTGATGATGACGTGTACGGGAAGTGTATCCGCCTCCAGCTCCTGACTGTCCGCGTTGCGGAATTAGAGCTGAGGGTGGATTTACTCTGGAGCATCCATGATGCTGAGAATGACGTGAGTAGCACATGCAGCGAGTTGGTCTTACCGCAGGTGAAGGGTCCACAGCCAGCTAGGGAATGGAAGACCAGCAGGAAGAGCAGTGCAAGGAGTCCGCTGCGGTCATCCCCCTGCAAAACAGATACTTTGAGTACTGTTGAGGGGGATGACTCATCAGGGGAGGGCAGCAGCAGCCAAGTTCATGGCACCGTGGCTGGCTCTGCTGCACAGGAGGGCAGGAAAAAGAGTGGGAGAGTGATAGTAATAGGGGATTCAATGGTAAGGGGAATAGATAGGCGTTTCTGCAGCTGCAACCGAGACTCCAGGATGGTATGTTGCCTCCCTGGTGCAAGGGCCAAGGATGTCTCGGAGCAGGTGCAGGACATTCTGAAAAGGGAGGGTGAACAGCCAGTTGTCGTGGTGCACATTGGTACCAACGATATAGGTTTAAAAAAAGGGATGAGGTCCTACGAGATGAATTTAAGGAGCTAGGAGCTAAATTAAAACGTAGGACCTCAAAAGTAGTCATCTCAGGATTGCTACCAGTGCCACGAGCTAGTCAGAGTAGGAATCGCAGGATAGCTCAGATGAATACGTGGCTTGAGCAGTGGTGCAGCAGGGAGGGATTCAAATTCCTGGGGCATTGGAACCGGTTCTGGGGGAGGTGGGACCAGTACAAACCAAACGGTCTGCACCTGGACAGGACCGGAACCAATGTCCTAGGGGGGAGTGTTTGCTAGTGCTGTTGGGGAGGAGTTAAACTAATATGGCAGGGGGATGGGAACCAGTGCAGGGAGACAGAGGGAAACAAAATGGAGACAAAAGCAAAGGACAGAAAGGGGATGAATAAAAGTGGAGGGCAGAGAAACCCAGGGCAGAGAAATTCTAAATGGTCAAAGTGTAATAAAAAGGCAAGCATGAAAGCTCGGTGCCTCAACGCAAGGAGTATTCGGAACCCAGGAGAGGGCTCTGAGCTAGTTAGAGTGGGTGAGAGCTCAGATGAACAGGACCCCAAGAAAGAATGCAAAAGGTAGGAGGCAACAGAGCAGAGTAGCACTGGGGTAAGTGTAAACCACAAGGTGATCGGAAGGGATAATATGTATGAATATAAAGGGGCTGCAGGAGGGGTCAAAACTAAAAATCATGGTTTAAAAACTAGTATTAAAACACTCTCTACCTAAACGCATGCAGCATTCGAAATAAAGTAAATGAGTTGACGGCACAAATCATTACAAATGGGTATGATTTGGTGGCCATTACAGAAACGTGGTTGCAGGGGGGCCAAGACTGGGAATGAAACATACAGGGGTATCTGACAATTCGGAAAGATAGACAAGAAGGGAAAGGAGGTGGGGTAGCTCTGTTAATAAAGGATGATAGGGCAGTTGTGAGAGACGATATTGGCTCTAATGAACAAAATGTTGAATCATTGTGGGTGGAGATTAGAGATAGTAAGGGGAAAAAGTCACTGGTGGGCGTAGTTTATAGGCCCCCAAATAATAACTTCACGGTGGGGCAGGCAATAATCAAGGGAATAATGGAGGCATGTAAAAAAAGAACGGCAGTAATCATGGGGGATTTTAACCTACATATCGATTGGTCAAATCAAATCACACAGGGTAGCCTTGAGGAGGAATTCATAGAATGCATAAGGGATTGTTTCTTAGAACAGTATGTTACAGAACCTACAAGGGAGCTAGCTATCTTAGATCTGGTCCTGTGTAATGAGACAGGAATAATAAACGATCTCCTTGTAAAAGATCCTCTCGGAATGAGTGATCACAGTATGGTTGAATTTGTAATACAGATTGAGGGTGAGGAAGTAGTGTCTCAAACGAGCGTACTAAGCTTAAACAAAGGGGACTACAGTGGGATGAGGGCAGAGTTGGCTAAAGTAGACTGGAAACACAGACTAAACGGTGGCACAATTGAGGAACAGTGGAGGACTTTTAAGGAGCTCTTTCATAGTGCTCAACAAAAATATATTCCAGTGAAAAAGAAGGGCAGTAAGAGAAGGGATAACCAGCCTTGGATAACCAAGGAAATAAAGGAGAGTATCAAATTAAAAACCAATGCGTATAAGGTGGCCAAGGTTAGTGGGAAACTAGAAGATTGGGAAAATTTTAAACGACAGCAAAGAATGACTAAGAAAGCAATAAAGAAAGGAAAGATAGATTACGAAAGTAAACTTGCGCAAAACATAAAAACAGATAGTAAAAGCTTTTACTGATATATAAAATGGAAAAGAGTGACTAAAGTAAATGTTGGTCCCTTAGAAGATGAGAAGGGGGATTTAATAATGGGAAATGTGGAAATGGCTGAGACCTTAAACAATTATTTTGCTTCGGTCTTCACAGTAGAAGACACAAAAATTGCTGGTCACGGGAATGTAGGAAGGGAGGACCTTGAGACAATCACGATCACTAGGGGGGTAGTGCTGGATCGGCTAATGGGACTCAAGGTAGACAAGTCCCCTGGTCCGGATGAAATGCATCCCAGGGTATTAAGAGATGGCGGAAGTTATAGCAGATGCATTCGTTATAATCTACCAAAATTCTCTGGACTCTGGGGAGGTACCAGCGGATTGGAAAGCAGCTAATGTAACGCCTCTGTTTAAAAAAGGGGGCAGATAAAAGGCAGGTAACGATAGGCCGGTTAGTTGAACATCTGTAGTGGGGAAAATGCTTGAAGCTATCATTAAGGAAGGAATAGGGCAATCAAGCAGACGCAACATGGATTCATGAAGGGGAAATCATGTTTAACTAATTTACTGGAATTCTTTGAGGATATAACGAGCATGGTGGATAGAGGTGTACCAATGGATGTGGTGTATTTAGATTTCCAAAAGGCATTCGATAAGATGCCACACAAAAGGTTACTGCAGAAGATAAAGGTACGCAGAGTCAGAGGAAATGTATTAGCATGGATAGAGAATTGGCTGGCTAATAGAAAGCAGAGAGTCGGGATGAATGGGTCCTTTTCGGGTTGGAAATCGGTGGTTAGTGGTGTGCACAGGGATCGGTGCTGGGACCACAACTGTTTACAATATACATAGATGACCTGGAAGAGGGGACAGAGTGTAGTGTAACAAAATTTGCAGATGACACAAAGATTAGTGGGAAAGCAGGTTGTGTAGAGGACACAGAGAGGCTGCAAAGAGATTTAGATAGGTTAAGCGAATGGGCTAAGGTTTGGCAGATGGAATACAATGTCGGAAAATGTGAGGTCATCTACCTTGGAAAAAAAAATAGTAAAAGGGAATATTATTTGAATGGGGAGAAATTACAACATGC
This sequence comes from Pristiophorus japonicus, assembly GCF_044704955.1. Classification (NCBI taxonomy): domain Eukaryota; kingdom Metazoa; phylum Chordata; class Chondrichthyes; family Pristiophoridae; genus Pristiophorus; species Pristiophorus japonicus. Next base: position 186,866,945 of record NC_091988.1, on the reverse strand, counting down.
TGCGGTGCAGAGGGACCTGGGGGTCCTTGTGCATGAATCCCAAAAAGTTAGTTTGCAGGTGCAGCAGGTAATCAGGAAGGCGAATGGAATGTTGGCCTTCATTGCGAGAGGGATGGAGTACAAAAGCAGGGAGGTCCTGCTGCAACTGTACAGGGTATTAGTGAGGCCGCACCTGGAGTACTGTGTGCAGTTTTGGTCACCTTACTTAAGGAAGGATATACTAGCTTTGGAGGGGGTACAGAGACGATTCGCTAGGCTGATTCCGGAGATGAGAGGGTTACCTTGTGATGTTAGATTGAGTAGACTGGGTCTTTACTCATTGGAGTTCAGAAGGATGAGGGGTGATCTTATAGAAACATTTAAAATAATGAAAGGGATAGACAAGATTGAGGCAGAGAGGTTGTTTCCACTGGTCGGGGAGACTAGAACTAGGGGGCACAGCCTCAAAATACGGGGGAGCCAATTTAAAACCGAGTTGAGAAGGAATTTCTTCTCCCAGAGGGTTGTGAATCTGTGGAATTCTCTGCCCAAGGAAGCAGTTGAGGCTAGCTCATTGAATGTATTCAAATCACAGATGGATAGATTTTTAACCAATAAGGGAATTAAGGGTTACGGGGAGCGGGCGGGTAAGTGGAGCTGAGTCCACGGCCAGATCAGCCATGATCTTGTTGAATGGCAGAGCGGGCTAGATGGCCTACTCCTGTTCCTAATTCTTATGTTCTTATGGTCAGGATCACAGCTTGAATGGCATCGTGGAACAGGCGGAGGATGGTGATACATTTTTGGGGCAGCTGAAATGGAGGAGGACGCTCCATAGTCCCTCGGCCTTTGTGAGGTCAAAGAAGGCCATGTGAAGGGTTGGTGCTGTTCCCTGCATTTTTCTTGCAGCTGTCGCGCTGTAAAAATCATGACCTTTTAATCTTTGGTGGACGAAATCCGCACTGTGACTCCAGGAGGAGCTCCTCAACCACAGGGAGAAGATGGGTGAGCAAGATTGTAGTGATGACTTTCCTAGTGGCTGATAACACGGAGATTCCTCTGTCGTTGCCGCTGTCGGACTTGTCCCTTTTTTTTAAAAAGATGGTCACGATTACTGCATCTGTGAGATCTCCCTACATGTTGCAGGGAGGAGAGAGAACAGGTCCTGGGGGAAGAAAGGAATGCATTTCTGAAAACAAAACTTATGTTATGTTCATACACAATTACAGAAGTACATAAGCAATTGGAGCAGCTGTGGTCTATTTGGCCCCGTGAGTCTGCTCTGCCATTCATTAAAATCACGGCTGATCTGATCATGGACTCAGCTCCATTTCCTTGCCTGCTCCCTATAACCCTTGACTCAGAAAATCTGTCTTTCTGTGATTTAGTATCGTGCCCAAAACAGACATTTACACAGATTTCAAAAGAACTAGGAGCACCAGACTATTCTTCCACAGTTCGGTTCTGGAGCATGAAGACATGAATTATGTTTTCAAACGTTTGTTAAATAATATAAATACTATTTAACTTGTGTGTGTTCAGCTGGTGAAGATGGTTTGCTTTTGTCCCATTTTGAATAAATACTAGCAAGTGTCCGCAGGCCATGGACATGGTGAGTTAAAGGTTACACGGTAAACATCAACCTGTACATCTTTATATCCTGAACCAGAAGCAATTGACAATAGGTTTCAGCTGAAAGTTTTAGTCAAAAAGCTGGTTTTCAAATCATTTGCAAAGATTCAGAAACTCAGAAATCTTGTTGCACACTCAGGAAACACTTACTTGTCCTTAAGGAGAAAAGCATAGAGGGAAATTCTGTTCAGTGCTTGTAAAGTCCTGTCCCCTCAGTACAGATTCACACGAGGCATGTAGTGAAGTCAAGGTCACTCTGGACCTGCACCTTTATCTCACAGCTCTGGAATGCTGCACTTGCCTGAGACCTGTCCTTATATACCTGTCTCTTGCAAGTGCACCCCTGGTGGTAAGGTATGCTGATGGTTACAGGTCATATCTTATTACAGTCATGTATAGCATGTTAGGATACAGTTATATATAATAATGTAAGATACATGACAAGTGCGCACACACACACACACACACACACTGCAGCAACCTGGGGACTGTGGGTACAGGTACAGGCAGAAGCTTCCTTCAGCTGACAGTCACCACTCCAAAAATGCCAACTTCAAACCAGGCTGTTGGGTTAGAACATATTAATTGTGAAGGCATAAGAGTTCATAGCTCAGTTTAATTATGTCAGTGTGAAATATGTAATGTCATTGGCTTCTCTTCCTCTGGCGGCCCTGAATTTCGGGCCCAGTTTCTCCTTATTTACTCTGTCAAAACCACTCATAATTTTGAAGACCTCTATTAAACCTCCTCCTTCACCATTCAGCTCTGCTGTAAGGAGAAAAATCCAAACTTCTCCAGTCTCTCCATAACTGAAGTCCCTCATTGCTGATCCCATTCCAGCCATTCTCCTCTGCACCCTCTCCAAGGCCTTCATTTCCTTCCTGAAGTTTGGTGCCCAGAATTGGACACAATGCTCCAACGGAGGCCGAGCCGGTGATTAATAAAAGTTAAGCAAAACTGTCTTGTTTTTTTAATTTCTCGACATTTATTTCTGGGGAAATCAATCCCTTTGGGAAATCTGTCCGCAGCAAAGCCGGAGGGTGGGGTGGGGGTGCGAGAGAAACCCTGAACTGGTGGAACATGTCAGCAAACATTGCTGCATTCCCTCCTACATTATTACGGTCTCTAGGCTTTTTTGGGACATAAATGTTACTTTTTTTTTAATAAGGAGAAGACGAGACAATGTTTTTGGTTGACTGGAGCTTGGATTGTGGTTTTTCCAGGCAATATCTTTCAACAGATCTTGTGTTCATCTAAACCTGAACTGCAAGAGGCACGGAAAATACTGAACAATATCTTACATTGCAAGCTATACAGATGCATCGGGCAGACTCAGCCTGAAGCAAAGACAACAATTAAACAGGTCAACATCACATAGAATTCTGCAGTATCTACAGCACAGGAACTGGTCATTCGGCCCAACTAGTCTATGCTGGTGTTTGAACTCCACACAGTACCCTCCCACTCTAATTACTTAGCCCTCTATTCTGGAGTTCCCAACCCTCCTGCTTTGGGCAGGATTTACCAAAATGAGTGATTGGTCTCCCGAGTGCTGCAGTTGGCAACTCAGGAGAAACGGTCATTGTATGTGCCGTAGTTTTCATTTAAACATGACCTATTCTTAAATCTTTCTATTTTGTATTCTTTCTTTGATTTATAAATGACGTTATTCATCTCACTATAAAATGAAATGTCAAATGTTTTATTCGGATTTGGTGATATTGACACTCGACGAAGATCAATGCAATAATATTTGCAAACAGTGGGAAAATGTCACCTGATCAAATATCATGTGATTAAGCATTACATGAGTGGTGTCACATGATTGAATGTTACATGATCAAATCTCCAGGAATACGTCAAACCAGAGTTGGTAACCCTCATCTATTCCCTTCTCCATCATGAATGCGTCAAGCCTCCCCTTTAAATGCCTTGGGGTTATCAGTTCCAACCACTCCACGTGACTGCAAGTTCCACATTCTCATCACTCTCCGGTAAAGAAGGTTCTCTTAAATTCTTTATTTAATCTGTTAGTGGCTATCTTCTACTTGTACCGATCCACAATTGGAAATAGTTTCTGCACATCCACTCTATCGAATCCCTTCATCGTTTTAAAGGCCTCTATCAGGTTTCCTCATAGTCTTTTCCAGAGTAAAGATCCCTAGGTTTCAATTCTCCAATGGGCAGGAGATAATGCCACTTTTTTGTGTTAAAGTCCTATTGGAAGTGTTAAGTATGGAAGAACTCCACAAGACTGAGTACTGTGAGCTAAAGCTGATGTGACCTTAGTCTCTTTAATACAACTCCAGAGTGCCTAAGCAGCATGGCAGACAATCTTTTATACTCCCTTGCACGAGGTGTGCAGGTGACCCTTGGGCCTCCAACAGTTGCACCCTCTGGTGGCAAGTCTTACACAGTTACAATGGTTACATACATAACAGGAGTATTTACAATTGTACCCTCCCAGCTCCAAGTGCACTCGGTGGACTGTCGTGTTGCTTTCAGATATCTAGTCATCTCTGGAGTGCACCTTGATGACATTACCCATAAACGTGAAGCCAGTTTCCACATGTTTCCTGATGATGTCCAACTTTACCTCTCCCCTTTGACTCCATCACTGCTGCTGTGCTGTCCAAATGCTTTCCAGACATTAAGTTGTGAATAAGCCAGAAATTTCTCTCTTGTTCAACCTCAGCAAGACTGAAGAAACCCTGCTTGGCTTGTGCCAGAAATTGCGCACCATGACCACTTGCTTCCATCTTTGGAACATTGGCTGCTCATGTCCTTACCTCATTCCCACTGCTGCTAAACCCTCATCCACATCTTTCTCACCTTCCAGCTTGATTTCTACAACAGTGTCCTTGCTGGCCTCGTGAGCTTATCATTAACTCCTAACTTGTCTGGAGTTTTGCTGCTCGATTCCTATTCTGTGCTAATTCTGCATCCCCTTCCTTCTGTTGCTATTCGCCACATCCCCTCCTCCCCCACCCCCCCTCCCCCAGTAAATTCTTGTTCCCTTTTTCAAATATCTGTATCCTAACTCACACCCAGTCCCCTTCACTCATCACCCCTGTGCTTGCTGACCTACACTGGCTCCCTTTCCAGCAATGTCTGAAATTTAAAATTCTCATTCTTGTTTACAAATCCCTTCATGGCCTCGCTCCTCCCCATCTCTCTAACCTCCTCCAGCCCTACAATCCTCCAAGATCTCTGCGCTCCTCCAATTCTGGCCTTTTGTACATCCCCGATTTCCAGCGCTCCACCAGTGGTGGCAGTGCTTTCAACTGCCTTGGTCCTAAGCTCTCTATTTCCCTCCCTAAACCACACCTCTCTCCTCCTTCTTAAAACCTACCTCTTTGACCAAGTTTTTGCCCCCCTGCCCTAATGTCGTCTCCTGTGGCTCAGTGTCAATTTGTGACTGATAATGTTTCAGTGAAGCGCCTTCGGACATTTCACTACGTTAAAGTCGCTATATAAATGCAAGTTGTTGTTAAACAGCTCGGGTAATCCACAGAGGAATTTGCTGAGCTGTTGGGAAGCCCTGGAAATGTTTTTGCAACGTGACTTTTTAATATATATAGTTTTGCTGTCAACACAATGTGGCGGATGTTTTGTTGTAAACTGAGTTTATTTTTGTATAAATCCCATTGCACTATGCTTTGTGTTTCAGGAAGATTTCGACAAGCTGGCTGGCGAGGTGGCCACTGCTGGACCATCGCCGCCTGTGGATGTCATTCACTCCAAAACATTTCATAGTAAATGTAAGTAATGGATGTGCCATGTATCTCACACTACTGCACATAACTGTATCTTACCATGCTTTACATGACTGTAACGAGAGATGACCTGTAACCACAAGCTTACCTTGCCACCAGGGGTGCACTTGCAGGAGACACTGGACACAGGTATATAAAGACAGATCTCAGGCAAGTGTGGCATTCGAGAGCTGTGTAATAAAGGTGCAGGTCCTGAGTGACCTTGACTTCAGTATGTGCCTCGTGTGAATCTGTACTGAGGGGACAGGACTTTACAGGATGGTTAAGGATGCGTACGAGAGTTCTCCCCCAACTGGCTACTATATGAGAGCACTGATCCTACACAGTGGGAACAGTCCAGAAGATCTATGGATCAAATCCTGGTCTCTGCTGAATCAGCTGACTTTAGCCCATGCAGTAACTAAAGCACTGAGATTAACTTCTGTACATCTGAGCTAGAGAGGGTGAAAATCTGCTCGTGTTCTCTCTTCTGGTTCATCGATCTTTGCTGGGTAGCCTGTGTATGTGGGCAATGGCTGAGGAGAGATTTAGCTTGTTTGTGAGTTGCAGCGTAGCTGAATAACCAGTCAGCATTTGTTCACCTGGCTCATGTAGGACAGAATTGGCACTTTAAATATGATAATGAGACTGGAAGCCTCGGGTCTAATGCGCTTTGCCTCAGGAATCCCGGCAGCTGTAGTGAGGTGCGGGCAGCCTCGGGGAACACTCCTTGTGGGCCGGGAGAGCAGGACCGCTTCCTTTGGACCCCCCCCCCCCTCCACGCTCCCCCACCATCAGACCCCCCCCGCCCCTGGGTTCGGACACATCCCCCATCCACCCCGAGCTCAGGGATCGGAACTACCTGGTCCTGAGGCCTTGTCTCCAGCATTCAATCAGGCTGACTTCCGGGCGGGGAGACTGTCAGTGAGGTCAGGTGCAAGCTCCCCACAGCGTGTGGGGAAATCCAATGAGTCAAAAAGTTAACATTCCCTCCAATGTTTCCACCGATTAGTTTTGAATTTATCCCCTTTCATGCACAGGCTCTGTCATCTGGTTCTACCGTCCTGGACAAAGCGAAATAGCTCGACCTAAAGCTCTTGACATCTCCTTTGGCTCAACAAAGAGTTCAGCAGTTCCATTCTTTACTTGTTCAGTTGAAACTTGCTTTGCCTTTGCTCATTCTCACCAAGTTCCATTGATGAACAAGAATAAAACACGAACAAGGCAGCCTGCAAAATCTCTGCAAACTGGAACATAAATTATACTGCAGTATTTTGTCTTTAAATGTTTCACCATTTGGTCCAGAATAAATTCAGAACTTATCTTGTATCTTATTTACGTGTTGTTTGATCCTCTCTAACCTTGCATCTTCTCAAATCTTCCTTCAGCCAGAAGTGAGGTGGCATGGGTAGGGCACTTTTATCCCTCATTTATTTTGTGCATAGTTATTCTGACAAACAGGGTGCACCTTCTTGATTATTCAAATCGGCAATATTTACTCTCAGTAAAACAGATCTTCTGTTGACCCTGACCATCAGGAAGTTAGCATCGCAGTCACTGGCGCTCAATGGTGCAGTCCACTCCAAAGGTGTGACTGAGTGAGACAGGTATGGGGACCCAGGATGTAGTGATGGAGGAGCCTCAGCCCTTGTTCTTGTCCAACAGGTACAAGATTCTTGCTCCCTGTTTGGACGAGAACAAGGACTGCAGGGAGGATGAGCAAACTGATCACAGCGCCGTGGTACAGAGGGCCATTCAAGTTGGGGAAGTAAAAATAAATGTTGTAGTGGTAGGGGACAGTGTCATTAGGGGGACAGATACCGTTCTCTGCAACCGAGAGCATGAGCTCCGAAGGCTGTTTTGCCTGCCCGGTGCCAGGGTTAAGGACATCTCCTCTGGCTGGCGAGGAACTTGGAATGGGAGGGGAAAGATCCAGTTATCGTGGTCCACGTAAGTACCAACAACATAGGTTGGATAAAGAAAGAGGTTCTGCTGAGGGAGTATGAGCAGCTAGGGGCTTAATTAAAAAGCAGAACCACAAAGGTATTAATCTCTGGATTACTACCTGAGCCACGAGCAAATTTGCATAGGGTTAATAGGATCAGAGAGATGAACGCATGGCTCATAGATTGGAAGGAATGGGTTTCAATTCAAGGGGCACTGGCACCAGTACTGGGATAGGAGGGAGTTGTTCCGTCGGGACAGACTTCACTTGAACCAGGCTGGGGCCAGTGTCCTGGCGAATTGAATAACTAGGACTGTAGATAGGGCTTCAAAATAAATAGTGGGGGGTGGGTGGGGGAGGGAGGATCCAGTGAGCAGAAATGTAAAAAGTAAAAAAGGAGAAGGCAAACGTGCATTAGGGGTTATGATAACCAGAGTGTGACAGGAAGGGACAGAGCGTATACACACAAGACAAAATTAAAAGCCTTATATTTGAACGCACAAAACATTCGTAACAAGATAGATGAGTTGACAGCACAAATAGAAATAATTGAGTATGATCTGATTGCCATTACAGAGACGTGGTTGCAAGGTGACCAAGACTGGGAACTAAATATTCAGGGGTATTTGCCATTTCATAAGGATAGGCAGAAAGTAAAAGGGGGTGGGGTAGCTCTGTTAAGAAGGGATGAGATCACTGCAGTAGTGAGAAATGATATTGGCTCAGAAGATCAAGATGTAGAATCAGCTTGGGTGGAGATAAGAAATAAGATAAATAAATCGCTGGTGGGAGTGGTCCACAGGCCCCCAAATAATATCACTCTGTGGCACAGTATAAATCAAGAAATAATGGAGGCTTGTAAGAAAGGTACAGCAATAATCATTGGGTAATTTTAATCTTCATATTGATTGGACAATTCAAATTGGCAAAGGTAGCCTTGAGGAAGAGTTCATCGAGTGTATGAGGGATGGTTTTTGGGAACAATATGTTGTGGAACCAACCAGGGAACAGATTATTCTAGATCTGGTAATGTGTAACAAGTCTGGATTAATTAATGATCTTGTAGCAAAGGATCCTCTTGGGACTAGTGATCATAGCATAGTGGAATTTCAAATTAAGTTTGAGGGTGAGAAAGCTAAGTCTCAAACTAGTGTCCTGAACTTAAATAAAGGTAATGAAGGCAGAGTTGGTTAAAGTGCACTAGGACAATATGTTAAAAAGTAAGACTGTAGAAAAGCAGTGGCAAACATTTAAGGAGATATTTCATAACTCTCTGCAAAGATTTATTCCAGTGAGAAAAAAAATATGCTAAGAGAAGGATGAACCATCCCTGGCTAACTAAGGAAGTAAAGGATGGTATCAAATTGAAAACAAAGGCATACAATGTTGCAAAGAATAGTGGAAGACCAAAGGATTGGGAAATTTTTAGAAACCAGCAAAGAATGACTAAAAAAATGATAAAGACAGAGAAGATAGCATATTAGAGTAAACTAGCAAGAAATATAAAAACAGACAGCAAGAGCTTCTATAGGTATATAAAAAGGAAGTGAGTAGCGAAAGTAAATGTTGGTCCCTTGGAGGATGAGACTAGGGAATTAATAATGGGAAACAGGGAAATGGCAGAGACCTTGAACAAATATTTTGTATTGGTCTTCATGGTAGAAGACACTAAAAACATCTCAATAATTGCTAATCAAGGAGCTATTGGCGGGGGAGGGAGGAGAGATGGGGGTTGGGGGGGGGGGGGTGAAACTTAAAACAATCACTATCACTAGAGATAAAGTACAAGGCAAACTAATGGGACTAAAAGTGGACAAGTCCCCTGGACCTGGTGGCTTACACCCGAGGGTCTTAAAAGAAGTGGCTGCAGAGATAGTGGATTCATTGGCGGTAATCTACCAAAATTCCCTGGATCTGGAGAGGTCCCTGTGGACTGGAAAACCGCAAATGTAACACCCCTATTTAAGAAAGGAGGGAGACAGAAAGCAGGAAACTATAGACCAGTTAGCCTAATATCTGTCATTGGGAAAATGCTGGAGTCCATCATTAAGAAAGTAGTAGCAGGACATTTAGAAAATCATCATGTAGTCAAGCAGAGTCAGCATGGTTTTATGAAAGGGAAATCATGTTTGACAAATTTGCTGGAATTCTTTGAGAATGTAACAAGCAGAGTTGAAAAAGGGGAACCAGTAGATGTCGCGTATTTGGAATTCCAGGAAGCATTCGATAAGGTGCCACATAAAAGGTTACTGCACAAGATAAGAGCTCACGGGGTTGGGGGTAATATATTAGCATGGATCGAGGATTGGTTAACTAACAGAAAACAGAGAGTCGGGATAAATGGGTCATTTTCAGGTTGGCAAACTAACTAGTGGGGTGCCACAGGGATCAGTGCTGGGGCCTCAACTATTTACAATTTATATTAATGACTTGGATGAAGAGACTGAGTGTAACGTAACGAAATTTGCTGATGATACAAAGATAGGTAGGAAAGCAAGTTATGAGGAGGACACAAAGAATCTACAATGGGATATAGACAGGCTAAGTAAGTGGGCAAACATTTGACAAATGGACTATAATGTGGGAAAATGAGATCACTGCAGCAGTGAGAAATGATATTGGCTCAGAAAAAATAAAAAAGCAAATTATTATTTCAATGGGGAGTGATTACAAAATGTTCAGTACAGAGGGACCTGGGGGGTTCTTGTACATGAAACATAAAAAGTTAGTATGCAGGTACAGCAAGTAATCAGGAAGGCAAATGGAATGTTGGCCTTTATTGCAAGGGGGATGGAGTATAAAAGTAGGAATGTCCTGCTCCAAATGTACAGGGTAGTGGTAAAACCACACCTGGAGTACTGTGTACAGTTTTGGTCTCCGTATTTAAGAAAGGATATACTTGCATTGGAGGCTGTTCAGAGAAGGTTCACGAGGTTGATTCCTGAGATGAGGGGGTTGACTTATGAAGATAGGTTGGGCCTGTACTCATAAGAGTATCAAAGAATGAGAGCTGAACTTATCAAAACATATAAGATTCTGAGGTGGCTTGACAGGGTAGATGCAGAGAGAATGTTTTCCCTCATGGGGTAATCTAGAACTAGGGGGCATAGTTTCAGAATAAGGGGTCGCCCATTTAAAACAGAAATGAGAAATTTCTTCACTGAGGATCGTGAATCTTTTGAATTCTCTACCCCAGAGAGCTGTGGAGGCTGGATCTTTGAATATATTTAAGGTGGAGATAGACAGATTTTTGAATGATAAGGGAGTCAAGGGTTATGGGGAGCTGGCGGGGAAGTGGAGTTGAGGCCAGGATCAGATCAGCCATGATCTGATTGAATTGCGGAGCAGGCTCGAGAGGCCAAATGGCCTACTCCTGCTCCTATTTCTTATGGCTCAGCCATGGCTCTATGGTGGACCTCTTGACTGAGTCGGAAGGTTGTGGGTTCAAGTCCCCCTCCAGCAACTTTAGCAGTCCATTCACAAAGCAATATCCAACAGCACCAGCAATTTGAAATGTTTAACAGATTTGAACATCCATTTCTGCTTATTTAAGTTGTTCAGAATGACTACGGGATGAAGGAAGGAGATTCTATTGAAAAGGTCTGGTTCTACTCCAAAAACTATCCCAACAAGGCGATCAAAATCCCTAAAGACCAGGTAACTTCAACAACTGATGAAGCGACAAATCCTGCTTCTAATATGGCTTTATAAATCTCAACTCCCTGCAGTCGGCCCCAACTGAGGGCAAGCGTATGACCGACTCCCAGTGTTGCTGTGGGGTGGCCTTATGGAAGGCAAGGGTCAACGGTCTGGAGATTACTCCTGCTCTTGGTTTGCTCCTCAGCCTCTTGAGGTGTTGGGCGTCTCCGCAGATCAAAGGTTAACAGAGCTGGGATCCAGCCCTTAACTCACTGTAACACGGTGTCGTAGCTCGCTCCTTTGTACCAGAGAGTCCATCCTTGTCAGTTTGTTGTTAACACATGTGGATATCAAGTTCCTCTCTTGTGTGCCCACCCAGGTGCCTCTGCTGCTACTGGAGAGGTTTACAGAGCAGCTTATCCAGGTGTACTGCAAGAAGACCGATGAGCGGAGTGTGGAAGCAGCCCAGAAGCACTTTGTCCAGTGGTGCATCAACAGGAACTTCACAAAACCCAGGGTAAGGAGCTGGAGACCACACTGGAATGTTGTCATTTCTGATTTCTCTCTGTGGTCATGTTGCATCCCTGGGTTATCACTATTGAGCCTCACTGATGTCATTACAAGAGATTCTCTTGTCATGGATCTGTCCTCTATTTGCTCACCAGAATGCAACGCTTCCTGTGTCAGTTCCGTGCCAGCTGGGGCTCAGCCTCTGAGTCAGAAGGTTGTGGATTCAAGGCGTACTCCAGAGAGTTGACCACATAAATCTCAGCTGACGCGACAGTGTGTCAGATGTGACGTTAAACCGAAGCAGAAAAAATTACGCAAATAAGGGCAGTTCAGTCAGTAACAACGGCACCTTACATTTATCTAGTACCTTTAATACAAATAAACATCCCAAGGCGCTTTACAATGATGTACTCAGACAAAAATTGACACCGAACCAAAGAAGACATTCATGGTGAGGTAACGAAATGCTTGGCCAAGGAGTTGTGTTTTAAGAGGTTGTAGGTGATGAGGCAGAGGGCTTTAGGCAGGCAATTTCAGAGCATAGGACCTAGACAGCTGAAGTTATGGCTGCCAATGGTGGGGGGAAGTTTGTGGGGGGGGGGGGGGTGGTGGCGCGGGGTGCACAATGCATTTACAATTTGCTGCACATAGCCCGTAGAGGAAATCCTCCATGACTGTCATTGAATTGTTCAATTCACCCATTATAATTTCAAGGGGAATTGACTGTACTGGTGATGGAATTTTTGGAGTGTGTGGGAGCAGAGTGCATGGCAGTCAGTGCCTCTGCACCCTGAGAGCTCTTGGTCACAGCCATGCTAAGTGAAGGCTTTTATGCCATGAGTGTGTTTCAGAAACTAAGTAATAGTCAGTGACTGGTTCCATGTCTGTCAGTCAGCTGCAGCTTAAAAAAAAAGGCTTGCCTTCATATAGCACATTTCACAACCTCAGGATGTCCCAAACCGCTTTACAGCCATTGAAGTACTTTTTGACGTGTAGTCACTGTTGTAATGTGGGGAACGCAGCAGCCAATTAGCACATAGCAAGGTTTCTCAAACAGCAATGTGATGATGGCCAGATAATCTGTTTTTAGTGGTGTTGTTTGAGGGATCAATATTGGACAGCCAACCAGGGAGAACTCCCCTGCTCTGCTTCGAAATAGTATCATGGGATCGTTCACGTCCCCATGAGAGGCGACATCTCCGACAGGGCAAGTGTCAGCCTGGATTTTGTGCTCAAGTTGGGTGGCTGAAAGGCGTGCAAACGTAAGAATATTTTATAAAAACATTTTACAAGGTGAATTTTAAACAAGACGATAATTATTCTCCCTTCACAAAAATCAGTTGTTAATAGTTTCACTTTCACACCTAGTTACAGGATGGTGGTGAAGGCACCACTGCGGCCAATCGTTGACAGCGACAGTGACAACTGATCCCAAAGGTGAGCTCCAGCTCTATCGCCATGCCAATAGTCACAGGCCCAAGATGAAGCTTTTCAAGTGGAGAGAATGGGACTTTCCTGTGAACGTTGAGTGGGTTGTTGCATTCACGTGGGATCACTTAAGTCGCCTCAGTCCTTTCCCTTTTGGTGTTTCCAAAACTGCAGATGGCTCCGATTGTTTTCTCATTTAAATTAAGAAATGTAATCTTCATGCAAATAAATCCAAATCTAAATGGATATATACCCATATATTTGATTGCTTGGTGAGGGAGTATGGCAGGTGCTCATCATCATAGACAGTCCCTCGGAATCAAGGAAGACTTGCTTCCACTCCTAAAATGAGTTCTTTGGTGGCTGAACAATCTAACATGAGAGCCACAGACCCTGTCACAGGTGGGACAGATAGTCGTCGGGGGAACGGGGGTGGGACTGATTTGCTGCACTCTCTTTCCGCTGCCTGCGCTTGACCTCTTCACGCTCGCAGCGTTGAGATTCGAAGAGCTCAAAGACCTCCCGGATGCACTTTCTCCACCTAGGGCGGTCTTCGGCCAGGGTCTCCCAGTTGTCAGTGGAGGCTTTGAGGGTGTCCTTGTAACGTTTCTGCTGCCCACCTTTGGCTCGTTTGCCATGAAGGAGCTCCTCATAGAGCAATTGCTTAGGGAGTCTCTTGTCTGGCATGCGAACTAAGTGGCCTGCCCAGCGAAGTTGATCGAGTGTGGTTAGTGCTTCAAAAAAGGCAGGTGCTATAAACCTAGTGACTGCTTAATATGCCATTATCTCCTCAGCATACAGTTTGAAGTCTATTAATACAAAACGAATACTCTATTTTAGTCAACGAGAACCTCGGGGAAACTGGATCAATCTGGTGATGGTGCGTCTTCCTGCACCACTGGAGCGAAGCTGATTGTGGTCACGGTTCTTCATGCAATTGCTTTATTGGTGTGCGATATGTGAACATTGCTGTGGGAACTCACTGGTCAGTACGTGGCCCAGTGATAGAGATCCTGGTCATAGCATTGAAGCTAATCCACGGATGGGTAGATGCTGCATTATTCCGGGGAGTCTTGCCGCTGCCCAGATTAGGGTCCTATTTGTGCATTTTGATATACTGTATCGCTGGGATGAGTTGGGGCAGATGGGAATCTAGCTTTGATCAAATAACCTTTTTCAGGGATACGAGGCTGCATTTTGCTTTGTCTGGAATTCTTTCTGGACTCTCGAGGTGGGAGTGCCTAACGTTTACAGTGATTCTTGATTCAGTATACTCAGAGTTTTTAAAATATGTCCAAGATGTGATGGTTTTGCTGTATAGAAGCCAACGGACTGAGCACACATACCTTGTGCAGAACACACAGCCCTACATGTAGGGTTAAAAGGCAAGTGCTTTACATCAAAACTTTTGTAAAATTAAGATCACTAAAACTCGTCCAAAAAACCCCCCTGCTCTTTTCCTCTCTCCCATATTTTCTTAATGTTCAACTATCCCAGAGGTGACTTCTGTGTGTCGAAACTAGACCAATGGTTCCAGACTTCATTGTAGAACAACATTGATTTCTGATCTGGGAAATAGCCCAATGAGACTTATTGTTAGAGAATTTCAAATGAGTGTAGAGAAGTATCATCTTTGATAAATGAATTTTGGAAGAAAGGGATGCAAAGAAACACGCGAAAGCATGCAGTGTTTGTGTGATAAGGTTCAACAGGTAAGTCTGCTTTTCGAAAAAAGAACGATCTTGCAATTGTATTGATCATTTCCTGCCTGTTACTTAAATTTGTGTATCCTTTTCAATCATAACTGTACCTATCAAATGATATTTTTGAAATTATTGATGTAATTTTTGCCCTTTTACCAGTATGTATCTTAAAAAAACAATTAAATGTCGTTTCCCCATTTCACAGTCACTAGAGTTGCTTCCAGTAAGAGGTTGCCTTCCAGGTGGCAGGGCATGGCAGTCAGGGGCACCGGGGACCCTGGGACTGCCCGTGGTGCAGTTCCCTGCTCGTCTGGCAGGAGTCGCAATGGTTCCCCCTCTCTTCTCCATTCCATCGTGCTCTGCAATAATGTGATATGCTCCTGTAAATAATGCCTATGTTTACCGAGTAGGAAATGCAACCAGTTCATTTTCTTTTAAAACGGAAATGGCCAAAAATATTTTCTTGTACAGCTTTTCGTACAAAATGACATACAGGGAATCTTAGACATTTTGGGGTGAATTAAAGAGAGGCTTTCCCCAATGATGCACTGACTATTCCGAGGGCAGGAATTGGCTTGTATTTAACAGTCCAGCTGAGAAGTGGTAAAACAGTGGAGTTAAATTTGTGACCATCTGGTGTGGAGGCAGATGTTCTACAAGCCGCGTATCTGGGCTCACGGAAATGGCCAAATTTACTGTTTTACCAGTTCTCAGCTGGACTTGATACTGAAAGTTTCCGAAATAGTGAATGGATAGCTTTTTTAAAGCTATAATGTACTCACTGATACCCTCATTTAATTGATTTTGTGTTCCAAAACGATAACTTTCAGCAATTTCCAGGGATTCAGGACTATAGTGTTGTTCTAACTTGGTTAGAAGCTCCCTCAGTGGTATGTCATTTGGCTTGATGGGAACAAACACATTTTTCAGGGTTTCATACACCTCAGTGCCTGCTTCAGTCAAGAAAATAGCCCGTTTCCTTTTTAAAACCATCCGGTTATGGTTTATATCATCGGGGACTTCGGCGATACTATTCACGGTGAAAAACATTTCTAGCCACTCCACATACGCTCTTAAAGTCTCTCAGTCATGTTGGAACTCGACCA
This sequence comes from Pristiophorus japonicus, assembly GCF_044704955.1. Classification (NCBI taxonomy): domain Eukaryota; kingdom Metazoa; phylum Chordata; class Chondrichthyes; family Pristiophoridae; genus Pristiophorus; species Pristiophorus japonicus. The sequence goes on along the minus strand of NC_091988.1, from coordinate 186,851,248 downwards.
AACGCCCTATAATTCCCATAGGCATGGTCATCTGGACTCTGGCAATGTCCGACAGTTCAGCCAAGTGTGTTTGAAATTTACCGTGGATTTTTAGCTGTTCTGCAAAACAAAGAACCTCTCAAAGTCTCTCTGGTTGGCAGAATTATCTACCAACAAAAATATCAGCTAGGAATCCAGAAATCCTATCCTAGTCACCAAACTGTGATATCTTTAGACACAGTTACACAAGCACACACTCACAAGATGGCTCCTAATAGAACTGACCCTGCCACATGACCATTATTTATTACATCAGTAGTTCACTAGGTGGAGCTCCATTACATGGCCAGGAACTGGGCATGCGAGCAGTTAAAATAGCGGTAGAGTGCTTACCGCTACATTCCTGCCCCGCTCCTGCCCACCGCCATTTGAACCGTCCATTTCTCAGAGGCGGCCCAGGCGCCCGGCGCAGTCGGGTAAAGGAACGCACGCATCTATTGATAGGGGGTCCTATGACACAATTAGGACCCCGACATAATTTTAATTTAAAATGGTGACACTCCAGCCAAGTGCAGGAACCCCCAGCAAAACCTGCCGGTCTGCAAACCTGAGCCCCAAAGAAGCTCAGAAAATGAAGTACTGCTCTTGGCCCCACAAAGGAACCTTGGAGTTTTCCCCTGCCTCGGGCTACCCTCCCCTCAACTATGCTGACCTCCTGACTGCAGCCCCCCGGACTCCTCCCCCCCTCTCCTCCCTCAGCGTGACTAGTAATTACCTGACTGCCAGGGATCGTTCCTTTGGGTAAACTGGTGACAGCCTCCTGCTACCCAAATCTCCTCTACCACTCACTGGCCAACTAATGTATCCCTCTGACTTCAGACAGCACGATCCATGCGATGAGGCTCTGACAGTGTGGAAATTATGATGAACCTGTATAAAACACTGGTTCGGCCCCAACTGCAGTACTGTTATCAATTTAGGAAGGATATGAAGGCCTTAGAAAAAGTGCAGAAAAGATTTGTGAGAATGATTCCAAGAATGAGGGACTTCAGTTACGTGGATAGACTGGAGAAACTGGGGTTGTTCACCTTGGAGCAGAGAAGGTTGAGAGGAGATTTGATCGAGATGTTGAAAATAATGAGGGCTCTGGACAGAGTAGATAGAGAGAAATTGTTCCCATTGGCAGAAGGGTCGAGAACCAGAGGACACAGATTTAAGGTGATTGGCAAAAGAACCAAAGGCGACATGAGGACATTTTTTTTTTAACGCAGCGAGTGGTTAGGATCTGGAATGCACTGTATGAGAAGGTGGTGGAGGCAGACTCAATCGTGGTTTTCAAAAAGGAGTTGGATAAGTACCTGAAGGAAAAAGATTTTCAGGGCTACAGGGAAAGGGCGGTGGAGTGGGACTAGCTGAGAGTCGGCATGGACCGAACGACCGCCTTCTGTGCTGTAACCATTCTATGATTGGAATGCTCCTGGACCTCGAGCTGCGGAGAGCTGGACGGTTTCAGCTCCCGCCCACAAGCCTCCCATCAATTGTTGGTGTCAGCAGACTATTTGGCCTTGGGGGGGGGAAGCATCACAGCTGAGTCCAATCCTATCCCGACTTGACAGCCATACACCAGGACTTGTAGCAGGAACCACTGGATCATAATTCCTTCTGCCTAATCTGGGAGCATTGAGGATAATTATGGCACCAGCTGTGACCAACTAACTTGCCGAGAATGGAGATTGAACTGAACACCCTCTGGTCTGTACGGCTCAGCTACTTTCTGTTTAACCAATTGAGCCATGGGAATCTGGGAAGGGGGAAAATAACAAGCACCGATTTCATGCTGTGTTCTTTATTCAAAAAATCTCTGCTTTTCCATGGGAATAGTTGGTTTGGATGCCATGATAATGGTGGGATGCCATCATTGAATCCCCCACATATAACATCCTGGGGATCACCATTGGCCAGAAACTTAACTGGACCAGCCACATAAATACTGTGGCTACAAGAGCAGGTCAGAGGCTGGATATTCTGTGGCAAGTGACTCACCTGACTCCCCAAAGCCTTTCCACTACCTACAAGGCACAAATCAGGAGTGTGATGGAATACTCTCCACTTGTCTGGATGACTGCAGTTCCAACAATACTCAAGAAGCTCAATATCATCCAGGACAAAGCAGACCACTTGATCAACCCCCCCCCCCCCCATCCACCACCTTACACATTCACTCCCTCCACCACCGGCGCACTACAAGATACACTGCAGCAACTCGCCAAGGCTTCTTCGATAGCACCTCCCAAACCCACGATCTCTATCACTTAGCAGGACAAGGGCAGCAGGCACATGGGAACACCACCACCTGCAAGCTCCCTTCAGGTTACACACCATCCTGACTTGGAAATATATCGCCGTTCCTTCATCATCGCTGGGTCAAAGTCCTGGTACTCCCTTCCTAACAGCACTGTGGGAGTACCTTCACCACAGGGCCTGCAGCGGTTCAAGAAGGTGGCTCACTACCACCTTCTCGAGGGTAATTAGAGATGGGCAATAAATGCTGGCCTTGCCAGCAACACTCCCATCCATGAATGAATTTAAAAGTAAAGACAGTGTGGGTAATTTTGACTTTGGGCACTCGTGTAAAAACAGGTGATATCAGATTAGCTGCCGTTATACATTTCTCCAGATTTTCATTTGTAAATCGGGCGGCTGATCCAATATTGCTTGTTTTACATATCGGCCAATTTCAAAATTACCCCCAATGGCTTTTGTAAGTCAACAGACTTATTTTAGAAAGAAAGACGTGTATTTATATAGTGCCTTTCATGACCACCAGACGTCTGAAAGCACTGTACAGCCAATTTAGTACTTTAGGAGTGTAGTTACTGTTGTAATGTGGGAAACGTGGCAGCCAATTTGTGCACAGCAAGCTCCCACAAACAGCAATGTGATAATGACCAGATAATCTGTTTTTAACAATAAATTGTATAATTTTTTGACAAAAACAGAAAATGTTGTAAATACTCAGGAGGTTGGGTAGCATCTGTGGAGAGAAAAACAGAGTTAGAGTTTCAGGTCAATGAACTTTCATCAGAACTGGAAAAAGCTAGAGACAAACCGATTTTAAGCAAGTGCAGAGGCAGGGAAAGGGGGAATGGGAGGAAAGAACAAAAGGGAAGGTCTGCGTGAGGGTGGAAGGCAACAGTGATTAAATGACAAAAGGGATTATGGTGCGAGGCAAAAGGAGATGGTAATGGGACAAGTATTGAAACAAAGGGTGGGTTTAGAAGAGGTGTAAATGGGAACACTAAACATCCGTAAGACAAAGTCCTCCACCAGCCTGTTCCCGCCACACAGCACTGCCCCCGCTCCCCCCGCCCCCAGATCCACGGCGCAGCCCTGGATAACGTGGACCACTTCCCATATCTCGGGAGTCTCTTATCAACAAGGGCAGACATTGACGACGAGATTCAACACCGCCTCCAGTGTTCGAAGATCAGGCCCTCAAATCTGCCACCAAGCTCATGGTCTACAGGGCTGTAGTGATACCCGCCCTCCTATATGGCTCAGAGACATGGACCATATACAGTAGACACCTCAAATCGCTGAAGAAATACCACCAACGATGTCTCCGCAAGATCCTGCAAATCCCCTGGGAGGACAGATGCACCAACGTTAGCGTCCTCGACCAGGCCAACATCCCCAGCATTGAAGCGCTGACCACACTCGACCAGCTCTGCTGGGCGGGCCACATCGTCCGCATGCCTGACACAAGACTCCCAAAGCAAGCACTCTACTTGGAACTCCTTCATGGCAATCGAGCCCAAGGTGGGCAGAGGAAGCGTTTCAAGGACACCCTCAAAGCCTCCTTGCTAAAATGCAACATCCCCACCGACACCTGGGAATCCCTGGCCAAAGACCGCCCTAAGTGGAGGAAGTGCATCTGGGAGGGCACTGAGTACCTCGAGTCTCATCGTCGAGAGCATGCAGAAAGCAAGCGCAGGCAGCGGAAGGAGCGTGCAGCAAACCAAACTCCCCACCCACCCTTTCCTCAACGACTGTCTGTCCCACCTGTGACAGAGACTGTAATTCCCGTACTGGACTGTTCAGTCACCTAAGAATTCATTTTTAGAGTGGAAGCAGGTCTTCCTCGATTCCGAGGGACTGCCTATGATGATGATGATGAAATGGGAATAGCAGAATCAACAACAGCTGCCTTTTAATGCTTAATGACAACTTTGCCGTTTTAGTGCAAACCATGTTATGCTGACATCTGTTGGTCGAAAGCTATATTGGCTTTTTGCAGTAATTGTAACAGACTTCGATATTTTCTGGCCAGATCGCAATATAGATACAGATGAGGAAAGCTCATCCATTTGACACATCCATGCAAAAACTAACTTGCAGTTTTCCCTAATTGCAATTGTTGTTACAGTCAGCAAATACCATAGAAAATTTGAATAAACCAAGGGAAAACTGAGTGCTGTTTGGGACAATTGGACAACAGGTCTGGATGGAGTGGGCCAGGGTGGGCAGGATTTGGGAGCAGGTTGAGCCAGCTGCAAGGCAGGACTTCAGGCAAGAAGTGGGGGTGGGGGACAGCTTTTTTCAACAATTATCAGGCCTCTCATGCTTGATACTCAGGGCATACCACTGAAGCAGATGGTGGCCACATCAAAAGGGCACATGGCAGTTTCGATGCAAATTCCCTGCTACATTTACATACTGTAGACACCTCAAAGCACTGGAGAAATATCACCAGCGCTGCCTCCGCAAGACCCTGAAAATCCATTGGGAGGATAGACGCACCAACGTCCGTGTTCTCGATCAGGCCAACATCCCCAGCATCGAAGCACTGACCACACTCGACCAGTTCCATTGGGCAGGCCACATCGTCCACATGCCCAACACGAGACTCCAAAAGCAAGCGCTCTATTCAGCTACACGGCAAGTGAGCCCCAGGTGGGCAGAGGAAACGTTTCAAGGACACTCTCAAAGCCTCCTTGATAAAGTGCAACATCCTCACCGGCACCTGGGAATCCCTGGCCCAAGAGCGTCCGCGAGGGCGCTGAGCACCTCGAGTCTCATCACTGAGAGCATGCAGAAACCAAATGCAGACAGCGGAAGGAACGTGCGGCAAACCAGCCCCACCCACCTTTTCCTTCAACCACTGTCTGTCCCACCTATGAGAGACTGTAATTACCGTATTGGACTGTAGTCACCTGAGAACTCACTTTTAGAGTGGAAGCAAGTCTTCCTCGATTTCGAGGGACTGCCTCTGATGATGATGACATTTACATAGAATTACATAGGATATACGGCACAGAAATGGGCCAATCAGCCCACCCAGTCTATATCAGCATAAACCGCTATTCCCTTCTCCCTTCTATGTTTGTCTAGTTTCCCCTTAAATGCATCTATATTATTTGCCTCAAGCACTCCCTGTGGGAGTGAATTCCACATTCTCACCACTCTCTGGGTAAAGGAGTTTCTTCTGAATTCCCTATTTGATTTCTTGGTGCCTGAATTACAACAGTGACTACACTTCAAGACCCCATCAGTGGCTGTGAAGTGCTTTGAGACATCCAGTCTGATGTGAAAGGCGCTATTTAAATACAAATTTGTTCTTCTTTAACAGCAATCGGCTGCTCATATTCCTCGATTTCGAGGGAACTGCCTATGATGATGATTACTTGAAACACCTGAGAGAACAGAATGTCACTTACCCGTATTCAAACACTACTTTCATTGCACACATTCTCTGTGACATCACTCAGGTTTACTGTATCACTACATGGCACATTATGGTTCTAGCTGTCGGCTTCGGGGAAGTGTCTGGTTTCACTCTCCCTCATTTCTCCATGCCAATAATGTTAAGTGTGGGCTCCTCAACTGGGTTTGTCAGCTTGTACTGTTTGGGACACCGACCGATACAACACTGTTCCTCCCTAGTGAAAGGCCATTTTGTTTTACAAGGAGAATAGTCATCATCATCATAGGCAGTCCCTCGAATCAAGAATGACCTGCTTCCACGTCAAAAAGTTCACAGGTGTTCCAATGAAGGACCTAAAATTCCAGGTCCGAACTAAATATTGAAGGGTGGAAGATGCCTGTGCGTGGATTTTTTTAACGTGTGGTGACCGTTGCACACCAGCCACCACATGGGCTTGACAGAGCTAGGTCTTGGTCCAGTAGCAAGGGTTAACCAGGACGACTGGAGATCAGCTCTGCTGCATGGATCTAGTGTGCACACATATCGCAGTGTGGGCTGGCCCGTGCTGCCCCAGGGCCCTCGCCTCTCCTGGGCCCCAATCACGCCTCTCTACAATCTCGCGCCGCTCCTTCGCCCTGACCTCGCCGCTCCTGCTGTACCTGCGCACGCTCCAATCACAGACCTGGACCTTGATGACGTCCCTTTTCACTGCTGTTGCTCTCCTGCTCCAGCACGTGCTGCTCCCTGGAGTGGTATGCTGCCACGTTGCTCCTTCCACTCCCCGGCCTGCTCCGAATAGTATTGAGATATTGAAAGTACGTAACTCATTGATGTTGCCACACAGCTGCACAACTATGGTGGCTTCCAACTGAGCAGGTTTTATCCTGCTAGGTGGACTTGCCTTGTGAGAACCCTCTTTTGGAATTTGGCACATCCTAATTGCAATTTTCCCAAATAGAAGTATTTCCATTCCTGTTAATCATTCATGGTCCTGATTCTCTCTCTGCCAGCTCTGCAATGGTTAATCTCATTTTGCTGGTTAGCACATCTCAGTAGGAAAGGATTAGGAGTGTGGCGGGATTGATTTTCTTGTCTTCAATAATGGGACAGTTACCTTCCCTTAATACATCTCCTAAGGTCTGACATCCCCTTTCTTCCATCTTGCTACCAGGTCCTGCAAGTTCGGAAAACAATGCTTACCCTTTCAGTTATTTCTCTCCACATCTGTCGTATATTCTTGTCCTTCTTTCTCAAGCAGTCCTTCCAACACCTGTTCATCAACCGCTTTGTCACATAGCCTTCATTCTGAAGGAAAGTCAATGACTTAACAGCTGTGCATTGTAGCATCAGATCAGGAAAACAATGAAATCATGGGTTAATAAGTATATTTAATTGTATTGGAAAAACTGCTCACTTAACTCTTTAATAATGCAAACACAGCAATTTATAGGCTTCCATCTCTACAGCTGTGTGCTCTGAGCTGCAGATAATATTAGTTATGCTCTTGCACCTATATTCTGGCAGGCGCAGTGGCAGCAGAGTGGATGGAGACACTTTCAGTGTACAAATCTTTTTAAAAGCATAATGATGGTCAACTAAAAGTTCAGCTTTTGTGGACCTGAAAAAGAGGAACAAAAAGTAAAATGAGCAGTCTGGGATGACCAAGATCTATTGGAATTTTGTTATTAAAGGGTGTCTGAATAGACAATGGATTCCTGTCAAATATGGTCAGGGTTAAAGTTCAAAGTGCGGCAGCATTTCTGTTACTGATAATTTGCTTTTGAATTCAATATCGGATATTTTTTATTTTTTGGTAAGGCGGAAAGAGGTAGTGACATTTTACTGGTATTTCTTTGCAGTAAGGACATTAATATGCTTTTAGGATTATTCAGTACGCATTTATAATTGCATTTATTTGAAAGGTGCTGATTAATTTTATCAAAAGTGTTCTATTTAATTGTATCCTTGTAGAACAGTTGTCAATGATCATGATCATTTCATGGTTAACAAACACGATATGAAATTACCTCAGCCACTAACTGAATAAAAACCAATGCGTCCTTTACTCAGGGGCCTGTCTTCTATTTAACCCTTTGAATACTGAATTTAAATTGTGACTTACATATTGGGAATATATTTTTTGTTTTTAAATGACACATGGTACTACACAGTCATAAAAGGGTCAATAATGGTATGAATGTTAGCCTTGGTTCAGTGGGTAGCACTTCTGTCTCTGAGTCAGAAGGTTGTGGGCCCAAGTCCCACTCCAGAGACTTAAGCACATAATCTAGATTGACACTTCAGTGCAATGCTGAGGGAGTGCTGCACTGTCGGAGATAATCAGCTAAACATCTCAACCGAAAGACGGCAATTTGCGTTGGGCCCCGTTTGGGGGCGGTAACAGCCGCAAGGAGGGACTTTCTGCGCCAGGTGTGGAAATCCTGCCCCGCTCGCAATATTGGGGTTACCGCCACCAAGAGCAAGTGGAGTGTAAAATATCGTGCTCCACTTGCTCTGTCTGGCACGAGCGTAGCGGAAGCGAAAGGAGAGGGGTACAGTGCCTCGTGCTGGGCCGAGTAGCGCTGCCATGTAGAAGGGGCCCCTCCCCTTCATCAACGGCAGGGGCCAAGGTGCCGACTTTGCAGATCCCTACCTGGACCATCGGGGAGCGGGGTGCTGTGGCATCAGCCCGGCACTCAAGTGGAATGCCGGGCTGCAAGATTGTGGCACGGACCCCGCATTCCATGATTCAACAGGCCGCAACCGGTAAGTCGGGCGATTTTTTTTTTTGAGCAAGCGCCACCTCCCCTTTAACTAGTGCCCCGCGAACGGCCTGTAGCCCGGTACGGGGCCCCTGAAGCTGTCGCTGGCATCGCCCGGTGCAGCTTCAGGGTGCGCTCCCAAATTTTCGCTCCGGGGTGAAAACAGGTCGCTGCGCACGGTGATTACATCATCATCGCTGACGCAGCGGAGCGGGGCGCTACGGGTTACCGCCGCCGCTAAACACCCACAGTATTTAGCAGGTGTCATTGGTGGTGCCACGCCTGGACAAAATATCATTTGTGCCCAGTTAGCGCCCCCTGGAGGCACTAACGGGAGGTGCAAGTGATCTGAATTTATCCCCCTTAGTTTTTACTAATACAAAGATCAAGACTTCTTAAAGATAAAGATATGAGGGTGTTGTTTTATTGCTGAGTTGCTAAGAGTGTCTCCTTTTTCAGTGATAATTTACATGATGTTCTCATTAACGCAAATTATTCACATCTCCCAATTATCATGCATTTTCTAGTTTATCACCTATGGTAAAACACAAGCAAAGTACTGTGGATGCTGGAAATCTGAAATAAAAACAGAAAAAGCTGGAAATACTCAGCAGGTCAGGCGGCTGATGAAGAGTCATCGACCTGAAAAGTTAACTCTCTTTCTCGCTCCACAGATGCTGCCTGGGCTGCTAAGTGTTTCCAACATGCTCTGGTTTTATCATCTATGGTTTGAGTTGTTTGGCTATTTTTGGTGCAAAATAATACTTAATTTTGGATGATGTCCCACTTTTGAAATCTTGCCACATGCAGTGGACCTCAAGCCTAATTCAGCCTCAGTCCAAATTGCAATTATCCAATCGTTCCCTGAGGCTGCAAATCATGTTAGCAGAGCAGGCATCAAGTCAGCACGGAAGAGTGTGAAAAATGGCCGAGCGTATCTCATTTTCTGCTTTCCCCTGTGTGGAAGTACAGGCCATAAGGTCACTGGTCTGGGCGGACAAAGCGGAGCCAATTTCCCCCAACACAAAGACCGAGTATGTATTGTCAATTTCAGTTGGAAAGAAGCTAATTACCTTAGACTTACTGACCTAATCACCTCAGACTTACTGGCACCAACTCGACGAGTTAAAACAGGAGTATTGCATGAAAAGGAGGGTATAAAGATAGACAGACTTGTTCGGTCAGTCCATAGCGAGGACCTAGGAGCAACACTCGGCAGAAGTAGGCACCAGGGAAGAGATCCTTGACGGAACAGTGTTAGGACGGACTGATCATCCAGGGACCTATTGAGTAACTTTATAAAGTATAAGTGGTGAGTCTTGTACTTCTATATTAAACGAACATTAACGGTACCGCCATTGTCTAGTGTGTCATTTGGTATTTAACTCAAGAACCGTCGCAGGCAACTACTAGTCATACGACTAGTGAAATTGTCGTTCGAGCAACACCCTGCTACGAGCAGCTGAAAACCTCTGCTTGTTCCCACCTGCTCTCACATCATAGTGGCAAACTGCAGGCACAAACATACATCCCACCCCTCCTTGGAGAATCAACATATTGTGCTCTCAAAATAATTTTTTAACAAATCTTTAACAATTTGCTTTTAAGGGAAAGAGTTTTGAAGTTTTTAGGCTGAGGTAGAAATGGTACCCTGAAACTTACTGGGGTACATTTTGACTTTGTGCGATAGTGTAGAATGGGTAACAGCCCATTTTACATCTCTCCTGATTTTTATTTCCATTGCATTAAGACAAAATCTATCCCACCAACTTTGAATATCCAACATGTGATGATACTAATGAAAAGATGCACCGAAGGCTGTGCTTGCTTCACAAACAGGCAAGAAGTAACAAACCAATATGTTTAAATTGTACAAAACAGCATATGACAAGCATATCTACTACATAAAGAAAGGTATGAGTACAATGTAAATAAAATTCAGTCTTATTCACATTTTGCAGTTGATGAATTTACAATGATAAGGCAGAAGTGTCAATGTCCATATTTCAGCTTCTCTCTGTTGTGTGTGCCTTAGCATGTAACTCTATATCCACATTCACACATACTTCTGTCTTTATTGAATTCGTAGTATAGCATTATAATGAACAGAACAGTTAATTGGGGTTTTTTTTGTGGGTGTTAAAAATTTTCAAAACATGATATAAAGGCATTTTCCTCTTTGTATATCAAATATGGAACAACAGATCACATTCCCTCATGAACATAGACCATGTTGTTTGGCAATGCTAATTAGAAATAATGGCCTAGAAATTCACTGGGACTGCGCCCATTTTACAGGCATAAAATGGATGCCTAAGGGTCTAATATGATGGGCAGTTTGCACACAGACATTCAAGTTTCTGCCCTCTGGAAAAACGGCGCATCTTGATAAGGTGCGCCGACTTTCTGGAAGAAAAAGGGTGCCGAAAACTTAGCTTGTGATTCTTTGGACGTCTTCGTGCTCGGCGCGGTGCAGCACAAGGGGTCGGAGGCGGAGCCAGGTCGCGGCGCTGAAAACAGTGCTGGGACCTCTGCACATGTGCGCTACAGTGTGCACGCATGTGCAGTAGCTCCAGGCCCCCGAGGCTGTGTGGGAGGGGCCTGAAGCACGCTGCCCCTAGTCCTGGCTGAATGGGCTCACCAGGGTGGTGAAGATCGGATTCGGGCCTCCCTCCTCTTCAGCTTAAGCTCCCGCTCCCTCCCTCCCTCCCGTTCAGGTCCCGCTCCGGCCCCCCCCCCCACCTCTCCTCTTCCCCCACACTCTCCTCTTCCCCCACCCTCTCCTCTTCCCCCACCCTCTCCTCTTCCCCCACCCTCTCCTCTTCCCCCACCCTCTCCTCTTCCCCCACCCTCTCCTCTTCCCCCACCCTCTCCTCTTCCCCCACCCTCTCCTCTTCCCCCACCCTCTCCTCTTCCCCCACCCTCTCCTCTTCCCCCACCCTCTCCTCTTCCCCCACCCTCTCCTCTTCCCCCATCCCACGACTCTCCTCGCTACCCCCTCCTCTTTCCTCGCTACCCCCTCCTCTTTCCTCGCTACCCCCTCCTCTTTCCTCGCTACCCCCTCCTCTTTCCTCGCTACCCCCTCCTCTTTCCTCGCTACCCCCTCCTCTTTCCTCTCTACCCCCTCCTCTTTCCTCTCTACCCCCTCCTCTTTCCTCGCTACCCCCTCCTCTTTCCTCGCTACCCCCTCCTCTTTCCTCGCTACCCCCTCCTCTTTCCTCGCTACCCCCTCCTCTTTCCTCGCTACCCCCTCCTCTTTCCTCGCTACCCCCTCCTCTTTCCTCGCTACCCCCTCCTCTTTCCTCGCTACCCCCTCCTCTTTCCTCGCTACCCCCTCCTCTTTCCTCGCTACCCCCTCCTCTTTCCTCGCTACCCCCTCCTCTTTCCTCGCTACCCCCTCCTCTTTCCTCGCTACCCCCTCCTCTTTCCTCGCTACCCCCTCCTCTTTCCTCGCTACCCCCTCCTCTTCCTCTTCCCTCCTCTCCCCCCCCCTCCCCTCCCTTCCTCACCCCACCCCTCGCTGTCAGAAACACAGAGAGACACTGACAGAGACGGAGAGAGAGACACACTGGGGGGGGTCCCGTCCCAGCACGCTGATGGAGGGCTCCTGGTGCTGCAGTTGGTGAGTAGAAACTTAATTTTTTATTAATTTTTTAAAAAATTTAAATTTATTTTATTAATTTATTGGCTGATTTATTGATTTATTTATCATTTATTATTGATGATGGCTCTTTATTTGTAAAAGTGATGTGTTTAATGTATGTAAACTTCCCTCCCCCCCCCCACAATCTCTCGATCCCTACGCCTGATTTCTAAGTGTAGGCAAGGTTTTTCTGAGCATTCAAAAATCTGCACTTACTCCATTCTAAGTTAGTTTGGAGTAAGTTTTCACTGCATAAACTTGCAAAATATGCCTAAGTGGCTGGACATGCCCCCTTTTGAAGTAAAAAAAATCTGTTTTAAAATGGAACTATTCTAACTCACTAGAACTGGAACAAACTAAATGCCGAGAATTGCAATTTCTAAGATGCTCCATTCTATTAGTCTGCTCTTTAATGTGCACTCCACCTGCGCTCAGCAAGGAAATATATCCCCAGTCTGCAGCATCTCTTGTTGAGAGCGAGTGCTATGGAAATATTTTTAATGAGATCACAAAATGAGGTGACTGTCCCAGTGGTCCCACTGAGGTTGATAATGCAAACAGGAGTCAGAACAATTTTGCTGCCAACACAGCAATTTGCAATTAGATTTGAATTTGTAAAAGATGATAACAGTTCAAATAGTCACTGGAGATGAAATGGTAATGTGCAGTAGGCATGGGAGGAAATGACATTTCACTACATAGCTTCAGCTTCCTTGTCACTAAGTCTATTTTTTGCCGTCTTCCTTCTCCTGCAGGCCATGATCTTATTGAATGGCGGAGCAGGCTCAAGGAGCCAAATGGCCTACTCCTGCTCCTATTTCCTATGCCTGCCACTGTAGATTCACCTCTGGCTTGGCCAATGGAAGCTTTTGAGCTTCTCATCCCACGGTCAGTTATTTTTAAATGTTTTTAAAATTCGTTCATGAGATGTGGGTGTCGCTGACACCCCACTAGCATTTATTGTCCATCTCTAATTGCCCTTGAGAAGGTGCTGGTGAGCTGCCTTCTTGAACCGCTACAGTCCTTGAGGTGAGGTGCAGTCCCACAGTGCTGTTAGGAAGGGAGTGCCAGGATTTTGACCCAGCCACGATGAAGGAGCAAAAACAGATTTTTTTTTAGCACAACAGGAAGCCACTCGACCCTTCTTTCTTGCACTGATTTTGGCGCCGTCTCATGGGCTGAGTTTACACAGCCCCATTTTCCTGTTTACACCCCACTGGGTGCAATATATCCATTTTCTCTTGTGCTGGGTGTTCTGGTCACCAGTTCCCGGTACCTCTGTCTGATTATGTCATCTTGTCCTAGTAACTTTCTAGCCACATTTCATGGTAGTACAGTAGGAGGTTGCAGTTGTATACCCAAGAGATCTAGCAAGGCTCGTGCTTGAATTGTTTGGGATTGAATCCTTAGAATTGGCCTAAATCCAAATGTGCATCTCAAGGATTGCTAAGCAGTGGCTATCAGTTGAACTTCGAATCTGGTTTACTGACTTTGAATACCAAAGACCCATTTATTTCTTTTCAGATTACATTCAAGCATTATTTAATAGTAATCAGGGTAGTCAGCCAATTTTAAAATTGTTAACTCATTATGATCTGACTGAATAAATGGTCAATAAAATTAGTTAAGGACTCATTGTTAAATGTCTGTATTGATACAACAGCATTTTGATCATGGCCTTGAGTGCTAACAGAGCAAGTTCAAACTGGAGAAATACATGGAAATCAAGCTTTTAATAAAATATTATTCTACAGTTGAATATATTCACAACAATACTGGGTGTGGTAAGATACATTGCTGATAATACAGCTTTCAACATTGTCAACACTAGTTCATGAACACATCTTTCCTCCTATTTCATAAAACTGTTAATTAGCCACTTATACATATGAATGACTGTAAATAATGATGTAAAGGTCAACAATCAGAGGAAGGCAGTGATTCTGACAGTTGTAACTGTCACAGGTGTAATAGAACTCCCCGTAGTGGACTACTGTGGTGATGCAACTACTGATGTCAATAATAAAGGAACCTGTGGCAAGGTCACATGATGACAGGTTTCTATATTGGAGCCATCTTGTAGAATGTGTTTGTTAGTGACGTCGTAAGAATATATCACAACAGGATCTAAAATTCCTGGCGTTTACACTCTCGACACAAGTGTGGTGAAGTGGAACCCCCAGCCACCCTAGCCCCAAGTCGGAGACCGCATCTCAAATTTGGGATTGGGGTCATTTGCTTGGCCAGGTAGACACATCAGTGGGACCATTCTTAAACATCTAGCTGGAATGTCAAAGTGGCTCAGTGCTACTCCTGACAGGACACACAGCGACCCCCCCCACCCCATCCCCACCCCACAAAGAAAATCATTTTCTTCAGATCTTCTGCTCCCAATATTACAAACTGTCCTCTTTGAAAAGGTCATTGATTCGCTCCAGCATTGATTGCCTTTCCTGACTAAAGGTTGGGGCCTCAGCTGACATGGATTTCACTGAGGCCTACAGAAAGCATCAAAGGTGAAGCTTGGGAACTCTCCCATGCACACCCACTTGATATGTGGGAGCAAGATCCACCCACAGCCCTTCCTACTAGAATTTAAAGGACCAGTCTAAATTGGACGGAAACCCAGTTTCTCCCTAAATTTCCGGTACCCACTCCTAAGTAAAAAATCAGGCCTGTCAACCTCTGCAACCCAGGAGTTTGGGGGCCACAGTGTCTTATGGAATCCAGCTAACCTGGAGGTTGGATGCTTTGCTCTTTAAACTGAAATGGTTTGAGGTATTCATTTTCTCGCAACATGCAGCACCTAATGAGAAGCTAATCAACGAATGCGAGCCATGGCCCTGGTTGTACCCGATCACTCTACCTTTTACTAGTACATTGAAGAGGTTACTATTGGAGCACGGATGAATGCCAGCCCAGTATTTCTGTTTATGTGTTGAAAAAACACGTTGATGCTGTAACAGATGAAAATAGTGTCAAATTGACCCATGCATTGTCAATAATGGTTTAGCTGTTCCATTATGTGCACATTTGGTTTGAAGCAACTTTTTACTTGCTGATTTCAAAAGTATCATTTAAATTCTCATTCTGGTGAGTAACAGTGACCCCCCCCCCCATCCCCCACATCTAAATATCTGCTGCTAGAGTTGACGCAATAGGGAATGTGGCTGGATGTGTAATCTTGTGGGACAAAGGAGTTTCATAAAAGCTTTTTTAAAACTTTTGTGACACAAAGGATACAGAACCGGATTGATAGCAAAGTTAATCCATAGAAACCAGAATGAAGCTTCGTACCAATAATGGGCTGTGCAGTGGCCCTGACATGCTGCTCTGATAATCATCAGCAGGGTGTATGGCGCCCAACTGAGCCCAAAAATGCAAACAATGACAGCAAGAGATTTTGCAACTTTTTTGTCCCTGGACATTCTAAAACGCCGCACTACATTCTGAGAAATAAGCTTCACTTTTCTCTCTCAGAATGGTTGTGATTGTGTGATGTCTTCTTTTGTTAAACACATCACTTCACTGACAACAAAAGGTGGAATCGTTACCCCCAGATCGTTCTTGTGTTTCACCTCACTCGGTGTCTCTGACCTCCCCCCCACCCCCCCCTCGATGTTTATCTCAGCAGACATGTTTGTTGAATGAAGGCGTTTTGGATTGATCAGCGTGGTTTGCTGATCAGGGTGGCAAACCTTCAAGGAGAATACTGAACCTGAACTTGTTTCAAAGTTCTCAAGTGATGGTTTACTGCGCATAGTATCCTGGAAGATATCTAACCGTGTTCTTGCTCGTTTCCGAATACTGAGGTATCTGCTCAGGTTGAAAAAAGTCACGCTGATGAAAGGTACAAAGAACTCCACCATTGATGCCAGTGTCAGAAAGTACCAGTTGTAGTAGAACTCAGCATAACACTCTCCTTCAGGCACAATACTCCTGCCCACTATGTACTCCCAGGCTGCTATTGCTGGGCCGTACAAGAGGAATGCAGTGAGCCAGACCAGCATCATCATGACGGCTGCAATTCTTCTCTTGCCTTGCTGAGCTCGCTATGAAACCTAGAGAGAATTCAGACAATAAGTACGTTTTATTTTGTTGAAAAGGTATTTTGAAATGTTAGTGTGGTTACAGGTGAAATATGATCATCATTATTTCACAATGCTTTTCTTAGACTGTGTCTAAACTGGACTTCATCTGTGGTGTTGAAATTATTATAATACAACATACTGCAGCTCCGTGTAACTTAACCCAGCCACATTGCTATGTGTACAAGTAGTTTCCAGAGCTGCAAGGACTTGTCTGTTAACTGCAAGATGTCTAGAGCAGGTCAGCCTTCTGCACACAAAAAAGTCCTGGCCATAACATCCCTGCAAGTATGACCCTGACTGCATTGTGCAACATCTCGCATACTCTGCTTGGAAGAGTGCGTATGTCCTTTCTGGTGTGATGGCCTCCACAATCAAATACCTACTAACCCTCCTTCAGGGCTCACATGTGACTAACGGGCACTTGGGCTAGGTGCCAGGGTGCTGTTCCCCATGGACCTACAGGATGAGTGATGCCTTCTGCCAAAGTGGGTCAAAAATCATTCATAAATCCAATCGGGAATTCAGGAGAAACCTCTTTACTCAGAGAGTGGTTACAATTTGGAAATCAATAGCACGTGGAGTATTGAGGCGACTAGTATAGATGCATTTAATGGGAAGCTGGATAAGCACATAAGAAATAGGAACAGGGGTAGGCCATACGGCCCCTCGAGCCTGCTCCGCCATTCAATAAGATCATGGCTGATCTGATCATGGACTCAGCTCCATCTCCCTGCCCGCTCCCCATAACCCCTTATTTTAAGAAACTGTCTATTTTCTGTCTTAAATTTATTCAATGTCCCGCTTTCACAGCTCTCTGAGGCAGCGAATTCCAAAGATTTACAACCCTCTGAGAGAAGAAATTTCTCCTCATCTCAGTTTTAAATGGTCAGCCCCTTATTCTAAGATCATGCCCTCTAGTTCTAGTCTCCCCCATCAGTGGAAACATCCTCTCTGCATCCACCTTGTCAAGCCCCCTCTTAATCTTATACGGTTCGATAAGACCACCTCTCATTCTTCTGAATTCCAATGAGTAGAGGCTCAACCTTTCCTCATAAGCCAACCCCCTCATCCCCGGAATCAACCTAGTGAACCTTCTCTGAACTGCCTCCAAAGCAAGTATATCCTTTCGAAAATATGGAGACAAAACACGAAGGCAGAATATTATCTGAATGGCGGCAGATTAGGAAAAGGGGAGGTGCAACGAGACCTGGGTGTCTTGGTTCACCAGTCACTGAAAGTTGGCATGCAGGTACAGCAAGTGGTATGTTGGCCTTCATAGCTAGGGGATTTGAGTATAGGAGCAGGGAGGACTTACTGCAGTTGTACAGGGCCTTGGTGAGGCCTCACCTGGAATATTGTGTTCAGTTTTGGTCTCCTAATCTGGGGGAAAGATCAAAACTAATGCATCCACTATCTCTGCAGCTATCTCTTTTAGAACCCTAGGATGTAGGTCATCAGATCCAGGGGATTTGTTGGCTTTTAGTCCCATTAGTTTCTCTAGTACTTTTTCTCTACTTATATTGATTACATTAATTTCCTCACCCTCATTAGACCCTTGGTTCCCCACCATTCTATGTATGTTTTTGCGTCTTCTACTGTGAAGACAGATACAAAATATTTGTTTAACGTTTCTGCCATTTCCTTATTCCCCACAATAATTCCTCCTGCCTCAGCCGCTGTTTACTTTTGCTACTCTCTGCCTTTCGATGTACTTGTAGAAGCTCTTACAATCTGTTTTTATATTTCTTGCTAGTTTTCTCTCAGTCTATATTTTCCCTTTTTATCAATTTTTTGGTCATACTTTGCTGGTTTCTGAAACTCTCCCAATCCTCAGGCTTACTACTATTCTTCGCAACATTACAAGCTTCTTCTTTCAATCTAATGCTATCGTTAACTTCTTTAGTTAGTCACGGATGGATCACTTTTCTTGTGGTGTTTTTATTTCCCAACGGAAAGCATTTTTGAGAATTATGAAATATTTTTTTAAATGTTGCTTATCTACTGCCATACTTTTAATCTATTTTTCTAATATACCTTAGCCAATTCGCCCTTTATATCTATGTAATTGGCTTTATTTAAGTTTCAAACTCTAGTTTTGGACTTAGAATTTCACATTATGTTTGAGAGTGACTATCGAATTATGATCACTCTGCCCCAGAGGATCCCTTACTATGAGATTGCTAATTAACCCCTGTCTCATTACACTACACAAGATCTAACATAGCCTGTTCCCTGGTTGGTTCCATGATGTATTGTTCTAGGAAACTAACCCAAATGCATTCCATGAATGCATCCGCCAGACTACCTTTACGAATTTGATTTTTCCAGTCTTTTTGAAGATTACAGTCCCCCATTATTATTGCATTACCATTGTTACAAGGTCCTACTATTTCTTGATTAATATTCTGCCCAATGGTATAGCTACTGTTAGAGGGCCTATATACTCCTCCCACCAGTGTTTTCTGCCCCTTGTTATTCTGTATCTCCACCCATACTGATTCTACTTCCTGATCTTTCGAGCCAAGATCCTTTCTCTCTACTGTCCTTATGTCATCCTTTATTATCAGGGCTACCCCTCTCCTTTACCATTCCGCCTGTCTTTTCGAAATGTCAAGTACCCTGGAATATTTAGTTTCAAACCTTGATCACTGACAACCATGTCTATTAGATCAAAACCCATTTATCTCTATTTGCACCATTAGTTCATCTATCTTATTATGAATGCTCTGTGCATTCGGATAAAGTACCTTTAATTTCATTTTTTTTTAACCATTATTCCCTGCTTTGATCTTATTCTCTGCTACCATTAAACACTCTGTCCCTTCCTATCAGAATCTGCTTATTTTTACCCAAATCACTAACATTGGAAAAGGATGATTTTCAGGACCAAAGACATTGTACTGTAAAAATAGGCATATACATTATTAAGTAAATATGCTATGTGGATAATATTGAGCTGAACGATTGTTAGGATTGAAACACGCAGGGGAGAAATTTGGGTCTTTTGTGCCTCCCGTTAGCGCCCCCAGGAGTCGCTAACGGGGTGCAAATGACTTTTCACCTGTGCGCAACACCGTCAACGACTCCTGCTAAATTCCGCGGCGGTTTAGCGGCAACGGTAACCGGTAGCGGTCTGCTGTACCGGCGATGACGACGTCATCCCCTTGCGCAATGACCCGTTTTCGCCCCGGAGCGAAAATTCCGGAACTCCCCCTGAAGCTGTGCCGGGTGATGACAGCGGCAGCTTCCAGGGACGCGTACTGGGCTGTAGGTCGCTCGTGGGCCAGTCGTTAAAGGGGAGGTGGCCGGCTGCTTCTGAACAGAATTGGCCAACTTACCGGTCACGGCCCGTTGCATGGTGGGTCGCGGGGTCCCTGCCACGGTCTGGCAGTCCGGCACTCCAATCCCTGGGGGTCCAGGCAGGGCCTCGCAGAGTCCTCAGCTTGGCCCTGCCCTTTACTGTAGTGCTGCACCCCTCTCCTTTCGCTCCCTCCCCTTGTGCCCCACAGAGCAAGTGGACCGCATTATTTCATGCCCCACTTATTCTCAGAGGCGGTAGCCCCAATATCGTGAGAGGGGCGAGACTTCCGCGCCCAGGAAGTCGCGTGCTGGCCGCGAAATTGCCCTTACTGTACCCTTGGAGGAAGTGGGGCGCAATCTCGCGTGCACCATTTCCTCTTGGTGCCAGTTTAGCAGCACTCGTGGGGCGTGATCGGCAGCGCTACGTGGATGCTCCGCGTAGTGCTGACACATTTCAATGCCCCTCCCCTTCGCTTAAAGGGAAATGCCGTTACGCACTCTGCACGGCCTCTGATGACCTCCATTGGGCCACAGCCTTGCACCCAAACCAGAGTGCCGGGCTGCACGATGGCAGCCCAGACCACGCGAGGGGCCAAGAATTCGGGCCGACCGGTGACTCGGCAAAACTGCCAAGATGGTGGTGAGGGCACTCGTGAGCTCCCCTTTAATTTCCGCCCCCACGAGCAGATGTCGGCCCGGTTCGCGACCCGCAAGGCTGGCACTGACACCGCTCGCACCAGCCTCGCAGTGCGCAGGGTAATATCTGCTGCGGGGCGGAAAGGGTTTGGCGTGCAACGCTAAGGGGTTGCATGGTGGCCCGGGGCGCTACCTGCAATTTCGTGGGAGCCGGTAGTGTGCCCCCCCCCACCGGGTGAAAACTGTTTCGCGCCCCGTTAGCAGCCCACCGGAAGCACTAACGGGCGGTGCAAAAAGAGGCATTGTCACCTCCACGATATTTTTCAAGATCCAATAGCGTGAGCAAGCTTGGAGAAACCATTTTTACGGTTCCTCATTAAATTCTATGCATGGGAGTGTTCGATGTAAGGCTAATGTGTGCTGCGCTGTATAGGATTTTAAGATGAATATTTTGTCACTAATAAATTAAGTGAATTATTTTACTGTCTTTAGCTTTTCAATTTTTTTTAATGGGTAAGGAAGGAATTATCCAGCAACTTTCACCTCTACAAAATCCCCTACATCCACCCTGCCACAGCGCTAAAGCCTTATCCATGTTTTCACTTTTAGATTCAATTAATCCTGTATCGTCTTTGCTAACTTTCCATCCGCCATAAGCTTCAACTTGTCCAAAATGCAACAGTCCATATAGGCCATAGGAACAGCAGTAGGCCATTCAGTCCCTTGAGCCTGTTCTGCCATCGAAGTGATATTTTACATATCTGGAAGCCATGTATGGCCTTTCCAACATGTGGAAAACAAATTAGCAGAAAGACACATGCTACTGACTAATTCTTATTTAATATCCAAGTTTACAATGACTAGTCACATCTTAAAGATCTGTTATATATTGAAAGCTTTAAATCTGCATGCACTTCCTACTGTGTAACACTTACTTCCTGTAACGTTTGTCTGTCATTGTTCTCTTACAGTCAAACTGTCATGTATTTCCATCATGGTACATCTGGCAAGTTTTTCTGCTGCATTTTTCTATTGATTGTACTTGTGATCTTGAGATCTGCAATACTTGGTCTTTGTGGTAGGTTGTGCTGTTGCAGAATTGCTCTTAAAAATGTCAAAAATAATTGGGGCTCCTCTTCAAGAGTTCAGACCCCGGTCCCGGCCTGGACCCTCAGGTGGGGTTTACATGTAACCTTCAGTGGTCCGGTACACCTGTTCTTGCTGGAAAAAACAGCCACTGGTCATACCCCCGCTAAAGATGTCGGGAAAGCGGGAACTCCTGACATTGGCTGTCCCTGTCCCTGACTCCCATAATGCTGCTGGCTTGTAAGGGACAATGCCATGGATGAAGGAGCAATACATACTGACAGATGAAGTTAAAAATAATTGTTTCGGATTTAAAGTCAGTATGTTCGATGCATATTTAATTGAAAATAAGTATCTGTTGCTTCTGCAGGTGGCGCTGTGATAGATCGTTTCAATGTTAAAGGTGTCACATTGTGTGACACACAGTAGCTGCTATTTTACAGTGAGACTATATAAACCTGTGATTTCACGATCTAGCTGCCAGTTTCCACAAATCAGTAACTGAAAATTCTAATATCCAAAATAACAATTTAAACCAAATCAATAAATTACATGTTTCAAAATAAAATGATTACATTTATCTATTGAATTGATTTTGTGTCTTTTAATATCTTCATTAAAGTTCTTCATCAGCCTTTCCCAAAAGCCTGAGGTTGAACTTGATATTTTCATCTCGAACTGTAACACTGGCTAGACGTCGCCCCGCGGTAAAAAGGTAGTTTATCTTATCCAGAGCCTAGGCGAGCCAAGTGATATACAAGGTTGACACAGTACCCGGCATAAGCACAAGTTAACTTTACACAATCCCTCTCGTGTCGCCCCGCAGTAAAGGTAGTTTATCTTATCCAGAGCCTAAGTGGGCCAAGTGATATACAAGGTCGACACCGTACCTGGCATAAGTACAAGTCAAATTTACACAATCCCCCTCGCGTTGCCCCGCGGTAATCGTATCCCAGTTAGTCTGTTTAAGTCCAATCAGCGCCTAGACGGGCCAAGTGATATACAAGGTCGACGTCGTACCTGACTTGGACACTTATTTTCTAAGTTTAAAAGGTATTCGACAGATTGACCTGGATCTCGTTCAGATGCTACCTGAGAACTAGTGAGTGGCCAAACTTTCCTCAGACTTTTTGGACTGAAGGAAACCGAAGTGGTATTTAAAGGGTACTCACTCCAGTGGCCACTTTCCTCCCGTCTCATCCAAGGCTAGTTCGGCTCTTAATTCGCAAGCTTTCGGCAGTCGTCCATTGAGATCTCACTTCTGACACCAATTGTTGATACGGATTCTTTTCCCTCAATCTGTTTCAGCGAATACACTGATTCGAACACTTTAAAGTTTAGTTCAGACTAACTTTATTCAGGCTTCATCGATGAGGTATTGCTCTGATAAAGGGGCACCGACTTAATGAGTCTGTCGAATCCATCAGAGCAAGCAAAAATCATTACAAAATCAATACAGTTCATGAATGGTACAACCCCTTTTCATTGTCCTATCACATCAGCTACTGTGGCATAGATACAAGCTAAATTAGTCATTTACACAGTTAATTAAGCAATGTCCCTAATCATGAGAGAAGATTAAGTCATCTCCAGCTTATCCTTGTTTTGCAGACAAGGAAGGCACGCATAGTTCTGCTTCTCTGGGTATTTCTACACCTGTTGCTACATTCACATATACGGTCCCTTGAGGTTGTTTCACAAAGACAAGTCACTCATTGTTTTCCCCTACAGTGAGATCTGAAGAGTCAGCAATAACCATGAGCGGCCATTTTAGAAAGAATTAATACATTTGAAATTAGTACGGATAATACATATAAAGTTGGTAGCTACAGTGATACAGATTCTCAAGAGGTGACATGATAGGTCCAAGTCAACATGGATTTGTGAAAGGGAAATCATGCTTGACAAATCTTCTGGAATTTTTTGAGGATGTTTCCAGTAGAGTGGACAAGGGAGAACCGGTTGATGTGGTGTATTTGGACTTGCAGAAGGCTTTCGACAAGGTCCCACACAAGAGATTAATGTGCAAAGTTAAAGCACATGGGATTGGGGGTAGTGTGCTGACATGGATTGAGAACTGGTTGTCAGACAGGAAGCAAAGAGTAGGAGTAAATGGGTACTTTTCAGAATGGCAGGCAGTGACTAGTGGGGTACCGCAAGGTTCTGTGCTGGGGCCCCAGCTGTTTACATTGTACATTAATGATTTAGACGAGGGGATTAAATGTAGTATCTCCAAATTTGCGGATGACACGTAGTTGGGTGGCAGTGTGAGCTGCGAGGAGGATGCTATGAGGCTGCAGAGTGACTTGGTTAGGTGAGTGGGCAAATTCATGGCAGATGAAGTATAATGTGGATAAATGTGAGGTTATCCACTTGGGTGGTAAAAACAGAGAGACAGACTATTATCTGAATGGTGACAGATTAGGAAAAGGGGAGGTGCAACGAGACCTGGGTGTCATTGTACATCAGTCATTGAAGGTTGGCATGCAGGTACAGCAGGCGGTTAAGAAAGCAAATGGCATGTTGGCCTTCATAGCGAGAGGATTTGAGTACAGGGGCAGGGAGGTGTTACTACAGTTGTACAGGGCCTTGGTGAGGCCACACCTGGGGAGTATTGTGCACAGTTTTGGTATCCTAACTTGAGGAAGGACATTCTTCCTGTTGAGGGATTGCAGCGAAGGTTCACCAGACTGATTCCCGGGATGGCGGGACTGATCTATCAAGAAAGACTGGATCAATTGGGCTTGTATTCACTGAAGTTCAGAAGAATGAGAGGGGATTTCATAGAAACATTTAAAATTCTGATGGGTTTGGACATGTTAGATGTAGAAAAAATTTTCCCAATGTTGAGGAAATCCAGAACCAGGGGTCACAGTCTAAGGATGAGGGGAAAGCCGTTTAGGACTGAGATGAGGAGAAACTTCTTCACCCAGAGAGTGGTGAACCTGTGGAATTCTCTACCACAGAAAGTTGTTGAGGCCAATTCACTAAATATATTCAAAAAGGAGTTAGATGTAGTCCTTACTACTAGGGGGATCAAGGGGTATGGCGAGAAAGCAGGAATGGGGTACTGAAGTTGCACATTCAGCCATGAGCTCATTGAATGGCAGTGCAGGCTCGAAGGGCCGAATAGCCTACTCCTGCACCTATTTTCTATGTTTCTAATTTCCTATGAGCCAGCCAATGTCCGATTGCCACCCAAAAAACTGCTAAGGCTGGGAATATTATCGCCGGCCAAAACTTCCCGGAAAAAAAAATGTAAAAATCCGCCCAGCGAAAAATATGGGCATTGCACCTCAGTCTGGGCGAAAAAGTGCAATTTTGACTAGATTAGGTGGTGCCTAAAGAAAATAGGCGATAAATTTAAAAAATCTATAACAATTTACCCCGAGGCTGCAGGTTGGGCCAAACACAACAAAAATAAAAATAATTTTTCAAAAAACCCAACTCAAAAATCAAAAAAACATTCCCAACACACTTTTAAATTAAATCACCCCAACAGATTTTGAAAATAAATAGTAAAAAACCAATCACTTACCTTTTTCTTGCAGACCTACGTGCCTACCGCCCAGCTCCGCTGATACTTGTGGGCAGTCCCCGCTCAACCAAATATCGCGCCAGGGCGATCTGTGGTCATTGCACACTGGCGGTCCGTTCCCCAACGGAACTTCAAAACCGCCGGCGTGCCTCAGCTGGCTCAAAACGGCCAATACCGCCGAGATACCAGGCGGTGAAACAGTGCATGAATATGGATTATCCAGTCTGAGCATGCACATTATATTTATGTCCCTGGGATGATTCAGTATTGTTCAATCAGATGTCCTGACGGGATTTTTTTTTAATTACCTTTTTTGCCTAATAACCTTTCTTCAAATCATTTTGAAAAGCAAAAGGAGAAATCTCAAAAGCTTTACTGAGTTACTTTTTAAAGATAGCACTAAGTATGAGTGAGAGAGAGAGAGATGAAGGAAAAATTACAGTGCTGTGATTAAATACCTGTTTAAAAGTCTACTAATCTAAGCGGGCAGGGCAGGGGGTGGAGGGGATTGAGACACAGAGGCAGGTCAAAGAGAAAGCACCGCGACCTTTATCTATTTTGAAGGTGCTATAAAAATGCAAGTTGTTGACATTTGATCTAATATTACTTCAATTTTCAAAACAAAACAGTTGAATTCTGTAGCCAGCTAATTATATCCACCTGACAATTGGAAAAAGACAATGCTTATCATACATAGACAGAGGGGGAGAGAGAGAGAGAGAAAGACACAAATGGAGAGAAAGACAGTGAGGTAGATTTTTTTTCCCTTCATTATAATCTGATTAAAAAAACAAGTTGAATTTTGAAAGCAGACTCAGTTTCTTTGAGCGAGGCCTATAGAAAGGAAGGAAGGATGGGAAGGGCAGGGGATGTTGAGGGTGAGGCCCTCTCTGCCTTCTTGGCACACGCCCTTGGGAGATGAATGGGAGGGGAAGAGAATGGATGGAGAGTTAAGAATGAGGTGAGTGACAGTGGGCCAAATGGGACAGCAGAATACAGGAGTGGAGCAGGCAGTTCAAAGAGAAAAAGGTAAAGATGCTTATTTTAGTGAGGAGGTTGTAAGAAGGGGAATGGGTGATTGGAGTTCAAAGAGGTAAAAGGCTTGATGGAGGTGAAGGGATGGAGGGAGCGTGAGTGAGAGAGGGTTGGCAAGGAAGTTGCCCTGCAACCTGCAACCCGCAACTCCAAATGCAGCCGACAAGCATTGATGCTTTTTCCCACTGTGGCACATCATGCCACCCACCATCTCCCTGAAAGGAAAGAAGAAAAGTAAAACAGAAAGAGAGAAGCAGATGGACAGAGAGGGAGAGAGAGAGAGAGGCGAATAGACTCAATGACAGAAGAGAGAGATAAAACGAGTCAGCAATAGGAAGACATCAGACGAGATGAAAATATTACATGCCATTTAATACATGAATCAACACAAATTGCCTGGTATGGAAATACAGAATACCAGCGAGGTTTAAGGCAGGTTGCCTGCATAGGCCAAAAGATTGCAATTGCTGTATGTATTTTGACTTGGACTCACCGGTCTAGTAACGGAGAGGAATCTGTCATAACTTATCAGGACTATGTTAAAGACTGAAGATGTACAGAGGAGGTAATCTATAACCAGCCAGAGTTTACAGAGAGTCTTGCCTAATATCCACCTCCTGGTCAGCACATAAGGAACGTACAACGGAATGCAGAACGCTCCTGGAAATGAAAAATAAATGATAATTAATAAACATGCAAACTTCAGGTGAAGCTATATTACAAGGTAGCACGAGAAAGAACATGATTGATCGAACGGAGCAATTAAGTCAAAGATTGATGAATTCAGACTAAACGAGAAAAAAGACGGATGCAAAGATATCAGTCCACATTCAGTTTGGAAACTCGCATTTTAAGGTTTAAATGTCGCTTATTTATTGTTTTGGTTTCACAGAACAACACGTTTACCGGTGAATATGACAAGTTCAGATGTGTCAATCGCAATATTGAAGAGAATTAATTTTGATAATGTGTCTAATTAACTTTAATGACTACGCTAATAGTGCAGTGTTTGGCAGATGCGCGTTTACTATCAACACAGATCCAGCCACAACATAAATCCAGGTAAAGTGGGGTCACAAGCGGTTGAGAATAAAGTTTATAGCAAATGTGGAAGGCACTGTGAGATGTCAGCCATCCTGGGAAAGCATTAGGGAATGGGGGAATACAGGTGAGAGACAAGGAAGCAGGGAATGCCAACATCTCTAGAAAGTTTGTGATGTAAAAGTTTAAACACTGGATTAATTTTGTGACTGATGCACAGTTGACTTAACCACTAAGAAGTCGGAAATGGCCAGGTTTAAGAAGAAAAAATTGTTTTGGCTCCGCAGACTCTTGTCCAGCACAAAGGCCAGCACGACCAAAGCGTTGCCCAGCACAGTGACGATCACCAGCAGAACCATCAAAGCGGCCAGGAGGAGGGTGCAAGTGTCCGAGAACTGGCCGTATGTAAAGGGGCCAGCCTCCGCCAAACCTGCGCCCCGGGAGCTGTTCCCTTCAGCACCGAGTGAGGTGTTGATCAGCGGCGCTCTCCAGGAGCGGTCCTCCGGCGCCGCTGGCTTGGACATGATGGGTGCGTGTCGGTGCGGGCCGCAGCTACTCCCTGCTGTGAGGGTCCCTCAGGAGAAGCAGCGAGGTGACTGAAAACTTGTGCTTAAGCCTGCCAGGGGAGGCGTACTTCACGCCGAAGTCTGCATCATCAATGACAAGCTTTGCAAACCTATTGTCAGCAAAGCCAGAAATCAAAGAATTACAATTTCATCATCATAGGCAGTCCCTCGGAATCGAGGAAGACTTGCTTCCACTCCTAAAGCGAGTTCTTTGGTGGTTGAACAGTCCAACACGAGAGCCACAGACTCTGTCACAAGTGGGACAGATATTCGTCGGGGGAAGGGGGGAGATGGGACTGATTTGCCGCACGCTCCTTCCGCTGCCTGCACCTGACCTCTTCACGCTAGCAGTTTTGAGATTCGAAGAGCTCAACGCCCTCCCGGATGCACTTTCTCCACCTCGGGCGGTCTTTGGCCAGGGTCTCCCAGGTATCAGTGGTGATGTCGCACTTCACCAGGGAGGCTTTGAGGGTGTCCTTGTAACGTTTCCGCTGCCCACCTTTGGCTCGTTTACCATGAAGGAGCTCCGCATATAGCAGTTGCTTTGGGAGTCTTGTGCCTGGCATGCGAACTATGTGGTCTGCCCAGTGGAGCTGATCGAGTGTGGTCAGTGCTTCAATGCTGGGGATGTTAGCCTGGGCAAGGACACTGATGTTGGTGCGTCTGTCTTCCCAGGGGATTTGCAGGATCTTGCAGAGACATCGTTGGTGATATATCTCCAGCGACTTGATGTGTTTTCTGTAAGTCGTCCATGACTACTTATAATTTAGCAAATCTGGAAATACTGGAAGGTGAAATCTAAGGATCGTATTTTCTGTGGGGTTTTCACACAATGTTTGGGGGCAGTTATATTCTAACGTGTCTAATTCTTTCAGTCGTATCCTGCACAAATGAAAGGATAAATCTAGATTGAGGTACAACTCAGTCACTGGAAAACAGCGACTGAATCTCCTGAGCTTTAAAAAAAATAATAAAATGAACTGGTCTTTTAAGGAACAAAAAACAGAAAGGGTCTCAGATCTGAAACGTTAACTGTTTCTCTCTCCACTGATGCTGCCTGGCCTGCTGAGTGTTTGCAGCATTTTCTGATTTTGTTCAGGATTCCAGCATCTGCAGTATTTTGCTAATGTACAGTCTTTTAAGGAACATGTTTTGAGAAAGTGGATGCTCCATCTGCATTCGAGAAGCATCACCTGCATCATCATCAGAGGCAGTCCCTCCAAATTGAGGAAGACTTGCTTCCACTCTAAATGTGAGTTCTCAGGTGACTGTACAGTCCAATACGGGAATTACAGTCTCTGTCACAGATGGGACAGACAGTTGTTGGGTGGGACTGGTTTGCCGCACGCTCCTTCTGCTGCCTGCGCTTGTTTTCTGCATGCTCTCGGTGACAAGACACGAAGTGCTCAGCGCCCTCCCGGATGCTCTTCCTCCTCTTAGGGCGGTCTCTGGCCAGGGACGCCCAGGTGTCGGTGGGGATGTTGCACTTTACCAGGGAGGTTTTGAGAGTGTTCTTGAAATGTTTCCTCTGCCCACCTGGGGCTCACTTATCATGTAGGAGTTCCGAATAGAGCGCTTACTTTGGGAGTCTTGTGTCGGGCATGCGAACAATGTAGCCCGCCCAACGGAACTGGTCGAGTGTGCCTACAACACCCTCTCTCATGACGATGAGAGTATCATTCACAGCCAGATAATATAACAGGCGTTTTATCATCTGCAAACTACATTCTGTATCTAATGGACAGTGTGGTGTAACAGCCTTAAAATCCTCAATGATCAAAAAATAAGTGCCACGGCCCCTATTTTCCACTTTCCGGATTTTGGCGCCCGCGTACAATAACATACAATTTTCTTTTTGCCGCCAAAAAAAATCGCAACTTTTCTCGAAGTAAAATATAATTTTGGCGCCGCGCTACGCGAAGTTAACTCTGGGGGTAGAGCTTAATGCGCGAAAAGCTGAGGTTGCCAGGGCAACCAGAGACACAGTGACAGCTGAAGCAAGCTGAAACCCGCTCCCCCCGCTGTAACGCCGGCCAGAAAGAACTGCTCCCGCTGCTGTACCCGCTGCAATCCCGGGCCGAATGCCCCCCACCATCCCCCCCCCGGTCCTGGTCCAGGTCCCGCCCGCTCCCCCTGCGAGTTGAAGTTCCGCAGCACAAGCACAACAACTCGACGTTCGGCTTCAAAAGCAGCCCAGGCTCTGGTGCTTGTGTCCGGCCGAGCTTGCGATCCTGCCTTCGATCTGTGCCTGGAGCCCGGTCAGCAACGATTGTGTTGGGGTGGACAGTCGTGATTTGGGTAAAAAAAAGAACCCAGCAGGACAGAGTTATTTCAGCTCCCTCCGAAAAAATTATACATTTGTTTTTTTACATTGTCTCGCTCCAAAAACTCAGAAATTACTTTCAGAGTTATTTTCAAAGTACCCTGTCAAACAAAATCCATGCATTTGTACTTTATTTTGTCTTCTTTTGCCTGGCCCCAATGTCCTTTTGTGCGCTGTGCCGATTACCTTAAGTTCACAGAAGGTTTTTTTTGGGGGGGGGGTAGGGGGGCTTTGGGCTATGTGCGCCACGCTGAAAACAAATCGTGGACGGCCAAAATCGCTTAACTGCATAAAAACGGCGCCCGATCCCATTTTTACTCGTGTCTGCGGCAAAAATTGTTTAAACTGGCGCACATGGTTTGCACGGTGTACAAACATTGTAAAAAGTTGGAAATGGAGGATTTCATGCCAAAAAAAATGGCGCACAATCGTGGCGAAAATAGGAGCCTTAAAATGTAGACACTATGGGCCCAAGTTTCCACGTGATTTGCGCCTGATTTTTAGGAGCAACTGGTGGAGAACGGACTATCTTAGAAATCGCAATTCTCCACATTTTTCTTTCTGCAGTTCTAGTCAGGTAGAACAGTTCTACTTTGGAACAGAATTTTTTCTTCAAAAGTGGGCGTGTCCGGCCACTGACGCCTGATTTGAAAGTTTCCACAGTGAAAACGTACTCCAAACTAAGTTAGAATGGAGCAAGTGAAGATTTTTGTAGAACTGAAAAAACCTGTTCTACACATTAAAAAAATCAGGCGCAGGTTACAAATTAGGCGTCCAGAACGAGGTGGGGGGGAGGGGGGGGGAAGGGAACTCATTAAATTCTACAATAAATCCTTATTTATACTTCTACAAATATTATACAAATAAATCCAACCTGAATAAACATTTATAAGCAAAGAAAAGATTAAATAAACCATCTTCCTACCTGTGTGAAAGTGCTTCAGGCACGGAGAATGCTGCAGTCAGCCTGAGGCACCCGTTCTTTCCCACGGTGGGGGGGGTGGGGGAGGAGGCGCCCGTTCTTCCCGTGGGGGGGGGGGGAGAGGAGGCGCCCGTTCTTCCCGCGGGGGGGGGGGGTAGGAGGCGCCCGTTCTTTCCTGCGGGGGGGGAGGGAGGCGCCCGTTCTTCCCGCGGGGGGGGGGGTAGGAGGCGCCCGTTCTTTCCTGCGGGGGGGGGAGGGAGGCGCCCGTTCTCCCCGCGGGGGGGGGAGGCGCCCGTTCTTCCCGCGGGGGGGGGAGGCGCCCGTTCTTCCCGCGGGGGGGGGGGGTAGGAGGCGCCCGTTCTTCCCGCGGGGGGGGAGGAGGCGCCCGTTCTTCCTGCGGGGGGGGAGGAGGCGCCCGTTCTCCCCGCGGGGGGGGGGAGGCGCCCGTTCTTCCCGCGGGGGGGGAGGAGGCGCCCGTTCTCCCCGCGGGGGGGGGAGGCGCCCGTTCTTCCCGCGGGGGGGGAGGAGGCGCCCGTTCTCCCCGCGGGGGGGGAGGGAGGAGGCGCCCGTTCTTCCCGCGGTGGGGGGAGGAGGCGCCCGTTCTTTCCTGCGGGGGGGGGGGGAGGCGCCCGTTCTCCCCGCGGGTGGGGAGGGAGGATGCGCCCGTTCTTCCCGCGGGGGGGGGAGGCGCCCGTTCTTCCTGCGGGGGGGGTGCGGAGGAGGCGCCCGTTCTTCCCGCGGGGAGGGGGTGGAAGAGGAGGCGCCCGTTCTTTCCCACGGGGGGGGGGAGGAGGCGGCCGTTCTTCCCGCGGTGGGGGGAGGAGGCGCCCGTTCTTTCCCACGGGGGGGGGGAGGAGGCGGCCGTTCTTCCCGCGGTGGGGGGAGGAGGCGGCCGTTCTTCCCGCGGTGGGGGGAGGAGGCGCCCGTTCTCCCCGCGGGTGGGGGGAGGAGGCGCCCGTTCTTCCCGCGGGGGAGGGAGGAGGCGCCCGTTCTTTCCCACGGGGGGGGGGGGGAGGTGCCCGTTCTTCCCGCGGTGGGGGGAGGAGGCGCCCGTTCTTTCCCACGGGGGGGGGAGGAGGCGGCCGTTCTTCCCGCGGTGGGGGGAGGAGGCGCCCGTTCTTCCCGCGGGGGAGGGAGGAGGCGCCCGTTCTTTCCCACGGGGGGGGGGGGGGAGGTGCCCGTTCTTCCCGCGGGGAGGGGGTGGAAGAGGAGGCGCCCGTTCTTCCCGCGGGGGAGGGGGGAGGTGCCCGTTCTTCCCGCGGTGGGGGGGAGGAGGCGGCCGTTCTTCCCGCGGTGGGGGGGAGGAGGCGCCCGTTCTTCCTGCGTGGGAGGGAGGAGGCGCCCGTTCTTCCCGCGGTGGGGGGGAGGAGGCGCCCGTTCTTCCCGCGGGGGAGGGAGGAGGCGCCCGTTCTTCCTGCGGGGGAGGGAGGAGGCGCCCGTTCTTCCCGCGGTGGGGGGGAGGAGGCGCCCGTTCTTCCTGCGGGGGAGGGAGGAGGCGCCCGTTCTTCCCGCGGTGGGAGGGAGGAGGCGCCCGTTCTTTCCCACGGGGGGGGGGGGGGGGAGGTGCCCGTTCTTCCCGCGGGGGAGGGAGGAGGCGCCCGTTCTTCCCGCGGTGGGGGGGAGGAGGCGCCCGTTCTTCCTGCGTGGGGGGGGGAGGCGCCCGTTCTCCCCGCGGGTGGGGAGGGAGGAGGTGCCCGTTCTTTCCCGCGGGGGGGGGGGTGGAAGAGGAGGCGCCCGTTCTTCCCGCGGGGGAGGGAGGAGGCGCCCGTTCTTCCCGCGGTGGGGGGGAGGAGGCGCCCGTTCTTCCCGCGGTGGGGGGGAGGGGGGGAAGGAGACAGTGAGAAGGCTGCAAGTGTTGATGTGCTGATGGCAATGTGCTTTTATTAAAAAAATGTTCAAAAATTAAACAGCTACAAAGAACTACAAAAATGGCTGAGTGCCAATGTATTTTTCACACTGCGCGTGCGCGAACGCTACAACGCGCACGCGCAGCGTTGCCGGCAGGAAAATTAAACTCATTTAAATAGTACCCGCCCCCTCCCACTTACAAAATCGGCGCGGGTGTAGGCTCCGCCCCTCTGGGCACCGCGCCAGGCAGACAAGGAGCTGCAGAACGCTCCAGAATCGCAAGTTTTTTCTAGGTGCCGTTTTAGGCGCGAAAAACGGACGCCCAGCTCGTAGGGGCGCCCGTTTTTTATCGTGTGGAAACTTGGGCCCTAATTTCTATGTACCATCGCTTAGTCAGTACAGGAAGGAAGTTTGGTATCACAATATTGAAATAATGGCCCAGAAATTGCTGGAGTTGGGCATCTCGTGGTGAGCACCATAGATTGGATTTTTTTCCCTCACCCTTTAAGTCGTCTTATTTTTGCGCTGCAAATTGCTGGAAGTGCGAATTGATAACGGCGCAGCTAGATCAACGGGGCATCTGGGACCTCATGAGCGTGGGGTCCAAAGATTTATCTCCTTAACCAATGAAATGTAAGGATAGTGAAAGAAACAGAGTGAACGACACAGAAGAAGATAGGGTAAATTAAAGTCAAATTAGAGAGAGAAAGAGAAAGAGAGGGAAAGAAAGAGATTTGATAGAGAGAAAAAGAGACAGAAAGGAAAAGTAAGAAAGTAAGAAAGCAATTACATTTTAAATACCACCAGGAACAATTTACTACCTGGAGTATGACTCCACAGTTTCAATTGTTCCCTTTCTGTGCCTCCAAAGTTTAGTTTCATGTCAGGATCATAAATCACAACATCAACAACTTGTATTTATAAAGCACCTTTAATATGTAAAACGCCCCAAGGCGCTTCACTGGAGTGTTATGATACAAAAAATTTGAGACCGAGCCACATAAGGAGAAATTACGGCAGGTGACCAAAAGCTTGGTCAAAGAGGTAGGTTTTACGACACGTCTTAAAGAAGGAAAGAGAGGTAGAGAGGCAGAGGTTTAGGGAGGGAGTTCCAGAGCTTGGGGCCTAGGCAACAGAAGGCACGGCCACCAATGTAACCAGAATGAAATATTGTCTTCCCCTCTCTCCAACCTCAATGACCAGGTAACAATTGAGTTAACTACAAGACATTTGTTGTAATTTTCAACTTCAGTGGGAGTGTTAGCAGATCGGCCAATCGTTATACATCCTGCCCAACATTCCTGTTCATTGAAGTCCATTGAAAAGAACATCGAACAAGGTGTATAACAGGCGACTGATCCGCTAACCCTTTTATACCCTTGCCAAAGTTAAAGCTCCACGCAGCATATTTGATATGTTTTTTTAATTTAATTTACGTCATTAGTGAACCTCTTTAATGGACACTCATTGCAACCGTACATGCATGTTTATAGATCAGTTCCATTTAAGCAGATAGCAGTGGATAATGGATTTTGATTAGGATGTTGCCTGATTATTTCTCCCAGAGATACGGCTCTGATGTTTGCTGATAACAGCTCGCTCAACACACACTGGAAATTGAATCTAGGATATTTCTGATCTATGTGAAAGAAAGAAAAACTTACATTTATACAGCTCCTTTCACGACCACCGGACATCTCAAACTGCTTTACAGCCAATGAAGTACTTTTGAAGTGTAGTCACTGTTGTAGTGTGGCTCAGTATCGTACCAAATGTATCCAATATACTGTGGAAGAGGGGGGAAATATTATGTAGATTTTAAGAGTGGGAGCCATATTTGAAGGCAGTGTGTTGTTTAATAAGACACAACCACAGAGACACAGCTGAAGAGGGAGAAAGGTTTGGGGGGAGTGAAGGATCGGTCAAAAATAAGGAGTGACTGCTCATATTTAAATCACTTCATTCCAGAATGAGTTTCAACAGACATTGAAAGTAGGAACACTGTGCACAAAGTGAAAATAAGGATTAACAGCTGAAGTAAAGAGCAATGTATCAGATACAAAGAAGTTACTGTCAGCAGAACATCAACGTTCAGTGAGAAGTAAACACTATATGGAGCTGAAGTGTTTTGTGTGGAGAGAACCAGAGTAAACAGAACTGTGTACTGACTGAAAGGTAAATAGATCTAGAGAGCAGATTATCTGTGAAATCTATGGTTTGTAAAGCAGCCAGTGCAAAGGCAGTTTTTTGCTGTAAAGTAGCAGCTAGAAGTAATTAGGAGCACTATTGGAGAGAACTACAGCAACTTGTATTTATATAGGGCCTTTAATGTAGATTAAAAAAATGATAAATAAGCCGTTTATTTAAACACTGATAACTTAGAGAAAAGTAAACCTAGCCAATATTATGATGGTAGGAGGTTGTCACTTTGCTAAACAACTATCGTTGACTTTTAAGCTAGTTTAAGTAGAGCAGACAAAGTAAATAATATGGCTCAAGGCTGGGTATTGGTGAATGGTGATAGTTGTGATCACCTACAGTCTGCTCCATTTAAAACTCATGGAACCTGTGCTGTTTTAGTTAACCAAAATACTGGAGCTTTGCTGCAGCAAGTGAGGTACTTCTAATGATGTTTAATGTTTTATTATTATAGGTGTCAGGCTTGGCTCAGTGGTAGCACTCACACCTCTAAGTCAAAAGTGCGTGAGTTCAAGTCCCACTCTATCCAGGCTGACACTTCAGTGCATTACTGAGAGGCTGCTGCACTGTCGGAGGTGCCGTCTTTCAGATGGGACAATAATCTGAGGCGCCGCTTGTCCTGTCAGGTGGACACAAAAGATCCCTTGGCACTATTCACAGAAGTGCAGGATGTTCTCACAGTTTTCAGGACAATATTTATTAAAGTTGATTATCTGCTCATGTATCACCTTGCTGTTTGTGGGATCTTGCGAATTAGCTGCCGCGTTTCCCTACAGTACAACAGTGACAATGCTTCAACAGTACTTCATTAGCTCTAAAGCATTTTGGGACAACCTGCGGTCATGAAAGGTGCTATTAAAATGCAAGTTCTCTCTTTTATTACTACAACTATTTAGGATTTCAAAGGTATTTAAAAAGATGTTCCACTGAAAACTGCAATGTACACATTTGTTACGGAGATTGCCGTGCTAAAATGTCCACAGTTGCTGGTTGCATTTTGCTGTGATGCCAGTAGGTGATGCTGTGACAGGAGTTTCAATGTTAATTCTGACACACTTGTCACGCTTAAATGTCACATCACACTTTGTGTTCTGGAGACTGCAAATCATTCCTATAGCTACTCCATAATTGCATCTCCATCTGCTTCACTTGTAAGATTTTAAAAATATTTTTAAGCATTTTAAATGTTATATATTTTTTAACAAAATACAAAATCAATATTTAAGATTTATTGAAGGTTTGTTTTTCCCTTGTCTCCGGCCACCACTAATGGCCCAAATCTCCAAATTATTAATGGCTGTCATTTTTGAATTTAAAGATTAACTTCTTCAATGTATCGGATGTTAATGGTGTGAATCTCTGCCCTGCTGCAACTGTGCATCCTGGCTGTGGCCCAAAAATGTGATGCTCCACTTAGCCCCCTCTCCACCCCCCCCCCCCCAGCATTTGTGCAACTCCCCCATTCCACGTACTTTCAATCTATTGGTATGTTCAGAATCAACATCCCTCACCATCTCCGTGAGGCCACTGTGTGTTTTTGCTGGTGGGATATCTTCCGCCTTCATTGGCCCCAGCCTCAGCTGCAAACTGGAGTGTACTGAAACATTTCTGCCTTGTTATCTTTATTTGTATTTCCTCCTTTATGCATTTGCCTCCTCTCCTCAACCCTGTGCCACTTCCTTTGTGGTTCTAATGTCCCTTTGTGCATTGTGCACCCCTCCCTCCCCCATTGTCAATCTTCCTCCTCCTGTATTGATCTATCCACCATTTGCATTTCCCCCCTCCCCTATCATTCTGGATTTCCCACTTGTAGATCATCTTCCCCTATCTCCTTTTGTATATCTCCTTGCTCTCTCTCCCCCACTCCCCCCCACTCCCCATTCCAGATCTCCCCAATCCTTCAGGAACTCCCTATCCTTTGTTTTTGGATCAGCCTTCCCCACCCATGCCATTATGGATTCACCCCCATGTCAATCTCTTATGCATCTTGCTTTCCCTATTGTGGATCTTCTCACCCAGCTAACGTAGCAGTTTCTGTCATATATTAATGGTAGTGTTGCACTTCTGGCTGACTTCCTGGTCTGGCTTTATGATGTATTGATAGCCTTGTTGCCGCCACCCCCAAAGATTCCAGGCCCGGATTTATGTGGGTCACACCACAGGCAACTGATTAGTCTTCAGTAAAGATTGTAAGACTTCTTTTGAGTTAATTTTTACAAATACTGATACGTCCTTACTATACAGTATAAATGCACACGAGGCCCATGCTTGAGAGAAGTTCAGTCTGTGACCTGTCCTTTATTCCATAGCACTCAAGCGAAGGAAGTGGGTGGACCTTCCACTTTTATATCTGAAGGTCCAGGTTAGGAGTGTCTCCCACAAGTTCACCACCTAGTGGTCATTGTTCTCACAGTGTACAACTTAGGTCAGATTATACATGGGTTACAATGCTGGTTAAATACATGACATCACCTCCCCCCCCCCCCCCCCAAAGTCTTACTGGGATCACAGGTTGAGTCTCTCTGGTGGTTTACGCTCTCTTGTAGAGCGCCTGAGTTGGGGCTCCGGTTGTTGGGTGCTGGCCTGAGTGTCTGCTGTTTGCAGTGCCTCAGGCCTATCCGAACTGCCCACAGTGACTGGGCTCCCCTCCCTTTGGTTCCTGTGTTCGGTCACCTGTGGAGGAGTGAACTCTATATCGTGTTCTTCCTCTGCTTCTTCTATGGGGTTGCTGAACCTCCTTTTTGTTTGATCCACATGTTTGTGGCAGATTTGTCCATTGGTAAGTTTAACTACCAGAATCCTATTTCCCTCTTTGGCAACCACAGTGCCTGCAAGCCATTTGGACCCTGCAGCGTAGTTGAGGACAAAAACAGGATCATTTACATCATTACATCGCGCCCTCGCATTCCTGTCATGGTAGTCATATTGTGACTGGCGCCTGCTCTCGACAATTTCTTTCATGGTGGGGTGTATAAGGGACAACCGGGTTTTGAGCGTCCTTTTCATTAGCAGCTCTGCGAGTGGAACTCCTGTGAGCGAGTGTGGTCTGGATCTATAGGCCAACAGGAGGCGTGATAAGTGGCATTGTAGGGAACCCCCTTGGATTCTGAGCATCCCCGTTTGAGGCCGGCTTGAACGGTGCCGTTCTGACATGGTTAACTCCATTGCCTGCCATGAAGTCCTGGAATTCAGTGCTTGTGAAGCACGGGCTCTTGTCACTGACCAAGATGTCCAGTAGACCGTGGGCGGCGAACTTTGCCTGTAGACTTTCTACCGTGGCAGAGGATGTGCTTGAATTTAAAATGTCACACTCGATCCATTTGGCGTAGGCGTGTACTACAACTAAAAACATTTTTCCCATGAAAGGACCTGCGTAGTCCACATGGATGCGTGACCAAGGCTTGGCGGGCCATGGCCAGGGGCTAAGGGCGGTTTCCCTGGGTGCATTGCCCAGCTGGGCACACGTGTTGCACCTGCAAATACAAAGTTCCAGATCTGCGTCTATTCCTGGCCACCAAACGTGTGACCTGGCAATTGCCTTCATCGTGACAATGCCCGGGTGCTCATTGTGGAGTTCTCTGATAAACACCTCTCTGCCCATCTGGGGCATGACTATGCGGTTTCCCCACAGTAGGCAATCGGCCTGAATTGAGAGTTCATCATTGCGCCTGTGAAATGGTTTAAATTCCTCAGG
Organism: Pristiophorus japonicus; assembly: GCF_044704955.1. NCBI lineage: Eukaryota > Metazoa > Chordata > Chondrichthyes > Pristiophoridae > Pristiophorus > Pristiophorus japonicus. Next base: position 186,812,881 of record NC_091988.1, on the reverse strand, counting down.
GCATGCCCTGTACGTGGCTGCCCAGTCCCCATTCAGGACACATTTCTTGACTAGAGACAATAGCCGGTCTCTATTTGTCCAGACTTTAATCTGACGGGCTGTCACGGATGAGCCTTCGCTTCCGAAAGCTTCAACAGCCATGACCATCTCAGCAGCATGCTCGGTAACCCCCTCAGTGGTGGCTAGTGGGAGCCTGCTGAGTGCATCGGCGCAGTTTTCGGTGCCCAGTCTGTGCCGAATTGTGTAGTCATAGGTGGCTAATGTGAGTGCCCACCTCTGTATGCGGGCTGATGCATTTGCATTTATGGCCTTGTTGTCGGCCAAAAGGGACGTTAGGGGTTTGTGATCTGTTTCCAGCTCAAATTTCCTGCCAGACAGGTACTGGTGCATTTTCTTTACCGCATATACACATGCAAGCGCCTCCTTTTCTACCATCCCGTAGCCCCTTTCTGCCTGGGACAGATTTCTGGAGGCATAAGCTACCGGCTGTAACTGACCCTTGGCATTGACATGCTGCAACACACACCCGACACCATAGGACGACGCATCGCACGTTAACACAAGTTTCTTACATGGGTCATACAGCGTTAACAGATTGTTGGAACATAACACATTGCGTGCTCTATTAAAAGCCCTTTCCTGGCTGTCCCCCCCCAGACCCATTCGCAACCTTTGCGAAGGAGCACGTGTAGCGGCTCTAGCAGCGTGCTCAATTTGGGAAGAAAGTTCCCAAAATAGATCAGGAGCCCCAGGAATTTACGAAGCTCCGTCGTGTTACGGGGTCTGGGTGCTCTCTGGATCGCTTCCGTCTTGGACGTAGTAGGGCTGATCCCGTCTGCTGTTATCCTCATCCCGAGGAATTCTACCTCTGGAGCTAGGAAGACGCACTTCGCCTTTTTCAGTCGCAGTCCTACCCGGTCCAGTCTGTGTAGCACCTCCTCCAGGTTGTGGAGGTGTTCTTCAGTATCGTAACCGGTGATGAGGATGTCATCCTGAAAAACCACTGTCTCTGGAATCGACTTGAGGAGGCTATCCATATTTCGTTGGAAGATCGCGGCGGCCGAGCAAATCCCGAACGGACATTCGTTGTACTCAAACAACCCCTTGTGTGTCATGATGATGGTCAGCTTCTTCGACTCACTCGCCAGCTCCTGGGTCATGTAAGCTGAGGTCAGGTCCAATTTTGAAAAAAGTTTGCCACCGGATAGCATCGCAAAGGGGTCCTCCGCTCTCGGTAGCGGGTACTGGTCTTGGAGTGACACCCGATTGATGGTGGCCATGTAATCACCACATATCCTGACCGACCCATCCGCCTTGAGCACCGGCACAATCGGGCTTGCCCAGTCACTGAATTCGACTGGCGAGATGATGTCTTCCCTCAGCAGGCGGTCCAATTCGCCTTCTATCTTTTCCCGCATCACGTACGGCACCGCTCTGGCCTTGTGGTGTACTGGCCTGGCGTCCGGGTTTATGTGAATCACTACCTTGGCCCCCATGAAAGTGCCAATGCCGGGTTGAAATAATGAGTCAAATTTGTCCAGGATCTGTGAGCATGATACTCGCTCCACAGAGGAAATTGCATTGACATCGCCCCATTTCCAGCGTGTGACAGCAAGCCAACTCCTCCCCAATAGTGCGGGACCGTCCCCCGGGACAACCCAGAGTGGCAACCTGTTCTCCGAATCTTTGTGGGTCACAACTACCGTGGCGCTGCCTAGCACCGGAATGATCTCCTTTGTGTATGTCCGTAGCCGTGCGTCAATCGGTGATAATTTTGGCCTCCTGGCCTTGGATGCCCACAACTTTTCGAACTGTTTGATACCCATCAGGGACTGGCTGGCCCCCGTGTCTAGCTCCATTGATACTGGATGCCATTGAGGAGCACTTTCATCATTATCGGTGGTGTCCTGGTGTATGAACTGTATACATGCTCCACATGAACTCGCTGAACTTCAGCTTCCAGCGATTTCCCACAGCATTCATTTCTGCAATTTGTGCAGGTAGTTTGCTCATCTCTGCAAATTCCGGCTGAGTGTGTGCCTCCATGCCTCCAACATGAGCTGCTATTTGAAACAAAAGGTCCCTTGCCAGTCGATTGTCCCTGACTGCCCCTGTTATTGTCCTTGAGTGCACCATTAACAGGTGTTGATGGCCCCATTACTGGCCGCATTGTCCTTTGCAATGGCGTGAATCGCCGTTTAGCTTGCCATTGTCTCTGTCGAACTCCCCCTCTGGGTTCGACTACATGTTGGGGCGTGCCCGATTGCCCTTGTCTGCCTGGAGAACTGTGTGCTGCTTTAACAATGTTGAATCTCTGTCCCAACCATTCCTTAACACAGTACCTCTCGTCTGTTCTGTTCGTGGCCATGCTCGCGTGTTTAAATCCCAGTTTCTCGTCACCATTGATACGTCCTTACTATACAGTATAAATGCACACGAGGCCCATGCTTGAGAGAAGGTCAGTCTGTGACCTGTCCTTTATTCCATAGCACTCAAGCGAAAGAAGTGGGTGGACCTTCCACTTTTATATCTGAAGGTCCAGGTTAGGAGTGTCTCCCACAAGTTCACCACCTAGTGGTCATTGTTCTCAGTGTACAACTTAGGTCAGATTATACATGGGTTACAATGCTGGTTGAATACATGACAAATACTGAGCTTCTGCACCATCACTTATTGAAGTATGAACCCAAGAGTCTCCTAGCAAACTCTGCACACTGTCTCGTCTCACACTGCAGGAGGGTATTTTCTTCTGAGCCATTGGACTACTTTCTGACCTGGTCCTTAGTCCTGGGTGGGGTGGTTAAGGGTCGAAAGGAAGGAGAGAACACAACATTCCGTCTAGAAAGGGAGCTTTTCTTATCTGTGACTGAGACACAATAAACCCAGAAATGCATGCTCCATAATTAGGCTCATGTTTCTGGGTGTTAAGTATACTAATGATGTGATTATTAAGTCTGCAGCATTACCAGATGGAAGTCAGAATTGGCCAGATGCCAAAGTCGTGAAAATTCCTCCCATTGGAAAATGTGGGACTTCAGAACTAAGACCATCAGAGTTAATAATCTTGAAAAAAATAGCTATCTTAACTCTCCAAGAGCCAAAGGAGTAACATACATCTACATGGTTTATAAACTATTGCTTATTTTCTGAACCAACATCAGTTGTTACAGAACATTTCATCCATATCTTTGCAATGAGTAGAATGAAGAATGATGAATTGTTGTGCTCAGCAAGTCTTTTTATGGTTAGTTTTTTTCAGAATTTTGGATACATTTTTTGAAGACATTATACATTTTCAATGCAGGTTACTTTCGGGTATCTTTGTACATTGGGATTGCTGGCACAGTTGGAAGCAATGCATGTATGAGGGTTGAGATAATTTGGTTGGGGTTGGGGAGTAAACCCTCGAGTGATAACCAGAGTCGACATACCCAGTGTCAGCACATCTTAGATACAATTGACTTTTTCTCGTGTTTTATTGAGAAAGCTAAATGAAGGGTCAGAGCTCTTACTGCAGTACATCACCAAGGTTGCAAAGAGTAAGACAGGATAGCGAGATTGGTTCAGCAACACCAGAACAACTTTGTAGCAATTGCTGTGAAGTGGGGCTTTCGAGCTCTGTTATAATTAATGGATCTCAGAACTAAAAAAGGCTTTTGTAGTGGTCAACTTTACAAGCTGTGTAACCCGAGGACAGTTACAGGTGGCCAAACTGTTGAACCACAGAAGACAGAGGGGCAGTTAAACAGGGCAAGGGGTCAAAAGTGACATGTTGGAAAAACTCCATTTGGCATGAGACATAGGCGACTGATTGTGTGACGCGAAAGGGAATTCGTCAAGCAGCAATTGTGCACGCGGGCTTTAGGCCAATTAAATGGCATGCGGGGGGGGGGGGGTTGGAGGCACGAGGCTGACGTGCATCATTAAGTGTATAAAAGGTTGCTTGGAACTTTGTATCATTGGAGAGGCCATTACAGCAGGCAGGCTCCCCACCGGTGCAAAATAAAGACTACTTGAATCTTCGAACCCAGGCCTGGTGTTGAGTGTTTATTTTAAATACTCCACTACAGCTGGAAAACTGTACTTGCGATGTTTAGTTTCTAGTTCCAGCCCTTCCCCACTGACAGTCCAGCAATCTAACATTCGCATTCCTGGCCTGACTGAGCTCAGCCACGCTACAATAAATCAATGGACCTGAAAGAAAACAGCAACAATGGTGTTTTGTCTCCAGGGCCAGAAAACAAAGTTGCCTCAAATCAACTCTGAAAGCATGTATGGCACCTCATTTTACATGATTATGCTGCTGGCTGCAGGAGCTGGCATGGCGAATTTATATATCAGAAGTATACCGCCTCGTGATTCAGTATATTAACATAAACTTATTGATAAAAGGAAATGTAACTATATATTTTTAATTGATTGTATGAGGAATATGGCTGTAAAATTTTCATTGCGTCATTCATTAATTCATAGTTTAGATTTTTCTTTTCTCGGTATTGCATACGCTTCCTGCTGGTATATTCCAGCTATGTTTTACTGCAGCTGGAGAGAAACAAAATACTGAATTATTGAAGGCTGAAAAATTGACCAGGACGAGTGTGTTAGACAGAGCAGGATATTTAAATTACGCACAGTCTTGTTTTAGATCATGCTTCAGGAAGCAAAAACAAATTACATACACCTTATGAAAATATTGAATAAAGAAAAATCTCATTTTCTTTGCAAGGTGTTTGTAAAACGTTGTAAAGAATAGATAAATACATGGAGTTTTTTTTGACACCTTTAACTTTCCAGATCTCAAAGACCCCGGCTCCCTTCACAGTATACAATGTTGCTAATTTTAAAATGTGGTTACAAAGGTTACCTCAGTGTGCTTCCACACAACAGATGTTCGACAGCGTGTAGTGTGCATCAGATAAATTGAGGAAGAACTGAGGAAACGCATTGACTGGCATCAGTAACAACTTTGAAAAGTTTGTATTTGTTCGTTCTGATTACACCACAAAATCACCTGGGCTCAATCAGACTCTTGGTAAGTGATGAGTCAACACATCTGTTAGCAGCCCACCCTTGTCTGACGAGTCAGTGTACCAAAGATAGGCCACGTCATTTCTATGATGCAGCCACTGCAATCTTTAGTCATTGGACTTTTGATTGGTGGATAAAATAACCTTCGGAACTAGTTTTCAAACAATGAAAGCTCAATGATTTGAAAGTTGTTCCAAATTGGGTGCTGAGAAACAGGAAGAAGAAGAAAAAAGTAAATGGCAAATTTTGAAGTTACAGTGCTTGCTTTTTTTTTTGAAGAGAATAAAGGTCGAATAGCTGCAGTTAGGTGAAAGAGAACAAAAGTTAAAACTTAGTAAAAAAAAGGACCAAAGTAGAGGAAAGAAAGGGGCAGAAGCAAATTGATTTGTATTTAATTTTGTTTTTATTTCTATAATTTAATGCCATTATCAAATTGTTCCTTACACTGTAGCATTAATATCTATTCCAGCATATTGTGTGTGAGCTGTAAACTCCAGGAGATTCCAGTTTCCTGGAGCTGCTGGCAATCTAAAGGCACATGGTTCTTCCAGTGTCGACTGCACTTAGAATTATATTTTTAAAAAGCTGTCTTGCTTTATCCCTTTGGCAGTGGGGCCCACTTTTTCATGGGCCTTGTGATTTGTGGCCAGTTCCATCTCTAGTCATCGTGTGTGCTGGGTGTCAAAGTAAATGGCAGAGAGAAGGGCTAGGTGGCAAAGTCAGCTTCGCTCTCCCAAAACAAATGCAGCAATGTACCTCAGCAGTTGACTAAATAAACCTTAAATTGCGGCACAGAAGGTAATTGACAGCATCTAATATTTATAAGGCATACACTGAAATCCTAATTTAAAATTCTATAATTACTTCCTCTCTCCTTTTTATAAGTAATTTCAGCATTACGATGGTAATTAATTTACTGCTATCCCACTTCTCAATAAACCAGAATACATGAAGAACAATCCTTGGTGAATTGCATATCTCTGAAATTGAACTGAAATTTGACAGATTGTTAGAAAAGCAGCTTTTTAATAGGCCAATCTTCATAGCAAGGCCCCTTTGTTTCCTTTGGGAAAAGCACTGCATGCCTGTGTTCATTTGTTATATTTTGCTCCTTACTATGATTTTACATGGGGATTTGAAACCATGGTTGATTGGTTTAAAGATGTTTTCTCAAAACTGTTTGAAACAAATCTGTTCTCAGACACTCGTATGACATTGATTCTTTCACTTTTTTTCACGGATAAGTAATTCTAATGAATAAGCCTTTTCTCAAAGCTTTCTAAGTCTAATTTGTAAAGGATTTTCCGTGCACAACCACTGTGATTAGAGATGGACAACAAGGGTCACATAATCAGGGTTAAATTATACCTCCAATAGTATTTTAATATTTAAGTTGGATGGTATTATACCTGCATTCTCAGAAGAACCACGTTGTGAGTTACTCCTTCGTCCAACATATGGTTAGACTCTTCCAGCATGTCTCTCACATTGTTGGACAGGTTTCATAGAATCATACAGTTGTACAGCACAGAAGGAGCCTATTCGGCCCATCGAGTCTGTGCCAGCTCTTTTGAAAAGCAATCCAGTTAGTCCCACTCCCCCGCTCTTTCTCCATATCCCTTCCAATTTGTAGATTGTAGTTTCAAGAAGAGGCTCACTATTAAATAGGAGATCTGTTTCACCTCTATCTTTTAACCTTCTGTTCTCTGTAACAACATTTCTTGTCTCTCTTTTATTGACACTATATGGCCAATGCTCCTCTGAACTTTCCTTTTTTGTTCCATCTAAATTCCATGTATACTACCTTACACACTCTTCCAGTTACATAAGAATATAAGAAATAAGAGCAGGAGTAGGTCGTTTGTCCCCTCGAGCCTGCTCCGCCATTCAATAAGATCATGGCTGATCTTCTACCTCATCTCCACTTTCCTGCACTATCACCATATCTCTTGATTCCCTTAATATTAAAAAATCTATTGATCTCCATCTTGAATATACGCAGCGACTGAGTCTCCGCAGCCCTCTAGGGTAGAGAATTCCAGAGATTCACCACCCTCTGAGTGAAGAAATTTCTTCTCATCTCAGTCCTAAATGGCCGACCCCTTATTCTGAGACTGTGACCCCTGGTTCTAGACTCCCCAGCCAGAGGAAACTTCCTCCCTGCATCTACCCTGTCAAGCCCTCTAAGAATTTTCTATGTTTCAATGAGATCACCTCTTATTTTTCTAAACTTTAGAGAATATAGGCCTAGTCTACTCAATCTCTCCTCATTGGACAATCCCCCTATCCCAGGAATACGTCTGGTGAACCTTCGTTGCACTCCCTCTATGGCAAGTATATCCTTCCTTAGGTAAGGAGACCAAAACTGTACACAATACTCCAGGTGTGGTCTCACCAGGGCCCTATATCATTGCAGTAAGATATCTTTACTCTTATACTCAAAGCCTCTTGTAAATCTGTGGAATTTGCTCCCTCAGAGAGCTGTGGAAGCCAGGACATTGAATAAATTTAAGACAGAGATAGACAGCTTCTTAACCGATAAGGGATTATGGGGAGCGGGCAGGGAAGTGGACCTGAGTCCATGATCGGATCAGCTATGATTGTATTAAATGGCGGAGCAGGCTCGAGGGGGTCGTATGGCCTTACTCCTGCTCCTATTTCTTATGTTCTAATAAAGGCCAACATACCACTTGCTTTCTTAATTGCTCCCTGCAATCTCACTGTGCTGAAATTAAGACTTATTGTGATGTTTCCCTTCTAGCTCATTCTTTCTCAGGGCCTCAAAGCTGTGAAACGCTTTACCTCTCTGTGCCACCTTTCTCCAATAATCTGCAAGCTTCTAAACACTGAGATTATTGAGGGAGAGAGAAAAGGTACTCAAATTCCACCCCTCTTTTTTAAAAACAATACGATTGGCATTACCTAATGGCTACCAGTTTATTCATCACATCTCTCCTAATGTTTTTAATTGTCTTGACATACTACAATACAACATTTGGTCCTTCACTTCAGTTTCTCAGTTTAAAAAAAGGCTTGTCAGACTCTCTAGTACTGATCTAAAAGACCGCCTATGCCCCCCTCCTCGCCCAGCGGAACCCCAAGACATTAAGCAAATTGTCTTAACTCTTAATTGTACGAACAATTGTGCCAGCATTCCCAATAAACCAAGATACCTGCATGTAACCTGGCTGAAAATTACTTCATAAAATACATATCTCAAATTCTTAATAAAAATAATAGTAAAAAGAGTTATAGGACATAGCAACCAAACATGATTCGTTCTACTCTTTGCCAATGAAAGACGGTATCCTCGTCAGACATCTGAGACAATGTTTGATCAAAAACTGGAGAATGAGTTTATAAAACACATGAGCCTGGAAATTACTGTTGCCAATATGAGTAGACGAATGCTAACATGTTCATATGACATTAAAATCATGATTATCATAGGCGGTCCCTCGTATCGAGGATGACTTGCTTCCACACCAAAAAGGGATGAGTTCACATGTATTTCAATGAAGGACCTAATACTCCAGATCCCGAACTACATGTTGAAGGGTGGAAGATGCCGGTGTGTGAATTTTTTTAACGTGTGGTGGCATTTGCACACCAGCCACCACACGGGCTTGACAGAGCAGGTCCTTGGTCCAGTGGCAAAATAATGGACATAAGAATATCCTAAACACATTAAACATTAACGTCCCCAATATCGCTGACAACAATTTCTAGACTATGGCGCCTAGAAAATTGTGAGAGAGCTTGTGACTCTAGTCATTTTGGTGTTCTCACTGTGACACTATTGGCCAGGTTTCATCACCACTGACACCTGGGAGTCCCTGGCCAAAGACCCCCCCTAGGTGGAGAAAGTGCATCCGGGAGGGCGTTGAGCTCTTCGAATCTCAATGCCTAAGAGGTGAGGCGCAGGTAGCAGAAGGAGCGTGCGGCAAACCAGTCTCACCCGCCCTTTCCCTCGACGAATTTCTGTCCCTCCTGTGACAGGGTCTGTGGCTCTTGTATTGGACTATTCAGCCACCAAAGAACCCACTTCAGGAGTGGAAGCAAGTCTTCCTCGATTCTGAGGGACTGCCTATGATGACACTATTGGCCAGGGTTTCAGTGCAAGCATGATACGCCAATGGTAGTTTTCAATGCCAGTCTATTGGTGCTTACCTTTCTCAGTAGCTCTCCCTTGTAATGTTTCCCAAGACAGCTCATCATTTAAATATTATGCTTGCTCAGAGAGAAAGATACAAAAAGAGACACAGATAATCAAGCAGCAAACCCATCTAAAAGTGGTCTGATAGGTCCTAGGGTGTGGTTGTATTAATTTTAAAGGAGCATCTAGTGAAGGATTTCTAAATTCAACAGACAGAATTGAAAACTGAAATCAAAGACATTCGACTCATGGTAATAACATCTCAGTCTGTTCTTAAACAAGAATCATGATTTCTTTTTGTGCTTTACTTCTGAATTTGTTTTACTTTCTTCTTGTTCCAATTAACGTGGTATCGAGTTCAGTCCATTGACTACGGAATAGTTGTAATGGGAATCGCCTGCCGCAACCAAAGTTCATTTCTGTTGTGTTAAATTAAGACTAAATGATACAAGCAGCAAATCGAATAAAGCTTTTTTTTTTGCAAATCAGTGAATACCTGGATTTTTGAGACTCAAATACAAGGTTTTATTTTAGTTAGATTTCTTTGTTTCAAAACCTGGTACTATATCCATTAGAAAATCTGTAATTCTGTATGTTTGGACGGGTAGTGTACATCATTAATCTGGCTTCAATTTATTTAAATGCTGTTTCTCTCCATCGGTTTCTGGATCTTGGAAGGAAAAACAAACACAACCACGCGGAATCACCACAGTTTAATTGTGGGCTCCTTCCTACTGATACCACAGTCTACCCCTCAGTATTTGGTAATACAGGTGCAGCGTCGAAAATCCGGAGTTCCGGAATCTGGACTCTGGACCGATTGGTGGCAGGATTGTCCAGAATCCGTAAAACGTTCCAGAATCCGGACCTGCCGACCTCGAGGCCTTGCCGCTGCCCGACCTCTCGCCTCGCCCCATTCGCCGCTGCTGCCCTTACCTCGGGGCCTCCTCGCTGGCCAGCCCGAACACCACCTCCTCGCTGAGCCCCGCCCAAACACCTCCTCCTCGCTGGGCCCAGCCCGAACAGCTCCTCGGCAGGGATCCCCCCCCCCACCCTTCTGATGTTCCGAAATCCGGAAATACCCGAACCTGGGCTCGGGTATTTCCGGATTTGTGACGTCAGAAAGACGATCGAAAGTCTGGAAAAGCCCGGAATCTGGTACGGTCTCGGTCCCGAGGATTCAGGATTCTCAATGCTGCAATTGTACCTGTATAACATTTCACCCAGAGAAGAGAAAAAAACTAGTGCTTTGAAAATTTCCAGCTGAACTCAGTCAGTGTTTTATATAAACAGATTCTGATAAATGATCAAACCCGCAGTGTGTCGATTAACCGAAAACCCTTAGAGCAGTTAAGATGTTGAATGTTACTCTGAGAATAAATAGAAGCAATGACCATAATAGTATAACATGTATTTTCCGACTGAATTATCTCCAAATAAGTACAGGAGAAAAAGTAGGTAACAATTGGCAATTAATGAATAATATACTAACCATGAGAATTATAGGAGTTATTGAAAGTAAATTTTATTAATACTGAACCCAAGCTGCTGACTGATGGCTTAAATTGGATTTGTGTATATAGTAATACCATGGTTGATTTCAGATTGCATACAAGTATTGTATTTTTTTATTCGTTCATGGGATGTGGGCATCACTGGCAAGATCAGCATTTATTTCCCATCCCAAATTGCCGTCGAGAAGATGGTGGTGAGCCGCCTTCATGAACTGCTGCAGTGCGTGGGGTGAAGGAACTCCCACAGTGCTGTTAGGGAAGGAGTTCCAGGATTTTGACTCCGCGACAATGAAGAAATAGCGATATATTTCCAAGTTAGGATGGTGTGTGACTTGGAGGGGAATGTGGAAGTGGTGGTGTTCCCATGTGCCTGTTGCCCTTGTCGTGCTGGGTGGTAGAGGTCACAGGTTTGGGAGGTGCTGTCTAAGAATTATATGTGATTCTGTTTATTGGACTGCCAGCATTAACCATTTGATTGACCCAGTAATCATTGGCAGTGAAGCAAGTGAACTGAATTTTTTCTTTACCACATTAAAGCAGGGTCTGGAGCGAGGTCCCGCCCGCTACCGGTTTCATCCTGCTCTCTACAAGTGATTTTACCTTGATTGGTCTTGTTAAGCCCGACCAGCAAGGTTCCCAGCCAATTAAAAGGAAGTGGGTCTGATAACGTCATTTGATGACGCATCACTAGCTGGTTTCCTTAAAGGGTCCACATTGATTTTGTGCTATCGGTGTTCCGCAGCATTGAGATACTGCAAACTCTGACAAGTACTGCACAAAGGTGCACGGCTGCACCCAGGCTCTCCCATGACTCTCTCCATCTTATGGAGGGAGTCACAGCACCCAGGGAGGTTCTCTTCCCTTCCAATGGGTGGAAGAGACCTCCTCAGGAGACCACACAGCCTGGTTGCACATTGCACAGGAGGGCACAAGCAGGGATGTCATCAGGACAACCAGGCTGCAGTGGTGTAAACCTTTCAATGATCTCAGTAGATCGGGAAATGTTACTGCAAAGCCACACTCAACCTCATCCTGCTGTGCCACTCATTACAGCCCCATTTCTCTGCCTTCCCTACCCTACTCCTGCACATCCTTACTCACACCAACTTACCTTGCACCTCCACTCATCCCTCTCTCTCTATCTACATAATCACTTCTCCATCTCACTAGCCATCCCTCACATTCACTGTCATCCTAGTCCAATCATACCAACTAACAACACACAAGGGTAGACACTTGAGTGTTTTATCCAATGTTCATGTAAAGTTTCTGTTAATGTGTTGTCAAACATTGAAACCTTTATTTTCAAAACTTTGCATTCTTGGACAGGTTTCTGTGCACCTTAGGAAGTGGCTTAGTGAGTTGCAGTGAATGATGAGACATAACAGTACCCTCCGCAATGGTGATTAGTGTGAAAGGAATGGCTTGGGCATTGTAGGGATGCTTTATGGAGCTGGTGTGGGGTGGTGCCAACCTGGTGCATCATGTGGTAGCCAGGGTGTACAGCATCATGTGACGTAAAGCTGGCCATGGTGAGGCCATCCCTGGCATATGAGCAGCAATGTGGTCAGGTGCTGATGCCCTGTGTCCTGCACAGCATCAGATGATTGCGGAGAAGTTATTGTTGGTGCTGCTGGTGTGCCTGGTGATGTTGATGTTAGGGCTGACCCTGGTGGAATTTTGTGGACCAAGGTGAAATTTGTTCAAGAGCACCAATGCTGCTGGAATAGATGGCAGCTGAAGTTGAGATGACAGAAGCGATCTATCAATGGTGAGAGAGGTTGTTCCAAGGAGGTGACAGTGGCTAGAGAGTTTACTCCAAACACTTCCAAACTGCATAAAGCTCAAATGTGTCTTCCGAATCCTGAAGCCTCCAGCTTGTAAGATTGGAAAGTGAACAGCTGTCAAATGATAGCTTTTATACCACTTTTTCAGCTGTCAGCTATTCGGAAGAATGGATACTGATGGAACACCCGGCCTACTTACCTCACGTGATCCTCGAGCGCCGTGAACCTCGTGAAAAAGCTTGAAAAATGGTAAGTGCGGGGCAAAATGCTGTTTAATTAGCTTTTAACAAGCTGTTAATCTAAAATGTCTCTTCCTTGGTGTTGGGTCTGTAAAGCGCTGACAGACTCGACACTTGGGAAACTAACGTGGAGGCGGGTTGACAGCGGGCTGTTGTCATGCTGCCAATCTTTTCTATTTTGACAGCGGACACGCCTCTGAACCCGCCCTCAGCACCGGCAAAATTCCGGCATAAGTGTTCACAAACGTGTACTGCATAACATGCTCTAATGTTAAAAACACTTACATTTCTCTCACTTGTTTGTATGCATATATCTCATTAATTTACATTTGTAGATAATTACATGGTTAGATTACATATTTCAATTACTGAAAATCAGTATGTTGCTTCGCTCCACCTTGTATGTAAAAACACCATTCAGTCTCATTATAAACCGAGAAACAACCATCTCATCTTTTAATGCAGTAGTACGTTTTAAAGGACACTAATTAGTAGCACTGCAATGATACAAATATTAATAATAGCTAATTTAATCCATTTCAAGTTGAGTTACAGAAACTATTTTTTGAAGCTCCATGTATTTAATCACTGGAAAATTTAGGATCTTTGCTCCTTTTAGTTTGAGAAGCGAAATGTATGATTTACTAATGCAGTTTGTGGAAAATTAGGTGTAAGGTGTAATAATTAATTAAAGGAGATGCTCTCTTTGTAACACAAAGATACAAAGAACAGACCAAATCTGCTCTTCATGATTTATCTTTTGAGGACAAATGTACTCAGTGAAATGTACCTTTCCGTGATTTCCCTCCGTCAGTGTGTGATTAATAATTAAGACAATTTGTTCATCGCACTTTCTTCCAAACTCTTGCCACGAAGTATACCAAGCTTCTGCAGACAGAACTTGTCAATCTGTTGATCTTGCCAGTTCTACAATCATGAAGCCACAGCTCCAGAGGTGCCATGACAGAACATCCCCTTTAAAATAGGACATCTGAGAGGGTCATTGATCTAAGCTTAAATGTAACAGAATTAGGATAGGAAGCAGAAGAAACATTTTTTTAACACAAGTGGGTTGTGAGCCTGTGTGATGCTCTACCAGAGTTACTGAGTGAAGCAGAGATCATGTCAACTTTTGAGACTAGGTTTGATAGGTGGTTAAAAGAAAGGGGGTTAAAGAGATAGGAGAACAAGGTGGGCACATGAGTTTATCACTACTGCTCGTGCGGAGGTTAAACACAAACATGGACTGGTTGGCCAATTGGCCTGTTTCTGCATTGTAAATTCTGTGTCATTCTACGCAAAAGACAAGAGCTGTTTAAGCTCAGGTCGAATCTGTGACCAATTCCAGGAACTAGTTTGGAGGTGCATGCTGGTAGGACATTGCTGTAATGTGCAGTGTCTGTCTGCCCATGTTTTCTGTTACCCTCGACTCATTTCTAACCCCTGACATTTTTTCCTATTGCCTACTCTAACAGTAGAGAAACAGCATTCCACCTTGTGCATGAACCTCCTCACCTAATGAAATTTTACATCACCACTGATGTGAGATTAAAATATGCTACTTTTTGCTCTGATAACGTTGATAATAGTAATTTTAATATCAATGAATCTCTGGCACAGCATAAATCAGCTTCGATCAGAGAGCAATTCAGTTATCCACACATTCCAATATATAACTCATTTAGCTTCCAAAAAATGTCAACCACTCATGGTAATATCTATATTGCTAAGAATAAAAATGAGCGAAGCAATATCTATTTAACTAACCTACTTGTTCAATACTGCTTTAAACTTTGTGTGTCTCACAGTGGCAGCCCCACACTAAAGGGACAATGATCACACTAAAGAATTTTACAGCTCATATCTTTTCCATTTCAAAGAACTAATGCAGAAAGGGAAATTTACAGAAGATATCAGAAAACCACTATGGCAGAAATTTTTATATAAAGTATGTGAATGTGAGAATATTACTGCAATTGACATTTAACACATAGGAGGCCCGAAATTTATCAGGACATAAGGTCCGTCCATTTCTCGGCAGTATTTTGGCGGTGCGTCCTTTAAAACCGCCGGTACACTGCCGAGACCGAAGAGTGCTAGTTTGGTGGAATTTTTTTCAGTGGTATGCAAGTATTATAGTCGATCAAGATCGATTTCTTGTCGATGGACGGTGCAGCACTGCACTGCACATGTGCGATTTTTTTCTTTCTTTTTTTCACAGATACTTTTCCCCCACGATTTCGGAGTTCAGGGGTCACCTGCGTATGCACAGAGAGTTGGAGTCGAATGAGAGAAGGAACAGCAAGGTATTCAAGGGTCAGTTGATTTAATCACAGATTCCAGAATCAAAAAATATGAATAACAAATAATAATTATACCATATCAACAATAATAATACATATTTTATAAATCAAAAATCATAAAATAAATATAATAAATATAAATATAATGGAAATGCTAAAAAAGAAGTCGAAGTACAGGAACATCGAGAAGGACGGGAGGTTGTGGGCGCCCGCCATCGACGAGACGGAGCTACCTGCCCTGCTGGAGAATATTACGGAGAGATACTCCGACTTAACGAAGGGTGGTCATGGAAAGCCCTCCCCAAAGGAGTGCAACAAAATATGGGATGAGATCGGGGAGGCTGTGTCCTCCATAAGTACCATGGTACGCACCGGGGAAAGGTGTCGTAAGAGGTCGACAGTACCTGAGGGTGGGGAGCTGCCAGCAGTTTCCAGCCCTGAAGCCGTGCCTTCCGGATCACGAGCTTCTCCTGAGGCTCCATTCATTGCGCCTGCAATGTCTGACCTCCAACAACAGCAACAGCACTCGGGGTGCACTGCTGCATGCCGGCTTGGTACCACCACGGGGAGGTCTGGGCTCAGAGGCAGTGGGAAAGGGAAGGGTGGGCGTAAGAAAGGAGGGGTGAGTCCGAAGGCTGGGGGAGTATGCGGTCGAGGACAGTGAAGGGTGCTTTGTTGTAGCCAAGTGTTCATTGTTCATTTAAAATAGTTGAGGTTTGATTTTTAAAAGTTTATCTCAAGTTGTTAAAGTTGTCACAGTTGTTCAAAGTTATAGTTCTAAGTTTTACAAAGTTTTACAATTGTTGTATATTTTGTACATTTTTACATAAACGTTTGCAGTGAATTTAAGCACTCTTGTACAGTGTCAAACTTTTGGGGTGACAGTCATCAGGGTCCCAAAATGCAGCTCTCCACATTCAAGCAAAGCGTTCATTTATGAGTGCTGACGTAACAATTTTGCAGTGGCAGACGCTCCGCGAGCCCTCTGTGTGGTGTTGGGGGGGGAGGGGGGGAGGTGGTGCCATGGGTTCATCTGGAAGCTCCTCCTCATCCTCCTCCCCCTCATTTTCCTCCTCTTCCTCCTCCGTCTCCTGTACTCTCTCCTCAGGTGGTCCCACAGTCCCCTGTGGCAATTCCTGTCCCCGCATGATGGCTAAATTATGCAACATGCAGCACACCACTGTGAACTGAGCAACCTGCTTAGAGTGGTATTGCAGCCTGCCTCCCGAGTGGTCCAAGCATCGAAAGCGCTGCTTCAGCACTGCAATTGTCTTTTCAATAATATTACATGTGGCTATATGGCTCTTATTATATCGTTGCTCGGCTTCTGTCCGAGGGTTCTGCAGGAGGGTCAAGAGCCAGGTGGCGAGGCCGTACCCTTTGTCCCCCAGTATCCAGCATTTACCTTGTGGCTCAGACTTCAACAGGTCAGACACAGTGCTCTCACGCAAGATGTGCACATCGTGGATGCTCCCTGGAAAGTTGGTATTCACTGCCATTATACGCTGTGTATGGTCACAGACGAGCTGCACGTTGAGGGAGTGGAATCCCTTACGGTTTCTGTACACCTCCGCCTCCTGTAATGGTGCTCGCAGGGCAATATGGGTACAGTCAACAGCACCCTGCACCTTGGGGAAGCCGGCACTGCATCAAAACCCAAAGTCCTCTCACTCTGTGCCTCCCTAGTCATTGGGAAGTCTATAAATTCGATCCAGCATGCATACAGTTCTTCGGTTACCTGTCGAATGCAGTGATGAGTAACATGCTGAGAAATACAGCATATGTCACCAGCTGATGCCTGAAAAGAGCCACATGCATAAAAGGAAAGTGCCGCAGTCACCTTCATCTCGACAGAGAGTGCAGTAATGTTGGTGGTACAGGGCTGCAGGTCTGCCTTAATGAGCTGGCAAATCTCATTCATCACCTCTTTTCGGAAGCGCAGTCTTCGGACACACTATCGATCGGTCAGGTCCAAGTATGAGCGCTTCTCGCTGAAAATCCTTTGTGGGTAAGGCCTCCTCCTCCTCATCAGTCTGCGACCTCCTCCATTACCCTGATAACTCTGCTC
This sequence comes from Pristiophorus japonicus, assembly GCF_044704955.1. Lineage (NCBI taxonomy): Eukaryota > Metazoa > Chordata > Chondrichthyes > Pristiophoridae > Pristiophorus > Pristiophorus japonicus. The sequence continues at coordinate 186,795,786 of NC_091988.1, read as the reverse complement.
AATAAACCTTCTCCCATCTGGATCCTGCATTAGACAGGTAGTCAGCAACACAGGCTGAGATAGTACAGGCCCTATTCTTTTTTTATCTGCAGAATCTCCTCAAATATCCTGGGATAAACTCAAATGATTTTTCAATGAAAAAAATATTAACTCAAATGTCTTCTAAATAATGTACTCAGTACCAATAAAAATACTTTTCCCACTGTAAATCGCACTGCAAATCGTACTGTAAATCGCACTGTAAATCGCACTGTAAATCGCACTGTAAATCACACTGTAAAGTCACTGTTCACGACAGCAATGCTTTTGCTGACTGTTCCCAATTTCAAAATGGCAGCATCGACCACTACCGCCCATTCCCACCCACTTAACATTGCGTAAAACCACCATTTCCAGGACAGTATGCAGCTCCGGTGGTATGTTGGTGGTATGTCATGAAACCTGCACTTTTTGGATGGTATGCGGGTGGTTCTGCATGGCGGACGGTGTGCATACTGCTCGGCGGTATGTCAATGATGAATCTTCCGCCGAGCAGTATGTTGGCGGTATGTACGTGTTTTTTGACCAAAGTTGCACTTTATGGCAGTAAGCGAGCGGTAGTGGGCGGTATGTTGATGAATTTCGGGCCCAAAGGAGCTAAAGCCTCGGAATTGCTGTGAGTGACATTGGGATAACACCTTTATTAAAATAGTGGAAAGAGGCATAAAAACAGGAACAACTAATCAGAAGAGATTACCTAGCACACTAACTTCAACCATATTGATTTAGATATCATTCACGGTGCTATTGCAAATCAAAATTTTCCTGCCTTGCCTCATTGCTAGATAGTAGCAGTACACTTGGAGTGGATTTAATTGGCCCTGAGGCAGTTTAGACATAGACCTGCTCCCTTGGCAGAGACTAGTGCTGGCAGTAGGGCCATGTAAATTAGAGGTAGCTGTAGGCCTGTTGGGCTCACAGTGGCATCTCTGGCCTTGGTGATGAGGACCTTCTGACTGCTGTTGCAGATAGACAACCATATGATCCCGATTGAAATTTACAAATGCTTGGGTGGGTGTGGGGACTTTAGGAACTCTCTGGTCAGTAGAGGTGTGGGGGGCAAGCCATAGTTTTTCATGCAACCCTACCCTGAGTTACCCAGCTGATGTTGGGGCGGGCGGGAACATGGAAACACCTCCCAATCTCATTCGAAAGGGATTGTCTTACAAGCACCTAGTGCTTCGTAGACCCATCAATGCCATGGATATTCCAGGGTAATGTGGGTGGGTGGGGTGTTGTGGCGGGCTAGGTCTCCGGTCACCTGTCCTGACCTTTTGTGCTGAAGAACTGTGCGCTTCCCAGGGATAAGTGTCAGGAAGATTTGCTCCGTACTCTCCCCCCACTCCTGTATGCAAACTGTTTGCCAAATTTGCCTCCATAACCATGATGATTACACTAAATAAAACATTGGATGTGAAGTGCATGTGGATAGTCTATTTGCCATAATTAACCAATGAACACTATGTACTACAGGATCAATTTTGTGAGGTTACTTTATTCATTACTTAGGACGTAATAAGTTGAAAGTCCTCTCTGAATGTGTATATTCTAATGCCCGAGTCTCATTAATGTGCAATATGTAAATTATATTTTACATGTGCAGTTCAAACTTACTTAATTAACTAATTGCATATTTATTTTAGCAATGCTCAAATCAAGCTATATTGATTTAGATGTCATTCACAGTGCTGGCATAAATCTAAATGTTCCTGCCTTGCCTCATTGCTAGATAATAGCAGGATATGTTGATTAATAGTACGTGCTATACTTAGCTGCCAACCAAAAGTATGAATGGTGTATTGTCAAAGCAAATCTGAAGTTACCTTTTTTTACTTAGATGAAGATATGAATTCTTATTGTTTCTCCTCACTTAATCTCCCATGCAAGTCTAACACAATATCCTACAGGCCACGTGGATAGGAAGGTGATAAGCTTATGCCACTGATATTTTTTTTTTTTTTTTTTTATAAATTCGTAGCCAATCGTTTCCAATTCTTTGTCAAGTCACAAACGCCAGAGGTCACCCTGCACCAGTCAAGGATCACTCTGCGCCAATGCTCTTAGCCAAAAGGCCTAGAGCCACTGCACCGTTCCTGGAAGTACTGCAATACCAGGTTCGTGCCATGGAGGTGGATGGGTCAGGTCCCCCACACACCTCCGTGGAGGTGGATGGGTCAAGCCATCCCACCCACCTCCTGTTTACAAAAATGTAAGCATATACCTTCCTGACCAGGGAGAAACCACCCGGAGGTCATGGTGGCTGGTCA